>NW_027518697.1:32125000-32835000 GCF_043159265.1 Tasmannia lanceolata | reverse complement strand
AAATCAAAGAAAGCTTTATTTGAATAGGAAAATGTCCAAAGCATTCCCTTACTGTGATATTTTCTCAGTAGCCAAACTGTAAATCGAATAAACTTGAGAGAGAGAGAGAGAGAGAGAGAGAGAGAGAGAGAGAGTTGAAAAAAGGGCGGATCAAACAGATTTGTTGATTTATTTTAGATGAAATGAGCATAAATAGTTAACAAACCACAATGCTCCACCTCCTTTAAATGATGGAACTTGCTCAGCCATGTTTGAGATGTAGAGAACTTAAAAAAAAAAAAACAGAATGTAAAAAGACAGATCCTTAAATAAGCTTCCATATTCCAATTTTGAATTGGTTGAATCGATGAAGAGGAGGCAGTGGTGGTGGTGGTGCTCGAATTCTATTGTATGAAGTTGCAGCTTCGTAGTGGTGGTCTTCGAATTCTCCAACAGCTTAAGCTTCTGGAGTAATTGGTTGTTTCATACGGTATCAGAGCAAAGGTCGGGTTCAAAAGTTCTCGATATTAAAAATCCACATGTAATGGCCAACCCAGAAAGAGTGGACATATGTGCCACGTGTAGGCCAACCCTTAAAAGAGGGACCACAAGTGAGGGGCAGTGTTGTAGTATAACAAATTAAATAACACCTTCTCCAGCAGCTTAAGCTTTTGGAGTAATTGGTAGTTTCATATATTGTATGAAGCTGCAGCTTGGTAGTTGTGGTGCTCAACTTCTATGTTTCCTCCATGGTATGGTCTTCACCAAATACAAATTTAAGCCACAAAACGTCATCATAATTTCCAATTCCTATTACTGTAAAAAAATCAATTTCATGATTATCTTTGTCTCTTGGAAGTGAAGGCGGAGGCCTCCCAAGGAAGCAATATTACAGTTAGCCCTTCTCTCAGCTAGTATAGGGTTTGGATGGATGCAAACCGAAATGACGAAAATCGAGAAAGAGAGAGAGAGCAAAATGATGACTAAGACCAAAAACACTCAAATAGATGTTTATGATGCAAAAGGTTATACATTTATGGCTGCACGCTTTGGGCCATCTTATGTCATCTGCAAATGGGTATCGAAAAGGTACATGAAGCACATATCCACAGTCCCATTTTGAGGCCATTTCTTATCTGAAAATTGGGGGAAAAAACAAAGAATAGAAAATAAAGAAAAATTAATCAACTCATGGGTTTGTCTTAGAAATTGCGGCATGAAATCAAAACTCAGTATTGGTGTAGGTTAACAAAAAGTTCAGCCCGAGGTGCGTGTTAGATAGATGGGTTACCTGAAAATGGAGAGAAAATGCAGAAAGAGTTGCTCGAATGACTAGAGTAGTGTGATTGGTGTCTGAGTTGCCCGAATGAAAATAGAGCTGCTCAAATGACATGAAAAGGAAGCAAATCAGTTGCCAAGAAAACACTTGGAAAAACCAATCTCCTTCTTTTTCCCTTTGTGTAATACTTATTTGTCCTTGTGTATTCCCTCCTTCCTAGAAAATCCCTCTTCCAAATTTGGTCCTCCCTCTCTTTTAGAACAAAAAAAAAAAATACAGAAAAAATCAACGAAGAAGAAGGGCAGAAGTACCTTCGATTCTTGGATCCTTTCTCCTTGATCGTGTAAACACCGAAAGAATAGCAGGGCCTGAGGAGAGAGAGAGACGGTCGGGGATTATGGCTGTAAATCATGTAATCTAGCCAAAACCCAGGGAAAAATCCAGAAATTTCGGGGCTGACGTTAACTTATTGGATGGCGGTTGCGGCGTGCGTCTCGAGGCTGGCCTCCGGAGGTGAGAGAATATAGCCCTAGAGGAAGGGGGAGACGTTGAGATAAACCGGAACCGAAAATATGGGAGAGAGAGAGAGAGAGAGAGAGAGAGAGAGAGAGAGAGGAGAGATTTTTTCTTCTCCAAAAATCTCGCTAGATTTTCTCGAGATTTTGCTGCGGAAATTGAGCAAAATTTCTTTTTTTAGTTTTTCCGGCCTTATTTTCTCTTCTTTTTCGTTTTTCTTCCTATTTTTTTAGACATTTTAACTAAGGTGGGAGGGGAGGCCGACACGTGTCCTGAAATCTTCCCTCTTTATTATAGATTATAGAAGATATAGATAGATACTACAATATAGCTAGAGGAAAAAGAAAATTCTTTTTTTAGCTGCCGATTTTTCTCCCGCACACTGTCTCTCATATGCTTTTACCATTTAGCCCCTAAATAATTCATATCTATATGGTTTTTAATAACCTTAGACTATGTATTATTACTCTACCACGTGTCACATCTCCCGTTATGACCTCACAAGAGAAAAACTTGATTTTACACCTCTCTGTCAGAGATTTTTTCCCTAAGCTCTACCTAACCGAAGACATGTCGTATCTCTTCCATCTCTCTGTCTCTCTCTTTCTTTGTTGAAGCTTTAAAGGTGGATCCTTTTTTTTTTTTGATTGGCAGCGGATCCTTTTCTATCACAGATGCCCCAACGTGGCTTTTAATGGCGTCTCGTTGCGACGTCTTAGTCTATCTCCACATCTCTATTTACTCTCGCCACGTCTCACGTCCCTCTCCATACCTCTTTCCATCTTTTCCCTCTATGTACCTGATATGATATGAAGAGATAATTAACAATAATCTACTAGTTACTATTTAATTCTCTAAGAATATCTATTAGTTACTATTTAATATTTAGAGATTTAGTAAGAATCTTTATTGTTATTAGCTGTTTCTTTATTTAGTTTTATTAGGATTCTCTTTTAGTAGGAAAGTGTTGTAGAAGAGATCTCTTATTAAACATGTAATTGTCATTTTCAAGATATGAATGGAAAATAATCTTCTTCTTCGCCTATACTTCTGTTGTTCTTGAGGATATCTCCACGAACGTGAGATTAATTAAGTCTCTCTTTCAAGCGCCGTATTAAGTGGTATCAGAGCCGACGATCTTCGGCTTGCGTATCGATAATCACGGAAGATGGAACCAGACTTAAAACAAATTTAGGCGAAATTGAACTCCATTCTACCGCAATTTCTAAATTGCAAGAATCCGCCTCTCATCATTCGGAAGAGCTTACGAAGTTGCAGGATGTTGTTGCTCGAATAGAGGCTTCAACTACAAGTCAGTTTACAGAAATTTTACGATGCTTGCGACAACCATTGGTAATGTGCCAACTTATTCGAAAACTGAAGGTAATACTGTCGATCAGAGTGAGATCGTTGTTCCATGAAACTTAGCCCCTCCTTCGGGTACATTCCATTCTCATTATGCAAAGATCGATTTTCCTAAATTTGCAGGGGATGATCCAAAGGGTTGGGTTTATCGTTGTGACAAATTTTTTGGGGTTAAAGGAATTGATACGGAGAAAAGGGTGGCTCTAGCCTTGGTTCACTTAGAAAGAAAAGCTGTTCAATAGCTTCAATGGTTTGAGCACACTCATGGACTTGTTTCTTGGCCAGTCTTCAAAAAGGTTATTTGTCAGCGTTTTGGGCCAAGAGTGAGCGAAGATCCCATTGCGGATATTATAAGGCTTCGACAGTCTGGGATGGTTGTAGCATATCGAGAGCGTTTTGAAAAAAATTTCAGTAAAACTGAAGATCTTTCTGATCAATTTTTTATAAGTGCGTTCCTTGCGGGACTTAAAGATGAGATTCGACCAGGGGTACAAAAGCTCAAGCCTACAACTCTTGATCAAGCTATTGAGTTGACCGGGTTAGAGGAGGAATCGATTGATGCTATTAACCGTCGTCCGCGACCCTCTCCTAAACTGGCTCTATTGCCTTCACCGCCAGGTTCGAAACCTCAATTTGATGGTAACAATGGCCTTCCTCCCATCAAACACCTCACCGAAAAACAAATGATGGAACGCCGAGAAAAAGGCCTCTGCTATAACTGTGATGAGAAGTTTGTACCGGGACACCGTTGTGACCCCAACTGTTTCTATTAGAAGGTTGTGATAACGGCGAGGTTGAGGCAGAAATGGAAGATACTGATCTTTCTCCTGAAGAAGTTCCACCTGCGGATTTACAGATATCTATGTTCGCACTTACAGGCTCGCCGTCATTCCCAATTATGCGTATTAAGGGGTTTGTAAAAAAATGCCGATTATGATCCTTGTGGATTCCGGGAGCACACATAACTTCTTGGATAGGGGTGCAACTCGGGCGGGTTGGGTTCGAGTTGAGGCTAACCCGAACTCGACCCAAGCAACCATTTACTCAACCCGAACCCAACCCGACCCTAGTTCCAACCCGACCCGAGCAACCCTTTTTGCCAACCCGACCCGACCCAACCCGATTTCAACCCGACCCAACCCAACCCAGGATTTTAAGCTTAAAAACTTAAAAAATTATTAAAAATTTCGGGTCGGGTTGCCCAAGCCCTCAACCCAGGATTTTGTACTAATTTCTTCTCTTCCCATTGTAGCAAGACCTTAGGCTGTTAATCATCAAGAGTTAGAAAAGCTAAGCTGGCCAAGAAAGTGTTGGGGCAAATGGTGTAGAAAAGCTAACCTCTAAGCTGGCCAAGAAAGTGTTGGGGCAGATGGGGAGAGCTCTAGGTTTATTATTGTCTTCTTTGTGGGATCAATTTTTGTTTATTTAGTTTCCTTTTTGCCTACAGATTAATGTGTTCTTGAGAATAACAGGAGGGAAGATGGGTGTCACGATTTTGCATCTCTGCTTCATTTATTTATTGTTATCTTCTATGGTGTATATTCTTTGAAATTCTCATGTATTTCTTTTATTTTTTGGATTCCAAGGTGAATTTGATTGTTACTGCTTAATATTCTTCAATTAATTTGTGGCTATGGTTTTTAAAAGTGGATGGTTTCTTTTCAAGTCATTCTTATTAAGGTGGACTGCAATTTTGTACTCCTTGGATTTATTCCTAGAGTAGGTACTATGAGGGAAAACCATCAGCTAAGTTTTGGATTTTTTAAGAGCCCTTATAAGTTAGTCAAGGCTTCCATTTATCAGTAAGATCGCATCAATAGGAAGGAATTGATATTTACTATGCGAGTGATATCCCTATCATATGGATGCCAACCCATGTGTAGTCCATAGCAGTTGGTTTCTTTACATAATACCATCACCTTTGCTTTTCCTATTGGAAACCAATCCTCTGACCATGAAATATAGATAACTAGGGCCATTAAGTTTTGTCCTTTTTCTTTGAATTATCTCTTGGTTTGCTGATGTCATTGACCTCTGGTCCCTTTTTGCTCTTTCATTATCTCTTAGTTTGCTGATGTCATTGATTTTTGGTCCCTTTTAGAGGCATAAATGTGACTTATGCACAGATGAAATCTGATAATATCTAATTAGTTGATTATTGGTAGGCCTTACATTTGGACAAAACTATTCCAAAATCTACCTCCAATCCTTGAAATCTCATTAAACAGAATTCTTCAATAGTTTATTTACAGTTCTTGATTGGACAGTTTAGATCACCAGATCTGAGGGGTACTGTAGAGTACTATAAGCTTTAGTTTTCCTTTTTAATAGTTTTAATACAATATTTATTTATTTATTTTATATTTTTCTTTGTTGCCCCGTTCTCTAGGATTCTCTTCTTTCATATTTGAGAGGCTTATTACTTATAAATGCCTGTAGACACCCCATTTTCATCGAACCCCAAATAACCATGTTTGATTAAAGACCCTTTAAATAGGTGAACTAGAGTCCCAATCTTTGCCCTAGGGTAGGTTAGGATCCCAGGTAGGCCCCTGTAAAATTTCGTTAAAATCCGTCATGGTTTGCCTGACAAACGAGCATAATAGATAGTGTAATGTAGTATAGTGTAGAAAGAGGGGAGTGGTTTATCCAGTGTGGGGGTAGTCCGGTTAGTATATTTTGCAGTGGGGGGGTTTGTTTTGGGCAACTTAAAGGGTTTAAACTTATTCCCTTAATTTTCATTAAACAAGTTTCCAGGGACCATCCTTTTTGCTAAAAAATAAGTCGATATTTTATCAAAGAAGGTTGTCCAAGTAACTTGAGGGGGCTAAACATTAGGGTAAATGTCTATAAATAAGTGGCTTGGGGTCTCATTTATTCTCATTTTAGGGATCCTTAGCAAACCCTAGCAGAGAGAAAATCGAGAGAGAGAGAGAGAGAGAGAGAGAGGGAAGAATTTTTCATTGACCTTGGTTAGGGTTTATAAAAAAGTAGAGAAAAGAGAGGGATCACTCATCTTCTTCTCCGGTGTGATTGACTGGAGCTCCGGCTGGCCATCATCACCACTATTGATTCAAGCTTATCCGTTTCTTCTAGCTATTACCTCATTTTATTCATTTTGAAGCCTTAGAAATAGCTTTTTCCAATCTGAAACCCTTGTTTTAGGCTTTATTTTTTTTCTTCTTCATCATTTCTTTTCAAAACCCTAGGTCCGAAACTAGAAGCCTCTAATTTCCCTTTTTCTTAGCTTCTTCTTCGGATCTATACCATCATCGCCTCGATTCTCTTTTATAAACTCTGATCCTCATCAGATCTGAAGGTTTTCCATGAGAATCAGGGCATTTATTTCATTTTAGATCAAATCTTCAGCTAAAAGGAGCAGATTGCTAGAGATTCTTCAGATCTGAAATTCAATTGTTTCAGAGAAGTGAAATTTAAAAAAAAGAGCAAAAGTGTATTTGAAATGGCTTAGATATGAAGAAGAGAAGGTAAGATAATTAAATGTATGAGAAATAAGGGAAGAAGATTAAGGGACTACGTCCATAACATGTAACTTTCTCATTGCTTTCCTATGAAATTTCGAGTCATGATTGATTTTTTATTTATTTTAGTTTCTCTGTGATTAGATGGTTCTTAGTTTATGTACATGTTCTTTATCTCATTTTTTTCAGTGGCTTTGATCTTTGAATCATGACATGATAATTGATTTTCTCAAATTTTAGCTTTGGTGCTGGGTCTGAGGAAAATTTAAAGCATTTATATTCAGCTTTGTTTATCTGTTTGTATTTGTTAGTTATGGTGAAAATCAGAGCATGGACAGATACTGTGAGGATATGTTTCAATATAGCTTTTGTTAGGAGTTTTTCATCTTAGAAGTTATTTATAAAAGCTTATTGAGCTTGTATGCCATGTATAAAACATTGAATTTTTAGGCTCATTTCAGTTGAAACTATTTGATATAAGATAAAGGTTATTTAAGAAATATTGTTGCTAAAATGGAAATGAAGATGGAATTTAGCATGATTGTAAAGTCAGTTTATGGTTGTATGGGCTTTTGTTTTGATCATCAAGATAAATGTCATACAAATGTTCAAAAAATGGATCCGTTCAGGTAATACATGTATTAATTTTGGTCATATGGCTTCGAATTGAAAAGATTTTAAGCCTTAATGTCATTCATCTGTAAGATATAAATATGCTTATTTTGTGACCATAAAAGAAAAGAAGCATTTGAATACTTATTTTGCACTTGGCCAAAGTTTCTTTTGTGAATCTCAATGATCTGTCTTCGTTTGGTTCAGTTATATCCAATTTTGGGGGTTGTGAAAAAGATGTATAAATAGGCATTCATTCAATTCATGTAATATAATCTATAGGATCTCTTTAGTGCCAATATTTAGCTTTGGTTTGAATAAAGTATTTTTGGTTTCAAGATGATGACCTTTAGTTACATGTCATTATGTATGATTGTCCACTTGTCACCTGTACAGCATGATGTTACTTTTTGCATAAACATGACTGTGTTTTAGTGTAATGTATAAGTACTGTTTTTGTTTTGGTCAATATAATTTGTCTCAGTATTTTTTTTAGGGTTTTTTTTATGTTTGCATCAGATGAAAGGGATTACTTTATATAATGATTTTGTATTTGTTTTTTTTTTGTGATTCATAAATGGAAAAACAAATTTGTCAAGTACAGAATTTAGAACATTGTTTTGTTGGTTAGCCTGAGAATTTAGCATCTTGACGTGCCAGGTGTTGTGCCTATGATTTTGTTTAAGAATATCCAATTTGCAATGTTTTCTGTTGGGTAGTATTAAGCTTGATTAGAAAATTCTACACTTTAGTATGACCTTGCTGGAGTTTCTTAAGTATTTTTTTTAGTTTGATAAAACTGTGGGGATTTATCATAGTTTATAATTGCTTTTGACATACACTGTGGTGGTAGTATGATAGTATAAATTTATTAGCTTTCTTTTGGGTTTTAACTTGTACATGATACAATTGTTATGGTATTTTTATGTAGTTGTTGGGTTTCTTATATTGTGATGATCATGTTATGGTGTAATTGGCTATCAAGGTTAATTTATATATGCTGAAGATATATCGAAGTATTTGTCAGGTGTTTATTTGGTTTAAAAATTTAATAGTTGCAGAGGTTCAAAGTTTTAATAGTGGTTAATATCGTGTAATTCCAAAATTGGAAGAACAGTTATTTAGGGTCATAGAGTTAAGAGGTTGGCAAGTAACTTGTCTTAAATAATGAGAAAATAGTAGTAGGGATCAGGTTTTTTTTAGGAATTGCTTCAATCTTTTATTATATTAGATGCATGAAGTTGGAAAAGGATTCTAATGTAATGAAATCTGCTATATTTTACACTATTAGTGTCAAAATGATCATTGGAGCTAATTGAGTTTGATTAATTTTAAAGAGTCCCATAATATTGTCATGCCGTATAGTTCAGAGTTAGTTTTTTTGAATCCCAGTTCCAGGCAAATCAATTCCATGATGAGTTTTAATAATAGATGTTTTCAGATCAAAAGTTTTTATAAGAAGTCTGGTTTGGCAAAGTTTTGTGGATTATAAGGATAGAGCAGTAGTCCAAGATTAATACAATTTGGACTTCTGTTGCTTTTGGTTTATTATTTTATTATAACTTGGTTATATGATTAAAGCGTGCAAATTTTATTCCTTGTTTACTATAGCACCTGACATACACGTTAATTTCAAATTAGATGGCTGAGATAACTTGGTCATTGTTTGTTTTAAACTTGGTCATTTAACATGCTCGTATTTTATTTCAACCAACATTAGTCAGTGTTTGTTTTAAATGGAATGCAATCCCATACCATTATTGATAAACAGTTGCCGAGTGTTTTTTTTTAGGGTAAATGATCATTAATGGATTAATCTTTAATATTCTTGCTATTAGTTTTATAATCATGGCCTCGGAGTTCTATATATCTGCATCCTCAGCTTTGAACACCTGTGCATGATAAGCCTAGTATAAAATCATTTGTACCTTTAGATTATGATTTTTTTAGAAGGTGGGAATAATTTCAATACCAGGATTTGTTAATATGGGTTTAATATGTGTGTTCTTGTGTCGGATTTTTTTTCATTTGTTTTACCAATACTTGATAACCTGCTGAAAGATATAATTGCATAAATTCTCAATGGACTAAATGATATCATCATGAGCTTGTGTAGTGAGAACAAGCTTAAGATAGGGTATTTTATTTTAATCTGGTTTCTGCTCATTTTAGTTCTAGCAAATCATTTCTTTGTTTGATTAGTATTGATCAATTAAGGTAAATATAAGATTTTTAGCAAACTTTCTAGGACTTTATTTCCCCAATGTTATGTTTAATTCTAGAGGTATAAAAGCATTGTAAGGACAATGAAAGAGTCATCTAGAGCCCCCATTAGGAGACACACTGTGTCTCATTAGGCGGTTCTCCTTTGGAGACAAGCCTTGTCATTTAGAGCTTATCCCTTTAGGAAACCATTTTGCTCTCATTAGAGAGTCACCTAGCTTCATTTATAGAACCCCCTCTAAGTTGTACTCCCATTAAGGTTAGAGTCTAACTTAGTTTTTTATTTGCCTTATTCCTATTTATCAATGCAAGGGCAATGATAGGGATACTTGGAGCCCACCTTTGTGTCTAGGAGGCTTGTATAGTTTCACTAGCACCCCTTGTTTATTTTCTCTCCATTTAGGAGTCCAGTCTTTGACTTATTTGCACCCACCTTTGGTAGCGTTATTAGATAGTCTTTGACTTATTTGCACCCATCTTTGGTAGCATTATTAGAGAGTCTTTGACTTATTTGCCCTCTTTAGAGTTGGCTGCTTAAGAGTCCATCTTATAGATTTTTAGTTTACCCTATAGCTTTAGGGTTTGTTTTAGATAGTAGTTCGTCCTTTAGTGTTGTTGTCACTTCTCTTTGTTAGAGACTAACTCAGTCTTATTAGAGCTTACCTATCTGGGATCTTAGATCATTTTTACTTTCCTTAGGACACTAGTTTACTTGTTTTAGGGTTTCGCGTTGTTGTCACACTACTTGGAGCACACTAGTGTTGTTGTTACTTCTCTTTGGCCTTTGACCAAAAGGGTGAAAATATTTTAAAAATCTAAAAACACTTCAATTTTAAAACTCAAAAACATCAGAAATTTGAAACTAAAAAAATATTGAAATATTTTGAAAACTTTAAAAACATTTGAAACATTTGAAAATTTCAAAAATTTTAGAAGCGTCCTGGGAAAGTTTATTTCCGAACTACGTTGGCTTGATCCTTTTCCACGAGGTACATAGGCAGCTTGGGATCTTTATCCCAAGTTCAGTCAAACCTTAAAAAAGAAACCATTCAAACCTTTTCAAACAAAGCTTTTCAATAAACCGTTTTCGAAAAGATCTTCCTCTAGAGGTAGTAGTTTGTCCTAGATATAGAGTGTTTTAGAGTTAGGAGTTTGCCTAGAGTCAAGAGACTCCTAGAGTTAGGAGCCCCTGTGTGGTCAGTTTGACTATATAGCTTGGCGCATAGTCAGCTGATGGCTAGATTTAGGACTCACTTAGATAGCCTATTGTTTTCCTAGGATACAACCTAGTTGCACATAAGATGTAGGGCCCACATGCATTAGTTTAAGGATAAAAACTTGCACGTAGCTAGGGCATATGGGGTGTCCTAAAATCTACAATCCACTTTAACCTAAATATCGTTCAAAAAGCTTTAAAAACACATCCGATCTTTTAGGTCGAGTCTAGTTTAGTAGTCTAGGCACAATAGAGATTATAGCTTATAATAGGCCACAAAACTACATAAACCTTGATTCCAAAAAGGGGCTTGGATACGTAGGCAGCATGAGTGGCTGGTCACCCAAGTTTAGGGGATACTGTTACACTATTTTTTATTATTTTAGAGTTTTAGGAGTTTGTAGTCTAGTACTTGTTACTATGTGTTGTATAGGTACATGTTAGTATGTTTTCTTCCCTTTTCTTGAGTGTTTGCACTTTAGATATTTCTCTTGTGTGTTTCTTTTATTATCTCATTCACATGTTCAGCTATAGCTCCCTTATCTCTTTATTGCTTTACTTACTAGTTTATTCACATGCTTAGCTGTAGCTTTTTACTGCTTACTTGTCTATTATCTCCTGATTGCGTGTTTAGCGGTAGTTATTTACTGCTTTTCATACTTATCTTATTTAATCATATCTCCTCATTATATCTGCTCTTTCATTTTATTATACTTGCTTAGCTATAGCTATGCATGTGTTTGTTTACTGCTTTTTAGATGTGATGAGTTAGGATTAGATGTGATGTGTTAGGATTAGTGGAGACAGGTAGCAGGGTTATCTGACATTGGATTTGCATTAGACTCTTCCACCTCCTCTTAAGCGATGTGATCTTATTCATATGTTGTATGTGCTATTGCCTGTATATTATTTCTCTTCTTGAGAGGAGGAGACGACGGATTCTAGTGTTTATTCCATTGTCAGGTTTCACTGATATCACCTCTCATTAGGACTTGGATGTTTTATTTTTCTTTTGCCCATCCCCGGGTCATGCATGTTTAGGTAGAAGTTTTTTTGGGGATGATGGTTCCCATTTCACATGATTTTCGCCAAAAATTCTTCAAAGTTAATAAAATATGGCATAAGAGACCGAGTGCGCTCGGGCGAGTTGGATGCCTAACACCTTTCCAACTCGTAATCAGGCACAGACCCAATTGTTTCTGGTGATACATTGGGAACATAGTATATTTTTTGGTTCCATGGCCTATCCATGGATGGTGACTCTTTCATATTTTAGATACGTCTTGATTCAGGGCTACGTCTTCGGATCAAGAGGTATCTCATATATCACCACTCATATTGTGTTAAGAGTTCCTTGGTAGAGCTCTCCTTCATATGTGGAGATCTAAAGGACCGACAGTGACTCATTACTCGCCACTTTCCAGGATCGGGGTCCACAATGCCCGAACAAATTTTTTTCAAACATCTGGTTTCCCAAAGATGTATGGAGAGTCGGATTTCCCTTTCCTTTAGATTTCCAAGGTATATATGCTCAGGTTCAACAACACATCTCCAAAGCACATACCGGTGATTATATTAGCATTTCTAGAAATAAAGAAATCCAACAACTACATGACTTAAAACAGCTTTGGCTATTATTTAGACCTTTTATCTGCTATCAAGTTCTTTTTATCCGTATATTTTTTACACTAAACCTACATAGATAACGAATACCACTATTATGCTAATTGTCTTTACGTAAGCAACAATTCAATAGTATCCATGGTCATATCTTCTGAACATTAAATCCATATTTTTCTGTTAGCCCAACATATATTCCTTTCACAGATATCGATGGTTGTCTTGGGACATGCTTTCACAATCCTTTGAATATTACCTGTTACTTTATTTTTGCATAACCCTTGCTGATTTTGGCATCTCTTTTATATGTTAGCTTTGGCTATTATTTAGACCTTTTATCTGCTATCAAGTTCTTTTTATCCATATATTTTTACACCAAACCTACATAGATAACGAATACCACTATTATGCTCTCTTTAGGTGAGCAACAATTCAACAGACAACAGTATCTATGGTCATATTTTCTGAACTTTAAATCTATTTTTTTCTGTTCATCCAACATGTATTCCTTTGAAAGATATCGTAGGTCATCTTGGGACATGCTTTCACATTCCTTTGAAGATTACCTGTTACTTTATTTTTGCCTAACCCTTGCTGGTTTCGACATCTCTTTTATATGCTAAAGATGTCCAATTTTCTTCTTATCTGTTATTGGGTCAATGACCTTAATTCTGTCATCCAACAAGATATATGGTTATTGATTTTGGCACTTTTGTTTTGTGAACACAAGAATGGCTGCATCTATCTAAATTCCTTATATTACTTTAGCTTTTACAAATAAGCCAGCAGTTGCTAGAACTTTTGTCAGTTCTAATTCCAAAGTTTACAACAAAGGTATATGCATAGGGTATTGATATACACACTAACATATTTGATAATGACCTTCTCAGTCTGTTTTACCAGTTTGTTAGCTTTGCACTAACATATTAGCTTTTTTCCCTTTTGGTACGTAAGCTGGGATCGAACCCCTGACCTCAGGGTGAAAGACACAGTCTTTACCAGCTGAGCTATAGGCTCAACCCCTGGAGTTGTGATTTCTCATGGAAGTACATCCCAATTTTTTTGAAATATTGTTCAACATTAAAAGCATCACTCTTAGTTGATGACTCTCTTACTATTTTGGGGTTTTACTTGCGTTCTTAATTTTGGGTTTGTATAAATGCATTGTTGTGAGGACTTTGCATATAGCTTCCTTCTTATATGTATTTATCATTTTGTTGGAAGGCGAGGTTGATTGGATAAATGATTTGATGTGAGAACTTTGCTTATAGCTTCCTTTGTATATGTATTTAATTATCATTTTGTTGGAAGGCATGGGTGATTAGATGTGGAGCTTTTTTGCTTTATGGATGGCTATTGTTCATAACTATTTCTCAGATGGAACAGGTTTATGATCACCTCAAATGGATCCCCTTTTTTACATCTCTTCTTTTTGGGTGATTTCTTTCTTACAACTTAGAGAGTTTGTTGAATTTTTAAAGCGGTTCAGAAAGGATTAGTGATTTCTCAGGCAAGTGCTTACCCACTTTTTGGAATATTATTCTATTTTAGAAGTATTGCTCTTAGTTGAACCCTCAAGTGGCACCGTACGTCCTGGAATACTCCTTCATTACCTCTTCTCCTACTTGGATCTATTTATCTTATTTTCCAGTGTTTCTTTCTTATTGATCATTAATCTTTTTGTTCCTCTCATCCTGTAGTAGAAAACTTTGGATTGACCTTTGATTGACCTACCTGACTAGTGAAGATTTATCTTCGGAAGATAAATAAGTTGCATTCATAAAAGAAATTTATTTAGTCATGACATTGGTAGAATTTATTATTATTATTATTATTATTATTTGGAATTTTTAGAAGATTATAATGATGATAACTTTTTTATACTTTAGTTTGTGTTGTCCTTTTCAAGTGTCCTGTCTTTCTAGGACCTACATATTTTTCAAATTCTGAAAATATCATTTCCATGTTTAGTTTGGTAGTTTTTTTCGCATTATCCCTAATGAGAGTAGTTGTGAATGAACTTTTAATTTATTCTGCTTTGTCTTCTTTTTATTGTTTATTTTTTTCTAATAACTATGCATTTTGTCCTCCCCTCTTTTTGTTGTTGGAGTTCTAAAAATTTATGTAATTACATTTTTTTTCCGGAATAACATGAATGAACGAGGTTGATTTCCTATTTTTTCAGTCAGTCTTCAATAAAATGAGTTGTTTGGCATTAGAATTTTAGATATCTTGATGCATGTCTTTAACTTCTGTTTGCACCATGAATGTTATGTTCTTTTCTTAGATAAATGTTAGCCATTTCAAATAGTAGCCGCTAATGGTCTGAACTTCGCTTTTATATAGCTTTTCTATGAGCACAAATCAATGTGTTATTGTCAATGTTGATTTGGAAGCAGCTCTATAGGTGGAAATGGAAGAAATTGCTAAATGAAGTGTTAATTGGGGCATCTATTCTTCACACAAAACCTACCAAATGGATTTAGTTTCTTTTAATTTGACAATTAACTATGAAATTTGAACTTCATGTATGGCCATCTCTTTGTTAGGAAAATGTTTTCTAAGTTTTCAAATCTTTTTTCAGTTTTGAGGCTCTTCAAATTATTCAGATCTTGAGCTTTTATGTTATTCGGATTATATCCTAATGAGTCCATTCATATAATTTCGTTGTTCAAAGAAACATTAAAAATGAAAGGAATTTTTTGGACTTACAAGTTTTTCAATTCAACATGAGCTTTAATGAATCTTATTTCTCGCAGATGTTGATTGGCAGAGTAATCAGTTCTCTGCTTCTAGATCATCAGAAAAACTAAGATGAAAATTTTGGCAGAGTAATCTGTGTCCGTGTCGAAGCAACTTATGTGCTTCTGCACAAAGTTCATGTAATGTACCTGTTTGTTGTCTTCTAATGGATGATAGTCATGATTTTGGGTTGATGAAGATTGACGTAAGCAACAGGTCAAATCTGTCATTTTAATGAAAAAGCCATGGGTGAAAATCTAAATATGTTTGGGCAAACTATCTTTCTTCACCGAGATAGTAGAGCGCAAACCTCTAAGAAATACTATAATATTTTGCTGGCTTCTGGCTGTGTAGCGTCCTGGGCTTTCAGTCATTTATTTTCTCTAAAAAACTAAGTACCTCCCACATTTGGGTCAAGCATCTCAATAAAGCAGGTTCAGAGTCATTTGGATAAGTTGAGTTCTAGCTAGCCTTCTTAGAACAACCAAGATAATGCAATTGATGAGTGCTCTGTGACCTACAATCTAACTATTGTAGTTTATTGCCTTATTTTAGTGTGGGCTACAATCCAACCAAAGGTAATGCAACTGATGAGTGTTCTGTGAGTTCTAGCTAGCCTCGGTGTTTTGTGGGTTACTTCCATTTTGCATAGTGGGTTTTTGTATGGGTTTTGGATTTTAGGTTCAAATGCTTGTGTCTAACTACTGAAAATGTTGAATTCTTCTATGTTTTTTAATTTTATATGTTTTTTTTACCATGGATTTAGGTTTTAATGGTGTGTTTGATGGGCTTTCCCTTCTTTACGGACGTGTTCAGAATTGGGAGCTAAAGCTACTGTGACAGTGTTAGTAGTTCTCTTTTAGTTTTTTTGTTATTTTGAATTTCTCTTAGTTCTTTATTTGTTTTATCTTTAGTATGGTGATGTTTTAACTGAAATAGATAATCTAGGTAGCTAATGGATTTGGTCATGAAGCTGATTTGTTCTAATCTTAACATGATAATATTCACGCTACAGGACTGGAACTATGTTTACGAACCTAGAAAGCTTCATACAAAGTATACTGATGATATTCCTAACTTTCCGGATGGCTACAATTTTGCTCTTTCTGAGTTGCTTGGAACATATGTCTCAAATTGTTCGTCAATACCCACAGGCAAAGGAGATTTTTGGCCACAGAGAGGTGAGCTGCAAATGGTGATTATTTGTTTTCCCATTTTCTTCTCTCTAAAATTTGCTGCTTCAAGAGGAATTGGTAGGGCTTCTATTGTAAAATACTCCAAATTTTAATTATTTCATTCATTTATATGAGCATCCTGGTCATTTTGCAGTCATCCTTTTATATTCTTTCACGACATCCAACAATTAGTTTGATGTCTCTTCTGGGTTGAAATTTCTCCCATTTGTAGTTTATTTTTTGCAAGAAATTTCTGATGTGTGATGTGGGTTGGTGTTAGGTCCTCCCGTACTAAAGTTATTTCTCTTCTGATAATTTTTTTGGTGGTCAGTGTTTTTTCTTCTCTCCATCTAAAGTTAGTTCCTCAAGTTTATTAAAAATTCCCTTTTTTTTAATCGACATGGTCTAAGTTGCTGCTCATTTGCCTATAAGATGGGGTTGTCTTTTTTTTTTTAACACTTCAAGTTTGTCATTTTCCTTGGTCTTTTGTTGGTATGTGTGACTTTTTTTATTTTGGTTTATCAATCCATAATTATCCTTTGATATCAGAGACTTGGCTTGCATCACTACCACTGGAGGAGGAAGTTCAAGCATGTTAATGGATGTGGAAACAGTAAGAGGCAGTTTTTTCTTCTACTTGAAGCTTAATCTGCTGCATTTCAATGATAGATGAGATACTCAGTTTCACCACCTTGATTTTTTTATGGTTTCACCACCTTGATTAATCTGCTGCATTTTTAAATTATTAATTACAACTTCCAAGTTCTTTGTTGCCCGTTGATGAGCACATTTATGTGTGAATGGTATATAGGAAAAACATGCATATTTTATGTTTAGAGCGGTACTACTAAGGTATTTTGTGTGTTTTTGGTGTTTCAGGGTTCTTTTTGAATTTTCATGGAAAATGGAGCTAAAGAGATGAAATTCTAAAGAAAAGATCAAATATGAGAACACCACCATTGTGACCCATCATTTGAAGGGTTTAGATCATCTATGGTTCATCAATTGGTTGGTTCGGAATAACTTTGAAAAATGATTTGGAGGGGTACAAGCAATTTATTCTAACGCCCACAAAATGTGTGGTTAAGATCATCTTATGGAGGTGATTTGTGAGGTGCAAATAATTTTACATTATTGACCATCATTTGAACTAAGATCAGCCCACAAAAATGATTCAAGAGGAGCGACCATTGGTAAGATCGAAATTCACATTGGGATCCATGAATTCAACGGTTTGGATCACCTCATTGGAATGGTTTATGGGTGCAATTAATTTACATAGTGGACCGTCAATTGGATGGCTTGGATCGTTCCTTGGAAATCAAGAGGGGAGAGGCAAATATAATTGTTTGTGTTTATTACATGGATGGGTAGAGTAGCCATTTGCAAATTAATGTGGCATGGTTGTAATTTATTCGAAGGATAGAGACAATTTGGTCGTTTCATGCACATATCCCTTAACTTGGAAACTTTCCATTATTTTCTTTCTAACATTTAGAAAGTTGCTTGAGGATATAATTGGAAGGTTTTATACACAACTTTGGAAAGAGGAAAAATAAGAAAGTAACCCATGTTTCTTTTAGAAGAGATATAGAAAGCCCATCAAGCCTTAATCTTATCATTTCATTTGTTTCCTAAGATTAGCTTTTTAATCTCCACCTTACATCTTTTTCAATCCCTTAATTTAGTAATCATTTTCACCGAAAATCCTCTATATCTATTTCTCTTGAACTCTCTTCCATCTTCTTGAATTTTTAGTCTCGTCGCGTCTTCGCAGTTTTTTATTTTATTTTTTAAAAACTTCAACGGACCATAACTTCTTCGTTTTAGCTCTGATTCGCATGTGGTCGGATCCGTTGGACTCGTATCGACGAGATGAATCCCTTTCTCTCTTTGATCCAACTATTCAAGATTCAATCCAAGGCGAGATCAAGGCTTGAAGGAGGACAATGATTCAACCATTGAAGGAGAAAAAGAATAAGTTTTCTTTATTTTATCTTTTATTTCAATTTCAATGTGATGTATTTTTGTTTTCAAGTTCAATTAAAGAAGAGTTCTCTTTGTTTCTTTTCCTTTCTAAGTTCTTTAATGGCAATTCTCTTCTCTATCTTATCTATTTTTGCTTCTTTCCCCTTCTCTATGCTTAACTAAATCCGACCTACTTAGGGTTTAGGTGAAACCATGGGGAAGGAGAAAGGTTTTTGATTAAATTCATTGGAGTAAAAAAATAACATATATAAGGATTTATAATTGTTGGATCCCAATCACTCATGCCATTGGCTTTTCCCTTTCGCATGAGTAATTGCCGATAAACACTATAAATACTTATATATTCAATAAAATTGAATAGTATAGTTGATAAATTACTCATGGGAAATAACGTTCTTTGATCTTATCTCTCATAGACTTAACTATCAATTATGCGATTCAATACAATCAAAAATTGGTTTGATTAATAATCCAATCCAAAACCATGGTGGATTCTAACTCTAAGTAATATTTTAATCGAATTAAAGTTTTAATTAGATTTTCAATTACTTTTCCAATAAAATTTCAATTCACTTTAGTAGTTTTTCCAATCAATTTAGATTTTAGATTTTTATTTTCTAATTAGATTAGACAATTAATTAATAAAAATCTTTATTGGTTTACTTTGCCTAAATATAAGGATTAAAAGTTGTAATCGTTTCTTTATTGTTTTCGATCCTTGTCTATTTAGTTTATAAATGTAAATATATTGTTGGATCCGAGGTTGTAGTCCACGAAAATCCTGAGACCATTCTAGGCAATAATATATCATAAGTTTATTTTCTAAGTAGTATAAGCGTAGAAATCACAATAAGCTCTTCCCTGAGTTCGACCCGTATTTACACGATCTGTGCACTTGCGGTTATTTAATATTACCTGTGCATTGCACGGGATTTCTTACTAGTATTTACTATAATAAGCTGGAAGGGTTTTTTACTGTTCATCGACACACGTTGGCCTCCTCTTACTAGCAGGAGAGAAAAGCACTAATTTTTTTGATTTATTTGTAGATTCTGTCCATTTAACACATTATAGTTCAACATTTCTACGGTTTAACCCTTACCTGATGCATGCCACTATGCCTATATGGATGGGCAAGACCGTCCCTCCGTAATTTATTTATCTCTATCCGTACTACGTGTCTTCTGTCTGAGATATTTTTGAGATTTTTTAGCCCTTTCTCGACTTAACGGAATGCATGTCCTTCGCTCTCTTCCATCTATCCCCAGGAACCATAATACCAAGTCCGCTCTCCCTTTTGGAAGTTCTTCTTCAAATCCTATCACCAGAAATTCTCTTTCTGAGAGGTCTATTTTCTTATTCTCAAAAGACATCAAGAAAAAGAGAGAAAAAGAGAAGAATCAGGAGAAGAATTTGTTTGGTTCTTGGTGGCTTTTTTTTGTTCTCTTTTTTTCCCATTTCTGTCATTCTCAAAGTTATCTTCTACCACTCATGAGATGTGCTATTGACATGTATATTATTTTCTGTAGAAATCCTAGAAGATGGAGATGAAGAGGCTTTCGGATAGACATAGAGGTAGTCTCTTTCCCCCCTGCTTTTTCGCTTTTTTACTATCTGGGTTTTTCTTATTATTTTGTTATTTTTGTTTCTTTATGGGAAAATGATGAAGGGATTCTAGGTGGGTTGTTCTAGGGTTTGCTGTTCTGTATCTAACTTTTTTATTTTCCAACTGTCAGAATTAATCAATGGTTGTTCTTCAATCATTAGTAGTGGGTAAGTTAGAGATGAGATCTTGTAGTTGGCTATAATTGGGAGATGGGTTCCTGCTCTTCAACAGCTTTTATTTTGGCTTTAAAAGAGGTTAGCTTTTTCTTCTTTAAATTCTCTTTTCAATCCTACTGATTTTTGTTCTTTTTTGGTATATCCCTGAAGATTGTTACATTATTTCACAAAATCAAAAACAATTTTCTACTGTTTGGTATTTTCATTTGTTTTTATTCTTTAGTTTAGTTTCATTTGGTTTTATTCTCTAATTGATTGTTTATTCTTTAATTTCATATGCAGATATTTGTTCTTGCAGTTTTCTCTAAGCCACCTAATTTTCAAGTTTCTAAGGAAGCTGAGAGAGAAGGAAAAGCTCCTAAAGTTCCTACATTTCAGGCTGAAGTCTTCAAGCCCTTGAAGAAAGATATCAAAACCCTTGAATGTGCATCTAAAGTATCTTTTAGTGGCTATTATTCTCTGAATCTCCTTTTTTGGGGTTCTTTTATTAATTGTGATATTTCCTCTTTAATCTTCGCTTCGGGGTTTTCTGGGTTAGTTCTTGCCATATTTTTGGGACTTTTTAGGTTTTTTAATTGAATGCCATTATTGGACCCTACTGTCCTCATTCTATTTACTGTTTCTTCCAATGATGATCTTTGTTATGGACCAATTTTGTAATTTTTTTGTCAGAATTGGTTTTGTGCAGATTCAATCTTTGTGCCACCACTCACATATGCTATTCTTGGGTCTCTAGATATCTCGAAGTTGGTATGGTTTTGATAGAATCTTTGGTGAGGGATGGTGTGTCCTATCGAGGAGCCTGTCCATTTAGTTTATATCAATTAGACTTTAGTATCTTTAGCATCAGCACTATTTCAGGTAAATCATAGTCCACACAGTTTAACAGTTTGTAGGTTCACATCGTTTATTATGTTTCTTATAAATGTGTATTTTATTTCTAAGATTTTTTATTTTTCAGCTACAACACTCCGAAGCATATCAAACATAATATCATTTCCCTAACTGGTTTTGCAGATGTGTTTTAAGTATAATGATAAACATCTATAGATTTTCTAATTGCTAATTGTGGGAATAAAACGACCCATCACGTACGATTTCCTATATAGAAAGTTAATTCTACTAAAATTAGCGTGATCTTGGGTTTCAACCATAGCAGTTCATATTTTAATTAGAGGGACCTTCGATTTATAATGATACCCCTCTAAATATTCTATAATCTCTGCGCACCCCCATCTGCGACATCATGTGGAAACTTCATTTGGGTCAATCTTACTTTGGTTGCTAAGCATATATTTATGTTTTGTAGTTTTAGCAAATGAGTCACCGGTTTAAATACCCTTTGTACATCTAAAATCAGGCATATGCTTCAGTAAATTGACTAAGGCCCTGTTTGGATTGTAGGCATTTTTTTAGAACATTGTATCTGAGGCTACATTGTATAGGACGCAACAATGTATCCGATGAAAAATAGTATCCGAGGCTACATTGTATTTGTAGCGACATTATATCCGAAGCGACGTTGTACACGAAGGCAACACGGTATCCGAGGCAACATTGTATCCAAGGCGACTTTATATCCGAGGCAACATTGTATCCAAGGCGACTTTATATCCAAAGGCAACATAGTATCCGTAGCGACCCTGGCTCTGAAAGCAAAATAGTATCAGAGGCTACATTGTATCCGAGGCGACATTATATCCGAAGCCAAGATAGTATCCGAAGCGACATTATAGTCGAAGTCAACATAGTATCCGAGGCTACATTGTATCCAAGGCTACTTTATATTCGAGGCAACATTGTATCCGAGGCGACATTATATCCGAAGGCAATATAGTATCCGAAGCGACATTGTAGCTGAAGGCAACATAATACCTGAGACTACATTGTATTCGAGGCGACTTTATATCCGAGGCAACATTGTATCCGACGCGACATTGTATCCGAAGGCGACAAAGTAACCGAAGCGACCTTGTATCCGAAAGAAAATAGTATACGAGGCTACATTGTATCTGAGGTGACATTGCATCCAAAGCAACCTTCTATCCGAAAGAAAATAGTATACGAGGCTACATTGTATCTGAGGCGCCATTATATCTCAAGGCAACATAGTATCCGAAGCGACATTATAGCCAAAGGAAACATAGTAACCGAGGCTACATTATATCAGAGGCGACTTTATATCCGAGGCAACATTGTATCCGATGCGACATTGTATGCGACAGCGACAGTATCCGAAGTGAACTAGTATCCGAGGCTACATCGTTTTCGAGGCGACATTATATCCGAAGCCAACTTAGTATCCGAAACGACATTGTAGCCGAAGGGCTACATTGTATCCGAGGCGACTGTATATGAAGCGACATTTTATCCGAGACGACATTGTACCCGAAGGCAACATAGTATCCGAAGTGACATTAAATCCGAAAGCAAAATAGTTGCGAGACTACACTGTATAAGAGGCAACATTATATCCGAAGGCAACATAGTATCTGAAGCTACATTGTACCCGGAGGCAGCATGATACCCGAGGCTACAGTATATCCGAGGCGACTTTATATTCGAGGCAACATTGTATCCCAAGCAACATTGTATCAAATGGCGACATTGTATTCGAAGCAAATTTGTATCCGAAAGCAAAATAGTATCTGAGGCTATATTGTACCCGAGGCGACATTATATCCGAAGGCAACGTACTATCTGAAGTGATAATGTCGCCGAAGGGCAACATTGTACTGAGGTGACTTTATATTCGAGGCAACATTTAATCAAAGACGACATTGTATCCGAAGGCAACCTTCTATTCGAAGGCATCATTGTATCCGAGGCGACATTATATCCGAAGGCGATATATTATCTGACGCGACATTGTAGCCGAAGGCAACATAATAGCCGAGGCTACATTGTATTCGAGGCGGCTTTATATCCAAGGGAACATTGTATCCGACGCGACATTGTATATGAAGGCGACATAGTAACCAAAGGCGACATTATATCCGAAGGTAACATAGTATCCGATCTGACATTATAGCCGAAGGGCAACATTGTATCCGAGGTGACTTTATATCCGAGGCGATATTGTATCTGAATGCGACATAGTATCCGAAGGGAAATTGTAGCCGAATGCAACATAGTATCCGAGGCTACATTGTATCTGAAGCGACTTTATAACCGAGGCAACATTATATCTAAGGCGACATTGTATCTAAAGCTACCTTTTAATCGAAAGAAAATAGTATCCGAGGCTACATTGTGTCTGAGGCGACATTATATACGAAGGCAACATAGTATCCGAAGTGACATTGTAGCCGAAGGGAACATAGTAACCGAGGCTACATTGTATCAGAGGCGACGTTAGATCCGAGGCAAAATTGTATCCGATGCGATATTGTATTCGACGACGACAGACTATCCGAAGTGACATTGGAGCCGAAGGGCTACATTGTATCCGAGGCGTCAATATATCTGAGGTGACATTGTATCCGAAGGCGACAAAGTATCCGAAGCGACCTTTTATCTTAAAGCTAAATAGTTATGAGACTACATTGTATCCGAGGCAACATTATATCCGAAGATGATGGAGCATGGTACCTGAGGCTACATTGTACCTGAGGCGTCTTTATATCCGATGCAACATTGTATCCAAGGCGACATTGTATCCGAAGCGAAAAAGTATATGAGGTTATATTGTATCTGAGGCGACATTATATCCGAAGGCAACGTAGTATCTGAAGCGACATTGTAGCCAGAGGGCAATATTGTATACGAGGTGACTTTATATTTGAGGCAACATTTTATCCAAGGCGATATTGTATCCGAAGGCAACATAGTATCCGAAGGCAAAGTAGTATCCGAGGCAACATTGTATCCGAGGCGACATTGTAGCCGAGGGCAACATAGTATCCGAAGCGACATTGTAGCCGAAGGCAACATAGTATCCGAGACTACATTGTATACGAGACAACTTTATATCCGAAGCAACATTGTATCCGAGGCGACATTGTATCTAAAGGCGAAATATTATCGGGAGCGACCTTGTATCCGAAGGCGAAAAAGTATCTGAAGCGACCTTGTATCCGAATGAAATAGTATCCGATGGCTACAAAGTATCCGATGCGACATTGTAGCCGAAGGCAACATAGTATCCGAGGCAGCTTTATATCCGAGGATAAATTGTATCCGTAGGCGACATATTATCCGAAAGAAATAGTATCCGAGGCTACATTGTGTCCAAGGCGACATTATATCCGATGGCAACATAGTATCCGATGCGACATTGTAGCCGAAGGCAACATCGTATCCGAGGCGACATTATATTCGAAGGTACCATAGTATCCGAAGCAACATTTATGCCAAATGCAACATAGTATCCAAGGCTAGATTGTATTCGAGCCGACTTTATATCTGAGGCAACATTGTATCCAAGGCGACATAGTATCCAAAATGACTTTGTATCCGAAAGAAAATAGTATTCCTATATTGTATCAGAGGCGACATTATATTCGAAGGCAACATAGTTTCCGAAGGGACATTGTAGCCGAAGGCAACATAATATCCGAGGCTATATTGTATCTGAGGCGACTTTATAACAGAGGCAACATTATATCCAAGGCGAGATTGTATCCGAATGTGACATTGTATCCGAAGCGACCATTTATCCGAAATAAAATAGTATCCGAGGGTACATGGTATCAGAGGCTACATTATATCCTATGCGACATTGTAGCCGAAGGCAACATAGTATCCAAGTCTATATTGTATCCGACGCAACTTTATACTCGAGGCAACATTGTGGCCGAGGCGATACTGTATCCGTAGGTGACATAGTATCCGAAGCGATTTTGCATCCGAAAGAAATATTATCTGAGGCTACATTGTATCCGAGGCAATATTATATCCGATGGCTATATAGTATCCGATGCGACATTGTAGCCGATGGCAACATTGTATCTGAGGCTACATTGTATAGGACGCAACAATGTATCCGATGAAAAATAGTATCCGAGGCTACATTGTATATGTAGCAACATTATATCCGAAGCGATGTTGTACCTGAAAGCAACATAGTATCCGAGGCAACATTGTATCTAAAGCGACTTTATATCCGAGGCAGCATTGTATCCAAGGCGACTTTATATCCGAGGCAACAATGTATCTGAGACAACATTGTATCCGAAGGCAACATAGTATCCGTAGCGACCTTGGCTCCGAGGCTACATTGTATCCGATGCTACATTGTATCCAAGGCGACATTATATCCAAGGCGACATTATATCCGAAGGCAACATTGTATCCGAGGCTACATTGTATCCAAGGCGACATTATATCCGAAGCCAACATAGTATCCGAAGCGACATTATAGCCGAAGTCAACATAGTATCCGAGGCTACATTGTATCCAAGGCAACTTTATATTCGATGCAACATTGTATCCGAGGCGACATTATATCCGAAGGTAATATAGTATCCGAATCGACATTGTAGCCGGAGGCAACATAATACCCGAAACTACATCGTATTCGAGGCGACTTTATATTAGAGGCAACTTTGTATCCGACGCGACATTGTATCCGAGGTGACATTATATCTGAAGGCAACGTACTATCTCAAGCGACAATGTCGCCGGAGGGCAGCATTGTACTGAGTTGACTTTCTAATCGAGGCAACATTTTATCCAAGGCGACATTGTATCCGAAGGCGACATAGTATCCGAAGCGACCTTCTATCCGAAGGCATCATTGTATCCGAGGCGACATTATATCCGAAGGCGACATAGTATCTGACGCGACATTGTAGCCAAAGGCAACATAATACCCGAGGCTACAATGTATTCGAGGCGGCTTTATATCCGAGGCAACATTGTATCCGACGCGACAAATGTATACGATGGCGACATAGTAACCAAAGTGACCTGGTATCCGAAAGAAAATAGTATCCGAGGCTAGATTGTATACGAGGCGACATTATATCCGAAGGTAACATAGTATCCGATCCGACATTATAGCCGAAAGGCAACATTGTATCCGAGGTGACTTTATATTCGAGGCGATATTATATCTGAATGCGACATAGTATCCGAACCGACCTTGTATCGGAAAGCAAAATAGTATCCGAGGCTACATTGTACCCGGGGGGACATTATATCCAAAGGCAACGTAGTATCTGAAGTGACATTAGAGCCGAAGGGCTACATTGTATCCGAGGCGACTTTATATCTGAGGCGACATTGTATTCGAAGGCGACAAATTATCCGAAGCGACCTTGTATCCGAAAGCAAAATAGTTACGAGACTACATTGTATCCGAGGCAACATTATATCCTAAGGCAGTATACTATCCGAAGCTACATTGTACCCGGAGGGAGCATAGTACCCGAGGCTAAATTGTACCTGAGGCGACTTTATATCCGATGCAACATTTTATCCAAGGCGACATTGTATCCGAAGCGAATTTGTATCCGAAAGCAAAATAGTATCTGAGGTTACATTGTATCCGAGGCGACATTATATCCGAAGGCAACGTAGTATCTGAAGCAACATTGTAGCCGAAGGGCAATATTATATCCGAGGTGACTTTATATTAGAGGCAACATTGTATCCGAAGGCGACATATTATCCGAAGGCAGTATCCGAGGCAACATTGAATCCGAGGCGACATTGTAGCCGAAGGAAACACAGTATCCGAAGCGACATTGTAGCCGAAGGCAACATAGTATCCGAGGCTACATTGCATACGAGACAACTTTATATCCGAAGCAACATTGTATCTGAGGCGACATTGTATCTGAAGGCGAAATAGTATCTGAAGCGACCTTGTATCCGAAGGCGAAATAGTATCCGATGCGACATTGTAGCGAAGGCAACATAGTACCCGAGGCAACTTTATATCCGAGGATAGATTGTATCCAAAGCGACATTGTATCCGTAGGCGACGTAGAATCCGAAGCAACCTTGTATTCGAAAGAAATAGTATTCGAGGCTACATTCTGTTCGAGGTGACATTATATCCGATGGCAACATAGTATCCGATGCGACATTGTAGCCGAAGGCAACATCGTAACCGAGGCAACAGTGTATCCGAGGCGACATTATATTCGAAGGCAACATAGTATCCGAAGCAACATTGTAGCCAAAGGCAACATAGTATCCAAGGTTAGATTGTATTCGAGGCGACTTTATATCCGAGGCAACATTGTATCCGAGGCGACATAGTATCCAAAGTGACTTTGTATCCGAAAGAAAATAGAATTCCTATATTGTATCAGAGGCAACATAGTTTCCGAAGGGACATTGTAGCCGAAGGGAACATAATATCTGAGGCCACATTGTATCTGAGGCGACTTTATAACAGAGGCAACATTATATCCAAGGCGACATTGTATCCGAATGTGACATTGTATCCGAAGCGACCTTTTATCCGAAATAAAATAGTATCCGAGATGTAATTATATACGATTTCAACATAGTATCTAATGCGACATTGTACAGAAGGCCACATAGTACCCAAGGCTATATTGTACCTGAGGCAATTTATATCCGAGGCAACATTATCGCCGAGGCCATGGTTTTAAATTTCGGCCGAAATGTTTTGTTTCGACCGACGGTTTCGGTTGAAAACGAAACAAAATTCTTAGTGAGTCAGAAAAGTATTAAACTTCGCCAAAACGTTTCGGTGAAATTTTGAAAATTTCGGTGAAACGTTTCGTTGAAGGGTGAAATTTTTACAGGATTTCGTTCGAAACTTCATAACGACCGAATCCGAAATCGAAACCGAAACGGAGATTTAAAACCTTGGCCAAGGCGACATTGTGTCCGAAGGTGACATAGTATCCGAAGCGACTTTGTATCCGAGGCTATATTGTATCCGAGGCAACATTATATCTGATGGCAACATAGTATCCGATGCGACACTGTATCCGAAGGCAACATTGTCTCCGAGGCAACATTGTATCCGACGCAACAGTGTATCGGAGGAGAAATAGTATCCGAGGCTACATTGTATCTGTGGCGACATTATATCCGTAGCGACGTTGTACCCGAAGGCAACATACTATCTGAGGTAATATTGTATCTACGTCGACTTTATATCCGAGGCAACATTGTATCCGAAGGCGACATAGTATCCGAAAGCAAAAGAATATCTGAGGCTACATTGTATCTCAGGCGACATTATATCTGAAGCCAACATAGTATCCGAATTGACATTTTAGCCGAGGTCAACATAGTATCCGAGGCTACATTGTATCCAAGGCGACTTTATATTCGAGGCAACATTGTATCCAAGGTGACATTTTATTCGAAGGCAATATAGTATCCGAAGCGACATTGTCGCCGAAGGCAACATAAT
The DNA here is from genome assembly GCF_043159265.1 of Tasmannia lanceolata. Taxonomy (NCBI): domain Eukaryota; kingdom Viridiplantae; phylum Streptophyta; class Magnoliopsida; order Canellales; family Winteraceae; genus Tasmannia; species Tasmannia lanceolata. Next base: position 32,806,676 of record NW_027518697.1, on the reverse strand, counting down.
ACCCGAGGCTACATTGTATTCGAGGCGGCTTTATATCCGAGGCAACATTGTATCCGACGCGACATTGTATACGACGGCGACATAGTAACCAAAGTGACCTGTATCCGAGGTTAGATTGTATACGAGGCGACATTATATCTGAAGGTAACATAATATCCGATCCGACATTATAGCCGAAGGGCAACATTGTATTCGAGGCGATATTGTATCTGAATGCGACATAGTACACAACCGACCTTGTATCGGAAAGCAAAATAGTATCCAAGGCTACATTTTACCAAGGGGGCATTATATCCGAAGGCATCGTAGTATCCGAAGCGACAATGTAGCCGAATGCAACATAGTATCCGAGGCTACATTGTAACCGAGGCGAGTTTATAACCGAGGCAACATTATATCTAAGGCGACATTGTATCCAAAGCGACCTTCTATCCGAAAGAAAATAGTATCCGAGGCTACATTTTGTTTGAGGCGACATTATATACGAAGGCAACATAGTATCCAAAGTGACATTGTAGCCGAAGGAAACATAGGAATCGAGGCAACTTTATATCCGAGGCAACATTGTATCCGATGCGACATTTTATGCAACGACGACAGAGTATCCGAAAGCAAAATAGTATGCGAGGCTACATTGTATCCGAGGCGACATTATATCCGAAGGCAATATGGTATCCGAAGCGACATTGGAGCCGAAGGGCTACATTGTATCCGAGACGACTTTATATCTGAGGCGACAATGTATCCGAAGCGACCATGTATCTGAAAGCAAAATAGCTACGGGACTACATTGTATCAGAGGCAACATTATATCCGAAGGCAGTGTACTATCCGAAGCGACATTGTACCCGGAGCGAGCATATTAACCGAGGCTACATTGTACCTGAGGCGACTTTATATCCGATGCAACATTGTATCCGAAGCGAATTTATATCCGAAAGCAAAATAGTATCTGAGGTTACATTGTATCCGAGGCGACATTATATCCGAAGGCAACGTAGTATCTAAAGCGACATTGTATCCGAGGTGACTTTATATTCAAGGCAACATTTTATCCAAGGCGATATATTATCCGAAGGCGACATAGTATCCGAAGGCAAAATAGTATCTGAGGCAATATTGTATCCGAGGCGACATTGTAGCCGAAGGCAACATAGTACCCGAAGCGACATTGTAGCCGAATGCGACATTATATCCGAAGCAAATTTGAATCCGAAAGCAAAATAGTATATGAGGCTACATTGTATCCGAGGCGACATTATATCCAAAGGCAACATACTATCTGAAGCGACAATGTCGCCGAGGGGCAACATTGTACTGAGGTGACTTTATATTCGAGCCATCATTTTATCCAAGGCGACATTGTATCCGACGACGACATAATATCCGAAGCAACCTTCTATCCGAAGGCATCATTGTATCCGAGGCGACAATCTATCCGAAGGCGACATAGTATCTGACGCGACATTGTAGCCGAAGGCAACATAATAGCCGGCGCTACATTGTATTCGAGGCGGCTTTATATCCGAGGCAACATTCTATCCGTCGCGACATACTAACCAAAGTGACCTGGTATCCGAAAGAAAATAGTATCTGAGGCTAGATTGTATACGAGGCAACATTATATCCAAAGGTAACATAGTGTCCGATCCGACATTATTGCCGAAGGGCAACATTGTATCCGAGGTGACTTTATATACGAGACGATATTGTATTTGAATGCGACATAGTATCCGAACCGACTTTGTATCCAAACACAAAATAGTATCCGAGGCTTCATTATACCCGAGAGGACATTATATCCGAAGATAACGTAGTATCCGAAGTGACATTGTAGCCGAATGCAACATAGTATCCGAAGCTACATTATATCCGAGGGGAGTTTATAACCGAGGCATTATATCTGAGGCGACATTGTATCCAAAGCAACCTTCTATCCGAAAGAAAATAGTATCCGAGGCTACATTGTGTCTGAGGCGACATTATATACGAAGGTAACATAGTATCCGAAATGACATTGTAGCCGAAGGAAACATAATAAACGAGGCTACATTGTATCAGAGACGCCTTTATATCCGTGGCAACATTGTATCCGATGCGACATTGTATGCGACAACGACAGAGTATCCGAAGCAAACTAGTATCCGAAAGCAAAATAGTATGCGAGGCTACATCGTATCCGAGGCGACATTATATCCGAAGGCAATATAGTATCCTAAGCGACAATGGAGCCGAAGGGCTAGATTGTATTCGAGGCGACTTTATATCCGAAGGCGACAAAGTATCCGAAGCGACCTTGTATCCGAAAGCAAAATAGTTACGAGACTACATTGTATCCGAGGAAACATTATATCCCAAGGCAGTATACTATCCGAAGCTACATTGTACCCGGAGGGAGCATAGTACCCGAGGCTGCATTGTACCTGAGGCGACTTTATATCCGATGCAATATTGTATCCAAGGCAACATTGTATCCGAAGAGAATTTGTATCCGAAATGAAAATAGTATCTGAGGTTACATTGTATCCGAGGCGACATAATATCCGAAGGCAATATTGTATCTAAAGCGACATTGTAGCCGAAGGGCAATATTATACCCGAGGTGACTTTATATTCGAGGCAACATTCTATCCAAGGCGATATTGTATCCGAAGGCGACATAGTATCCGAAGGCAAAATAGTATCCGAGGCAACATTGTATCCAAGGCGACATTGTAGCCGAAGGCAACATAGTATCCGAAGCGACATTGTTGCCGAAGGCAATATAGTATCCGAGGCTACATTGTATACGAGGCAAGTTTATATCCGAAGCAGCATTGTATCCGAGGCTACATTGTATTTGAAGGCGAAATAGTATCTGAAGCGACCTTGTATCCGAAGGCGAAATAGTATCCGAAGCGACCTTGTATCCGAATGAAAGAGTATCCGATGCGACATTGTAGCCGAAGGCAACCTAGTACCCGAGGCAGCTTTATATCCGAGGATAGATTGTATCCGAAGCGACATTGTATCCGAATCAACCTTGCATCCGAAAGAAATAGTATCCGAGGCTACATTGTGTCCGAGGCGACATTATATCCGATGGCAACATAGTATCCAATACGACATTGTAGCCGAAGGCAAAATCATATCCGAGGCAACAGTGTATCCGAGGAGACATTATATTCGAAGGCAGCATAGTTTCCGAAGCAACATTGTAGCCAAAGGCAAAATAGTATCCAAGGTTAGATTGTATTCGATGCGACTTTATATCCGAGGCAACATTGTATCCGAGGCGATATAGTATCCAAAGCGACTTTGTATCAGAAAGAAAATAGTATTCCTATATTGTATCAGAGGCGACATTATATTCGAAGGCAACATAGTTTCCGAAGGGACATTGTACCCGAAGGCAACATAATATCCGAGGCTACATTGTATGTAAGGCGACTTTATAACAGAGGCAACATTATATCCAAGGCAACATTGTATCCGAATGTGCCATTTTATCCGAAGCGACCATTTATCTGAAATAAAATAGTATACGAGGCTATATGGTATCAGAGGCTACATTATATCCGATGCGACATTGTAGCCGAAGGCAACATAGTATCCAAGGCAATAATGTATCCGAGGCAACTTTATATTCGAGGCAACATTGTAGCCGATGCGATATTGTATCCAGAAGGCAACGTAGTATATGAAGCGACATTGTAGCCAGAGGGCAATATTGTATACGAGGTGACTTTATATTCGAGGCAACATTTTATCCAAGGCGATATTGTATCCGAAGGCAACATAGTATCCGAAGGCAAAGTAGTATCCGAGGCAACATTGTATCCGAGGCGACATTGTAGCCGAAGGCAACATAGTATCCGAAGCGACATTGTAGCCGAAGGCGACATAGTATCCGAGACTACATTGTATACGAGACAACTTTATATCCGAAGCAACATTGTATCCGAGGCGACATTGTATCTAAAGGCGAAATATTATCTGACGCGACCTTGTATCCGAAGGCGAAAAAGTATCTGAAGCGACCTTGTATCCGAATGAAATAGTATCTGATGGCTACATAGTATCCGATGCGACATTGTAGCCGAAGGCAACATAGTACTCGAGGCAGCTTTATATCCGAGGATAAATTGTATCCGTAGGCTACTTTGTATCCGAAAGAAAATAGTATTCCTATATTGTATCAGAGGCGACATTATATTCGAAGGCAACATAGTTTTCGAAGGGACATTGTAGCCGAAGGCAACATAATATCCGAGGCTATATTGTATTTGAGGCGACTTTATAACAGAGGCAACATTATATCCAAGGCGAGATTGTATCCGAATGTGACATTGTATCCGAAGTGACCATTTATCCGAAATAAAATAGTATCCGAGGGTACATGGTATCAGAGGCTACATTATATCCTATGCGACATTGTAGCCGAAGGCAACATAGTATCCAAGTCTATATTGTATCCGACGCAACTTTATACTCGAGGCAACATTGTGGCCGAGGCGATACTGTATCCGTAGGTGACATAGTATCCGAAGCAATTTTGCATCCGAAAGAAATATTATCCGAGGCTACATTGTATCCGAGGCGATATTATATCCGATGGCTATATAGTATCCGATGCGACATTGTAGCCGATGGCAACATTGTATCTGAGGCTACATTGTATAGGACGCAACAATGTATCCGATGAAAAATAGTATCCGAGGCTACATTGTATATGTAGCAACATTATATCCGAAGCGACGTTGTACCCGAAGGCAACATAGTATCCGAGGCAACATTGTATCTAAGGCGACTTTATATCCGAGGCAACATTGTATCCAAGGCGACTTTATATCCGAGGCAACAATGTATCTGAGATAACATTGTATCCGAAGGCAACATAGTATCCGTAGCGACCTTGGCTCCGAGGCTACATTGTATTCGAGGCTACATTGTATCCAAGGCGACATTATATCCAAGGCGACATTATATCCGAAGGCAACATTGTATCCGAGGCTACATTGTATCCAAGGCGACATTATATCCGATGCCAACATAGTATCCGAAGCGACATTATAGCCGAAGTCAACATAGTATCCGAGGCTACATTGTATCCAAGGCGACTTTATATTCGATGCAACATTGTATCCGAGGCGACATTATATCCGAAGGTAATATAGTATCCGAATCGACATTGTAGCCGGAGGCAACATAATACCCGAAACTACATTGTATTCGAGGCGACTTTATATTAGAGGCAACTTTTTATCCGACGCGACATTGTATCCGAGGTGACATTATATCTGAAGGCAACGTACTATCTCAAGCGACAATGTCGCCGGAGGGCAACATTGTACTCAGGTGACTTTCTAATCGAGGCAACATTTTATCCAAGGCGACATTGTATCCGAAGGCGACATAGTATCCGAAGCAACCTTCTATCCGAAGCAACCTTCTATCCGAAAGAAAATAGTATCCGAGGCTAGATTGTATACGAGGCGACATTATATCCGAAGGTAACATAGTATCTGATCCGACATTATAGCCGAAAGGCAACATTGTATTTGAGGTGATTTTATATCCGAGGCGAAATTGTATCTGAATGCGACATAGTATCCGAACCGACCTTGTATCGGAAAGCAAAATAGTATCCGAGGCTACATTTTACCCGGGGGGACATTATATCCAAAGGCAACGCAGTATCCGAAGTGACATTAGAGCCAAAGGGCTACATTGTATCCTAGGCGACTTTATATCTGAGGCGACATTGTATCCGAAGGCGACAAATTATCCAAAGCGACCTTGTATCCAAAAGCAAAATAGTTACGAGACTACATTGTATCCGAGGCAACATTATATCCGAAGGCAGTATACTATTCGAAGCTACATTGTACCCGGAGGGAGCATAGTACCCGAGGCTACATTGTACTTGAGGCGACTTTATATCCGATGCAACATTTTATCCAAGGCGACATTGTATCCGAAGCGAATTTGTATCCGAAAGTAAAATAATATCCGAGGTTCCATTGTATCCGAGGCGACATTATATCCGAAGGCAACGTAGTATCTGAAGCAACATTGTAGCCGAAGGTCAATATTGTATCCGAGGTGACTTTATATTCGAGGCAACATTGTATCTGAAGGCGACATAGTATCCGAGGGCAAAATAGTATCCGAGGCAACATTGAATCCGAGGCGACATTGTAGCCGAAGGAAACACAGTATCCGAAGCGACATTGTAGCCGAAGGCAACATAGTATCCGAGGCTACATTGCATACGAGGCAACTTTATATCCGAAGCAACATTGTATCTGAGGCGACATTGTATCTGAAGGCGAAATAGTATCTGAAGCGACCTTGTATTCGAAGGCGAAATAGTATCCGATGCGACATTGTAGCCGAAGGCAACATAGTACCCGAGGCAACTTTATATCCGAGAATAGATTGTATCCGAAGCGACATTGTATCCGAAGCAACCTTGTATTCGAAAGAAATAGTATCCGAGGCTACATTCTGTTCGAGGTGACATTATATCCGATGGCAACATAGTATCCGATGCGACATTGTAGCCGAAGGCAACATCGTAACCGAGGCAAAAGTGTATCCGAGGCGACATTATATTCGAAGGAAACATAGTATCCGAAGCAACATTGTAGCCAAAGGCAACATAGTATCCAAGGTTAGATTGTATTCGAGGCGACTTTATATCCGAGGCAACATTGTATCCGAGGCGACATAGTATCCAAAGCGACTTTGTATCCGAAAGAAAATAGAATTCCTATATTGTATCAGAGGCAACATAGTTTCCGAAGGGACATTGTAGCCGAAGGCAACATAATATCTGAGGCCACATTGTATCTGAGGCGACTTTATAACAGAAGCAACATTATATCCAAGGCGACATTGTATCCGAATGTGACATTGTATCCGAAGCGACCTTTTATCCGAAATAAAATAGTATCCGAGACGTAATTATATACGATTTCAACATAATATCTAATGCGACATTGTACAGAAGGCAACATAGTACCCAAGGCTATATTGTACCTGAGGCAATTTATATCCGAGGCAACATTATCGCCGAGGCCATGGTTTTAAATTTCGGCCGAAACATTTTGTTTCGACCGAAATATTTCGATTTCGGTGGAAAACGAAACAAAATTCTTAGTGAATCAGAAAAGTACTAAACTTCGCCGAAACGTTTCGGTGAAATTTCAAAAATTTCGGTGAAACGTTTCGGTGAAGGGTGAAATTTTTACAAGATTTCATTCGAAACTTCATAACGACCGAATCCGAAACCGAAACCGAAACCGAGATTTAAAACCTTGGCCAAGGCGACATTGTGTCCGAAGGTGACATAGTATCCGAAACGACTTTGTATCCGAAAGAAATAGTATCCGAGGCTATATTGTATCCGAGGCAACATTATATCTGATGGCAACATAGTATCCGATGCGACACTGTATCCGAAGGCAACATTGTATCCGAGGCAACATTGTATCCGACGCAACAGTGTATCGGAGGAGAAATAGTATCCGAGGCTACATTGTATCTGTAGCGACATTATATCCGTAGCGACGTTGTACCCAAAGGCAATATAGTATCTGAGGTAATATTGTATCTACGTCGACTTTATATCCGAGGCAACATTGTATCCGAAGGCGACATAGTATCCGTAGCGACCTTGTATTCGAAAGCAAAACAATATCTGAGGCTACATTGTATCCCAGGCGACATTATATCTGAAGCCAACATAGTATCCGAATTGACATTTTAGCCGAGGTCAACATAGTATCCGAGGCTACATTGTATCCAAGGCGACTTTATATTCGAGGCAACATTGTATCCAAGGCGACATTTTATTCGAAGGCAATATAGTATCAGAAGCGACATTGTCACCGAAGGCAACATAATACCCGATGCTACATTGTATTCGAGGCGGCTTTATATCCGAGGCAACATTGTATCCGACGCGACAATGTATACGACGGCGACATAGTAACCAAAGTGACCTGTATCCGAGGCTAGATTGTATACGAGGCGACATTATATCTGAAGGTAACATAGTATCCGATCCGACATTATAGCCGAAGGGCAACATTGTATCCGAGGCGATATTGTATCCGAATGCGACATAGTACACAACCGACCTTGTATTGGAAAGCAAAATAGTATCCAAGGCTACATTTTACCAAGGGGGCATTATATCCGAAGGCATCGTAGTATCCGAAGCGACAATGTAGACGAATGCAACATAGTATCCGAGGCTACATTGTAACCGAGGCGAGTTTATAACCGAGGCAACATTATATCTAAGGCGACATTGTATCCAAAGCGACCTTCTATCCGAAAGAAAATACTATCCGAGGCTACATTTTGTCTGAGGCGACATTATATACGAAGGCAACATAGTATCCAGAGTGACATTGTAGCCGAAGGAAACATAGGAATCGAGGCAACTTTATATCTGAGGCAACATTGTATCCGATGCGACATTGTATGCGACGACGACAGAGTATCCGAAAGCAAAATAGTATGCGAGGCTACATTGTATCCGAGGCGACATTATATCCGAAGGCAATATGGTATCCGAAGCGACATTGGAGCCGAAGGGCTACATTGTATCCGAGACGACTTTATATCTGAGGCGACAATGTATCCGAAGCGACCATGTATCTGAAAGCAAAATAGCTACGAGACTACATTGTATCCGAGGCAACATTATATCCGAAGGCAGTGTACTATCCGAAGCGACATTGTACCCGGAGCGAGCATATTAACCGAGGCTACATTGTACCTGAGGCGACTTTATATCCGATGCAACATTGTATCCGAAGCGAATTTATATCCGATGCAACATTGTATCCGAAGTAAATTTATATCCGAAAGCAAAATAGTATCTGAGGTTACATTGTATCCGAGGCGACATTATATCCGAAGGCAACGTAGTATCTAAAGCGACATTGTAGCCGAAGGCAATATTGTATCCGAGGTGACTTTATATTCAAGGCAACATTTTATCCAAGGCGATATATTATCCGAAGGCGACATAGTATCCGAAGGCAAAATAGTATCTGAGGCAATATTGTATCCGAGGCGACATTGTAGCCGAAGGCAACATAGTACCCGAAGCGACATTGTAGCCAAAGGCGACATTATATCCGAGGCGACATTGTATTCGAAGCAAATTTGAATCCGAAAGCAAAATAGTATATGAGGCTACATTGTATCCGAGGCGACATTATATCCAAAGGCAACATACTATCTGAAGCGACAATGTCGCCGAGGGGCAACATTGTACTGAGGTGACTTTATATTCGAGCCATCATTTTATCCCGGGCGACATTGTATCCAACGGCGACATAATATCCGAAGCAACCTTCTATCCGAAGGCATAATTGTATCCGAGGCAACAATCTATCCGAAGCCGACATTGTAGCCGAAGGCAACATAATAGCCGACGCTACATTGTATTCGAGGCGGCTTTATATCCGAGGCAACATTCTATCCGTCGCGACATACTAAGCAAAGTGACCTGGTATCCGAAAGAAAATAGTATCTGAGGCTAGATTGTATACGAGGCGACATTATATCCAAAGGTAACATAGTATCCGATCCGACATTATTGCCGAAGGGCAACATTGTATCCGAGGTGACTTTATATATGAGACGATATTGTATCTGAATGCGACATAGTATCCGAACCGACCTTGTATCGAAACGCAAAATAGTATCCGAGGCTACATTATACCCGAGAGGACATTATATCCGAAGTGACATTGTAGCCGAATGCAACATAGTATCCGAAGCTACATTATATCCGAGGGGAGTTTATAACCGAGGCATTATGTCTGAGGCGACATTGTATCCAAAGCAACCTTCTATCCGAAAGAAAATAGTATCCGAGGCTACATTGTGTCTGAGGCGACATTATATACGAAGGTAACATAGTATCCGAAATGACATTGTAGCCGAAGGAAACATAATAAACGAGGCTACATTGTATCAGAGACGACTTTATATCCCTGGCAACATTGTATCCGATGCGACATTGTATGCAACAACGACAGAGTATACGAAGCAAACTAGTATCCGAAAGCAAAATAGTATGCGAGGCTACATCGTATCCGAGGCGACATTATATCCGAAGGCAATATAGTATCCGAAGCGACAATGGAGCCGAAGGGCTAGATTGTATCCGAGGCGACTTTATATCCGAAGGCGACAAAGTATCCGAAGCGACCTTGTATCCGAAAGCAAAATAGTTACGAGACTACATTGTATCCGAGGCAACATTATATCCCAAGGCAGTATACTATCCGAAGCTACATTGTACCCGGAGGGAGCATAGTACCCGAGGCTGCATTGTACCTGAGGCGACTTTATATCCGATGCAATATTGTATCCAAGGCAATTGCATCCAAGGAAACATTGTATCCGAAGAGAATTTCTATCTGAAAGGAAAATAGTATCTGAGGTTACATTGTATCCGAGGTGACATTATATCCGAAGGCAATATTGTATCTGAAGCGACGTTGTAGCCGAAGGGCAATATTGTACCCGAGGTGACTTTATCTTCGAGGCAACATTCTATCCAAGGCGATATTGTATCCGAAGGCGACATAGTATCCGAAGACAAAATAGTATCCGAGGCAACATTGTATCCAAGGCGACATTGTAACCGAAGGCAACATAGTATCCGAAGCGACATTGTTGCCGATGGCAATATAGTATCCGAGGCTACATTGTATACGAGGCAAGTTTATATCCGAAGCAGCATTGTATCCGAGGCTACATTGTATTTGAAGGCAAAATAGTATCTGAAGCGACCTTGTATCCGAAGGCGAAATAGTATCCGAAGCGACCTTGTATCCGAATGAAATAGTATCCGATGCGACATTGTAGGCGAAGGCAACCTAGTACCCGAGGCAGCTTTATATTCGAGGATAGATTGTATCCGAAGCGACATTGTATCCATAGGCGACAGTATCCGAATCAACCTTGCATCTGAAAGAAATAGTATCCGAGGCTACATTGTGTCCGAGGCGACATTATATCCGATGGCAACATAGTATCCAATGCGACATTGTAGCCGAAGGCAAAATCATATCTGAGGCAACAGTGTATCCAAGAAGACATTATATTCGAAGGCAGCATAGTTTCCGAAGCAACATTCTAACCAAAGGCAAAATAGTATCCAAGGCTAGATTGTATTCGATGCGACTTTATATCCGAGGCAACATTCTATCCGAGGCGATATAGTATCCAAAGCGAATTTGTATTGGAAAGAAAATAGTATTCCTATATTGTATCAGAGGCGACATTATATTCGAAGGCAACATAGTTTCCGAAGGGACATTGTAGCCGAAGGTAACATAATATCCGAGGCTACATTGTATGTAAGGCGACTTTATAACAGAGGCAACATTATATCCAAGGCGACATTGTATCCGAATGTGACATTTTATCCGAAGCGACCATTTATCTGAAATAAAATAGTATACGAGGCTATATGGTATCAGAGGCTACATTATATCCGATGCGACATTGTAGCCGAAGGCAACATAGTATCCAAGGCTATAATGTATCCGAGGCAACTTTATATTTGAGGCAACATTGTAGCCGATGCGATATTGTATCCACAGGTGACATAGTATCCGAAGCGATTTTGCATCCGAAAGAAATATTATCCGAGGCTACATTGTATCCGAGGCGACATTATATCTGATGGCTATATAGTATCCGATGCGACATTGTAGCCAAAGGCAACATTATATCTGAGGCTACATTGTATAGGACGCAACAATGTATTTGAGGAAAAATAGTATCCGAGGCTACATTGTATTTGTAGCGACATTATATCCGAAGCGACTTTGTACCCGAAGGCAACATAGTATCTGAGGCAACATTGTATCGAATGCGACTTTATATCCGAGGCAACATTGTATCCAAGGTGACTTTAAATCCGAGGCAACAATGTATCTGAGAAAACATTGTATCCGAAGGCGACATAGTATCCGTAGCGACCTTGCTTCCGAAAGAAAAATAGTATCCGAGGCTACATTGTATGCGAGGCGACATTATGTCCGAAGCCAACATAGTATCCGAAGCGACATTATAGCCGAAGTCAACATAGTATATGAGGCTACATTGTATCCAAAGTGACTTTATATTCGAGGCAACATTGTATCCGAGGCGACATTATATCCGAAGGCAATATAGTATTCGAAGCAACATTGTAGCCGAAGGCAACATAATATGCGAGACTACATTGTATTCGAGACCACTTTATATCTGAGGCAACATTATATCCGACGCGACATTGTATCCGAAGGTGACAAAGTAACCGAAGCGACCTTGCATCCGAAAGAAAATAGTATCCGAGGCTAAATTGTATCCGAGGCGACATTATATCCGAAGGTAACGTAGTATCCGATCCGAGATTATAGCCGAAGGGCAACATTGTATCCGAGACTTTGTATCCGAAGGCGACATAGTATCCGAACCGACCTAGTACTGAAAAGCAAAATCGTATCCGAGACTATATTGTATCCGAGGGGACATTATATCCGAAGGCAACATAGTATCCAAAATGATATTGTAGCCGAAGGCAACATAGTATTCGAGGCTACATTGTATCCGAGGCGACTTTATAACCGAAGCAACATTATATCCGAAGGCGGCATAGTATCTGAAGCTACATTGTACCCGGAGGCAGCATAATACCCGAGGCTACAGTATATCCGAGGTCACTTTATATCCGAGGCAACATTGTATCCCAAGCAACATTGTATCAAATGGCGACATTGTATCCGAAGCAAATTTGTATCCGAAAGCAAAATAGTATCTGAGGCTATATTGTACCCGAGGCGACATTATATCTGAAGGCAACATACTATCTGAAGCGACAATGTCGCCGAAGGGCAACATTGTACTGAGGTGACTTTATATTCGAGGCAACATTTAATCTAAGGCGACATTGAATCCGAAGGCAACCTTCTATTCGAAGGCATCATTGTATCTGATGCGACATTATATCCGAAGGTAACGTAGTATCCGATCCGACATTATAGCCGAAGGGCAAGATTGTATCCGAGGCGACTTTATATCCTAGGTGATCTTGTATCCGAAGGCGACATAGTATCCGAACCGAGCTAGTATTGAAAAGCAAAATCGTATCGGAGACTACTTTTAATCCGAGGGGACATTATATCCGAAAGCAACATAGTATCCAAAATGACATTGTAGCCGAAGGCAACATAGTATTCGAGGCTACATTGTATCCGAGGCGACTTTATAACCGAAGCAACATTATATCCAAAGGCGGCATTGCATCCAAAGCAACCTTCTATCCGAAAGAAAATAGTATACGAGGCTACATTGTATCAGAGGCGACATTATATTTGAAGTAAACATAGTATCCGAAGCGACATTATAGCCAAAGGAAACATACTAACTGAGGTTACATTATATCAGAGGCGACTTTATATCCGAGGCAACATTGTATCCGATGCGACATTGTATCCGACATCGACAGTATCCGAAGCGAACTTGTATCCGAGGCTACATCGTTTTCGAGGCGACATTATATCCGAAGCCAACTTAGTATCCGAAACGACATTGTAGTCGAAGGGCTACATTGTATCCGAGGCGACTATATCTAAAGCGACATTTTATCCAAGGCGACAATGTACCTGTAGGCGACATAGTATCTAAAGTGACTTTATATCCGAAAGTAAAATAGTTGCGAGACTACACTGTATAAGAGCAACTTATATCCAAAGGCAACATAGTATTCGAAGCTACATTGTACCCGGCGGCAGGCTAATACCCGAGGCTACATTATATCCGACGCGACTTTATATCCGAGCCAACATTGCATCCCAAGCGACATTGTATCAAATGGCGACATTGTATCCGAAGCAAATTTGTATTTGAAAGTAAAATAGTATCCGAGGCTACATTGTATCTAAGGTGACATTATATCCGAAGGCAACGTACTATCTGAAGCGACAATGTTGCCGAAGGGCAACATTGTACTGAGGTGACTTTATATTCGAGGCAACATGTTATCCAAGGCGACATTGTATCCGAAGCGCCTTCCTATCCGAAGGCATCATTGTATCAGAGACGACATTATATCGGAAGGCGACATACTATCTGACACGACATTGTAGCCGAAGGCAACATAATACCCGAGGCTACATTGTATTCGAGGGAACATTGTATCCGACGCGACATTCTATATGAGGCGACATAGTAACCAAAGTTACCTAGTATCCGAAATAAAATAGTATCCGAGGCTAGATTGTATACGAGGCGACATTATATACTAAGGTAACATAGTATCCGATCCGACATTATAGCCGAAGGGCAACATTGTATTCGAGGTGACTTTATATCCGAGGCGATATTGTATCTGAATGCGACATAATATCCGAACCGACCTTGTATCAGAAAGCAAAATAGTATCCGAGGCTACATTGTACCCTAGGGGACATGATATCCGAAGGCAACGTAGTAACCGAAGCGACATTGTAGCCGAATGCAACATAGTGTCCGATGCTACATTGTATCCGAGACGACTTTATAACCGAGGCAACATTATACGTAAGGCGACATTGTATCCAAAGCGACCTTCTATTGGAAAGAAAATAGTATCCGATGCGACATTATATACGAAGGCAACATAGTATCCGAAGTGACATTGTAGCCGAAGGAAACATAGTAACCGAGGCTACATTGTATTAGAGGCGACTTTATATCCGAGGCAACATTGTATCCGATCCGACATTGTATACGACGACGACAGAGTATCCGAAGCGAACTAGTATCCGAAAGCAAAATAGTAAGCGAGGCTACATCGTATTCGAGGCGACATTATATCCTAAGGCAATATAGTATCCGAAGCTACATTGGAGCCGAAGGGCTACAATGTATCAGAGGCAACTTTAAATCTGATGCAACATTGTATCCGAAGGCGACAAAGTATCCGAAGCGACCTTCTATCCGAAGGCATCATTGTATCTGAGGCAACATTATATCCGAAGGCGACATAGTATCTGACGCGAAATGACTTTGTATCCGAAAGAAATAGTATCCGAGGAGACATTATATCTGATGGCAACATAGTATCCGATGCGACACTGTAACCGAAGGCAACATTGTATCCGACGCAACAGTGTATCGAAGGAGAAATAGTATCCGAGGCTACATTGTATCTGTGGCGACATTATATCCGTAGCCACATTGTACCCGAAGGCAACAAAGTATCCGAGGTAACATTGTATCTAAGGCGACTTTATATCCGAGGCAACATTGTATCCGAAGGTGTGGGACATGATCCCGCGAGAGGGGCGTGGGGCGCGAGCCGCCGCGCGCTCTCCTTTGGTCTCTCGTTCCCACGCGATTGGCGTGTGCATTTTAATATTGATTTGAATTCGTCTTTCCTGTGGACTTGGGATCACTAAGGCAATCCGAATTCCACACGAAAGAGACTGACAGAGTCGCCACCTAGATGTGGGATCTAGGACCCATAATTAACCAGAAATCTAGACTCGCTACCTGGTTACGAGAATGGAAGGTATGGGGAGTTATCCACCACATGCACCATTCTTGTCCGATAATCGGTCTTCGATTCCAAAAGCTAACTCTTTTAAATTTATTTTAAATGGCTCATTCAACTCTATGTTAATGTGCGAACTAAGTGACATGCATCCTAGAATCTAATTTCAATGTGAATCCTAGATGTGTATCTTGATTTATTAATTTGTCTGGATTCATTCTAAGTGAAAGTTCTCCTAGAATTCTAATTTCATGGAAAACCCTAACTGATTTGATTAAGTATTTACAAGAAAATTAATATACAAAACACCACAATTTGTTGTGGTGCCGACTCGCGGGTGGTATGCCGTCAGACATCCAAGCTGCCTACGTACCCAAGCCTCACTGGGATCAGAGTCGACGTAGTTCGGTGCACCTAAGCTAAGCTACATATGCCTAACTCAACTAGGACACCGACTTAGACGGATTTGACTGTTTCAACAGTTTTAAGAGGAATTATTTAATTCAAGTTGAGGATTTTATTATCTTAGGATTTCATCTAAGATGCTATATGATTCTTGTCTGAATGCAAGTTGTCCCTTAGACTAATGCAGGTTTTGCCTACATCCTAGTTTACTAGGCTTGTCCTAGGAAAAGATCGGGTGACTAGTGTAACTAGACCTATGGTACGGTTGCTATTCATAGCAAGCGTCCGTGATGAGGCTGGACTCCTAACTCTAGGACTCCCTAAAACCTAGGACACGGCACGACACCAGTGTTCCTAAATTGGGCTCTAATGGTTCTTAGATTGGAAACCATAATCCAATGGTTCCGAAAGACACAAGATAAATCGATTTAAGTTCTCGAGGTTAATGAGTTTCAGATTTCGAAGATTTTCAGTTTCTAGACATTTAAGGATTACCAATGGTTCTAGGGTTCACCAATTTCGGCCTTGAATGGCATCCAAAGGAGGGAATCGTGCGCTCTTTCCTTGTGCAATTTAATACTTAGGTTATAGCATCTTATTGCCTGGCAGAATCTCAGGATTTCCGTGGACACTAACCTCGGAGCCAACAACATGCTATAACTTAAATATTCAATTGCACAAGGAAAGAGCGCACGATTCCCTCCTTTGGATGCCATTCAAGGCCGAAATTGGTGAACCCTAGAACCATTGGTAATCCTTAAATGTCTAGAAACTGAAAATCTTCGAAATCTGAAACTCATTAACCTCGAGAACTTAAATCGATTTATCTTGTGTCTTTCGGAACCATTGGATTATGGTTTCCAATCTAAGAACCATTAGAGCCCAATTTAGGAACACTGGTGTCGTGCCGTGTCCTAGGTTTTAGGGAGTCCTAGAGTTAGGAGTCCAGCCTCATCACGGACGCTTGCTATGAATAGCAACCGTACCATAGGTCTAGTTACACTAGTCACCCGATCTTTTCCTAGGACAAGCCTAGTAAACTAGGATGTAGGCAAAACCTGCATTAGTCTAAGGGACAACTTGCATTCAGACAAGAATCATATAGCATCTTAGATGAAATCCTAAGATAATAAAATCCTCAACTTGAATTAAATAATTCCTCTTAAAACTGTTGAAACAGTCAAATCCGTCTAAGTCGGTGTCCTAGTTGAGTTAGGCATATGTAGCTTAGCTTAGGTGCACCGAACTACGTCGACTCTGATCCCAGTGAGGCTTGGGTACGTAGGCAGCTTGGATGTCTGACGGCATACCACCCGCGAGTCGGCACCACAACAAATTGTGGTGTTTTGTATATTAATTTTCTTGTAAATACTTAATCAAATCAGTTAGGGTTTTCCATGAAATTAGAATTCTAGGAGAACTTTCACTTAGAATGAATCCAGACAAATTAATAAATCAAGATACACATCTAGGATTCACATTGAAATTAGATTCTAGGATGCATGTCACTTAGTTCGCACATTAACATAGAGTTGAATGAGCCATTTAAAATAAATTTAAAAGAGTTAGCTTTTGGAATCGAAGACCGATTATCGGACAAGAATGGTGCATGTGGTGGATAACTCCCCATACCTTCCATTCTCGTAACCAGGTAGCGAGTCTAGATTTCTGGTTAATTATGGGTCCTAGATCCCACATCTAGGTGGCGACTCTGTCAGTCTCTTTCGTGTGGAATTCGGATTGCCTTAGTGATCCCAAGTCCACAGGAAAGACGAATTCAAATCAATATTAAAATGCACACGCCAATCGCGTGGGAACGAGAGACCAAAGGAGAGCGCGCGGCGGCTCGCGCCCCACGCCCCTCTCGCGGGATCATGTCCCACAGTCTGGCGACTCTGCTGGGGACCACCTAACTTCATTAAAATTCCAAAAGATAATTCATTTGAATTTAATTTAACTGGCTCATAAAAACTCTATACTTGTTAGATTAGTTTGTCTTGTTTTATTTTCTCATCACATTTTACTTAAACTCAATCTAACAAAACCTGAAGGCATCATAGATTGCGTAAACTTATTGCACACACTTATATCACTTGCATCTAAACCCTTGCATTTCACATGCACACACATCCTATTTTAGGAACCCGGAGTGTTATCTAGCATGGTTGACTGGGATTTCATCACCTGGTGCCTCTGTGCTAGAGAAGCATTCCACCCTTAGCCTAGCACCTTATGGTGCGTAAACGGATCTCTTGTTCACGTACTGATACGCCGGACACTGGAGACTGTGGGACATGATCCCGCGAGAGGGGCGTGGGGCGCGAGCCGCCGCACTCTCTCTATCTTGGTCTCTCGTTCCCACGCGATTGGCGTGTGCATTTTAATTATTGATTTGAATTTGTCTTTCCTGTAAACTTGGGATCACTAAGGCAATCCGAATTCCATACGAAAGAGACTGACAGAGTCGCCACCTAGATGTGGGATCTAGGACCCGTAATTAACCAGAAATCTAGACTCGCTACCTGGTTACGAGAATGGAAGGTATGGGGAGTTATCCACCACATGCACCATTCCTGCCCGATAATCGGTCTTCGATTCCAAAAGCTAACTCTTTTAAATTTATTTTAAATGGCTCATTCAACTCTATGTTATTGTGCGAACTAAGTGACATGCATCCTAGAATCTAATTTCAATGTGAATCCTAGATGTGTATCTTGATTTATTAATTTGTCTGGATTCATTCTAAGTGAAAGTTCTCCTAGAATTCTAATTTCATGGAAAACCCTAACTGATTTGATTAAGTATTTACAAGAAAATTAATATACAAAACACCACAATTTGTTGTGGTGCCGACTCGCGGGTGGTATGCCGTCAGACATCCAAGCTGCCTACGTACCCAAGCCTCACTGGGATCAGAGTCGACGTAGTTCGGTGCACCTAAGCTAAGCTACATATGCCTAACTCAACTAGGACACCGACTTAGACGGATTTGACTGTTTCAACAGTTTTAAGAGGAATTATTTAATTCAAGTTGAGGATTTTATTATCTTAGGATTTCATCTAAGATGCTATATGATTCTTGTCTGAATGCAAGTTGTCCCTTAGACTAATGCAGGTTTTGCCTACATCCTAGTTTACTAGGCTTGTCCTAGGAAAAGATCGGGTGACTAGTGTAACTAGACCTATGGTACGGTTGCTATTCATAGCAAGCGTCCGTGATGAGGCTGGACTCCTAACTCTAGGACTCCCTAAAACCTAGGACACGGCACGACACCAGTGTTCCTAAATTGGGCTCTAATGGTTCTTAGATTGGAAACCATAATCCAATGGTTCCGAAAGACACAAGATAAATCGATTTAAGTTCTCGAGGTTAATGAGTTTCAGATTTCGAAGATTTTCAGTTTCTAGACATTTAAGGATTACCAATGGTTCTAGGGTTCACCAATTTCGGCCTTGAATGGCATCCAAAGGAGGGAATCGTGCGCTCTTTCCTTGTGCAATTTAATACTTAGGTTATAGCATCTTATTGCCTGGCAGAATCTCAGGATTTCCGTGGACACTAACCTCGGAGCCAACAACATGCTATAACTTAAATATTCAAATTGTCAAAGATCAAGTTGCAATTGGGATACGATTATGGATGCACGGGCCATTTTTCCAGGAAAATCTAAAGATCCTAAAATTTCTGTTTCAATGGATTAAGGAGTGAACATGTGACAGAATTTTAAAGTTCTTTAGGAATTTTTATATGATTTTCAATTAATTTCGAATTTTCCATGGATTTTATCAATTTTAAGCATATGAGCGGTTTTACAAGTGAAATTGTTGCAAATAAATTCGAAATGATTTGAAATTTCTACAGCAGCAAGATGAAAATGTATGTAGCTTACAGGATGAGTTTTGCATATTTTTACATTAAATTCACATTTAATCTTGATTAAACCATTAAATGTCCAGATTGCACAATTAACACATAAACTAGTAGAAATATAACTCTAAATTCTATGAAATTTCTACAGAAATACTATATGAATCAAAATAGCATGCAGTGAGATTTTCATGAATTGTAGAAATTATTTACTACCAATTTCGGATTTTACAATTTCCAGACCAGATTATAAATTAACACTACATCCCATATTAAAACAGATCCAAATCACACGAAAATTTTACAGTAACAAGTAATATGGAAGAGAAGACTACTGTAAAAATTTTATGAATTTTAATGATGATCTGATGTTAGTAAAAATTCTCCTAAAATCTGATAAGTTTCAAAGAAAATATTAAATAATATACCAAATAAACTCCAAAAATCTTTAAAAATTCATGGTAAAATGAATCAGTAACATATTATTTTCCCACGAAATTTCATTAATTTTAGAATCTTTTTGGTATATAATTTAATTTTTCTTCATCAAAAGATGTTTTTTGAAGAGTTTTCCATTTTTAAAACACAATTTGCGGAAAAAATCAGAATAATTCGGAAAAATACGGAAATATTTCGAGAACAATGCACCTACCTGTAGTGAAGATCTTGCCGCCGCCGATCCGATCCGCCGTCTTTCGCTTTCTCTTAGAGGGAGGGATTGGGGAGTGATTTGAAAAGATTAATGGAAGAAGAATATCTTAGAGAAAATGATGGAGGGAGTGGTTGGAAGAGATAATGGAAGAGAAAGAGATAATGGAAGATAAATTTCTTTTTTTTTTTCTCCTCTCCTTATGGATGGGAAGGGAGATATATATAGGGAGAGAAAGAGAGAGAGAGAGATATGTTGGTGGAGAGCTCATCATGTTGTCCTTCTTAGTGGAGAGTCCATCATTATTGCTCTTAGTGGAGGGCCCATCATGTTGTCTTAGTGGAGAGTCCATCATTATTGCTCTTAGTGGAGGGCCCATCATGTTTCTTAGTGGAGAGTCCATCATTATTGCTCTTAGTGGAGGGCCCATCATGTTGTCTTAGTGGAGAGCTACCATCATTGCTCTTCATAAGAGGCCTCACAAGAGGCCCCACTGAGGCCCCACAACGCGGGCCCCACAATGTGGGCCCTCGGTTGATTCGATTTTAAACAAATGTTCAATGCGGGCCCACCAAACGAGTCCAAATTTAATCAAAATGCATCATGCGGCCCCACCAAATGGGTCCAACTTTCTCGATCCAAATTTAATCGAAGCACCCAATGCGGGCCCACCAAACGGGTCCCAATTCTCTCTGGTTTAGATTTTTCTGAATAATCCTTCTCAACATTTAGCGGGAAAATACGAAACACGACGGAAACGACCAAAAATATTTAGAAATGTAACAAACGGATGCGGGAAAGAAAGACATTGGAAAACCGACGGAAAACAAACCCTAATTTCTTTATCGATTAAGGTAGAGCAAATGGGGTGTCTACAGAAGGCGACATAGTATCCGTAGCAACCTTGTATCCGAAAGCAAAATAATATCCGAGGCTACATTGTATCCGAGGCTACGTATCCAACATAGTATCCGAATTGACATTGTAGCCAAAGTCAACATAGTATCCGAGGCTACATTGTATCCAAGGCGACTTTATATTCGAGGCAACATTGTATCCGAGGCGACATTATATTCGAAGGCAATATAGTATCCGAAGCGACATTATAGCAGAAGGCAACATAATACCCGAGGCTACATTGTATTCGAGGCGGCTTTATATCCGAGGCAACATTGTATCCGAGCGACATTGTATACGAAGGCGACATAGTAACCAAAGTGACCTGGTATCCGAAACAAAATAGTATCAGGGGCTAGCTTGTATATGAGGCGACATTATATCCGAATGTTGCATAGATCCGAATTATAGCCGAAAGGCAACATTGTATCTGAGGTGACTTGATAACCGAGGCGATATTGAATCTAAATGCGACATAGTATCCGAACCGACCTTGTATCAGAAAGCAAAATAGTATCCGAGGCTACATTGTACCCGAGGGGACATTATATCCGAAGGCAATGTAGTATCCGAAGCGACATTGTAGCCGAATGCAACATAGTATCCGAGGCTACACTGTTTCCGAGGCGACTTTATACCCGATCTATGGCGACATTGTATCCGAAGGCGACATTGTATCCAAAGCGACCTTCTATCCGAAAGAAAATAGTATCCGAGGCTACATTGTGTCTGAGGCAACATTATATATGAAGGCAACATAGTATCCGAAGTGACATTGTAGCCGAAGGAAACATAGTAACCGAAGCAACATTGTATCAGAGGCGACTTTATATCCGAGGCAACATTGTATCCGATGCGACATTGTATGCGACGACGACAGAGTATCCGAAGCAAACTAGTATTCGAAAGCAAAATAGTATACGAGGCTACATTGTATCCGAGGCGACATTATATCCGAAAGCAATATAGTATCCGAAGCGACATTGGAGCCGAAGGGCTACATTGTATCCGAGGCAACTTTATATCTGAGGCGACATTGTATCCGAAGCGACCTTGTATCCGAAAACAAAATAGTTAGGAGACTACATTGTATCCGAGGCAACATTATATCCAAAGGCAGTATACTATCCGATGCAACATTGTATCCAAGGCGACAATGTATTCGAAGCGAATTTGTATCCGAAAGCAAAATAGTATCTAAGGTTACATTGTATCCGAGGCGACAATATAACCGTAGGCAAAGTAGTACCTGAAGCGACATGGTAGCCAAAGGGCAATATTGTATCCGACGTGACTTTATATTCGAGGCAAAATTTTATCCAAGGCGATATTGTATCCGAAGGCGACATAGTATCCGAAGGCAACATAGTATCCGAGGCAACATTGTATCCGAGTCGACATTGTAGCCGAAGGCAACATAGTATCCGAAGCGACATTGTATCCAAAGGCAACATAGTATCCGAGGCTACGTTTTATACGAGGCAACTTTATATCCGAAGCAACATTGTATCGGAGGTGACATTGTATCTGAACGCGAAATAATATCTGAAGCGACCTTGTATCCGAAGGCGAAATAGTATCTGAAGCGACAGTGTATCGAAATGAAATAGTATCCGATTACTACATAGTATCCGATGCGACATTGTAGCCGAAGGCAACGTAGTACCCGAGGCAACTTTATATCTGAGGATAGATTGTATCCAAAGCGACATAGTATCCGAAGCAAACTTGTATCCGAAAGAAATAATATCCGAGGCTACATTGTGTCAGAGGCGACATTATATCTGATGGTAACATAGTATCCGATGTGACATTGTAGCCGAAGGCAACATCGTATCCGAGGCAACAGTGTATCCGAGGTGACATTATATTCAAAGGCACCATAGTATCTGAAGCAACATTGTAGCCAAAGGTAACATACTATCCAAAGCTAGATTGTATTCGAGGCGACTTTATATCCGAGGCAACATTGTATCCGAGGCGACATAGTATTAAAAACGACTCTGTATCCAAAAGAAAATAGTATTCCTATATTGTATTAGAGGCGACATTATATTCGAATGCAACATAGTTTCTGAAGGGACATTGTAGCCGAAGGCAACATAATATCCGAGGCTACATTGTATCCAAGACGACTTTAAATCCGAGTTAACAATGTAACTGAGACAACATTGTATCCGAAGGCGACATAGTATCCGTAGCGACCTTGGCTACGAAAGCAAAATATTATCCGAGGCTATATTGTATCCGAGACGACATTATATCCGAAGCCAACATAGTATCCGAAGCGACATTATAGCAGAAGTCAACATAGTATCCGAGGCTACATTGTATCGAAGGCGACTTTATATTCGAGGCAACATTGTATCCGAGGCGACATTATATCTGAAGGCAATATACTATCCGAAGCGACATTGTAGCAGAAGGCAACATAATACCCGAGACTACATTGTATTCGAGGCGACTTTATATCCGAGGCAACATTGTATCCGAAGGCGACAAAGTAACCGAAGCGACCTTGTATCCAAAAGAAAATAGTATCCGACGCTAAATTGTAATCGAGGCGACATTATATCCGAATGTAACATAGTATCCGATGTGACATTATAGCCGGCAACATTGTATCCGAGGCGACATAGTATCCGAGCGGACATTATATCCGAAGGCAACATAGTATCAGAAGTGACATTGTAGCCGAAGGCAACATAGTATTCAAGGCTACATTGTATCCGAAGCGACTTTATAACCGAAGCAACATTATATCCGAAGGCGACATTGCATCCAAAGCAACCTTCTATCTGAAAGAAAATAGTATACGAGGCTACATTGTATCTGAGGCGACATTATATCTGAAGGCAACATCGTATCCGAAGCGACATTATAGCCAAAGGAAACATAGTAACCGACGCTACATTATATTAGAGGCGACTTTATATCCGAGGCAACATTGTATCCGATGCGACAGCGAAAGTATCCGAAGCGAACTAGTATCCGAGGCTACATCGTTTTCGAGGCGACATTATATCCGAAGCCAACTTAGTATTCGAAACGACATTGTAGCCGAAGGGCTACATTGTATCTGAGGCGACTATATCTGAAGCGACATAGTATCCGAAGTGACCTTTATATCCGAGGATAGATTGTATCCGAAGCGACATTGTATCCGTAGGCGACATAGTATCCGAAGCAACCTTGTATCTGAAAGAAATAGTATCCGAGGCTACATCGTGTCCGAGGCGACATTATATCCGATGGCAACATAGTATCCGATGCGACATTGTAGCCGAAGGCAAAATCATATCCGAGGCAACAGTGTATCCGAGGAGACATTATATTCGAAGGCAGCATAGTTTCCGAAGCAACATTGTAGCCAAAGGCAAAATAGTATCCAAGGCTAGATTGTATTCGATGCGACTTTATATCCGAGGCGATATAGTATCCAAAGCGACTTTGTATCGGAAAGAAAATAGTATTCCTATATTGTATCAGAGGCGACATTATATTCGAAGGCAACATAATATCCGAGGTTACATTGTATCTGAGGCGACTTTATAAGAGAGGCAACATTGTATCCAAGGCGACATTGTATCCGAAGCAACCATTTATCCGAAATAAAATAGTATCCGAGGCTACATGGTATTAGAGGCTACATTATATCCGATGGGACATTGTAGCCGAAGGAAACATAGTATCCACAGCTATATTGTATCAGGGGCAACATTGAAGTCGAGGCGATATTGTATCCGTAGATGACATAGTATCCGAAGCGATTTTGCATTCGAAAGAAATATTATCCGAGGCGACATTATATCCGACGGCTATATAGTATCCGATGCGACATTGTAGTCGAAGGCAACATTGTATCTGAGGCTACATTGTATAGGACACAACAATGTATCCGAGGAAAAATAGTATTTTAGGATATATTTTATCTGTAGCGACATTATATTCAAAGCGACATTTTAGCCGAAGGCAACATAGTTTCCGAGGCAACATTGTATCCAAGGCGACTTTATTTCAGAGGCAACATTGTATCCAAGGCAACTTTAAATCCGAGGCAACAATGTATCTGAGACAACATTGTATCCGAAGGCGACATAGTATCCGTATCGACATTGGCTCCGAAAGCAAAATAGTATCCGAGGCTACATTGTATCCGAGGCGACATTATATCCGAAGCCAACATAGTATCCGGACCGACATTATAGCCGAAGTCAACATAGTATCCGAGGGTACATTATATCCAAGGCGACTTTATATTGGAGGCAACATTGTATGTGAGGCGACATTATATCCGAAGGTAATATAGGATCCGAAGCGACATTGTAGCCGTAGGCAACATAATACCCGAGACTACATTGTATTCATGGCGACTTTATATCCAAGGTTACATTATATTCGACGCGACATTTTATCCGAAGGCGACATAGTAACCGAAGCGACCTTGTATCCGAAAGAAAATAGTATCTGAGGCTAGATTGTATCCGAGGCGACAATATATCCGAAGGTAACATAGTATCCGATCCGACATTATAGCTGAAGTGAAACATTGTATCCGAGGCGACTTTATATCCGAGGTGATATTGTATCCGAACGCGACTTAGTATCCGAACCGACCTAGTATTGAAAAGTAAAATAGTATCCGAGGGGACATTATATCCGAAGGCAACATAGTATCCGAAGTGACATTGTAGCCGAAGGCAACATAGTATTCAAGGCTACATTGTATCCGAGGCAACTTTATAACCGAAGCAACATTATATCCGAAGGCGACATTGCATCCAAAGCAACCTTCTATCCGAAAGAAAATAGTATTGTGGGACATGATCCCGCGAGAGGGGCGGGGCGCGAGCCGCCGCGCTCTCTCTCTTGGTCTCTCGTACCCACGCGATTGGCGTGTGCATTTTATTTGTTGATTTGAATTCGTCTTTCCTGTGGACTTGGGATCACTAAGGCAATCCGAATTCCACACGAAAGAGACTGACAGAGTCGCCACCTAGATGTGGGATCTAGGACCCGTAATTAACCAGAAATCTAGACTCGCTACCTGGTTACGAGAATGGAAGGTATGGGGAGTTATCCGCCACATGCACCATTCCTGCCCGATAATCGGTCTTCGATTCCAAAAGTTAACTCTTTTAAATTTATTTTAAATGGCTCATTCAACTCTATGTTAATGTGCGAACTAAGTGACATGCATCCTAGAATCTAATTTCAATGTGAATCCTAGATGTGTATCTTGATTTATTAATTTGTCTGGATTCATTCTAAGTGAAAGTTCTCCTAGAATTCTAATTTCATGGAAAATCCTAAGTGATTTAATTAAGCATTTACAAGAAAATTAATATATAAAACACTACAATTTGTTGTAGTGCCGACTCGCGGGTGGTATGCCATCAGACATCCAAGCTGCCTACGTACCCAAGCCTCACTGGGATCAGAGTCGACGTAGTTCGGTGCACCTAAGCTAAGCTACATATGCCTAACTCAACTAAGACACCGACTTAGACGGATTTGACTGTTTCAACAGTTTTAAGAGGAATTATTTAATTCAAGTTGAGGATTTTATTATCTTAGGATTTCATCTAAGATGCTATATGATTCTTATCTGAATGCAAGTTGTCCCTTAGACTAATGCAGGTTTTGCCTACATCCTAGTTTACTAGGCTTGTCCTAGGGAAAGATCGGGTGACTAGTGTAACTGGACCTATGGTACGGTTGCTATTCATAGCAAGCGTCCGTGATGAGGCTGGACTCCTAACTCTAGGACTCCCTAAAACCTAGGACACGGCACGACACCAGTGTTCCTAAATTGGGCTCTAATGGTTCTTAGATTGGAAACCATAATCCAATGGTTCCGAAAGACACAAGATAAATCGATTTAAGTTCTCGAGGTTAATGAGTTTCAGATTTCGAAGATTTTCAGTTTCTAGACATTTAAGGATTACCAATGGTTCTAGGGTTCACCAATTTCGGCCTTGAATGGCATCCAAAGGAGGGAATCGTGCGCTCTTTCCTTGTGCAATTTAATACTTAGGTTATAGCATCTTATTGCCTGGCAGAATCTCAGGATTTCCGTGGACACTAACCTCAGAGCCAACAACATGCTATAACTTAAATATTCAAATTGTCAAAGATCAAGTTGCAATTGGGATACGATTATGGATGCACGGGCCATTTTTCCAGGAAAATCTAAAGATCCTAAAATTTCTGTTTCAATGGATTAAGGAGTGAACATGTGACAGAATTTTAAAGTTCTTTAGGAATTTTTATATGATTTTCAATTAATTTCGAATTTTCCATGGATTTTATCAATTTTAAGCATATGAGCGGTTTTACAAGTGAAATTGTTGCAAATGAATTCGAAATTATTTGAAATTTCTACAGCAGCAAGATGAAAATGTATGTAGCTTACAGGATGAGTTTTGCATATTTTTACATTAAATTCACATTTAATCTTGATTAAACCATTAAATGTCCAGATTGCACAATTAACACATAAACTAGTAGAAATATAACTCTAAATTCTATGAAATTTCTACAGAAATACTATATGAATCAAAATAGCATGCAGTGAGATTTTCATGAATTTTAGAAATTATTTACTACCAATTCCGGATTTTACAATTTCCAGACCAGATTATAAATTAACACTACATCCCATATTAAAACAGATCCAAATCACACGAAAATTTTACAGTAACAAGTAATATGGAAGATAAGACTACTGTAAAAATATTATGAATTTTAATGATGATCTGATGTTAGTAAAAATTCTCCTAAAATCTGATAAGTTTCAAAGAAAATATTAAATAATATACCAAATAAACTCCAAAAATCTTTACAAATTCATGGTAAAATGAATCAGTAACATATTATTTTCCCACGAAATTTCATTAATTTTAGAATCTGTTTGGTATATAATTTAATTTTTCTTCGTCAAAAGATATTTTTTGAAGAGTTTTCCATTTTTAAAACACAATTTGCGGAAAAAATCAGAAAAATTCGGAAAAATACAGAAATATTTTGAGAACAATGCACCTACCTGTGGTGAAGATCTCCGCCCAATCCAAAAAATATAAAAAATCCTGCCGCCGCCGTTCCGCTCCGCCGTCTTTCGCTTTCTCTGGAGTGTTTAGAGGGAGTGATTGAGAGAGTGAAGAGATAATGGAAGAAGAATATTAGGGAGAGGGATGGAAGAATATATTGAGGAAAGGGATTGGAGGGAGTGATTAGAAGAGATCATGGAAGAGAAAGAGATAATGGAAGATAAATTTCTTTTTTTTTTCCCTCCCTCTTATGGATGGGAAGGGAGATATATATAGGGAGAGAAAGAGAGAGAGAGAGATATGTTGGTGGAGAGCTCATCATGTTGTCCCTCTTAGTGGAGAATCCATCATTATTGTTCTTAGTGGAGGGCCCATCATGTTTCTTAGTGGAGAGTCCATCATTATTGCTCTTAGTAGAGGGCCCATCATGTTTCTTAGTGGAGAGTCCATCATTATTGCTCTTAGTGGAGGGCCCATCATGTTTCTTAGTGGAGAGTCCATCATTATTGCTCTTAGTGGAGGGCCCATCATGTTGCTTAGTGGAGAGTCCATCATTATTGCTCTTAGTGGAGGGCCCATCATGTTTCTTAGTGGAGAGTCCATCATTATTGCTCTTAGTGGAGGGCCCATCATGTTGTCTTAGTGGAGAGCTACCATCATTGCTCTTCATAAGAGGCCTCACAAGAGGCCCCACTGAGGCCCCACAACGCGGGCCCCACAATGTGGGCCCTCGGTTGATTCGATTTTAAACAAATGTTCAATGCGGGCCCACCAAACGAGTCCAAATTTAATCAAAATGCATCATGCGGCCCCACCAAATGGGTCCAACTTTCTCGATCCAAATTTAATCGAAGCACCCAATGCGGGCCCACCAAACGGGTCCCAATTCTCTCTGGTTTAGATTTTTCTGAATAATCCTTCTCAACATTTAGCGGGAAAATACGAAACACGACGGAAACGACCAAAAATATTTAGAAATGTAACAAACGGATGCGGGAAAGAAAGACATTGGAAAACCGACGGAAAACAAACCCTAATTTCTTTATCGATTAAGGTAGAGCAAAATGGGGTGTCTACAGATGCCCCTCTTTGGTAGAGATGACGTAGTCATCGAATACCAAAGTCAAAATGACAGAGCCATTTTGCGTAGCTTTAATCGACAAAAGACTATACACAAACGGAACTTAGACGCAAACATTTACTACCTAATGCAAGGCCCTAAATGAAATCCTAGAATTAGAACATAATAAGAAATCCTGATGCGGTGCCGTTCACAAACGGGCAACGAGAGAATGAGATACCACTTTCGAATGGATTCCGAACAGAAAGAACAAAGATCGTTCTCAAGCGGTTTTTTTTTTTTTTTTTTTTTTTAAAAAAAAAAGAAAATGAGACATCTTTCACAAGCGGGCTCAAGGAGGATAAGAGACCATTCACAAATGGATTCAGAAAATGAGGTACCGTTCACAAACGGGCTCAAGGAGAAGACGAGACCATTCACAAATGGACTCGAAAATGAGGTACCGTTTACAAACGGGCTTAAAGAGAACACATGACCATTCACAAATGGACTCGAGAAACGAGGCACCGTTCACAAACGGGCTCAAGGAGAACATGAGACCATTCACAAATGGACTCAGAAAATGAGGTACCATTCACAAACGGGCTCAAGGAGAATAAAAGATCATTCACAAATGGGCTCAGAAAATGAGGTACCGTTCACCAACGGGCTCAAGGAGAAGACGAGACCATTCACAAATGGATTCGAGAAACGAGGCACCGTTCACAAACGGGCTCAAGGAAAACATGAGACCATTCACAAATAGACTCAGAAAATGAGGTACCGTTCACAAACGGGCTCAAGGAGAATAAAAGACCATTCACAATTGGGCTCAGAAAATGAGGTACCGTTCACCAACGGGCTCAAGGAGAAGACGAGACCATTCACAAATGGATTCGAGAAACGAGGCACCGTTCACAAACGGGCTCAAGGAAAACATGAGACCATTCACAAATAGACTCAGAAAATGAGGTACCGTTCACAAACGGGCTTAAGGAGAAGACGAGACCATTCACAAATGGACTCGAGAAACGAGGCACCGTTCACAAATGGGCTCTAGGAGAACATGAGACCATTCATAAATGGACTCGAGAAATGAGGCACCGTTCACAAATGGGCTCAAAGAAACAAGATAGCTTCAACCACGAAGAATTTAGAGATTTTTCATAAACTTGAATTTGACGTAGGATTGGATTTGATGAATTTTTGATTTTTCAGAAATAAGGCAGCGTCCACAAACGGGCTCAAGGAGGACATGAGACCATTCACAAATAGACTCAGAAAATGAAGTACCGTTCACAAACGGGCTTAAGGAGAAGACGGGACCATTTACAAATGGACTCGAGAAATGAGGCACCGTTCACAAACGGGCTCAAAGAAACAAGATAGCTTTGATTGATGAACTCAACAACGAAGAATTTAGAGTTTTTTCATGAACTTGAATTTGACATAGGATTGGATTTGATGAATTTTTGATTTTTCAGAAATAAGGCACCGTCCACAAACGGGCTCAAGGAGGACATGAGACCGTAAATGGACTCAGAAAAATGAGACACCGTTCACAAACGGGTTCAAGGAGAAGACGAGACCATTTACAAATGGACTCGAGAAACGAGGCACCGTTCACAAACGGGCTCTAGGAGAACATGAGACCATTCATAAATGGACTCGAGAAATGAGGCACCGTTCACAAATGGGCTCAAAGAAACAAGATAGCTTCAACCACGAAGAATTTAGAGATTTTTCATAAACTTGAATTTGACGTAGGATTGGATTTGATGAATTTTTGATTTTTCAGAAATAAGGCAGCGTCCACAAACGGGCTCAAGGAGGACATGAGACCATTCACAAATAGACTCAGAAAATGAAGTACCGTTCACAAACGGGCTTAAGGAGAAGACGGGACCATTTACAAATGGACTCGAGAAATGAGGCACCGTTCACAAACGGGCTCAAAGAAACAAGATAGCTTTGATTGATGAACTCAACAACGAAGAATTTAGAGTTTTTTCATGAACTTGAATTTGACATAGGATTGAATTTGATGAATTTTTGATTTTTCAGAAATAAGGCACCGTCCACAAACGGGCTCAAGGAGGACATGAGACCGTAAATGGACTCAGAAAAATGAGACACCGTTCACAAACGGGTTCAAGGAGAAGACGAGACCATTTACAAATGGACTCGAGAAAAGAGGCACCGTTCACAAACAGGCTCAAAGAAACAAGATAGCTTTGATTGATGAATTCAACAACGAAGAATTTAGAGTTTTTTCATGAACTTGAATTTGACATAGGATTGGATTTGATGAATTTTTGATTTTTTTGAACTTAATGAAATCGAGGATGTTATAGATCGTGCCTGACAAAGATATCGGAAACTAGGACTTTGACGAATGATGAAACGGCAAACCGAAGAACCATTACTAACAAGAATGGATTAGAAACACTTTTATGAAACTTCAACAAGATTTTTCTCAAAGAGACTGCTGGTCTTGTCTTTGGGGATTTGGATGACTGAAACCTTGAACAAGACACTTGAAATTGGTAATCTAGAACAACGGCTCTCTTGGATATAATCATGGAAAAGTGGGACTTGCCTCTTGATAGGTGTTTAGATAAACATTTCTTGACCAGGAAAGTATTTAACTAACTGGAAGGAAATTCTGAATTTTAACGGTTCATCTTTCTGAGAAATTGGCTCGACCATCATTGCATCTGAGGCTCTTCCAAGCTTAAGATGCCTTTTTGAGGCATGGTCTTTTTACGGAAGCTGGGCTTTCTGGTGTTTCTACTTCTGAACTCTTCTGAGTTGATCATCTTTGAAATGAAGCTGTTTGACTGGATTCTCAAGCTCTTTCAGGTACAATCGCAGGGAGCTGACGAAGCCGGGCCTCCTTCACCGAGACAGTTGCATCATTTTGGACACAAGGATGACGATTGACTCTTTTTAAATAGAAAACTTAGATAAAAGGCACTACTCAAAGGATTGAGGAGCTCTAAAGGAGTGAACATAGAATAACAACGATTGATTAACTACACTGACAGACACAGTAATGCTTCTGACTTAGTTAACATTTTATTTGGTAAGTCTATCCTTTCAAGGAATATTTTTTTCAATTGGTAAACACTGGACTTTTTCCTTAAAACAGTAATGCCTCAATGATTTAATTACAACTCCTAGGATTGCTTAGCTCCAATGCCCCCAGTTTTGAGGATGTCGCTTGAATTTGTTTGAACTTCAATTGATCTTCAGTCCTGATACCGGCTGTAACCTTCTTATAAATTTGCTTGAACTTCAGTTGATCTTCAGTCTTGATACTGGCTGTAGCCTTCTTATAATGATTCTCTTACCGTGACCAAGTCACCTCTTCAGGGTTTTTAACTTGGCGGACCGTGGTAGCCTTAACTTTTGCCTGAACCGTCTTTCTAGGTTTTCGATTCAGCAGGCTATCCCCTTAGCTTTTGCCTAAGCCGCCCTTTCGGGTTTTCAACTTAACAGGGGAATGATCTTAAATTTTGCCTAAACCGCCCTTTCAGGTTTTCAGTCTAGCAGATCTTCAAACTCCATTTTTTTTATTCATCATCATTTTTTTTTTGTTTCGGGACCTAGATCATTAGTTCTGAACACCGGAAGGACTTTATAGGTAGGATAGGGCTTTTCAAAGAATGGCTTAAGGTTCAACAAAGATTTCGACCGAACCTGTGAATAGGTTGCCTACATATCCCAAGGTAGGAATCAGGTCGTGTATAGTTCAGGGCGAATGCCCCTAGTTTGAAGATAAATTGTTCGAAAGTTTATTGATTTTTCTTTTTTTTCTTCTTTCTAGAATAATTGACTTCTCTTCTTTAGGAACTTGTCCCCTTTTTTTTTTCTGAAAGGATTGAATTTCTTTTCTTTTTTTTGGATTGATTGAATTGCTTTTCTTTTTTGAATTGACCGAACTCAGTTTAACCGAGCTGCCTACGTACCCCAGTGTAGGGATCAGGTCTCGCGTAGTTCGGGGCGAATGCCCCTAGTTTGATGGGTTTTCAAGAAAATTTCATTTAGGCTCGAAGGGTTTGCAAACCAGTATTCTTTTGACGTTGGGTTCTGATTTTGGGATTTATTCGGCCAAAGGAGGCCTTCCGATGTTCAGATTGGGAGTCGATCTAGTTTACTAGAGTCCCTCGGGTACTGATTATTTATTTTTATTTATTTTTTTCCACGGAGCTTGACGGCATTTCCAGGTAAGATAATGGATCTTCTTCTTTCAAGATTCTAATGCGTGCTTTAGACTTTCATAGAGCGAAACTTGTTCTTTGACATCCTCCATCTATGGATTCGTACTCTTGATATCTGATGATCACTTTTCAATGCTTGCTCTTGAACTTCTTATCTTGAATTTGTTGGCTTTATGTTATGAATTTGAGAACCAAGGTCATTGATTGGAAATATGAAAGTTGTTTCCACTCTATGCCCCTTGTACAGCATATATCTTCTCACTTTATTCATTTTCTTTGAGCTTTCCATCCATGTCTTGCCCCTGGTATCGGTTGTAGCTTTTCTAGACAATCTTCTTATTCTTGAAATAATTTTATCAATTCTTCACACTCTTCAGAGGGTAATGTATTTTCAATCAGCATCCACTGAATCAAAGTTTCAGTGCCAGTGTTTACCACTTCAATTTCATCTTTTAGAAGCTGAGATTGGCGCTCCTCCTCTTGTTCAAGTAATCGTTGTGACTCAAGTGGAGTTTCGTCAATTTTGTCCTCATTTGATGAGGGAGTCTTATTTTAAGATCAGAAGCACACTTAAGAAATAGACACAAGTGAACTCTTGGAACTGAAATTTTATTTAAAGAAAAAGATACTACATCTCACAACCTATCCTGAACATGTTCATGATTCACAACTCTAAAAGAAAAGCAAAAGATAACTTGCCTGGACTAGGCATTAACCTTGAACTGTAGAACCGGACTCAACAATTGTACTGACCATGATGGCTGACTCAAAATAAAATAATAAACGACTAAAACTTTAACTGCCGCAACTGTCTAGCTTCGGAGGCTCGGCGAAAGCTGGCTCATAAATGGTACTTTCAACTTCTGATTCTTTTCATTGCAACCGGACCTGTGCCCTTTGAACCTTCAGTTATTTAAGCATTGCGAACGGCTGGCGGCAGTACTGCATGATTTGATAATGGGTTATTGGTAGCAACGGGACTTGGCTCAAACACAAGGCTTTTATTGTCGAGCAACCTCTGGATTCTGAATTTTAGGGCAATGCAATTATCAGTGAGATGGCCAGAATTTCTATGGTATTCGCAGTGTTGATCTGTTCGCCAATTTGTTGGTAAAGGATTAGGAAGAGCCCTAATGTCGGGCAGGATTATGCGACCTGAGGCTAGACACTCCTTGAGTATCTCAGATGGCGGAAGGGGGAGAGGGGTAAATTCTGTCTGGGCCTGTGGCCGAGGTGTGACAGCAGGTTGGGTATAACCCATCACCATGGGGTTCTGAGGTTTTGAAGGCTGAGGCTTGGAGCGGGAAAGGTTATTAATTTCAGCTGATGGAGGCTTCCTGAATTCTTTGGTATTCGGGTTACTTCGGTTGAACACACCTTGAGCCATAGCCTCCTCTATTTGGGTGCCTGCCACGATAAAGTGTTTGAAGTCCGGATAATACTGCAACGACATGTGATACTGGAGCTGGGGGGAAATATTTTTCATGATTATTTGGACCTGCTCTTCCTCAGAAGGGCGCTCCATCATCTGAGCTGCTATTCTCCTCCATCTTTTCACAAAGGTCAGAAAGGATTCCCTCAAGTCTTGCTTTGTCCTTTCCAAATCCTTTCTGGTGATTTCTGTCCCGTCATCATATTTGAATTGCCTGATGAACTGCTCGCCGATATCCTTCCATGTCCTGTAACGAGTCTTGTCCAAGACCATGAACCACCTCCTGGCAACCTTGGTTAGGGAAACCGGGAACAATTGAGCCATTTGCTCAGAAGATAAGCCTTGAGGTTGACACATGATGGTGAACATTTGCAAATGTGTGATTGGACAACCCACACCATCATATTTATCAAAGTCCGGCATTTGAAAATTGGCTGGGAGACGGATTTCTGGGAACAGTGTGAGGTCACTTGGATTGAAACCACCCTGGTCCTGAAACTGAATGTCCTGAACCTTCCTGGTAAGACTTTCTAATTTCTCCATAACTACTTTATCAACCATGGACTGAGAAGGCCTGCTGCGATCTTCGCTGTACTGGTCTTTTTCAAAATCTTCTTCAGTTTTGTCAGGGATAGGAATGAACACTGGCTGGGCAGGTGCGGCTGAAGTAACTGTATGGTGCATGGACCCTTTATCTTTGGACAACGATGGCCCCAACTTTTCAGAAAGCTGGGCCTTGATAACTTGGTTCTCTTCTTTGAGTTCTTGAAGCTGCCGGAGAATCAAGGTGAGAGTATCGGTAATAGCAGCGGGTGGAAGACTACTGTTCTGGTTTTCTGCCATTGGGGAGGATGAGGATGGGAAAGAAGGAGATGCTGGGGTCCTCAGAGAAGGTGGCGGGGAGACAGATTTCCTCTGCAATCGAGAAGAGATCCGAACCCAAGGAATAGTAGGGTTAGCTATGGTGTTTAGTGCCCTGTCATGGAAATAATGAACACGAGGTATATGAGCTTGGCATTCATGGAGTGTTTCTTCTCAATGACTGAAAAATATTACACATTTAAGCAAGTAATTGGGACAATAGAATGAATCCAAATGATGAGGGGAATGCCCTTAGTTCAAGGATTATGAGAGTAAACTCTGAAGGATTTAGCAGAAATATTCTTGAAAAAGGTAGCCCCTAGAGGAGGAAGAGATCAAGGGTACAGGCAAGATTGGATCATCAAGATTGCACGATCAAATGATTGAGACACAATTTCCGCCAATGAAGACACAATCGAATCCCACAAGAGACGAATGATAGACACATGATCAAAATGTGAGATTGCATAGGATTACTTTCAACGGGTAGATCAAGAATAACTAATCCTATGAGATCTTTGGAAATGATGGGATTTATATCCTAACCCCAAAGGAAAAGTTTTTAGTCTTCGCACATTTTAACAGTGTTACCTGAAGGCATCAACCCTAATCTTAATCTAGCGGAGTGGAGATAGGATCTCGACTCATGACTTTGTTCGTGTACCTAAGAACCGATCGTAGCCATTGGAAGATGGACTACGACCTAATCTAGACACAAATAGGTAGGATATCCTAAACTAGGCTTACACACGTGATGCACATGTGTTCGTAGACTACATGCATGTGTGGGTTAATCTAGGGGTAAGGCCAAGAGTTCCCTTAGCGCGAATCCCTGTTCGATATACTGTACCAGTGTCCGGCGTATCAGTACGTGAACAAGAGATCCGTTTACGTACCATAAAGGTACTAGGCTAAGGGTGGAATGCTTCTCTAGCACAGAGGCACCAGGTGATGAAATCCCAGTCAACCATGCTAGATAACACTCCGGGTTCCTAAAATAGGATGTGTGTGCATGTGAGATGCAGGGTTTAGATGCAAGTGATGTAAGTGTGTGCAATAAGTTCGCGCAATCTATGATGCCTTCAGGTTTTATTAAATTAAGTTCGAGTAAAATGTGATGAGAAAATAAAATAAGACAAACTAATCTAACAAGCATAAAAGAGATAGAGTTTTCATGAGCCAGTTAAAATAGATTCAAATGAGTTATCCTTTGGAATTGTAATGAAGTTAGGTGGTCCCCAGCAGAGTCGCCAGACTGTGGGACATGATCCCGCGAGAGGGGCGGGGCGCGAGCCGCCGCGCTCTCTCTCTTGGTCTCTCGTACCCACGCGATTGGCGTGTGCATTTTATTTGTTGATTTGAATTCGTCTTTCCTGTGGACTTGGGATCACTAAGGCAATCCGAATTCCACACGAAAGAGACTGACAGAGTCGCCACCTAGATGTGGGATCTAGGACCCGTAATTAACCAGAAATCTAGACTCGCTACCTGGTTACGAGAATGGAAGGTATGGGGAGTTATCCGCCACATGCACCATTCCTGCCCGATAATCGGTCTTCGATTCCAAAAGTTAACTCTTTTAAATTTATTTTAAATGGCTCATTCAACTCTATGTTAATGTGCGAACTAAGTGACATGCATCCTAGAATCTAATTTCAATGTGAATCCTAGATGTGTATCTTGATTTATTAATTTGTCTGGATTCATTCTAAGTGAAAGTTCTCCTAGAATTCTAATTTCATGGAAAATCCTAAGTGATTTAATTAAGCATTTACAAGAAAATTAATATATAAAACACTACAATTTGTTGTAGTGCCGACTCGCGGGTGGTATGCCATCAGACATCCAAGCTGCCTACGTACCCAAGCCTCACTGGGATCAGAGTCGACGTAGTTCGGTGCACCTAAGCTAAGCTACATATGCCTAACTCAACTAAGACACCGACTTAGACGGATTTGACTGTTTCAACAGTTTTAAGAGGAATTATTTAATTCAAGTTGAGGATTTTATTATCTTAGGATTTCATCTAAGATGCTATATGATTCTTATCTGAATGCAAGTTGTCCCTTAGACTAATGCAGGTTTTGCCTACATCCTAGTTTACTAGGCTTGTCCTAGGGAAAGATCGGGTGACTAGTGTAACTGGACCTATGGTACGGTTGCTATTCATAGCAAGCGTCCGTGATGAGGCTGGACTCCTAACTCTAGGACTCCCTAAAACCTAGGACACGGCACGACACCAGTGTTCCTAAATTGGGCTCTAATGGTTCTTAGATTGGAAACCATAATCCAATGGTTCCGAAAGACACAAGATAAATCGATTTAAGTTCTCGAGGTTAATGAGTTTCAGATTTCGAAGATTTTCAGTTTCTAGACATTTAAGGATTACCAATGGTTCTAGGGTTCACCAATTTCGGCCTTGAATGGCATCCAAAGGAGGGAATCGTGCGCTCTTTCCTTGTGCAATTTAATACTTAGGTTATAGCATCTTATTGCCTGGCAGAATCTCAGGATTTCCGTGGACACTAACCTCGGAGCCAACAACATGCTATAACTTAAATATTCAAATTGTCAAAGATCAAGTTGCAATTGGGATACGATTATGGATGCACGGGCCATTTTTCCAGGAAAATCTAAAGATCCTAAAATTTCTGTTTCAATGGATTAAGGAGTGAACATGTGACAGAATTTTAAAGTTCTTTAGGAATTTTTATATGATTTTCAATTAATTTCGAATTTTCCATGGATTTTATCAATTTTAAGCATATGAGCGGTTTTACAAGTGAAATTGTTGCAAATGAATTCGAAATTATTTGAAATTTCTACAGCAGCAAGATGAAAATGTATGTAGCTTACAGGATGAGTTTTGCATATTTTTACATTAAATTCACATTTAATCTTGATTAAACCATTAAATGTCCAGATTGCACAATTAACACATAAACTAGTAGAAATATAACTCTAAATTCTATGAAATTTCTACAGAAATACTATATGAATCAAAATAGCATGCAGTGAGATTTTCATGAATTTTAGAAATTATTTACTACCAATTCCGGATTTTACAATTTCCAGACCAGATTATAAATTAACACTACATCCCATATTAAAACAGATCCAAATCACACGAAACTTTTACAGTAACAAGTAATATGGAAGATAAGACTACTGTAAAAATATTATGAATTTTAATGATGATCTGATGTTAGTAAAAATTCTCCTAAAATCTGATAAGTTTCAAAGAAAATATTAAATAATATACCAAATAAACTCCAAAAATCTTTACAAATTCATGGTAAAATGAATCAGTAACATATTATTTTCCCAAGAAATTTCATTAATTTTAGAATCTGTTTGGTATATAATTTAATTTTTCTTCGTCAAAAGATATTTTTTGAAGAGTTTTCCATTTTTAAAACACAATTTGCGGAAAAAATCAGAAAAATTCGGAAAAATACAGAAATATTTTGAGAACAATGCACCTACCTGTGGTGAAGATCTCCGCCCAATCCAAAAAATATAAAAAATCCTGCCGCCGCCGTTCCGCTCCGCCGTCTTTCGCTTTCTCTGGAGTGTTTAGAGGGAGTGATTGAGAGAGTGAAGAGATAATGGAAGAAGAATATTAGGGAGAGGGATGGAAGAATATATTGAGGAAAGGGATTGGAGGGAGTGATTAGAAGAGATCATGGAAGAGAAAGAGATAATGGAAGATAAATTTCTTTTTTTTTTCCCTCCCTCTTATGGATGGGAAGGGAGATATATATAGGGAGAGAAAGAGAGAGAGAGAGATATGTTGGTGGAGAGCTCATCATGTTGTCCCTCTTAGTGGAGAATCCATCATTATTGTTCTTAGTGGAGGGCCCATCATGTTTCTTAGTGGAGAGTCCATCATTATTGCTCTTAGTGGAGGGCCCATCATGTTTCTTAGTGGAGAGTCCATCATTATTGCTCTTAGTGGAGGGCCCATCATGTTTCTTAGTGGAGAGTCCATCATTATTGCTCTTAGTGGAGGGCCCATCATGTTGCTTAGTGGAGAGTCCATCATTATTGCTCTTAGTGGAGGGCCCATCATGTTTCTTAGTGGAGAGTCCATCATTATTGCTCTTAGTGGAGGGCCCATCATGTTGTCTTAGTGGAGAGCTACCATCATTGCTCTTCATAAGAGGCCTCACAAGAGGCCCCACTGAGGCCCCACAACGCGGGCCCCACAATGTGGGCCCTCGGTTGATTCGATTTTAAACAAATGTTCAATGCGGGCCCACCAAACGAGTCCAAATTTAATCAAAATGCATCATGCGGCCCCACCAAATGGGTCCAACTTTCTCGATCCAAATTTAATCGAAGCACCCAATGCGGGCCCACCAAACGGGTCCCAATTCTCTCTGGTTTAGATTTTTCTGAATAATCCTTCTCAACATTTAGCGGGAAAATACGAAACACGACGGAAACGACCAAAAATATTTAGAAATGTAACAAACGGATGCGGGAAAGAAAGACATTGGAAAACCGACGGAAAACAAACCCTAATTTCTTTATCGATTAAGGTAGAGCAAAATGGGGTGTCTACAAGTATACGATGCTACATTGTATCTGAGGCAACATTATATCTCAAGGCAACATAGTGTCCGAAGCGACATTATAGCCAAAGGAAACATAGTAACCGAGGCTACATTATATCAGAGGCGACTTTATATCCGAGGCAACATTGTATCCGATGCGACATTGTATGCGACCGCAACATATTCGAGGCGAACTAGTATCCGAGGCTACAACGTTTTCGAGGCGACATTATATCCAAAGCCAACTTAGTATCCGGAACGACATTGTAGCCGAAGGGCTACATTGTATCCGAGACGACTATATCTGAAGCGACATTTTATCTAAGGCGACATTGTACCCGAAGGTAACATAGTATCCGAAGTGACTTTATATCAAAAAGCCAAATAGTTGCGAGACTACACTGTATAAGAGGAAACATTATATCCGAAGGCAACATAGTATCCGAAGCTACATTGTACCCGGAGGCAACATACTACCTGAGGCTACATTATATCCGAGGCGAGTTTATATCCGAGGCAACATTTTATCTCAAGCGACATTGTATCAAATGGCGACATTGTATCCGAAGCAAATTTATATGCGAAAGCAAAATAGTATCTGAGGCTACATTGTATCCGTGACGACATTATATCCGATGGCAACGTACTATCTGAAACGACAATGACGCCAAAGGGAAACCTTGTACTGAGGTGACTTTATATTCGAGGCAACATTTTATCCAAGGCGACATTGTATTCGAAGG
Source organism: Tasmannia lanceolata (assembly GCF_043159265.1). NCBI lineage: Eukaryota > Viridiplantae > Streptophyta > Magnoliopsida > Canellales > Winteraceae > Tasmannia > Tasmannia lanceolata. The sequence continues at coordinate 32,765,389 of NW_027518697.1, read as the reverse complement.
CGACATTGTATCCAAAGCGACCTGCTATCCGAAGGCATCATTGTATCCGAGGCAACATTATATCGAAAGGCGACATAGTATCTGACGTGACATTGTAGCCGAAGGCAACATAATACCAAAGATTACATTGTATTCGAGGCAGATTTATATTCGAGGCAACATTGTATCCGACGCGATATTGTATACGAGGCGACATAGTAACCAAAGTGACCTAGTATCCGAAAGAAAATAGTATCCGAGGCTAGATTGTATACGAGGCGACATTATATAGGAAGGTAACAGAGTATCCGATCTGACATTATAGCCGAAGGACAACATTGTATCCGAGTTGACTTTATATCCGAGGCGATATTGTATCTGAATGCGACATAGTAGCCGAACCGACCTTGTATCGGAAAGCAAAAAACTATCCGAGGCTATATTGTACCGAGGGTACATTATATCCGAAGGCAACGTTGTATCCGAAGCGACATAGTACCAAAGGCTACATTGTATCCGAGGCGACTTTATAACAGAGGCAACATTATATCTAAGGCGACATTGTATCCGAAGGCGACACTGTATCCAAAGCGACCTTCTATTCAAAAGAAAATAGTATCCGAGGCTACATTGTGTCTGAGGCGACATTATATACGAAGGCATCATAGTATCCGAAGTGACATTGTAGCTGAAGGAAACATAGTAACCGAACCTACATTGTATCAGAGATGACTTTATATCCGAGGCAACATTGTATCCGATGCGACATTGTATGTGACGACGACAGAGTATCCGAAGCGAACTAGTATCCGAAAGCAAAATAGTATGCGAGGCTACATCGTATCCGTGGCGACATTATATCCGACGGCAATATAGTATCCGAAGCGACATTGGAGCTGAAGGGCTACATTTTATCCGAGGCGATTTTATATCTGAGGCGACATTGTATCCGACGTCTACAAAGTATCCGAAGCGACCTTTTATCCGAAAGCAAAATGGTTACGAGACTACATTGTATCCGAGGCAATATTATATCCGAAGGCAGTATACTATCCGAAGCTACATTATACCCGGAAGGAGCATAGTACCCGAGGCTACATTGTACCTGAGGCGACTTTATATCCAATGCAACATTGTATCTAAGGCGACATTGTATCCAAAGTGAATTTGTATCCGAAAGCAAAATAGTATCTGAGGTTACATTGTATTCGACGCGACATTATATCCGAAGGCAACGTAGTACCTGAAGCGACATTGTAGCCGGGGGCAATATTGTATCCGAGGTGACTTTATATTTGAGGCAACATTTTATCCAAGGCGATATTGTATCCAAAGGCGACAAAATATCCGAAGGCTCCGAGGCAACATTGTGTCCGAGGCGACATTGTAGCCGAAGGCAATATAGTAGCCAAAGGCAACATAGTATCCGAGGCTACATTGTATACGAGACGACTTTATATCCGAAGCAACATTGTATCCGAGGCGACATTGTATCTGAAGGCGAAATAGTATCTGAAGCGACCTTGTATCCGAAGGCGAAATAGTATCCGAAGCGACCTTGTATCCGAAGGTGAAATAGTATCCGAAGCGACCTTGTATCCGAATGAAATAGTACCCGATGGCTACATAGTATCCGATGCGAAATTGTAGCCGAAGGCAACATAATACCCGAGGCAGCTTTATATCCGAGGATAGATTGTATCCAAAGCGACATTGTATCCGTAGGCGACATAGTATCCGAAGCAACCTTGTATTCGAAAGAAATAGTATCCAAGGCTACATTGTGTCCGAGGAGACATTGTGTTCGAGGCGACATTATATCCGATGGAAACATAGTATCCGATGCGACATTGTGTCCGAGGCAACAGTGTATCTGAGGCGACATTATATTCGAAGGCAGCATAGTTTCCGAAGCAACATTGTAGTTAAAGGCAAAATACTATCCAAGGCTAGATTGTATTCGATGCGACTTTAGATCCGAGGCGACTTTATATCCGAGGCGACATAGTATCCAAAGCGACTTTGTATCCGAAAGAAAATAGTATTACTATATTGTATCAGAGGCGACCTTATATTCGAAGGCAACATAGTTTCCGAAGGGACATTGTAGCCGAAGGCAACATAATATCCGACGCTACAATGTATGTGAGGTGACTTTATAACAGAGGTACATTATATCGAAGGCGACATTGTATCCGAATGTGACATTGTATCCGAAGCGACCATTTATCCAAAATAAAATAGTATCCGAGGCTACATGGTATCAGAGGCTACATTATATCCGATGCGACATTGTAGCCGAAGGTAACATAGTATCCAAGGCTATATTGTATCCGAGGCAACTTTATATTCGGGGCCACATTGTAGCCGAGGAGATATTGTATCCGTAGGTGACAGTATCCGAAGTGATTTTGCATCCGAAAGAAATATTATCTGAGGCTACATTGTATCCGAGGCGACATTATATCCGATGCCTATATAGTATCCAATGCGACATTGTAGCCAAAGGCAACATTGTATCTGAGGCTACATTGCATAGGACAGAACAGTATATCCGAGGAAAAATAATATCCGAGGCTACATTGTATCTGCAGCGACATTATATCCGAAGCGAGGTTGCACCCGAAGGCAACATAGTATCTGAGGCAACATTGTACCAAGGCGACATTAAATCCGAGGCAAAAATGTATCTGAGGCAACATTGTATCCAAGGCGACATTAAATCCGAGGCAAAAATGTATCTGAGACAACACTGTATCCGAAGGCGACATAGTATCCGTAGCGACCTTGGTACCGAAAGCAAAATAGTATCTGAGGCTACATTGTATCCGAGGCGACATTATATCCGAAGCCAACATAGTATCTGAAGCGACATTATAGCCGAAGTCAACATAGTATCCGAGGCAACATTGTATCCAAGGCGACTTCATATTCGAGGAAACATTGTATCCGAGGAGACATTATATCCGAAGGCAATATAGTATCTGAAGCGACATTGTAGCCGAAGGCAACATAATACCCGAGACTACATTGTATTCGAGGCGACTTTATATCCGACGCGACATTGTATCCGAAGGCGACATAGTAACCGAAGCGACCTTCCATCCGAAAGAAAATAGTATCCGAGGCGACATTATATCTGAAGGGAACATAGTATCCGATCCGACCTTATAGCGGAAGGGCAACATTGTATCCGAGGGGGCATTATATCCGAAGGCAACATAGTGTCCGAAGTGAGATTGTAGCCGAAGGCAACATAGTATTCGAGGCTACATTGCATCCGAGGCGACTTTATAACCGAAGCAACATTATATCCGAAGGCGACATTGCATACAAAGCAATTTTCTATCCGAAAGAAAATAGTATACGAGCCTACATTGTATCTGAGGCGACATTATATCTGAAGGCAGCATAGTATCCGAAGCGACATTATAGCCAAAGGAAACATAGCAGCCGAGGCTTCATTATATCAGAGGCGACTTTAGGGCAACATTGTATCCGATGCGACATTATATGCGACAGCGACAGTATCCGAGGCTACAATGTTTTCAAGGCGACATTATATCTGAGGCTATATTGTACCCGAGGGGAGATTATATCCGGAGGCAGACATTGTAGCCGATATAACATAGTATCCGAGGCTACATTGTATCCGAGCTGACTTTATAACCAAGGCGACATTGTATCCGAAGGCGACCTATTCAAAAGAAAATAGTGTCCGAGGCTACATTTTGTCTGAGGCGACATTATACACGAAGGCAACATAGTATCCGAAGTGACATTGTAGCCGAAGGAATCATAGTAATCGAGGCTACATTGTATCAGAGGCGACTTTATATCCGAGGCAACATTGTATCCGACGCGACATTGAATGCGACGACGACAGAGTATCCGAAGCGAACTAGTATCCGAAAGCAAAATAGTATGCGAAGCTAAATCGTATCCGAGCCGACATTATATCCGAAGGCAATATAGTATCCGAAGCGACATTGGAGCCGAAGGGCTACAATGTATCTGAGGCGACTTTAAATCTGAGGGGACATTGTATCCGAAGGCGACAAATTATCCGAATCGACCTTCTATCCGGAAGCAAAATAGTTACGACACTACATTGTATCCAAGGCAACATTATATCCGAAGGTAGTATAGTATCTGAGGCTACATTGTACCAGAGGCAACTTTATATCCAATGCAACATTGTATCCAAGGCGACATTGTATCCGAAGCGAATTTGTATCCGAAAGCAAAATAGTATCTGACGTTACATTGTATTCGAGGCGACATTAATATCCGAAGGCAACGTAGTATCTGAAGCGACATTGTAGCCGAAGGGCAATAATGTAACCGAGGTGACTTTATAATCGAGGCAACATTTTATCCAAGAAGATATTGTATCCGAAGGCGACATAATAACCGAAGGCAAAATTAAATCCGAGAAAACATTGTATCCGAGGCGACATTATAGCCAAAGGCAACATAGTATCCGAAGCGACATTGTAGTCGAAGGCAACATAGTATCTGAGGCTATATTGTATACGAGGCAACTTTATATCCGAAGCAACATTGTATCCGAGGCGACTTTGTATCCGAAGGCGAAATAGTATCCAAAGCGACCTTGTATCTGAATGAAATAGTATCCGATAGCTACATAGTATCCGATGCGACATTGTAGCCGAAGGCAACATAGTACCCGAGGCAGCTTTATATCCGAGGATAGATTGTATCCGAACCGAGATTTGTCTCCGTAGGCGACATAGTATCCGAAGCAACCTTGTATCTGAAAGAAATACTATCCGAGGCTGCATTGTGTCGGAGGCGACATTATATCCGATGGCAACATAGTATCCGATGCGACATTGTAGCCGAAGGCAACATCGTATCCGAGGCAACAGTGTATCCGAGGCGACATTATATTCGAACACAGCATAGTTTCCGAAGCAACATTGTAGTTAAAGGCAAAATACTATCCAAGGCTAGATTGTATTCGAGGCGACTTTATATCCGAGGCAACATTGTATCTGAGGCGACTTTATATCCGAGAGAAAATAGTATTCCTATATTGTATTCAAAGGCAACATAGTTTTCAAAGGGACATTGTAGCCGAAGGCAACATAATATCCGAGGCTACATTGTATCTGAGGCGACTTTATAACAGAGGCGACATTGTATCCGAATGTGACATTGTATACGAAGCCGAAGGCAACATTGTATCTGAGGCTACATTGTATAGGACGCAACAATGTATCCGAGGAAAAATAGTATCCGAGGCTATATTGTATCTGTAGGGACATTATATCCGAAGCGACGTTGTACCCGAAGGCAACATAGTATCCGAGGCAACATTGTATCCAAGGCGACTTTATATCCGAGGCAACATTGTATCCAAGGCGACTTTATATCCGAGGCAACATTGTATCCGTAGCGACCTTGGCTCCGAAAGCAAAACAGTATCCGAGGCGACATTATATCCGAAGCTAATATAGTATCCGAAGCGACATTATAGCCGAAGTCAACATAGTATCTGAGACTACATTGTACCCAATGCGACTTAACATTCGAGGCAACATTGTATCCGAGGCGACATTATATCCAAAGGCAATATAGTATCCGAAGCGACATTAGGAGAAGGCAACATAATACCCGAGACTACATTGTATTCGAGGCGACCTTATATCCAAGGCGACCTTATATCCGACGCGACATTGTATCTGAAGGGGACAATGTAACAGAAGCGACCTTGTCTCCAAGGCCAAATTGTATCTGAGGCGACATTATATCCAAAGCTAGCATAGTATCCGATCTGACATTATAGCCGAAGGGCAACATTGTATCCGAGGCAACTTTATATCCGAGGTGATATTGTATCCGAAGGCGACATAGTATCCGAACCGACCTAGTATTGAAAAGCAAAATAGTATCCGAGGCTACATTGTATCCGTGGGGACATTTTATCCGAAGGCAACATAGTATCCGAAGTGACATTGTAGCCGAAGGCAACATAGTATTTGAGGCTACATTGTATCCGACGCGACTTTATAACCGAAGCAACATTATATCCGAAGGCGACATTGCATCAAAAGCAACCTTCTATCTGAAAGAAAATAGTATACGAGCCTACATTGTATCCGAAGCGACCTTGTCTCCGTAGGCGACATAATATCCGAAGCAACCTTGTATACGAAAGAAATAGTATCCGAGGCTACATTGTGTCCAAGGCGACTTTATATCCGAAGTGATATTGCATCCGAAGGCGACATAGTATCCGAACAGACCTAGTATTGAAAAGCAAAATAGTATCCGAGGCTACATTGTATCCGAGGGGACATTACATCCGAAGGCAACATAGTATCCGAGGTGACATTGTAGCCGAAGGCAACATAGTATTGGAGGCTACATTGTATCCGAGGCGACTTTATAACCGAAGCAACATTATATCCGAAGGCGACATTGCATCCAAAGCAACCTTCTATCCGAAAGAAAATAGTATACGAGGCTACATTGTATCTGAGGCGACATTATATCTGAAGGCAACATAGTCTCCGAAGCGACATTATAGCCAAAGGAAACATAGTAACCGAGGCTACATTATATCAAAGGCGACTTTATATCCGAGGCAACATTGTATTCGATGCGACATTGTATGCGAAAGTATCCGAAGCGAAGTAGTATCCGAGACTACAACGTTTTCGAGGCGACATAATATCTGAACCCAACTTAGAATTCGAAACGACAGTATAGCCAAAGGGCTACCTTGTATCCGAAGAGACTATATCTGGAGCGACATTTTATCTAAGGCGACATTGTACCCGAAGGAGATATAATATCCGAAGTGACTTTATATCCGAAAGCAAAATAGTTGCGAGACTACACTGCATAAGAGGCAACATTATATCCGAAGCTACATTGTACCCGGAGGCAGCATAATACCCGAGGCTACATTATATCCGAGGCGACTTTATATCCGAGGCAACATTGTATCCTAAGCGACATTGTATCAAATGGCGACATTGTATCCGAAGCAAATTTGTATCCAAAAGGAAAATAGTATCTGAGGCTACATTGTATCCGAGGCGACATTATATCCGAAGGCAACGTACTATGAAGTGACAATGTCGCCGAAGGGTAACATTGTACTGAGGTGACTTTATATTCGAGGCAACATTTTATCCAAGGCGACACTGTATCCGAAGGCGACATAGTACCCGAAGCGACCTTCTATCCGAAGGCATCATTGTATCCGAGGCGACATTATATCGGAAGGCGACATAGTATCTGACGCGACATTGTAGCCGAAGGCAACATAATACCCGAGGCTACAATGTTTTCAAGGCGGTTTTATATTCAAGGCAACATTGTATCCGACACGACATTGTATACGAGGCGACATAGGAACCAAAGTGACCTGGTATCTGAAGAAAATAGAATCCGAGAATAGATTCTATACGAGGCGACATTATATACAAAGGAAACATAGTATCCGATCCGACATTATAGCCAAAGGGCAACATTGTATCTGAGGCGATATTGTATTTGAATGCGACATAATATCCGAACCGACCTTGTATCGGAAAGAAAAATAGTATCTGAGGCACATTGTACTGAGGGGACATTATATCCGAAGGCAACATAGTATCCGAAGCGACATTGTAGCCGAATGCAACATAGTATTCGAGGCTACATTGTATCCGAGGCGACTTTATAACCGAGGCGACATTATATCTATGGCGACATTGGATCGGAAGGCGCCATTGTATCCAAAGCGACCTTCTATTCGAAAGAAAATAGTATCCGAGGCTACATTGTGTCTGAGGCGACATTATATACGAAGGCAACATAGTATCCGAAGTGACATTGTAACCGAAGGAAACATAGTAACCGAGGTTACATTGTATCAGAGGCGACGTTATATCCGAGGCAACATTGTATCCGATGCGACTTTATATACGACGACAGAGTATCCGAAGCGAATTAGTATTCGAAAGGAAAATACTATGCGAGGCTACTTCGTATCCGAGGCGACATAATATCTAAAGGCAATATAGTATCTGAGGCGACATTGTATCCGAAGCGACCTTGTATCCGAAAGCAAAATAGTTACAAGACTACATTGTATCCGAGGCAACATTATATCCGAAGACAATATACTATCCGAAGCTACATTGTACCCGGAGGGAGCATAGTACCCGAGGCTACATTGTACCTGAGGCGACTTTATATCGAATGTAACATTGTATCCAAGGCGACATTGTATCCGAAGCGAATTTGTACCCGAGGCTACATTGTACCTGAGGCGACTTTATATCAAATGTAACATTGTATCCAAGGCGACATTGTATCCGAAGCGATTTTGTATCCGAAAGCAAAATAGTATCTGAGGTTACATTGTATTCGAGGCGACATTATATTCGAAGGCAACGTAGTATCTGAAGCGACATTCTAGCCGAAGGGCAATATTGTATCCGAGGTGACTTTATATTTGACGCAACATTTTATCCAAGGCGATATTGTATCCGAAGGCGACATAATATCCGAAGGCAAAATTGTATCCGAGGCAACATTGGATCCGAGGCAACATTGTAGCCAAAGGCAACATAGTATCCGAGGCTACATTGTATACGAGGCAACTTTATATCCGAAGCAACATTGTATCCGATGCGACATTGTATCTGAAGGCGAAATAGTATCTGAAGCGACCTTGTATCCGAAGGCGAAATAGTATCCGAAGAGACTTTGTATCTTAATGAAATAATATTCGATGGCTACATAGTATCCGATGCGACATTGTAGCCGAAGGCAACATAGTACCCGAGGCAGCTTTATATCCGAGGATAGATTGTATCCGAAGCGACCTTGTCTCCGTAGGCGACATAATATCCGAAGCAACCTTGTATACGAAAGAAATAGTATCCGAGGCTACATTGTGTCCAAGGCGACTTTATATCCGAAGTGATATTGCATCCGAAGGCGACATAGTATCCGAACAGACCTAGTATTGAAAAGCAAAATAGTATCCGAGGCTACATTGTATCCGAGGGGACATTACATCCGAAGGCAACATAGTATCCGAGGTGACATTGTAGCCGAAGGCAACATAGTATTGGAGGCTACATTGTATCCGAGGCGACTTTATAACTGAAGCAACATTATATCCGAAGGCGACGTTGCATCTAAAGCAACCTTCTATTCAAAAGAAAATAGTATACGAGGCTACATTCTATCTAAGGCGACATTATATCTGAAGGCAACATAGTATCCGAAGCGACATTATAGCCAAAGGAAACATAGTAACCGAGGCTACATTATATCAGAGGCGACTTTATATCCGAGGCAACATTGTACCCGATGCGACAGTGTATGCGACAACGTTAGTATCCGAAGCGAACTAGTATCCGAGGCTACATCATTTTCGAGGCGACATTATATCCGAAGCCAACTTAGTATCCGAAACGACATTGTAGCCGAAGGGCTACATTGTATCCGAGGCGACTATATCTGAAGTGACACTTTATCCGAGGCGACATTATACCCGAAGGAAACAGTATCCGAAGTGACTTTATATCCGAAAGCAAAATAGTTGGGAGACTACACTGTATAAGAGGCAACATTATATCCGAAGGCAACATAGTATCCGAAGCTACATTGTACCCGAAGGCAGCAAAATACCCGAGGCAACATTATATCCGAGGCGACTTTATATCCGAGGCAACATTGTATCCCAAGCGACATTGCATCAAATCGTGACATTGTATCCGAAGCAAATTTGTATCCGAAAGCAAAATAGTATGTGAGGCTACATTGTATCCGTGCCGACATTATATCCGAAGGCAACGTACTATCTGAAGCGACAATGTCGCCGAAGGGCAACCTTGTACTGAGGTGACTTTATATTCGAGGCAACATTTTATCCAAGGCGACATTGTATCCAAAGCGACCTTCTATCCGAAGGCATCATTGTATTCGAGGTGACAATATATCCCAAGGCGACATAGTATCTAATGCGACATTGTAGCCGACGGGAAAATAGTATCGAAGGCTACATTGTATCCGAGGAGACTATATATCAGAGGCAACATTCTATCCGAGGCGACTTGTATCCGAAGACGAAGTACTATACGAAGCGACCTTGTATACGAATGAAATAGTATCCGACGCTACATTGTATCCGAGGCGTAATTATATACGATTTCAACATAGTATCTGATGCCACATTGTACTTAAGGCAACATAGTATCCAAGGCTATATTGTATCCGAGGCAACATTGTATCCGTAGGTGACTTAATGTCCGAAGCGACTTTGTATCCGAAAGAAATAGTATCCAAGCCTACATTGTATCCGAGGTGACATTATATCGGATGGCAACATAGTATCCGATGCGACATTGTAGTAGGAGGCAACATAGTATCCGAGGGTACATTGTATATCCGAAGCAACATTGTATCCAAGGCGACATTGTATCTGAAGGCGAAATAGTATCCGAAGCGACCTTGTATCCGAAGCGACCTTGTATCCGAATGAAATAGTAACCGATCTCTACATAGTATCCGATGCGACATTGTAGCCGAAGGCAACATAGTACCCGAGGCAGCTTTATATCCGAGGATAGATTGTATCCTAAGAGACATTGTATCCGTAGGCGACATAGTATTCGAAGAAGCCTTGTATTCGAAAGAAATAGTAACCGAGGCTACATTGTGTCCGAGGCAACATTATATCCGATGGCAACATATCCGATGCGATAGTGTAGCCAATGGACATCGTATCCAAGGCAACAGTGTATCCGAGGCGACATTATATTCGAAGGCAGCATAGTTTCCGAAGCAACATTGTAGCCAAAGGCAAAATAGTATCCAATGTCTTCGAGTAGATTTTATATCCGAGGCAACTTTGTATCCGAGTCGACATTGTATCCAAAGCGACTTTGTATCCGAAAGAAAATAGTATTCCTATATTGTATCAGAGGCGGCATTATATTCGAAGGCAACATAGTATCCGAAGTGACATTATAGCCAAAGGCAACATAGTATTCGAGGCTACATTCTATCCGATGCGACTTTATAACCGAAGAAACATTATATCCGAAGGCGACATTGCATCCAAAGCAACCTTCTATCCGAAAGAAAATAGCATATGAGGCGACATTATATCTGAAGGCAACATAGTATCCGAAGCGACATTATATCTGAAGGCAACATAGTATCCGAAGCGACATTATAGCCAAGGGAAACATAGTAATCGAGGCTACATTATATCCGAGGCGACTTTATATCCAAGGCAACATTGTATCCGATGCGACATTGTATGCGACAGCGATAGTATCGGAATCGAACTAGCATCCGGGGCTACATCGTTTTCGAGGAGACATTATATCTGAAGCGACATTGTACCCGAAGGCGACATAGTATCCGATCTGACATTATAGCCGAAGGGCAACATTGTATCCGAGGTGACTTTATATCCGAGGCGATAATGTATCTGAATGCGACATAGTATCCGAACCGACCTTGTATCGGAAAGCAAAATAGTAATCGAGGCTACATTGTACCCGAGGGGACATTATATCCGAAGCGACATTGTAGCCGAATGCAACATAGTATCCGAGGCGACTTTATGACCGAGGCAACATTATATCTAAGGCGACATTGTATCCAAAGCGACCTTCTATTCGAAAGAAAATAGTATCCGAGGTTACATTGTGTCTGAGGCCTCATTACATACGAAGGCAACATATATCCGAAGTGACATTGTAGCCGAAGGAAACATAGTAACCGAGGCTACATTGTATCAGAGGCGACTTTATATCCGAGGCGACAATGTATCCGATGCGACATTGTATGCGACGACGACAGAGTATCCGAAGCGAACTAGTATCCGAAAGCAAAATAGTATGCAAGGCTACATCGTATCCGAGGTGACATTATATCCGAAGGCAATATAGTATCCGAAGTGACATTGGAGCCGAAGGGCTAAAATGTATCCGAGGCGACTTTAAATCTGAGCGACATTGTATCGGAAGGCGACAAAGTATCCGAATCGACCTTCTATCCGAAAGCAAAATAGTTACGAGACTACATTGTATCCGAGGCAACATTATATCTGAAGACAGTATACTATCCGAAGCTACACTATACCCGGAGGGAGCATAATACCCAAGGCTATGTTGTACCTGAGGCGACTTTATATCTAATGCAACATTTTATCCAAGGCGACATTGTATCCGAAGCGAATTTATATCCGAAAGCAAAATAGTATCTGAGGTTCATTGTATTCGAGGCGACATTATATCCAAAGGCAACGTAGTATCTGAGGCGACGTTGTAGCCGAAGGGCAATATTGTATCCGATGTGACTTTATATTCGAGGCAACATTTTATTTAAGGCGATATTGTATTCGAAAGCGACATAATATCTGAAAGCAAAATTTTATCCGATGCAACATTGTATCCGAGGCGACATTATAGCCGAAGGCAGCATAGTATCCGAAGCGACATTGTAGCCGAAGGCAACATAGTATTCGAGGCTATATTGTAAACGAGAGAACTTTATATCCGAAGCAACATTATATCCGAGGCGACACTGTATCTGAAGGCGAAATAGTAACAGAAGCGACCTCGTATCCGAAGCGACCTTGTATCCGATGGCTACATAGTATCCGATGGACATTGTAGCAGAAGGCACATAGTACCCGAGGCAACTTTATATCCGAGGATAGATTGTATCCGAAGCGACATTGTATCCGTAGGCGACATAGTAACCGAAGCAACCTTATATCCGAAAGAAATAGTATCCGAGGCTACATTGTGTCCGAGGCGACATTATATCCGATCGCAACACAGTATCCTATGCGACATCGTATCCGAAGCACCAACGTATCCGAGGCAACGAAGGCAACATAGTTTCCGAAGGGACATTGTAGCCGAAGGCAACATAATATTCGAGGCTACATTGTATCCAAGGCGACTTTATAACAGAGGCAACATTCTATCCAAGGCGACATTATATCCGAATGTGACATTGTATCCGAAGGGACCATTTATCCGAAATAAAATAGTATCCAAGGCTACATGGTATCAGAGGCTACATTATATCCGTGCGAGATTGTAGCCGAAGGCAAGATAGTATCCAAGGCTATATTGTATCCGAGGCAACTTGATATTCGAGGCAACATTGTAGCTGAGGCGATATTGTATCCGTAGGTGACATAGTATCTGAAGCGATTTTGCATCCGAAAAAAATTTATTTGAGGCTACAGTGTATCCGAGGCGACATTATATCTGATGCGACATTATAGCCGAAAGCAGCATTGTATATGAGGCTACATTGTATCAGACGCAACAATGTATCCGAGGAAAAATAGTATCCGCGGCTACATTGTATCTGTAGTGACATTATATCCGAATGTGACATAGTATTAGAAGCGACCATTTATCCCAAATAAAATAGTATCAGAGGCTACTTTATATCCGATGCGACATCGTAGCCGAAAGCAACATAGTACCCAAGGCTATATTGTATCCGAGGCAACTTTATATTCGAGGCAACATTATAGCTGAGGCGATATTATATCCGTAGGTGACGTAGTATCCGAAGCGATTTTGCACCCGAAAGAAATATTATCCGAGGCTACATTGTATCAAATGCAACAATATATCCGATGGCTATATAGTATCCGATGCGACATTGTAGCCGAAGGCAACATTGTATCTGAGGCAACATTATATCTGTAGCGACATTATATCTGAAGCGACGTTGTACCCGAAGGCAACATTGTATCTAAGGCGACTTTATATCCGAGGCAACATTCTATCCAATGCGACTTTATATCCGAGGCAACAATGTATCTGAGACAACATTGTAACGAAGGCGACATAGTATCCGTAGCGACCATGGCTTCAAAAGGAAAATAGTATTTGAGGCGACATTATATCCGAAGCCAACATAGTATCCGAGGAAAAATAGTATCAGAGGCTACATTGTATCTGACGCTACATTATATCCGATGCGACATTGTAGCCGAAAGCAACATAGTATCCAAGGCTATATTGTATTCGAGGCAACATTATATTCGAGGTAACATTGTAGCCGAGGCAATATTGTATCTGTAGGTGACATAGTATCCAAAGCGATTTTGCTTCCGAAAGAAATATTATCCGAGGCTACATTGTATCCAATGCGACATTATATCCGATGGCTATATAGTATCCGATGCGACATTGTAGCCGAAGGCAACATTGTATCTGAGGCTACATTGTATCGGACGCAAAAATATATCCGAGGAAAAATAATATCCAAAGCTACATTGTATCTGTAGCGACATTATATCTGAATGTGACATAGTATCAGAAGCGACCATTTATCCGGGATAAAATAGTGTCCCATGCGACATTGTAGCCGAAGGCAACATAGTATCCAAGGCTATATTGTATCCGAGGCAACTTTATATTCGAGGCAACATTGTAGCCGATGTGATATTGTATCCATAGGTGACATAGTATCAGAAACGATTTTGCATCTGAAAGAAATATTATCCGAGGCGACATTATATCCAATGGCTATATAGTATCCAGAGCGACATTGTAGCCGAAGGCAACATTATATCGGAGGCTACATTGTATCGGACGCAACAATGTATTTGAGGAAAAATAGTATCCGAGGCTACATTGTATCTGTAGCGACATTATATCCGAATGTGACATAGTATCAGAAGTGACCATTTATCCGAAATAAAATAGTATCTGAGGCTACATCGTATCAGAGGCTACATTATATCCGATGCGACATTGTAGCCGAATGCAACATAGTATTCGAGGCTACATTGTATCCGAGGCGACTTTATAACCGAGGCGACATTATATCTATGGCGACATTGGATCGGAAGGCGCCATTGTATCCAAAGCGACCTTCTATTCGAAAGAAAATAGTATCCGAGGCTACATTGTGTCTGAGGCGACATTATATACGAAGGCAACATAGTATCCGAAGTGACATTGTAACCGAAGGAAACATAGTAACCGAGGTTACATTGTATCAGAGGCGACGTTATATCCGAGGCAACATTGTATCCGATGCGACTTTATATACGACGACAGAGTATCCGAAGCGAATTAGTATTCGAAAGGAAAATACTATGCGAGGCTACTTCGTATCCGAGGCGACATAATATCTAAAGGCAATATAGTATCTGAGGCGACATTGTATCCGAAGCGACCTTGTATCCGAAAGCAAAATAGTTACAAGACTACATTGTATCCGAGGCAACATTATATCCGAAGACAATATACTATCCGAAGCTACATTGTACCCGGAGGGAGCATAGTACCCGAGGCTACATTGTACCTGAGGCGACTTTATATCGAATGTAACATTGTATCCAAGGCGACATTGTATCCGAAGCGAATTTGTACCCGAGGCTACATTGTACCTGAGGCGACTTTATATCAAATGTAACATTGTATCCAAGGCGACATTGTATCCGAAGCGATTTTGTATCCGAAAGCAAAATAGTATCTGAGGTTACATTGTATTCGAGGCGACATTATATTCGAAGGCAACGTAGTATCTGAAGCGACATTCTAGCCGAAGGGCAATATTGTATCCGAGGTGACTTTATATTTGACGCAACATTTTATCCAAGGCGATATTGTATCCGAAGGCGACATAATATCCGAAGGCAAAATTGTATCCGAGGCAACATTGGATCCGAGGCAACATTGTAGCCAAAGGCAACATAGTATCCGAGGCTACATTGTATACGAGGCAACTTTATATCCGAAGCAACATTGTATCCGATGCGACATTGTATCTGAAGGCGAAATAGTATCTGAAGCGACCTTGTATCCGAAGGCGAAATAGTATCCGAAGAGACTTTGTATCTTAATGAAATAATATTCGATGGCTACATAGTATCCGATGCGACATTGTAGCCGAAGGCAACATAGTACCCGAGGCAGCTTTATATCCGAGGATAGATTGTATCCGAAGCGACCTTGTCTCCGTAGGCGACATAATATCCGAAGCAACCTTGTATACGAAAGAAATAGTATCCGAGGCTACATTGTGTCCAAGGCGACTTTATATCCGAAGTGATATTGCATCCGAAGGCGACATAGTATCCGAACAGACCTAGTATTGAAAAGCAAAATAGTATCCGAGGCTACATTGTATCCGAGGGGACATTACATCCGAAGGCAACATAGTATCCGAGGTGACATTGTAGCCGAAGGCAACATAGTATTGGAGGCTACATTGTATCCGAGGCGACTTTATAACTGAAGCAACATTATATCCGAAGGCGACGTTGCATCTAAAGCAACCTTCTATTCAAAAGAAAATAGTATACGAGGCTACATTCTATCTAAGGCGACATTATATCTGAAGGCAACATAGTATCCGAAGCGACATTATAGCCAAAGGAAACATAGTAACCGAGGCTACATTATATCAGAGGCGACTTTATATCCGAGGCAACATTGTACCCGATGCGACAGTGTATGCGACAACGTTAGTATCCGAAGCGAACTAGTATCCGAGGCTACATCATTTTCGAGGCGACATTATATCCGAAGCCAACTTAGTATCCGAAACGACATTGTAGCCGAAGGGCTACATTGTATCCGAGGCGACTATATCTGAAGTGACACTTTATCCGAGGCGACATTATACCCGAAGGAAACAGTATCCGAAGTGACTTTATATCCGAAAGCAAAATAGTTGGGAGACTACACTGTATAAGAGGCAACATTATATCCGAAGGCAACATAGTATCCGAAGCTACATTGTACCCGAAGGCAGCAAAATACCCGAGGCAACATTATATCCGAGGCGACTTTATATCCGAGGCAACATTGTATCCCAAGCGACATTGCATCAAATCGTGACATTGTATCCGAAGCAAATTTGTATCCGAAAGCAAAATAGTATGTGAGGCTACATTGTATCCGTGCCGACATTATATCCGAAGGCAACGTACTATCTGAAGCGACAATGTCGCCGAAGGGCAACCTTGTACTGAGGTGACTTTATATTCGAGGCAACATTTTATCCAAGGCGACATTGTATCCAAAGCGACCTTCTATCCGAAGGCATCATTGTATTCGAGGTGACAATATATCCCAAGGCGACATAGTATCTAATGCGACATTGTAGCCGACGGGAAAATAGTATCGAAGGCTACATTGTATCCGAGGAGACTATATATCAGAGGCAACATTCTATCCGAGGCGACTTGTATCCGAAGACGAAGTACTATACGAAGCGACCTTGTATACGAATGAAATAGTATCCGACGCTACATTGTATCCGAGGCGTAATTATATACGATTTCAACATAGTATCTGATGCCACATTGTACTTAAGGCAACATAGTATCCAAGGCTATATTGTATCCGAGGCAACATTGTATCCGTAGGTGACTTAATGTCCGAAGCGACTTTGTATCCGAAAGAAATAGTATCCAAGCCTACATTGTATCCGAGGTGACATTATATCGGATGGCAACATAGTATCCGATGCGACATTGTAGTAGGAGGCAACATAGTATCCGAGGGTACATTGTATATCCGAAGCAACATTGTATCCAAGGCGACATTGTATCTGAAGGCGAAATAGTATCCGAAGCGACCTTGTATCCGAAGCGACCTTGTATCCGACTGAAATAGTAACCGATCTCTACATAGTATCCGATGCGACATTGTAGCCGAAGGCAACATAGTACCCGAGGCAGCTTTATATCCGAGGATAGATTGTATCCTAAGAGACATTGTATCCGTAGGCGACATAGTATTCGAAGAAGCCTTGTATTCGAAAGAAATAGTAACCGAGGCTACATTGTGTCCGAGGCAACATTATATCCGATGGCAACATATCCGATGCGATAGTGTAGCCAATGGACATCGTATCCAAGGCAACAGTGTATCCGAGGCGACATTATATTCGAAGGCAGCATAGTTTCCGAAGCAACATTGTAGCCAAAGGCAAAATAGTATCCAATGTCTTCGAGTAGATTTTATATCCGAGGCAACTTTGTATCCGAGTCGACATTGTATCCAAAGCGACTTTGTATCCGAAAGAAAATAGTATTCCTATATTGTATCAGAGGCGGCATTATATTCGAAGGCAACATAGTATCCGAAGTGACATTATAGCCAAAGGCAACATAGTATTCGAGGCTACATTCTATCCGATGCGACTTTATAACCGAAGAAACATTATATCCGAAGGCGACATTGCATCCAAAGCAACCTTCTATCCGAAAGAAAATAGCATATGAGGCGACATTATATCTGAAGGCAACATAGTATCCGAAGCGACATTATATCTGAAGGCAACATAGTATCCGAAGCGACATTATAGCCAAGGGAAACATAGTAATCGAGGCTACATTATATCCGAGGCGACTTTATATCCAAGGCAACATTGTATCCGATGCGACATTGTATGCGACAGCGATAGTATCGGAATCGAACTAGCATCCGGGGCTACATCGTTTTCGAGGAGACATTATATCTGAAGCGACATTGTACCCGAAGGCGACATAGTATCCGATCTGACATTATAGCCGAAGGGCAACATTGTATCCGAGGTGACTTTATATCCGAGGCGATAATGTATCTGAATGCGACATAGTATCCGAACCGACCTTGTATCGGAAAGCAAAATAGTAATCGAGGCTACATTGTACCCGAGGGGACATTATATCCGAAGCGACATTGTAGCCGAATGCAACATAGTATCCGAGGCGACTTTATGACCGAGGCAACATTATATCTAAGGCGACATTGTATCCAAAGCGACCTTCTATTCGAAAGAAAATAGTATCCGAGGTTACATTGTGTCTGAGGCCTCATTACATACGAAGGCAACATATATCCGAAGTGACATTGTAGCCGAAGGAAACATAGTAACCGAGGCTACATTGTATCAGAGGCGACTTTATATCCGAGGCGACAATGTATCCGATGCGACATTGTATGCGACGACGACAGAGTATCCGAAGCGAACTAGTATCCGAAAGCAAAATAGTATGCAAGGCTACATCGTATCCGAGGTGACATTATATCCGAAGGCAATATAGTATCCGAAGTGACATTGGAGCCGAAGGGCTAAAATGTATCCGAGGCGACTTTAAATCTGAGCGACATTGTATCGGAAGGCGACAAAGTATCCGAATCGACCTTCTATCCGAAAGCAAAATAGTTACGAGACTACATTGTATCCGAGGCAACATTATATCTGAAGACAGTATACTATCCGAAGCTACACTATACCCGGAGGGAGCATAATACCCAAGGCTATGTTGTACCTGAGGCGACTTTATATCTAATGCAACATTTTATCCAAGGCGACATTGTATCCGAAGCGAATTTATATCCGAAAGCAAAATAGTATCTGAGGTTCATTGTATTCGAGGCGACATTATATCCAAAGGCAACGTAGTATCTGAGGCGACGTTGTAGCCGAAGGGCAATATTGTATCCGATGTGACTTTATATTCGAGGCAACATTTTATTTAAGGCGATATTGTATTCGAAAGCGACATAATATCTGAAAGCAAAATTTTATCCGATGCAACATTGTATCCGAGGCGACATTATAGCCGAAGGCAGCATAGTATCCGAAGCGACATTGTAGCCGAAGGCAACATAGTATTCGAGGCTATATTGTAAACGAGAGAACTTTATATCCGAAGCAACATTATATCCGAGGCGACACTGTATCTGAAGGCGAAATAGTAACAGAAGCGACCTCGTATCCGAAGCGACCTTGTATCCGATGGCTACATAGTATCCGATGGACATTGTAGCAGAAGGCACATAGTACCCGAGGCAACTTTATATCCGAGGATAGATTGTATCCGAAGCGACATTGTATCCGTAGGCGACATAGTAACCGAAGCAACCTTATATCCGAAAGAAATAGTATCCGAGGCTACATTGTGTCCGAGGCGACATTATATCCGATCGCAACACAGTATCCTATGCGACATCGTATCCGAAGCACCAACGTATCCGAGGCAACGAAGGCAACATAGTTTCCGAAGGGACATTGTAGCCGAAGGCAACATAATATTCGAGGCTACATTGTATCCAAGGCGACTTTATAACAGAGGCAACATTCTATCCAAGGCGACATTATATCCGAATGTGACATTGTATCCGAAGGGACCATTTATCCGAAATAAAATAGTATCCAAGGCTACATGGTATCAGAGGCTACATTATATCCGTGCGAGATTGTAGCCGAAGGCAAGATAGTATCCAAGGCTATATTGTATCCGAGGCAACATTGTAGCTGAGGCGATATTGTATCCGTAGGTGACATAGTATCTGAAGCGATTTTGCATCCGAAAAAAATTTATTTGAGGCTACAGTGTATCCGAGGCGACATTATATCTGATGCGACATTATAGCCGAAAGCAGCATTGTATATGAGGCTACATTGTATCAGACGCAACAATGTATCCGAGGAAAAATAGTATCCGCGGCTACATTGTATCTGTAGTGACATTATATCCGAATGTGACATAGTATTAGAAGCGACCATTTATCCCAAATAAAATAGTATCAGAGGCTACTTTATATCCGATGCGACATCGTAGCCGAAAGCAACATAGTACCCAAGGCTATATTGTATCCGAGGCAACTTTATATTCGAGGCAACATTATAGCTGAGGCGATATTATATCCGTAGGTGACGTAGTATCCGAAGCGATTTTGCACCCGAAAGAAATATTATCCGAGGCTACATTGTATCAAATGCAACAATATATCCGATGGCTATATAGTATCCGATGCGACATTGTAGCCGAAGGCAACATTGTGTCTGAGGCAACATTATATCTGTAGCGACATTATATCTGAAGCGACGTTGTACCCGAAGGCAACATTGTATCTAAGGCGACTTTATATCCGAGGCAACATTCTATCCAATGCGACTTTATATCCGAGGCAACAATGTATCTGAGACAACATTGTAACGAAGGCGACATAGTATCCGTAGCGACCATGGCTTCAAAAGGAAAATAGTATTTGAGGCGACATTATATCCGAAGCCAACATAGTATCCGAGGAAAAATAGTATCAGAGGCTACATTGTATCTGACGCTACATTATATCCGATGCGACATTGTAGCCGAAAGCAACATAGTATCCAAGGCTATATTGTATTCGAGGCAACATTATATTCGAGGTAACATTGTAGCCGAGGCAATATTGTATCCGTAGGTGACATAGTATCCAAAGCGATTTTGCTTCCGAAAGAAATATTATCCGAGGCTACATTGTATCCAATGCGACATTATATCCGATGGCTATATAGTATCCGATGCGACATTGTAGCCGAAGGCAACATTGTATCTGAGGCTACATTGTATCGGACGCAAAAATATATCCGAGGAAAAATAATATCCAAAGCTACATTGTATCTGTAGCGACATTATATCTGAATGTGACATAGTATCAGAAGCGACCATTTATCCGGGATAAAATAGTGTCCCATGCGACATTGTAGCCGAAGGCAACATAGTATCCAAGGCTATATTGTATCCGAGGCAACTTTATATTCGAGGCAACATTGTAGCCGATGTGATATTGTATCCATAGGTGACATAGTATCAGAAACGATTTTGCATCTGAAAGAAATATTATCCGAGGCGACATTATATCCAATGGCTATATAGTATCCAGAGCGACATTGTAGCCGAAGGCAACATTATATCGGAGGCTACATTGTATCGGACGCAACAATGTATTTGAGGAAAAATAGTATCCGAGGCTACATTGTATCTGTAGCGACATTATATCCGAATGTGACATAGTATCAGAAGTGACCATTTATCCGAAATAAAATAGTATCCGAGGCTACATCGTATCAGAGGCTACATTATATCCGATGCGACATTGTAGCCGAATGCAACATAGTATTCGAGGCTACATTGTATCCGAGGCGACTTTATAACCGAGGCGACATTATATCTATGGCGACATTGGATCGGAAGGCGCCATTGTATCCAAAGCGACCTTCTATTCGAAAGAAAATAGTATCCGAGGCTACATTGTGTCTGAGGCGACATTATATACGAAGGCAACATAGTATCCGAAGTGACATTGTAACCGAAGGAAACATAGTAACCGAGGTTACATTGTATCAGAGGCGACGTTATATCCGAGGCAACATTGTATCCGATGCGACTTTATATACGACGACAGAGTATCCGAAGCGAATTAGTATTCGAAAGGAAAATACTATGCGAGGCTACTTCGTATCCGAGGCGACATAATATCTAAAGGCAATATAGTATCTGAGGCGACATTGTATCCGAAGCGACCTTGTATCCGAAAGCAAAATAGTTACAAGACTACATTGTATCCGAGGCAACATTATATCCGAAGACAATATACTATCCGAAGCTACATTGTACCCGGAGGGAGCATAGTACCCGAGGCTACATTGTACCTGAGGCGACTTTATATCGAATGTAACATTGTATCCAAGGCGACATTGTATCCGAAGCGAATTTGTACCCGAGGCTACATTGTACCTGAGGCGACTTTATATCAAATGTAACATTGTATCCAAGGCGACATTGTATCCGAAGCGATTTTGTATCCGAAAGCAAAATAGTATCTGAGGTTACATTGTATTCGAGGCGACATTATATTCGAAGGCAACGTAGTATCTGAAGCGACATTCTAGCCGAAGGGCAATATTGTATCCGAGGTGACTTTATATTTGACGCAACATTTTATCCAAGGCGATATTGTATCCGAAGGCGACATAATATCCGAAGGCAAAATTGTATCCGACGCAACATTGGATCCGAGGCAACATTGTAGCCAAAGGCAACATAGTATCCGAGGCTACATTGTATACGAGGCAACTTTATATCCGAAGCAACATTGTATCCGATGCGACATTGTATCTGAAGGCGAAATAGTATCTGAAGCGACCTTGTATCCGAAGGCGAAATAGTATCCGAAGAGACTTTGTATCTTAATGAAATAATATTCGATGGCTACATAGTATCCGATGCGACATTGTAGCCGAAGGCAACATAGTACCCGAGGCAGCTTTATATCCGAGGATAGATTGTATCCGAAGCGACCTTGTCTCCGTAGGCGACATAATATCCGAAGCAACCTTGTATACGAAAGAAATAGTATCCGAGGCTACATTGTGTCCAAGGCGACTTTATATCCGAAGTGATATTGCATCCGAAGGCGACATAGTATCCGAACAGACCTAGTATTGAAAAGCAAAATAGTATCCGAGGCTACATTGTATCCGAGGGGACATTACATCCGAAGGCAACATAGTATCCGAGGTGACATTGTAGCCGAAGGCAACATAGTATTGGAGGCTACATTGTATCCGAGGCGAGTTTATAACCGAAGCAACATTATATCCGAAGGCGACATTGCATCCAAAGCAACCTTCTATTCAAAAGAAAATAGTATACGAGGCTACATTCTATCTAAGGCGACATTATATCTGAAGGCAACATAGTATCCGAAGCGACATTATAGCCAAAGGAAACATAGTAACCGAGGCTACATTATATCAGAGGCGACTTTATATCCGAGGCAACATTGTACCCGATGCGACAACGTTAGTATCCGAAGCGAACTAGTATCCGAGGCTACATCATTTTCGAGGCGACATTATATCCGAAGCCAACTTAGTATCCGAAACGACATTGTAGCCGAAGGGCTACATTGTATCCGAGGCGACTATATCTGAAGTGACACTTTATCCGAGGCGACATTATACCCGAAGGAAACAGTATCCGAAGTGACTTTATATCCGAAAGCAAAATAGTTGGGAGACTACACTGTATAAGAGGCAACATTATATCCGAAGGCAACATAGTATCCGAAGCTACATTGTACCCGAAGGCAGCAAAATACCCGAGGCAACATTATATCCGAGGCGACTTTATATCCGAGGCAACATTGTATCCCAAGCGACATTGCATCAAATCGTGACATTGTATCCGAAGCAAATTTGTATCCGAAAGCAAAATAGTATGTGAGGCTACATTGTATCCGTGCCGACATTATATCCGAAGGCAACGTACTATCTGAAGCAACAATGTCGCCGAAGGGCAACCTTGTACTGAGGTGACTTTATATTCGAGGCAACATTTTATCCAAGGCGACATTGTATCCGAAGCGACCTTCTATCCGAAGGCATCATTGTATTCGAGGTGACAATATATCCCAAGGCGACATAGTATCTAATGCGACATTGTAGCCGACGGGAAAATAGTATCGAAGGCTACATTGTATCCGAGGAGACTTTATATCAGAGGCAACATTCTATCCGAGGTGACTTGTATCCGAAGACGAAGTACTATACGAAGCGACCTTGTATACGAATGAAATAGTATCCGACGCTACATTGTATCCGAGGCGTAATTATATACGATTTCAACATAGTATCTGATGCCACATTGTACTTAAGGCAACATAGTATCCAAGGCTATATTGTATCCGAGGCAACATTGTATCCGTAGGTGACTTAATGTCCGAAGCGACTTTGTATCCGAAAGAAATAGTATCCAAGCCTACATTGTATCCGAGGTGACATTATATCGGATGGCAACATAGTATCCGATGCGACATTGTAGTAGGAGGCAACATAGTATCCGAGGGTACATTGTATATCCGAAGCAACATTGTATCCAAGGTGACATTGTATCTGAAGGCGAAATAGTATCTGAAGCGACCTTGTATCCGAAGCGACCTTGTATCCGAATGAAATAGTAACCGATCTCTACATAGTATCCGATGCGACATTGTAGCCGAAGGCAACATAGTACCCGAGGCAGCTTTATATCCGAGGATAGATTGTATCCTAAGAGACATTGTATCCGTAGGCGACATAGTATCCGAAGAAACCTTGTATTCGAAAGAAATAGTAACCGAGTCTACATTGTGTCCGAGACAACATTATATCCGATGGCAACATATCCGATGCGATAGTGTAGCCAATGGAAACATCGTATCCAAGGCAACAGTGTATCCGAGGCGACATTATATTCGAAGGCAGCATAGTTTCCGAAGCAACATTGTAGCCAAAGGCAAAATAGTATCCAATGTCTTCGAGTAGACTTTATATCCGAGGCAACTTTGTATCCGAGTCGACATTGTATCCAAAGCGACTTTGTATCCGAAAGAAAATAGTATTCCTATATTGTATCAGAGGCGACATTATATTCGAAGGCAATATAGTATCCGAAGTGACATTATAGCCAAAGGCAACATAGTATTCGAGGCTACATTCTATCCGATGCGACTTTATAACCGAAGAAACATTATATCCGAAGGCGACATTGCATCCAAAGCAACCTTCTATCCGAAAGAAAATAGCATATGAGGCGACATTATATCTGAAGGCAACATAGTATCCGAAGCGACATTATAGCCAAGGGAAACATAGTAATCGAGGCTACATTATATCCGAGGCGACTTTATATCCAAGGCAACATTGTATCCGATGCGACATTGTATGCGACAGCGATAGTATCGGAAGCGAACTAGCATCCGGGGCTACATCGTTTTCGAGGAGACATTATATCTGAAGCGACATTGTACCCGAAGGCGACATAGTATCCGATCTGACATTATAGCCGAAGGGCAACATTGTATCCGAGGTGACTTTATATCCGAGGCGATAATGTATCTGAATGCGACATAGTATCCGAACCGACCTTGTATTGGAAAGCAAAATAGTATCCGAGGCTACATTGTACCCGAGGGGACATTATATCCGAAGCGACATTGTAGCCGAATGCAACATAGTATCCGAGGCGACTTTATGACCGAGGCAACATTATATCTAAGGCGACATTGTATCCAAAGCGACCTTCTATTCGAAAGAAAATAGTATCCGAGGTTACATTGTGTCTGAGGCCTCATTACATACGAAGGCAACATATATCCGAAGTGACATTGTAGCCGAAGGAAACATAGTAACCGAGGCTACATTGTATCAGAGGCGACTTTATATCCGACGCGACAATGTATCCGATGCGACATTGTATGCGACGACGACAGAGTATCCGAAGGATAGATTGTATCCGAGGATAGATTGTATCCGAAGCGACCTTGTCTCCGTAGGCGACATAATATCCGAAGCAACCTTGTATACGAAAGAAATAGTATCCGAGGCTACATTGTGTCCAAGGCGACTTTATATCCGAAGTGATATTGCATCCGAAGGCGACATAGTATCCGAACAGACCTAGTATTGAAAAGCAAAATAGTATCCGAGGCTACATTGTATCCGAGGGGACATTACATCCGAAGGCAACATAGTATCCGAGGTGACATTGTAGCCGAAGGCAACATAGTATTGGAGGCTACATTGTATCCGAGGCGAGTTTATAACCGAAGCAACATTATATCCGAAGGCGACATTGCATCCAAAGCAACCTTCTATTCAAAAGAAAATAGTATACGAGGCTACATTCTATCTAAGGCGACATTATATCTGAAGGCAACATAGTATCCGAAGCGACATTATAGCCAAAGGAAACATAGTAACCGAGGCTACATTATATCATAGGCGACTTTATATCTGAGGCAACATTGTATCCGATGCGACATTGTATGCGACAACGTTAGTATCCGAAGCGAACTAATATCCGAGGCTACAATGTTTTCGAGGCGACATTATATCCGAAGCCAACTTAGTATCCGAAACGACATTGTAGCCGAAGGGCTACATTGTATCCGAGGCGACTATGTCTGAAGCGACACTTTATCCGAGGCGACATTATACCCGAAGGCATCATTGTTCCGCGACCTTCTATCCGAAGGCATCATTGTTCCGCGACCTTATATTCGAAGGCATCATTGTTCCGAGGCGACAATATATCCGAAGACGACATAGTATCTAACACGACATTGTAGCCGACGACAACATAGTATCGAAGATTACATTGTATCCGAGCCAACTTTATATCAGATGCAACATTCTATCCGAAGCGACTTGTATCCGAAGACGAAGTACTATATGAAGCCACCTTCTATACGAATGAAATAGTATCCGAGGCTACATTGTATTCGAGCCGTAATTATATACGATTTCAACAGACTATCTGATGCGACATTGTACCGAAGGCAACATAGTATCCAAAGCTATATTGTATTCGAGGAACCTTTATATCCGAGGCAACATTGTATTCGTAGGTGATATAATATCCGAAGCAACTTTGTATCCGAAAGAAATAGTATCCGAGGCGACATTATATCTGCTGGCAACATAGTATCCGATGCGACATTGTAGCCGAAGGCAACATAGTATCCGAGGCTACATTGTACATGAGGCAACTGTATATCCGAGGCGAAATAGTATCCGAAGCGACCTTGTATCCGAAAGAAATAGTAACCGATCGCTGCATAGTATCCGATGCGACATTGTAGCCGATGGCAACATAGTACCCGAGGCAGCTTTATATCCGAGGATAGATTCTATCTGAAGCGACATTGTATCCGTAGGTGACATAGTATCCGAAAGAAATAGTGTCCGAGGCGACGAAGGCAACATAGTTTCCGAAGGGACATTGTAGCCGAAGGCAACATAATATCCGAGGCTACATTGTATATGAGGTGACTTTATAATAGAGAACATTATATCCAATGCGACATTGTATCCAAAGCGACCATTTATCCGAACTAAAATAGTATCCGAGGCTACATGGTATCAGAGGCTACATTATATCCGATGCCACATTGTAGCCGAAAGCAACATAGTATCCAAGGCTATATTGTATCCGAGGCAACTTTATATTCAAGGCAACGTTGTAGCCGAGGTGATAATATATCCGTAGGTGACATATTATCCCAAGCGATTTTGCTTCCGAAAGAAATATTATCCAAGGCTACACTGTATCCGAGGCGACATTAAATCCGATGGCTATATAGTATCCGATGCGACATTGTATCAGAGGAAAAATAGTATCCAAAGCTATACTGTATCCGAGGCTACATTGTATCGAACGCAAAAATGTGTCCGAGGAAAAATAGTATCCAAAGCTACATTGTATCTGTAGCGACATTATATCCGAATGTGACATAGTATCAGAAGCGACTATTTATCTGAGATAAAATAGTATCCGAGCCTACATGGTATCATAGGTTACATTATATCCGATGCGACATTGTAGCCGAAGGCAAGTATCCAAGGCTATACTGTATCCGAGGCCACTTTATATTCGAGTCAACATTGTAGCCGAGGCGATATTGTATTCGTAGGTGACATAGTATCCGAAGCGATTTTGCATCTGAAAGAAATATTATCCGAGGCGACATTATATCCGATGGCTATATAGTATCCGATGCGACATTGTAGCCGAAGACAACATTGTATGTGAGGATACATTGTATCGGACACAATAATGTATCCGAGGCTACATTGTATCTGTAGCAACATTATATCTGAATGTGACATAGTATCAGAAGCGACCATTTATCCGAAATAAAATAGTATCCGAGGCTACATGGTATCAGAGGTTACATTATATCCGATGCGACATTGTAGCCGAAGGCAACATAGTATCCAAGGCTATATTGTATCCGAGGCAACATTGTAGCCGAGGTGATATTGTATCCATAGGTGACATAGTATCCGAAGCGATTTTGTATCCGAAACAAATATTATCCGAGCCGACATTATATCCGATGCGACATTGTAGCCGAAGGTAACATTGTATTTGAGGCTACATTGTATCGGACGCAACAATGTATCCGAGGCTACATTGTATCTATAGCGACATTATATCCGAATGTGACATAGTATTAGAAGCGACCATTTATCCGAAATAAAATAGTATCCGAGGCTACAGGATATCAGAGGCTACATTATATCCGATGCGACATTATTGCCTAAGGCAACATAGTATCCAAGGCTATACTGTATCCGAGGCAATTTTATATTCGAGGCAACATTGTAGGAGAGGCGATATTGTATCCGTAGGTGACATAGTATCAGAAGCGATTTTGCATCCGAAAGAAATATTATCCTAGGGGACATTATATCCGATGGCTATATAGTATCCAGTGCGACATTGTAGCCGAAGGCAACATTGTATCTAAGGCTACATTGTATCGGACGCAACAATGTATCCGAGGAAAAAAGTATCCGAGGCTACATTGTATCTATAACGACATTATATCCGAATGTGACATAGTATCAGAAGCGACCATTTATCCGAAGTAAAATAGTATCCGAGGCTACTTGGTATCAGAGGCTACATTATATCCGATGTGACATTGTAGCCGAAGGCAACATAGTATCCAAGGCTATATTGTATCCGAGGCAACATTGTACCGGAGGCGATATTATATCCGTAGGTGACATAGTATCAGAAGCGATTTTGCATCCGAACCAAATATTATCCCAGGCGACATTATATCTGATGGCTATATAGTATCCGACGTGACATTGTTGCTGAAGGCAACATTGTATCTGAGGCTATATTGTATCGGACGCAACAATGTATCCGAGGAAAAATAGTATCCAAGGCTACATTGTATCTGTAGCGACATTATATCCGAAGCAACGTTGTACCCGAAGGCGACTTTATATCCGAGGCAACAATGTATCCAAGGCGACTTTATATCCGAGGCAACAATGTATCTGAGACAACATTGTATCCGAACGCGACATAGTATCCGTAGCGAACATGGCCACGAAAGCAAAATAGTATCCGAGGCGACATAGTATCCGTAGCGAACATGGCCACGAAAGCAAAATAGTATCCGAGGCAACATAGTATCCGAAGCGACATTGTAGCGGAAGTCAACATAGTATCCGAGGCTACATTGTATCCAAGGCGACTTTATATTAGAGGCAACATTGAATCCGATGCGACAATATATCCGAAGGCAATATAGTATCCGAAGCAACATTGTAGCCGAAGGCAAGATAATACCAGAGACTACATTGTATTCGAGGCGACTTTATATCCGAGGCAACATTGTATCCGACGCGATAATGAATCAGAAGGCGACAAAGTAACCGAAGCGACCTTGTATCCGAAAGAAAATAGTATCCGAGGCGACATTATATCCGAAGGTAACATAGTATCTGATCCGTCATTATAGCCGAAGGGCAACATTGTATCCAAGGCGACTTTATATCCAAAGTGATATTGTATCCGAAGGCGACATAGTATCCAAACAGACCTAGTATTGAAAAGCAAAATAGTATCCAAGGCTACATTGTATCCGAGGGGACATTGTATCCGAAGGCAACATAGTATCCGAAGTGACATTGTAGCCGAAGGCAACATAGTATTAGAGCCTACATTGTATCTGATGCTACTTTATAACCTAAGCAACATTATATCTGAAGGCGACATTGCATCCAAAGCAACCTTCTATTCGAAAGAAAATAGTATACGAGGCTACATTGTATCTAAGGCGACATTATATCTGAAGGCAGCATAGTATCCGAAGCGACATTATAGCCAAAGGAAATATAGTAACCGCGGCTACATTATACCATAGGAGATTTAATATCCGAGGCAACATTGTATCCGATGCGACAGTGTATGCGACAACGTTAGTATCCGAAGCGAAC
The DNA here is from genome assembly GCF_043159265.1 of Tasmannia lanceolata. Lineage (NCBI taxonomy): Eukaryota > Viridiplantae > Streptophyta > Magnoliopsida > Canellales > Winteraceae > Tasmannia > Tasmannia lanceolata. The sequence goes on along the minus strand of NW_027518697.1, from coordinate 32,734,828 downwards.
TAGTATCCGAGGCTACATCATTTTCGAGGCGGCATAATATCCGAAGCCAACTTAGTATCCGAAACGACATTGTATCCGAGGCGACTATATCTGAAGCAACACTTTATCCGAGGCGACATTATACCCGACGGCAACAGTATCCGAAGTGACTTTATATCCGAAAGGAAAATAGTTGGGAGACTACACTGTATAAGAGGCAACATTATATTTGAAGGCAACATATTATCCGAAGCTACATTGTATCCGGAGGCAGCAAAATACCCGAGGCTACATTATATCCGAGGCGACTTTATATCCGAGGCAAAATATCCCAAGCGGCATTGTATCAAATGGTCACATTGTATCCGAAGCAAATTTGTATCCGAAAGCAAAATAGTATCTGAGGCTACATTGTATCCGTGGCGACATTATATCCGAAAGCAGCGTACTATCTGAAGCGACAATGTCGCCAAAGGAAAACCTTGTACTGAGGTGACTTTATATTCGAGGCAACATTTTATCCAAGGCGACATTGTATTCGAAGCGACCTTCTATCCGAAGGCATCATTGTTCCGAGGCGACAATATATCCAAAGGCGACATAGTTTCCGAAGGGACATTGTAGACTTTGTATCCGAGGCAACATTGTATCCGAGGCGATATAGTATCCAAAGCGACTTTGTATCCGAAACAAAATAGTATTCCTATATTATATCAGAGGCGACATTATATTCGAAGGCAACATCGTTTCCGAAGGGACATTGTAGTCGAAGGCAACATAATATCCGAGGCTACATTGTATCTGAGGCGACTTTATAACAGAAGCAACATTATATCCAAGGCGACATTGTATCCGAATGTGACATTTATCCGAAATAAAATAGTATCCGCGGCTACATGGTATCAGAGGCTACATTATATCCAATGTGACATTGTAGCTGAAGGCAACATAGTATCCAAGGCTATATTGTATTCGAGGCAACATTGTAGCTGAGGCGATATTGTATCCGTAGGTGACATAGTATTCGAAGCGATTTTGCATCCGAAAGAAATATTATCCGAGGCGACATTATATCCGATGGCTATATAGTATCAGATGCGACATTGTAGCCGAAGGCAACATTGTACCTGACGCTACATTGTATAGGACGCAACAATGTATCCGAGGCTACATTGTATCTGTAGCGACATTATATCCGAAGAGACGTTGTACCCGAAGGCAACATAGTATCTGAGGCAACATTGTATCCAAGGCGACTTTAAATTCAAGGCAACAATGTATCTGAGACAACACTGTATTCGAAGGCGACATAATATCTGTAGCGACCTTGGCTCTGAAAGCAAAATAGTATCCGAGGCTACATTGTATCCGAGGCGACATTATATCCGAAGCCAACATAGTATCCGAAGCGACATTATAGCCGAAGTCAACATAGTATTCGAGGCTACATTGTATCCAAGGCGACTTTATATTCGAGGCAACATTGTATCCGATGCGACATTATATTCGAAGGCAATATAGTATCCGAAGCGACATTGTAGCCGAAGGCAACTTAATACCCTTGACTACTTTATATTCGAGGCGACTTTATATCCGAGGCAACATTATATTCGACGCGACATTGTATCCGAAGGCGACAAAGTAACCGAAGCGACCTTGTATCCGAAAGAAAATAGTATCCGAGGCGACATTATATCCGAAGGTAAGATAGTATCTGATCCGACATTATAGCCAAAGGGCAACATTGTATCCGAGGTGACTTTATATCCGAGGTGATATTGTATCCGAAGGCGACATAGTATCCGAACCGACCTAGTATTGAAAAGCAAAATAGTATCCGAGGCTACATTGTATCCGGTGGGACATTATATCCGAAGGCAACATAGTATCCGAAGGTACATTATAGCCGAAGGCTACATAGTATTCGAGGCTACATTGTATCCGAGGCTACTTTATAACCGAAGCAACATTATATCCGAAGGCGACATTGCATCCAAAGCAACCTTCTATCTGAAAGAAAATAATATACCTGGCTACATTGTATCTGAGGCGACATTATATCTGAAGGCAACATAGTATCCGAAGCGACATTATAACCAAAGGAAATATAGTAACCGAGGCTACATTATATCAGAGGCGACTTTATATCTGAGGCAACATTGTATCCGATGCGATAGTTAATGCGATAGTGACAGTATCCGAAGCGAATTAATATCCAAGGCAACATTATATCCGAAGCCAACTTAACATCCGAAACGACATTGTAGCGAAAGGGTTACATTGTATCCGACGCGACTATATCTGAAGTGACATTTTATCCAAGGCGACATAGTATCCGAAGTGACTTTATATCCGAAAGCAAAATAGTTGCTAGACTACACTGTATAAGAGGCAACATTATATCCGAAGCTACATTGTACCCGGAGGCAGCATAATACCCGAGGCTACATTATATCTGAGGCAACATTGTATCCTAAGCGACTTATTAAATGGCGACATAGTATCCGAAGCAAATTTGTATCCGAAATCAAAATAGTATCCGAGGCGACATTATATCCGACGGCAACGTACTATCTGAAGCGAGAATATCGCCGAAGGACAACATTGTACTAAGGTGACTTTATATTCGAGGCAACATTTTATCCAAGGCGACATAGTATCCGAAGCGACCTTCTATTCGTAGGCTTCATTGTATCCAAGGTGACATTATATCGGAAGGTGACATAGTATCTGAAGCGACATTGTAGCCGAAGGCAACATAATACCCGAGGCTACATTATATTCGAGGCGGCTTTATATTCGAGGCAACATTGTATACGAGGTGACATAGTAACCAAAGTGACCTGGTATCCGAAAGAAAATAGTATCCGAGACTAGATTGTATACGAGGCGACATTATACACGAAGGTAACATAGTAACCGAACCGACATTATAGCCAAAGGGCAACATTGTATCCGAGGTGACTTTATATCCGAATGCGACATAGTATCCGAACCGACCTTGTATCGGAAAGAAAAATAGTATCCGATGCTACATTGTACCCGAGGGGACATTATATCCGAACCGACATTGTAGCCGAATGCAACATAGTATCCAAGGCGACTTTATAACCGAGGCAACATTATATATAAGGTGACATTGTATCCAAAGCGACCTTCTATTCGAAAGAAAATAGTATCGGAGGCGACATTATATACGAAGGCAACATAGTATCCGAAGTGACATTGTAGCCGAAGGAAACATAGTAACCGAGGCTACATTGTATCAGAGGCGACTTTATATCCGAGGCAACATTGTATCCGATGCGACTTTCTATGCAACGACGACAGAGAATCCGAAGCGAACTAGTATCGAAAGCAAAATAGTATGCGAGGCTACATCATAACCGAGGCGACATTATATCCGAAGGCAATATAGTATCCGAAGCGACATTGGAGCCGAACGGCTACATTGTATCCAAGGTGACTTTATATCTGAGATGACATTGTATCCGAAAGCAAAATAGTTACAAGACTACATTCTATCCGAGGCAACATTATATCCGAAGGCAATATACTATCCGAAGCTACATTGTACCCGGAGGGAGCATGGTACCCGAGGCTACAGTGTACCTGAGGCGACTTTATATCCAACGCAACATTGTATCCAAGGCAACATTATATCCGAAGTGAATTTGTATCCAAAAGAAAAATAGTATCTGAGGTTACATTGTATTCGAGGCGACAATATATCCGAAGGCAACGTAGTATCTGAAGCAACAATGTAGCCGAAGGGCAATATTGTAGGTACTATGCTCCCTCCAGGTACAATGTAGCTTCGGATAGTATACTGCCTTCGGATACAATGTAGTCTCGTAACTATTTTGCTTTCGGATAGAGGGTCGATTTGGATACTTTGTCGCCTTCCGATACAATGTCGCCTCGGATACATTGTAGGCCTTCGGCTCCAATGTCGCTTCGGATACTATATTGCCTTCGGATATAATGTCGCCTCGGATACGATGTAGCCTCGCATACTATTTTGCTTTCGGATACTCTGTCGTCGTCGCATACAATGTCGCATGGGATACAATGTTGCCTCAAATATAAAGTCGTCTCTGATACAATGTAGCCTCGGTTACTATGTTTCCTTCGGCTACAATGTCACTTGGGATACTATGTTGCCTTCGTATATAATGTGGCCTCAGACACAATGTAGCCTCGGATACTATTTTCTTTCGAATAGAAGGTCGCTTTGGATACAATGTCGCCTTAGATATAATGTTGCCTCGGTTATAACGTCGCCTCGGATACAATGTAGCCTCGGATACTATGTTGCATTCGGCTACAATGTCGCTTCGGATACTACGTTGCCTTCAGATATAATGTCCCCTCGGGTACAATGTAGCCTCGGATACTATTTTGCTTTCCGATACAAGGTCAGTTCGGATACTATGTCGCATTCAGATACAATATCGCCTCGGATATAAAGTCACCTCGGATACAATGTTGCCCTTCGGCTCCAATGTCGGATCGGATACTATGTTACCTTCGTATATAATGTCGCCTTGTATACAATCTAGCCTCAGATACTATTTTCTTTCGGATACAGGTCACTTTGGTTACTATGTCGCCTCGTATAGAATGTCGCGTCGGATACAATGTTGCCTTGAATATAAATCCGCCTCGAATACAATGTAGCCTCGGGTATTATGTTGCCTTCGGCTACAATGTCGCCTTCCGATATAATATCGCCTCGAATATAAAGTCACCCGGCTACATTGTACCTTAGGCGACTTTATATCCAATGCAACGTTGTATCCAAGGCGACATTGTCTCCGAAGCGACTTTGTTTCCGAAAGCAAAATAGTATCTGAGGTTACATTGTATTCGAGGCGACATTATATCCGAAGGCGACGTAGTATCTGAAGCGACGTTGTAGTGGAAGGGCAATATTGTATCCGATGTGACTTTATATTCGAGGTAACATTTTATCTAAGGCGATATTGTATCCGAAGGCGACATAATATCAGAAGGCAAAATTGTATCCGATGCAACATTGTATCCGAGGCGACATTATAGCCGAAGGTAGCATAGTATCCGAAGCGACATTGTACCCGAAGGCAGCATAGTATCCGAGGCTACATTGCATACGAGGCAACTTTATATCCGAAGCAACATTGTATCCGAGGCGACATTGTATCTGAAGGCGAAATACTATCTGAAGCGACCTCGTATCCGAAGGGGAAATAGTATCCAAGCGACCTTGTATCCGATGGACATTGTAGCCGAAGCCAACATAGTACCCGAGGCAGCTTTACAACCGAGGATAGATTGTATCCGTAGGCGACATAGTATCCGAAGCTACCTTGTATCCAAAAGAAATAGTATCCGAGGCAACATTGTGTCTAAGGCGACATTGTAGCCGAAGGCAACATTGTATCCGAGGCAACAGCGTATCCAAGGCGACGAGGGCAACATAGTTTCCGCAGGGACATTGTAGCCGAAGGCAACATAATATCCGAGGCTACATTGTTTCTATGGCGACTTTATAACAGAGGCAACATTATATCCAAGGCGACATTGTATCCGAATGTGACATTGTATCCGAAGCGACCATTTATCCGAAATAAAATAGTATCCGAGGCTACATGGTATCAGAGGCTACATTATATCCGATACGACATTGTAGCCGAAGGCAAGATAGTATCCAAGGCTATCTTGTAACCGAGGCAACTTTATATTCGAGGTGACATAGTATCCGAAGTGATTTTGCATCCGAAAGAAATATTATCTGAGGCGATATTATATCTGATGGCTATATAATATCCGATGCGACATTGTAGCCGAAGGCAACATTGTATCTGAGGCTACATTGTATCGGACGCAACAACGTATCCGTGGCTACATTGTATCTGTAGCGACATTATATCTGAATGTGAGATAGTATCAGAAGCGACCATTTATCCAAAATAAAATAGTATCAGAGGCTACATTATATCCGATGCGACATTGTAGCCGAAGGCAACATAGTATCCAAGGCTATATTGTATCCGATGCCACTTTATATTCGAGGCAACATTTTAGCCGAGGCGATATTGTATCCGTAGGTGACATAGTATATGAAGCGAATTTGCGTCCAAAAAACATTTATCCGAGGCTATATTGTATTTGAGGCGACATTATATCCGATGGCAATATAGTATCCGATGCGACACTATAGCGGAAGGCAACATTGTATCTGAGGCTACATTGTATCGAATGCAACAATGTATCAGAGGAAAAATAGTATCCGCGGCTACATTGTATCTATAGCGACATTATATCTGAATGTGACATAGTATCAGAAGCGACCATTTATCCGAAATAAAATAGTATCCGAGGCTACATGGTATCAGAGGCCACACTATATCTGATGCGACATTGTAGCCGAAGGCAACATAGTATCCAAGGCTATATTGTATCCGATGCCACTTTATATTCGAGGCAACATTGTAGCTGAGGCGATATTGTATCCGTAGGTGACATAGTATCTGAAGCGATTTTGCATCCGAAAAAAATTTATCCGAGGCTATATTGTATCCGAGGCGACATTATATCCGATGGCAATATAGTATCCGATGCGACATTGTATCTGAGGCTACATTGTATCGGAAGCAACAATGTATCAGAGGAAAAATAGTATCCGCGGCTACATTGTATCTGTAACGACATTATATCCGAATGTAACAAAGTATCAGAAGCGACCATTTATCCGAAATAAAATAGTATCCGAGGCTACATGGTATCAGAGGCCACACTATATCCGATGCGACATTGTAGCCGAAGGCAACATAGTATCCAAGGCTATATTGAATCCGAGGCAACATTATAGCCGGGGCGATATTATATACGTAGGTGACGTAGTATCCGAACCGATTTTGCATCCGAAAGAAATATTATTCGATGCGACATTATATCCGATGGCTATATAGTATCCGATGCGACATTGTAGCCGAAGGCAACATTGTATCTGAGGCTACATTGTATCAGACGCAACAATGTGTCCGAGGAAAAATAGTATCCGAGGGAACATTGTATCTGTAGCAACATTATATCCGAAGCGACATTGTACCCGAAGGCAACATTGTATCTAAGGCGACTTTATATACAAGGCAACATTGTATCCAATGCGACTTTATATTCGAGGTGACATTATATCCGAAGCCAACATAGTTTCTGAAGCTACATAGCATCCGAAGCGCCATTATAGAAGAAGTCAACATAGTATCTGAGGCTAAATTGTATCCAAGGCGACTTTATAATCGAGACAACATTGTATCCGAGGCGACATTATATCCAAAGGCAATATAGTATCCGAAACGACATTGTAGCCGAAGGCAACATAATACCCGAGACTACATTGCATTTGAGGCGACTTTATATCCGACGCAACAATGTATCCGAAGGCGACAAAGTAACCGAAGAGACCTTGTATCCGAGGCTAAATTGTATCCAAGGTGACATTATATCCGAAGGTAATATAGTATCCGATCCGACATTATAGCCGAAGGGCAACATTGTATCCGAGGCGACTTTATATCCGAAGTAATATTATATCCGAAGGCGACTGAGTATCCGGACAGACCTAGAATTGAAAAGCAAAATAGTATCTGAGGCTACATTGTATCCGAGGGGACATTATATCCGAAGGCAACATAGTATCCGAAGTGACATTGTAGCCGAAGGCAAAATAGTATTCGAGGCTACATTGTATCCGAGGCGACTTTATAACCGAAGCAACATTATATCCGAAGGCGACATTGCATCCAAAGCAACGTTATATCCGAAAGAAAATAGTAAATGAGGCTACATTGTGTCTCAGGCGACATTATATCTGAAGGCAACATAGTATCCGAAGCGACACTATCGCCAAAGGAAACATAGTAATCGAGGCTACATTATATCCGAGGAAACATTGTATCCGATGCGACATTGTATGCGACAGCGACAGTATCCAAAGCGAACTAGTATAAGAGGCTACATCGTTTTCGAGGCGACATTATATCCGAAGCCAACTTAGTATCCGAAATGACATTGTAGCCAAAGGGCTACATTGTATCTGAGGTGACTATATCTGAACCGAGGCGACATTATATACAAAGGTACAATAGTATCCGATCCGACATTATAGCCAAAGGTTAACATTGTATCTGAGGTGACTTTATATCCGAGGCGATATTGTATCTGAATGCGACATAGTATCCGAACCGACCTTGTATTGAAAGAAAAATAGTATCCGAGGCTACATTGTACCCGAGGGGACATTATATCCCAAGGCTACGTAGTATCCGAAGCGACATTGTAGCCGAATGCAACATAGTATCCGAGGCTACATTGTATCCGAGGCGACTTTATAACCGAGGCAACATCATATCTAAGGCGACATTGTATCCAAAGCGACCTTCTATTCGAAAGAAAATAGTATCCGAGGCTACATTGTGTCTGTGGCGGCATTATACACGAAGGCAACATAGTATCCAAAGTGACATTATAGCCGAAGGAAACATCGTAACCGAGGCTACATTGTATCAGAGGCGACTTTATATCCGAGGCAACATTGTATCTGATGCGACTTTATATCCGAGGCAACATTGCATCCGAAGCGAACTAGTATCCGAAAGCAAAATAGTATGCGAGGCTACATCGTATCCGAGACGACATAATATCCGAAGCGACATTGCAGCCGAAGGGCTACATTGTATCCGAAGGCGACTTTATATCTGAAGCGACATTGTATCCGAAGGCGACAGTATCCGAAGCGACCTTGTATCTGAAAGCGACATTATATCCGAAGCGACGTTGTACCCGAAGGAAACATAGTATCCAAGGCGACTTTAAATCCGAGGCAACAATGTATCTGAGACAACATTGTATCCGAAGGTGACATAGTATCCGTAGCGACCTTGGCTCCGAAAGCAAAATAGTATCCGAAGCGACATTATAGCCGAAGTCAACATAGTATCTGAGGCTACATTGTATCCAATGCGACTTTATATTCGAGGCAACAATGTATCCGAGGCGACATTATATCCGAAGGCAATATAGTATCCGAAGCGACATTGTAGGCGAAGGCAACATAATACCCGAGACTACATTGTATTCGAGGGGACTTTATATCCGAGGCAACATTATATCCAACGCGACATTGTATTTGAAGGGGACAAAGTAACTGAAGCGACCTTGTATCCGAGGCCAAATTATATCCGAAGGTAACATAGTATCCGATCCGACATTATAGACGAAGGGCAACATTGTATCCGAGGTGATATTGTATCCGGAGGCGACATAGTATCCGAACCGACCTAGTATTGAAAAGTAAAATAATATCCGAGGCTACATTGTATCCGTGGGGACATTATATCCGAAGTGACATTATAGCCGAAGGCAACATAGTATTCGAGGCTACATTGTATCCGAGGCGAATTTATAACCGAAGCAACATTATATCCGAAGGCGACATTGCATCCAAAGCAACCTTCTATCCGAAAGAAAATAGTATACGAGGCTACATTGTATCTGATGCGACATTATATCTGAAGGCAACATAATATCCGAAGCGACATTATAGCCAAAGGAAACATAGTAACCGAGGCTACATTATATCAGAGGCGATTTTATATCCGAGGCAACATTGTATCCAATGCGACATTGTATGCGACAGCAACAGTATCCGAAGCGAACTACTATCCGAGGCTACAACGTTTTCGAGGCGACATTATATCCGAAGCCAACTTAGTATCAGAAACAACATTATAGCCAAAGGGCTACACTGTATCCAAGGCGACTATATCTGAAGCGACATTTTATCCACGGCGACATAGTATTTTGAAGTGAATTTATATCCGAAAGCAAAATAGTTGCGAGACTACACTGTATAAGAGGCAACATTATATCCGAAGGCAACATAGTATCCGAAGCTACATTGTACCCGGAGGCAGCATAATACCCGAGGTTACAATATATCCGAGGCGACTTTATATCCGAGCCAACCTTGTATCCTAAGCGACATTGTATCAAATGGCGACATTGTATCCGAAGCAAATTTGTATCCAAAAGCAAAATAGTATTTGAGGCTACATTGCATCCGATGCGACATTATATCCGAAGGCAACTTACTATCTGAAGCGACAATGTCACCGAAGGACAACATTGTACTGAGGTGACTTTATATTCCAGGCGACATAGTATCCGAGGCGACATTATATCGGACGACGACAAAGTATCTGACGCGACATTGTAGCCGAAGGCAACATAATACCCGAGGCTACAATGTATTCGAGGCGGCTTTATATTCGAGGCAACATTGTATACGAGGCGACATAGTAACCAAAGTGACCTAGTATCCGAAAGAAAATAGTATCCGAGGCTAGATTCTATACGAGGCGACATTATATATGAAGATAACATAGTATCCGATCCGACATTATAGCCGAAGGGCAACATTGTATCCGAGGTGACTTTATATCCGAGGCGATATTGTATCTGAATGCGACATAGTATCCAAACCGACCTTGTATCGGAAAGCAAAATAGTATCCGAGGCTACATTGTACCCGAGGGGACACTATATCCAAAGCCAACGTAGTATCCAAAGCGACATTGTAGCCGAATGCAACATAGTATTCGAGGCGACTTTATAACCGAGGCAACATTATATCTAAGGCGACATTACATCCGCAGGTGACATTGTATCCGAGGTGACTTTATATCCGAAGCGATGTTGAATCTGAATGCGACATAGTATCCGAACCGACCTTGTGTCGAAAAGCAAAATAATATCTAAGGCTACATTGTACCCGGGGGACATTATATCCGAAGCGACATTGTATCCAAGGCTACATTGTATCCGAGGCTACTTTATAACCGAGGCAACATTATATCTAAAAGACATTGTATCCGAAGCCGACATTGTATCCAGAGCGACCTTCTAGTCGAAAGAAAATAGTATCCGAGGCAACATTGCTTCTGAGGCCACATTATATACGAAGGCAACATAGTATCCGAAGTGACATTGTAGCCGAAGGAAACATAGTAACAGAGGCAACATTGTATCAGAGGCGACTTTCTATCCGAGGCAACATTGTATCCGATCCGACATTGTATGCGACGACGACAGAGTATCCGAAGCGAACTAGTATCCGAAAGCAAAATAGTATGCGAGGCTACATCGTATCCGAGGCGACATTATATTTGAAGGCAATATAGTATCGGAAGCGGCATTGGAGCCGAAGGGCTACAATGTATCCGAGGCGACTTTAAATCTAAGGCGACATTGTATCCGAAGGCGATGAGGTATCCGAATCGACCTTCTATTCGAAAGCAAAATAGTTACGAGATTACATTGTATCCGAGGCAACATTATATCCGAAGGCAATATACTATCTGAAGCTACATTGTACCCGGAGGGAGCATAGTACCCGAGGCTAGATTGTACCAGAGGCGACTTTATATCCAATGCAACATAGTATCCAATGCAACATAGTATCCAATGCGACATTATATCCGAAGCGAATTTGTATCCGAAAGCAAAATAGTATCTCAGGTTACATTGTATTCGAGGCGACATTATCCGAAGGCAACGTAGTATCCGAGGCTACATTGTATCCGAGGCGACTTTTTACCCGAGGCAACATTATTTATAAGACGACATTGTATCCGAAGGCGACATTGTGTCCAAAGCTACGTTCTATTCGAAAGAAAATAGTATCCAAGGCAACATTGTGTCTGAGGCGACATTATATACCAAGGCAACATAATATCTGATGTGACGTTGTAGCTGAGGCTACATTGTATCAGAGGCGACTTTATATCCAAGGCAACATTGTATCCGATGCGACTTTGTATGCGACGACGACAGAGTATGCGAAGCGAACTAGTATCCGAAAGCAAAATAGTATGCGAGGCTACATTGTAACCGAGACGACATTATATCCGAAGGCAATATAGTATCTGAAGCGACATTGGAGCCGAAGGGCTATATTGTATCCGAGGCGACTTTATATCTGAGACGACCTTGTATCCGAAGCAAACTTGTATCCGAAAGCAAAATAGTTACAAGACTACAATGTATCCGAGGCAACATTATATCCTAAGGCAATATTTTATCCGAAGCTACATTGTACCCGGAGGGAGCATAGTACCCGAGGCTACACTGTACCTGAGGCGACTGTATATAATGCAACATTGTATCTAAGGCGACATTCTATCCGAAGTGAATTTGTATCCGAAAGCAAAATAGTATCTCAAGTTACATTGTATTCGAGGCGACATTATATCCGAAGGCAACGTAGTATCTGAACCGACATAGTAGCCGAAGGGCAACATTGTATCCGAGGTGACTTTATATTCGAGGCAACATTTTATCCAAGGCAATATTGTATCCGAAGGCGACATAATATCCGAAGGCAAAATTGTATCCGAGGCAACATTGTATCCGATGCGACATTATAGCCGAAGGCAACATAGTATCCGAATCAACATTGTAGCCGAAGGCAACATAGTATCCGAGGCTACATTGTATACGTGGCAACTTTATATCCGAAGCAACATTCTATGCGAGGCTACATTGTATAGGACGCAACAATGTATCCGAGGAAAAATAGTATCCGAGGCTACATTGTATCTGTAGCGACATTATATTCGAAGCGACGTTGTACCCGAAGGCAACAGAGTATCTGAGGCAACATTGTATCTAAGGCGACTTTAAATCCGAGGCAACAATGTATCTGACACAACATTGTATCCGAAGGCCACAAAGTATCCGTAGCGACCTTGGCTTCGAAAGCAAAATTGTATCTGAGGCTACATTGTATCCGAGGCGACATTATATCCGAAGCCAACATAGTATCCGAAGCGACATTATAGCCGAGGTCAACATAGTACCCGAGGCTACATTGTATCCAAGGCGACTTTATATTCGAGGCAACATTGTATCCGAAGCGACAATATATCCGAAGGCAATATAGTATTCAAAGCGACATTGTAGCCGAAGGCAACATAATACCCGAGACTACATTGTATTCGAGGCGATTTTATATCCGACGCGACATTGTATTCGAATGAGACAAAGTAACCGAAGCGACCTTTTATCCGAGGCGACATTATATCCGAAGGTAACATCGAATCCGATCCGACATTATAGCAGAAGGGCAACATTGTATCGGAGGCGACTTTATATCCGAGGTGATATTATATCCGAAGGCGACATAGTATCCGAACCGACCTAGTATTGGAAAGCAAAATAGTATCCAAGGCTACATTATATCCGAAGGCAACATAGTATCCGAAGTGACATTGTAGCCGAAGGCAACATAGTATTCGAGGCTACATTGTATCCGAGGCGAAAATAGTATATTAGGCTACATTGTATCTAAGGCGACATTATATCTGAAGACGACATTGCATCCAAAGCAACCTTCTATCCGAAAGAAAATAGTATATGAGGCTACATTGTATCTAAGGCGACATTATATCTGAAGGCAACATAGTATCCGAAGCGACATTATAGCCAAAGGAAACATAGTAATCGAGGCTACATTATATCCAAGGCGACTTTATATCCGAGGCAACATTGTATCCGATGCGACATTGTATGCGACAGCTACAGTATCCGAAGCGAACTAGTATCTGACGCAACATCGTTTTCGAGGCGACATTATATCCGAAGCCAACTTAGTATCCGAAACGACATTGTACCTGAAGGCTACATTGTATCCAAGGCGACTATATCTGAAGCGACATTTTATCCAAGGCGACATTGTACTCGAAGGCGACATAGTATCCGAAGTGACTTTATATCCGAAAGCAAAATAGTTGCGAGACTACACTATATAAGAGGCAACATTATATCCGAAGGCAATAGAGTAACTGAAGCTACATTGTACCCGGAGACAACATAATGCCCGACGCTACATTATATCCGAGGCAAGTTTATATCCGAGGCAACATTGTATCCCAAGCGACATTGTATCCGAAGCAAATTTGTATCCGAAAGCAAAATAGTATATGAGGCTACATTGTAACCGAGACGACATTATATCCAAAGGGAACCTACTATCTGAAGCGACAATGTCGCCAAAGGGCAACATTTTACTGAGGTGACTTGATATTCGAGGCAACATTTTATTCAAGGCGACATTGTATACGAAGGCGACATAGTATCCGAAGCGACCTTCTATCCGAAGGCATCATTGTATCTTAGGCGACATTGTAGTCGAAGGCAACATAATACCCGAGGCTGCATTGTATTGAAGGCGGCTTTATATTCGACGCGACATTGTATACGAGGCGACATAGTAACCAAAGTGACCTGTATCCGAAAGAAACTAGTATCGGAGGCTAGATTGTATACGAGGCGACATTATATACAAAGGTAACATAGTATCCGATCCGACAATATAGCCGAAGGCAATATATTATCCGATGCGACATTCTAGCCGAAGGCAACATAATATCCGAGGCTACATTGTATCTAAGGCGACTTTATAACATAGGCAACATTATACCCAAGGCGACATTGTATCCAAAGCGACCATTTATCCGACATAAAATAGTATCTGAGGCTACATGGTATCAGAGGCTACATTATATCCGATGCGACATTGTAGCTGAAGGCAAGATAGTATCCAAGGCTATATTGTATCCGAGGCAACTTTATATTTGAGGCAACATTCTCGCCGAGGCGATATTGTATCCGTAGGTGACATAGTATCCGAAGCGATTTTGCATCCGAAAGAAATATTATCCGAGGCGACATTATATCCGATGGCTAAATAGTATCTGACGCGACACTATAGCCGAAGGCAACATTGTATCTGAGGCTACATTGTATCGGACACAAAAATGTATCCGAGGAAAAATAGTATCCAAGGCTACATTGTATATGTAGCGACTTTATATCCGAATGTGACATAGTATCAGAAGCGACCATTTATCTGAAATAAAATAGTATCTAAGGCTACATGGTATCAGAGGCTACATTATATCCGATGCGACATTGTAGCCGAAGGCAACATATTATCCAAGGCTATATTGTATCCGAGGCAACTTTATATTCAAGGCAACTTTGTGGCCAACGCGATATTGTATCCGTAGGTGACATAGTATGCGAAGCGATTTTGCATCCGAAAGAAATATTATGCAAGGCTACATTGTATCTGAGGCGACATTACATCCGATGCGACATTGTAGCCGAAGGCAACATTGTATCTGAGGCTACATTGTATCGGACGCAACAATGTATCCGTGGAAAAATAGTATCCGAGGCTACATTGTATCTGTAGCGACATTTCTTGACACTTGCTAGGTAGCTTGAGGGATCTTTATCTTGAGCTTCTTGACTTGATCATCTCCAAATGAGGATGCTTCCAATATAGGTGCAAGCTCTTGGTTCCTTCTTTGCTTCTTGACTCACAAGCCATGTGTTGTGTTGAGTTGTGTAATGGTGATATGACATATCAAATTCCTGTATAGAGCACAACATCTAAAAGCAACACATTAGTCCATCACTTCTAATCAATTTGGGTTTGATGTCATCAAATGATTAAACCCATGGGAACCTTTGGGCTTACAAATAGCTTCAAGGGGATAATTTTTGGTGACTCACTTGCATGTTTAGAGTAACTTTTGAAAGCACCTGTTAAAATTCAATGAATTTGAAGAGTACTCTTGCAATTATGTGTTTATACAATGGGAATGGACATTCCAGTTCTCAAGTTAAATGTCCAGTGGATGTTCTTGAGCTTATTTTCTTTAATAGGATAAATTATTATCATCTTTTTAAAAAAAACACACATTCACATTTTCGATAAAAAATTTCAGTTGCTATTATGTCGAATGTTGAAATTTTGTTTATTGTGTTCCCTTGACTCCATGTGAATTTGTATTGATATCCTTGAGTTGTGGGATAGCTTGACTAATTCTATTAATAGTTAGAGTCAACTAGGTCTTGATGTATTAGTAAAATGGGTAAAAGAGACCTGAAAATTATTGTATTCAAAACTTTGATAATAAAGTTATTTCTTGAAGTTTTCTTTTAGCCAATTTATTATATTCTGTCTTGATTTCTTTTGTTGTTATGATGAAATTGTTTCACATTCATTTTTTTAGTTGTTGTCGTGGTATAGGGTATGAGGTTCCTGTTAGGGCTTTGGGGTCCTATGAGTTTTTGTCTGAAACTTTTTCTTATGTCTAGGCCCCCATCATTAATGATATGATCATTGTTAAAGTGCTTGTTACCAATATGTTAAACATATTTTTTTAAAAGAATAATATGACAAATTTTATACAGTCATTGTAAGCCCAAGGGTTCCCATGGGTTAATCATTCACCTTACCTTCTCATTTTGATGCTAGCAAACTAAATTGATTAGCTTTTATGGACTAATGTGTTGCTTTGAGGTGTTGTGTTGTAGACAGGAATTTCATGTCATAATCACCATTACACAACTCTTCACAACACATGGCTTGTGGATCAAGAGACAAATGAACAAAGATATCCGAATGTGACATAGTATCAGAAGTGACCATTTATCCGAAATAAAATAGTATCCGAGGCTACATGGTATCAGAGGCTACATTATATCCGATGTGACATTGTAGCCGAAGGCAACATAGTATCCAAGGCTATATTGTATCCGAGGCAACTTTATATTCGAGGCAACACTGTAGCCGAGGGGATATTGTATCCGTAGGTGACATAGTATCTGAAGCGATTTTGCATCCGAAAAAAATTTATCCGAGGCAACATTGTATACGAGGCAACGTTATATCCGATGGCTATATAGTACCCGATGCGACATTGTAGCCAAAGGCAACATTGTATCCGAGGGTACATTGTATCGGACGCAACAATGTATCCGAGGAAAAATAGTATCCGCGGTTACATTGTATCTGTAGCGACATTATATCCCAATGTGACAGTATCAGAAGCGACCATTTTTCAGAAATAAAAAGTATCCGAGGCTACATGGTATCAGAGGCTACATTATATCCGATGCGACATTGTAGCCGACGGCAACATAGTATCCAAGGCTACATTGTATCCGAGGTGACATAGTATCCGAAGCGATTTTGCATCCGAAAGAAATATTATCCGAGGCTACATTGTATCCGATGCAACATTATATCTGATGCGACATTGTAGCCGAAGGCAACATTGTATTTGAGGCTACATTGTATCGGACGCAACAATGTATCCGAGGCTACATTGTATCTGTAGCGACATTATATCCGAAACGACGTTGTACCCGAAGGCAACATTGTATCTAAGGTGACTTTATATCCGAGGCAACATTGTATCCAATGCGACTTTATATCGAAGGCAACAATGTATTTGAGACAACATTGTATCGAAGGCGACATAGTATCCGTAGCGACCATGGCTACGAAAGCAAAATAGTATCCGAGGCTACATTGTATCCGAGACGACATTATACCCGAAGCCAACATAGTATTCGAGGCTACATAGTATCTGAAGCGACATTATAGCAGAAGTCAACATAGTATCCGAGGCTACATTGTATCCAAGGCGACTTTATATTCGAGGCAACATTGTATCCGAGGCGACATTATATCCGAAGGCAATATAGTATCCGAAGCGACATTGTAGCCGAAGGCAACATATTACCCGAGACTACATTGTATTCGAGGCGACTTCATATCCAAGGCAACATTGTATCCGACGCGACATTGTATCCGAAGGCGACAAAGTAGCCGAAGCGACCTTGTATCCGAAGAAAACAGTATCCGAGGCTAAATTGTATCCAAGGCGACATTATATCAGAAAGTAATATAGTATTCGATCCGACATTATAACCGAGTGGCATTGTATCCGAGGTGACTTTATATCCGAAGTGATATTATATCCGAAGGCGACAGAGTATCCGAACAGACCTAGTATTGAAAAGTAAAATAGTATCTGAGGCTACATTCTATCCGAGGGGACATTACATCCGAAGGCAACATAGTATTCGAAGTCACATTGTAGCCGAAGGCAACATAGTATTGGAGGCTACATTGTATCCGAGGCGACTTTATAACCGAAGCTACATCATATCTGAAGGCGACACTGCATCCAAAGCAACCTTCTATCCGAAACAAAATAGTATACGAGGCTACATTGTATCTGAGGCGAAATTATATCTGAAGGCAACATAGTATCCGAATGACATTATAGCTAAAGGAAACATAGTAACCGAGGCTACATTATATGAGAGACGACTTTATATCCGAGGCAATATAGTATCCGATGCGACAGTGTATGCGACAACGACAGTATCCGAAGCGAACTAGTATCTGAGGCTACATCATTTTCGAGGCGACATTATATCCGAAGCCAACTTAGTATCTGAAACGACATTTAGCCGAAGGGCTACATTGTATCTGAGGCGACTATATCCGAGGCCACATAGTATCCGGAGTGACATTTTTTATCTGAAAGCAAAATAGTTCCGAGACTACATTGTTTCTGAGGCAACATTATATCCGAAGGCAGTATACTATCCGAAGCTACATTGTACCCGGAGGGAGCATACTACCCGAGGCTACATTGTACCTGAGTCGACTTTATATCCCAATGTACCATTGTATCCAAGGCGACATTCTATCCGAAGCGAATTTGTATCCGAAAGCAAAATAATATATGAGGTTACATTGTATCCGAAGGCAACGTAGTATCTGAAGCGACATTGTAGCCGAAGGGCAATATTGTATCCGAGGTGACTTTATATTCGAGGCCACATTTTATCCAAGGCGATATTGTATCTGAAGGCGATGTAGTATCCGAAGGAAAAATAGTATCCGAGACAACATGTATCCGAGGCGACATTGTACCCGAAGGCAACATAGTATCCGAGGCTACATTGTATACGAGGCAACTTTATATCCGAAGCAACATTGTAACCGAGGCGACATTATATCTGAAGGCGAAATAATATCTGAAGCGACCTTGTATCCCAAGGCGAAATAGTATCCGAAGCGACCTTGTATCGAAATGAAATAGTATCCGATCGCTACCTAGTATCCAATGCGACATTGTAGCCAAAGGCAACATAGTACCCGAGGCAACTTTATATCTGAGGATAGATTGTATCCGAAGCGACATTGTATCCGTAGGCGACTTAGTATCCGAAGCAACCTTGTATCCTAAACAAATAGTATCTGAGGCTACATTGTGTCCGAGGGGACATTATATCTGATAGCAATATAGTATCCGATGCGACATTGTAGCCGAAAGCAACATCGTATGCGAGGCAACAGTGTATCCGAGGCGACATTATATTCGAAGGCAACATAGTATCCGAAGCAACATTGTAGCCAAAGGCAACATAGTATCCAAGGCTAGATTGTATTCGAGGCGACTTTATATCCGAGGCAACATTGTATCCGAGGCGACATAGTATCTAAAGCGACTTTGTATCCGAAAGAAAATAGTATTCCTATATTGTATAAAAGGCGACATTATATTCGAAGGCAACATAGTTTCCGAAGGGACAATGTAGCCGAAGGCAACATAATATTTGAGGCAACTTTATAACAGAGGCAACATTATAACCTAAGCGACATTGTATCTGAATGTGACATTGTATCCGAAGCGACCATTTATCCGAAATAAAATATTATCCGAGGTTACATGGTATCAGAGGCAACATTATATCCGATGCGACATTGTAGCAGAAGGCAACATCGTATCCAAGGCTATATTGTATCCGATGCAACTTTATATTTGAGGCCACATTGTAGCCGAGGCAATATTGTATCCGTAGGTGACATTGTATCTGAAGCGATTTTGCATTCGAAAGAAATATTATCCGAGGCGACAATATATCTGATGGCTATATAGTATCCGAAGCGACATTGTGGCCGAAGGCAACATTGTATCTGAGGCTACATTGTATCGGACGCAACAATGTATCCGAGGCTACATTGTATCTGTAGCGACATTATATCCGGAGCGACATTGTACCCGAAGGCAACATAGTATCCAGTGCAACATTGTATCCAAGGCGACTTTATATCCGAGGCATGATTGTATCCAAGGCCACTTTATATCCGAGGCAACAATGTATCTGAGACAACATAGTATCCGTAGCGACCTTGGCTCCGAAAGCAAAATAGTATTCGAGGCTACATTGTATCCGAGGCGACATTATATCCGAAGCCAACATAGTATCCGAAGCGACATTATAGCAGAAGTCAACATAGTATCCGAGCCTACATTGTATCCAAGGCGACTTTATATTCGAGGCAACATTGTATCCGAGGCGACATTATATCCTAAGGCAATTTACTAACCGAAGCGACATTGTAGCCGAACGCAACATAATACCCGAGACTACATTTTATTCGAGACGACTTTATATCCGAGGCAACATTGTATCCGATGCGACATTGTATTCGAAGGCGACAAAGTAACCGAAGCGACTTTGTATCCGAAAGAAAAATAGTTACGAGACTACATTGTATCCGAGGCAACATTATATCTAAAGGCAGTATACTATCCGAAGCTAGATTGTACCGGGAGGGAGCATAGTACCCGAGGCTACATTGTACCTGAGGCGACTTTATATCCGATGCAACATTGTATCCAAGGCGACATTGTATCCGAAGCGAATTTGTATACGAAAGCAAAATAGTATCTGATGTTACATTGTATCCGAGGCGACATTATATCCGAAGGCAACGTAGTATCTGAAGCGACATTGTAGCCGAAGGGCAATATTGTATCCGAGGAGATTTATATTCGAGACAACATTTTATCAAAGGCGATATTGTATCCGAAGGCAAAATAGTATCTGAGACAACATTGAATCCAAGGCGACATTGTAGCCGAAGGCAACATAGTATCCGAGGCTACATTGTATACGAGGCAACTTTATATCCGAAGCAATATTGTATCTGAGGCGACATTGGATCCGAAGGTGAAATAATATCCGAGGTGACATTGTATCCGAAGGCGAAATAGTTTCCGAAGCGACCTTGTATCCGAATGAAATAGTATCTGATGTCTACATAGTATCCGATGCGACATTGTAGCTGAAGGCAACATAGTACCCTAGGCAACTTTATATCCGATGATAGATTGTATCCGTAGGCGACATAGTATCCGAAGCAACCTTGTATCCGAAAGAAATAGTATCCGACGCTACATTGTGTCTGAGGTGACATTATATCCGATGGCAACATAGTATCCGATGCGACATTGTAGCCGAAGGAAACATCGTATCCGAAGCAACATTGTAGCCAAAGGCAACATAGTATCCACGGCTAGATTGTATTCGAGGCGACTCTATATCCGAGGCAACATTGTATCCGATGCGACATAGTATCCAAAGTGACTTTGTATCCGAAAGAAAATAGTATTCCTATATTTTATCGGAGGCGACATTATATTCAAAGGCAACATAGTTTCCGAAGGGACATTGTAGCCGAAGGCAACATAATATCTGAGACAACATTGTATCTGAGGCGACTTTATAACAGAGGCAACATTATATCCAAGGCGACATTGTATCCGAAGCGACCTTTTATCCGAAATAAAATAGTATCCGAGGCAACGTTATATCCGAGGCGTAATTATATATGATTTCAACATAGTATTTAATGCGACAATGAACCGAAGGCAACATAGTACGCAAGGCTATATTATATCCGAGGCAACATTGTAGCCGATGCGACAATGTATCCGTAGGTGACATAGTATCTGAACCGACTTTGTATCCGAAAGAAATAGTATCCGAGGCGACATTATATCTGATGGCAACATAGTATCCAAGGCAACATTGTATCCGACGCAACAGTGTATTGGAGGAGAAATAGTATCCGTGGCTACATTGTATCCGTAGCGATGTTGTACCCGAAGGCAACATAGTATCCGAGGCAACATTGTATCTAAGGTGACTTTATATCCGAGGCGACATTATATCCTAAGGCAATTTACTAACCGAAGCAACAATGTAGCCGAACGCAACATAATACCCGAGACAACATTTTATTCGAGACGACTTTATATCCGA
Source organism: Tasmannia lanceolata (assembly GCF_043159265.1). NCBI lineage: Eukaryota > Viridiplantae > Streptophyta > Magnoliopsida > Canellales > Winteraceae > Tasmannia > Tasmannia lanceolata. The sequence goes on along the minus strand of NW_027518697.1, from coordinate 32,712,817 downwards.
GGCAACATTATATCCGATGCGACATTGTATCCGAAGGCGACAAAGTAACCGAAGCGACTTTGTATCCGAAAGAAAATAGTATCCGAGACTAAATTGTATCCGAGGCGACATGATACCCGAAGCTAACATAGTATCCGATCCGACATTATAGCCGAAGGGCAACATTGTATCCGAGGTGATATTGTATCCGAAGGCGACTTAGTATCCGAACCGACCTAGTATTGAAAAGCAAAACAGTATGTGAGGCTACATTGGGGGACATTATATCCAAAGGCAACATTGTATCCAACGTGACATTTTAGCCGAAGGCAACATAGTATTCGAGGCTACAATGTATCCGAGGCGACTTTAGTATCCGAACCGACCTAGTATTGAAAAGCAAAACAGTATGTGAGGCTACATTGGGGGACATTATATCCAAAGGCAACATTGTATCCAACGTGACATTTTAGCCGAAGGCAACATAGTATTCGAGGCTACAATGTATCCGAGGCGACTTTATAACCGAAGCAACATTATATCTGAAGGCGACGTTGCATCCAAAGCAACCTTCTATCCGAAAGAAAATAGTATACGAGGCTACATTGTATCTGAGACGACATTATATCTGAAGGCAACATAATATCTGAAGCGACATTATAGCCAAAAGATACGTAGTAAACGAGGCTACATTATATCAGAGGCGACTTTATATCCGAGACAACATTATATCCGATGCGACATTGTATGCGACAGCGACAGTATCCGAACCGAACTAGTATCCGAGGCTACATCGTTTTCGAGGCGACATTATATCCGAAGCCAACTTAGTATCCGAAACGACATTGTAGCAGAAGGGCTACATTATATCTGAGGCGACTATATCTGAAGCGACATTTTATCCGAGGTAGCATGGTACCCAAGGCAACATTGTATCCGAGGCGACTTTATATCAGAGGCGACTTGTATCCGAAGACGAATTAGTATGCGAAACGACCTTTTATACGAACGAAATAGTATCCGAGGCGTAATTATATACGATTTCAACATAGTATCTAATGCGACATTGTACCGAAGGCAACTTAGTATCCAAGGCTATATTGTATCCGAGGCAACATTGTATCCGTAGGTGACATAGTATCCGAAGCGACTTAGTATCCGAAAGAAATAGTATTCGAGGCGACATTATATCTGATGGCAACATAGTATCCGATGCGACACTGTAGCCGAAGGCAACAATGTATCCGAGGCAACATTGTATCCGACGCAACAGTGTATCGGAGGAGAAATAGTATCCGAGGCTACATTGTATCTGTGGCGACATTATATCCGTAGAGACGTTGTATCCGAAGGCAACATAGTATCCGAGGCAACATTGTATCTAAGGCGACTTTATATCCGAAGGCAACATTGTATCCGTAGCGACCTTGTATCCGAAAGCAAAATAATATCCGAGGCTACATTGTATCCGAAGCGACATGATATCCGAATTGACATTGTGGTCGAAGTCAACATAGTATCCGAGGCTACATTGTATCCAACGCGACTTTATATTCGAGGCAATATTGTATCCAAGGCGACATTATATTCGAAGGGAATATAGTATCCAAAGCGACATTGTAGCCGAAGGAAACATAACACCCGAGGCTACATTGTATTCGAGGCGGCTTTATATCCGAGGCAACATTATATCCGACGTGACATTGTATACGAAGGCGACATAGTAACCAAAGTGACTTGGTATCCGAAAGAAAATAGTATCCGAGGCTAGATTGTATACGAGGAGACATTATATCTGAAGGTAACATAGTATCCGATCCGACATTATAGCGAAAGGGCAACATTGTATCCGAGGTGACTTTATATCCGAGGGGATATTGTATGTGAATGCGACATAGTATCCAAACCGACCTTGTATCGGAAAGCGAAATAGTATCCGAGGCAACATTGTACCACAAGGGGACAATATATCTGAAGGCAACGTAGTATCCGAAGCGACATTGTAGTCGAATGCAACGTAGTATCTGAGGCTACATTGTATCCGAGGCGACTTTATAACCGAGGCAACATTATATCTAAGGCGACATTGTATCAGAATGCGACATTGTATCCAAAGCGACCTTCTATCCGAAAGAAAATAGTATATGAGGCTACATTGTGTTGAGGCGACATTATATACGAAGGCAACATAGTATCCGAAGTGACATTGTAGCCGAAGGAAACAGAGTAACCGAAGCTACATTGTATCAGGGGAGTTTTTATATCCGAGGCAACATTGTATCCGATGCGACATTGTATGCGACGACGATAGAGTATCCGAAGCAAAATATTATACGAGGCTACATCATATCCGAGGCGACATTATATCCGAAGGCAATATAGTATCCGAAATGACATTTGAGCCGAAGGGCTACATTGTATCCGAGACGACTTTATATCTGAGTCAACATTGTATCCGAAGGAGACAAAGTATCCGAAGTGACCTTGTATCCGAAGGCAAAATAGTTACGAGACTACATTGTATCCGAGGCAACATTATATCTAAAGGCAGTATACTATCCGAAGCTAGATTGTACCGGGAGGGAGCATAGTACCCGAGGCTACATTGTACCTGAGGCGACTTTATATCCGATCCAACATTGTATCCAAGGCGGCATTGTATCCGAAGCGAATTTGTATACGAAAGCAAAATAGTATCTGATGTTACATTGTATCCGAGGCGACATTATATCCTAAGGCAACGTAGTATCTGAAGCGACATTGTAGCCGAAGGGCAATATTGTATCCGAGGTGACTTTATATTCGAGACAACATTTTATCAAAGGCGATATTGTATCCGAAGGCAAAATAGTATCTGAGACAACATTGAATCCAAGGCGACATTGTAGCCGAAGGCGACATTGTAGCCGAAGGCAACATAGTATCCGAGGCTACATTGTATACGAGGCAACTTTATATCCGAAGCAACATTGTATCTGAGGCGACATTGGATCCGAAGGTGAAATAATATCCGAGGTGACATTGTATCCGAAGGCGAAATAGTTTCCGAAGCGACCTTGTATCCGAATGAAATAGTATCTGATGTCTACATAGTATCCGATGCGACATTGTAGCTGAAGGCAACATAGTACCCAAGGCAACTTTATATCCGATGATAGATTGTATACGTAGGCGACATAGTATCCGAAGCAACCTTGTATCCGAAAGAAATAGTATCCGACGCTACATTGTGTCTGAGGTGACATTATATCCGATGGCAACATAGTATCCGATGCGACATTGTAGCCGAAGGAAACATCGTATCCGAAGCAACATTGTAGCCAAAGGCAACATAGTATCCACGGCTAGATTGTATTCGAGGCGACTCTATATCCGAGGCAACATTGTATCCGATGCGACATAGTATCCAAAGCGACTTTGTATCCGAAAGAAAATAGTATTCCTATATTTTATCAGAGGCGACATTATATTCAAAGGCAACATAGTTTCCGAAGGGACATTGTAGCCGAAGGCAACATAATATCTGAGACAACATTGTATCTGAGGCGACTTTATAACAGAGGCAACATTATATCCAAGGCGACATTGTATCCGAAGCGACCTTTTATCCGAAATAAAATAGTATCCGAGGCAACGTTATATCCGAGGCGTAATTATATATGATTTCAACATAGTATTTAATGCGACAATGAACCGAAGGCAACATAGTACGCAAGGCTATATTGTATCCGAGGCAACTTTATATCCGAGGCAACATTGTAGCCGAAGCGACAATGTATCCGTAGGTGACATAGTATCTGAACCGACTTTGTATCCGAAAGAAATAGTATCCGAGGCGACATTATATCTGATGGCAACATAGTATCCAAGGCAACATTGTATCCGACGCAACAGTGTATTGGAGGAGAAATAGTATCCGTGGCTACATTGTATCCGTAGCGATGTTGTACCCGAAGGCAACATAGTATCCGAGGCAACATTGTATCTAAGGTGACTTTATATCCGAGGCGACATTATATCCTAAGGCAATTTACTAACCGAAGCGACATTGTAGCCGAACGCAACATAATACCCGAGACTACATTTTATTCGAGACGACTTTATATCCGAGGCAACATTGTATCCGATGCGACATTGTATCCGAAGGCGACAAAGTAACCGAAGCGACTTTGTATCCGAAAGAAAATAGTATCCGAGACTAAATTGTATCCGAGGCGACATGATACCCGAAGCTAACATAGTATCCGATCCGACATTATAGCCGAAGGGCAACATTGTATCCGAGGTGATATTGTATCCGAAGGCGACTTAGTATCCGAACCGACCTAGTATTGAAAAGCAAAACAGTATGTGAGGCTACATTGGGGGACATTATATCCAAAGGCAACATTGTATCCAACGTGACATTTTAGCCGAAGGCAACATAGTATTCGAGGCTACAATGTATCCGAGGCGACTTTATAACCGAAGCAACATTATATCTGAAGGCGACGTTGCATCCAAAGCAACCTTCTATCCGAAAGAAAATAGTATACGAGGCTACATTGTATCTGAGACGACATTATATCTGAAGGCAACATAATATCTGAAGCGACATTATAGCCAAAAGATACGTAGTAAACGAGGCTATATTATATCAGAGGCGACTTTATATCCGAGACAACATTATATCCGATGCGACATTGTATGCGACAGCGACAGTATCCGAACCGAACTAGTATCCGAGGCTACATCGTTTTCGAGGCGACATTATATCCGAAGCCAACTTAGTATCCGAAACGACATTGTAGCAGAAGGGCTACATTATATCTGAGGCGACTATATCTGAAGCGACATTTTATCCGAGGTAGCATGGTACCCAAGGCAACATTGTATCCGAGGCGACTTTATATCAGAGGCGACTTGTATCCGAAGACGAATTAGTATGCGAAACGACCTTTTATACGAACGAAATAGTATCCGAGGCGTAATTATATACGATTTCAACATAGTATCTAATGCGACATTGTACCGAAGGCAACTTAGTATCCAAGGCTATATTGTATCCGAGGCAACATTGTAGCTGAGGCAACATTGTATCCGTAGGTGACATAGTATCCGAAGCGACTTAGTATCCGAAAGAAATAGTATTCGAGGCGACATTATATCTGATGGCAACATAGTATCCGATGCGACACTGTAGCCGAAGGCAACAATGTATCCGAGGCAACACTGTATCCGACGCAACAGTGTATCGGAGGAGAAATAGTATCCGAGGCTACATTGTATCTGTGGCGACATTATATCCGTAGAGACGTTGTACCCGAAGACAACATAGTATCCGAGGCAACATTGTATCTAAGGCGACTTTATATCCGAAGGCAACATTGTATCCGTAGCGACCTTGTATCCGAAAGCAAAATAATATCCGAGGCTACATTGTATCCGAAGCGACATGATATCCGAATTGACATTGTGGTCGAAGTCAACATAGTATCCGAGGCTACATTGTATCCAACGCGACTTTATATTCGAGGCAATATTGTATCCAAGGCGACATTATATTCGAAGGGAATATAGTATCCAAAGCGACATTGTAGCCGAAGGAAACATAACACCCGAGGCTACATTGTATTCGAGGCGGCTTTATATCCGAGGCAACATTATATCCGACGTGACATTGTATACGAAGGCGACATAGTAACCAAAGTGACTTGGTATCCGAAAGAAAATAGTATCCGAGGCTAGATTGTATACGAGGAGACATTATATCTGAAGGTAACATAGTATCCGATCCGACATTATAGCGAAAGGGCAACATTGTATCCGAGGTGACTTTATATCCGAGGGGATATTGTATGTGAATGCGACATAGTATCCAAACCGACCTTGTATCGGAAAGCGAAATAGTATCCGAGGCAACATTGTACCACAAGGGGACAATATATCTGAAGGCAACGTAGTATCCGAAGCGACATTGTAGTCGAATGCAACGTAGTATCTGAGGCTACATTGTATCCGAGGCGACTTTATAACCGAGGCAACATTATATCTAAGGCGACATTGTATCAGAATGCGACATTGTATCCAAAGCGACCTTCTATCCGAAAGAAAATAGTATATGAGGCTACATTGTGTTGAGGCGACATTATATACGAAGGCAACATAGTATCCGAAGTGACATTGTAGCCGAAGGAAACAGAGTAACCGAAGCTACATTGTATCAGGGGCGTTTTTATATCCGAGGCAACATTGTATCCGATGCGACATTGTATGCGACGACGATAGAGTATCCGAAGCAAAATATTATACGAGGCTACATCATATCCGAGGCGACATTATATCCGAAGGCAATATAGTATCCGAAATGACATTTGAGCCGAAGGGCTACATTGTATCCGAGACGACTTTATATCTGAGTCAACATTGTATCCGAAGGAGACAAAGTATCCGAAGTGACCTTGTATCCGAAGGCAAAATAGTTACGAGACTACATTGTATCCGAGGCAACATTATATCTAAAGGCAGTATACTATCCGAAGCTAGATTGTACCGGGAGGGAGCATAGTACCCGAGGCTACATTGTACCTGAGGCAACTTTATATCCGATCCAACATTGTATCCAAGGCGGCATTGTATCCGAAGCGAATTTGTATACGAAAGCAAAATAGTATCTGATGTTACATTGTATCCGAGGAGACATTATATCCTAAGGCAACGTAGTATCTGAAGCGACATTGTAGCCGAAGGGCAATATTGTATCCGAGGTGACTTTATATTCGAGACAACATTTTATCAAAGGCGATATTGTATCCGAAGGCAAAATAGTATCTGAGACAACATTGAATCCAAGGCGACATTGTAGCCGAAGGCGACATTGTAGCCGAAGGCAACATAGTATCCGAGGCTACATTGTATACGAGGCAACTTTATATCCGAAGCAACATTGTATCTGAGGCGACATTGGATCCGAAGGTGAAATAATATCCGAGGTGACATTGTATCCGAAGGCGAAATAGTTTCCGAAGCGACCTTGTATCCGAATGAAATAGTATCTGATGTCTACATAGTATCCGATGCGACATTGTAGCTGAAGGCAACATAGTACCCAAGGCAACTTTATATCCGATGATAGATTGTATACGTAGGCGACATAGTATCCGAAGCAACCTTGTATCCGAAAGAAATAGTATCCGACGCTACATTGTGTCTGAGGTGACATTATATCCGATGGCAACATAGTATCCGATGCGACATTGTAGCCGAAGGAAACATCGTATCCGAAGCAACATTGTAGCCAAAGGCAACATAGTATCCACGGCTAGATTGTATTCGAGGCGACTCTATATCCGAGGCAACATTGTATCCGATGCGACATAGTATCCAAAGCGACTTTGTATCCGAAAGAAAATAGTATTCCTATATTTTATCAGAGGCGACATTATATTCAAAGGCAACATAGTTTCCGAAGGGACATTGTAGCCGAAGGCAACATAATATCTGAGACAACATTGTATCTGAGGCGACTTTATAACAGAGGCAACATTATATCCAAGGCGACATTGTATCCGAAGCGACCTTTTATCCGAAATAAAATAGTATCCGAGGCAACGTTATATCCGAGGCGTAATTATATATGATTTCAACATAGTATTTAATGCGACAATGAACCGAAGGCAACATAGTACGCAAGGCTATATTGTATCCGAGGCAACTTTATATCCGAGGCAACATTGTAGCCGAAGCGACAATGTATCCGTAGGTGACATAGTATCTGAACCGACTTTGTATCCGAAAGAAATAGTATCCGAGGCGACATTATATCTGATGGCAACATAGTATCCAAGGCAACATTGTATCCGACGCAACAGTGTATTGGAGGAGAAATAGTATCCGTGGCTACATTGTATCCGTAGCGATGTTGTACCCGAAGGCAACATAGTATCCGAGGCAACATTGTATCTAAGGTGACTTTATATCCGAGGCGACATTATATCCTAAGGCAATTTACTAACCGAAGCGACATTGTAGCCGAACGCAACATAATACCCGAGACTACATTTTATTCGAGACGACTTTATATCCGAGGCAACATTGTATCCGATGCGACATTGTATCCGAAGGCGACAAAGTAACCGAAGCGACTTTGTATCCGAAAGAAAATAGTATCCGAGACTAAATTGTATCCGAGGCGACATGATACCCGAAGCTAACATAGTATCCGATCCGACATTATAGCCGAAGGGCAACATTGTATCCGAGGTGATATTGTATCCGAAGGCGACTTAGTATCCGAACCGACCTAGTATTGAAAAGCAAAACAGTATGTGAGGCTACATTGGGGGACATTATATCCAAAGGCAACATTGTATCCAACGTGACATTTTAGCCGAAGGCAACATAGTATTCGAGGCTACAATGTATCCGAGGCGACTTTATAACCGAAGCAACATTATATCTGAAGGCGACGTTGCATCCAAAGCAACCTTCTATCCGAAAGAAAATAGTATACGAGGCTACATTGTATCTGAGACGACATTATATCTGAAGGCAACATAATATCTGAAGCGACATTATAGCCAAAAGATACGTAGTAAACGAGGCTACATTATATCAGAGGCGACTTTATATCCGAGACAACATTATATCCGATGCGACATTGTATGCGACAGCGACAGTATCCGAACCGAACTAGTATCCGAGGCTACATCGTTTTCGAGGCGACATTATATCCGAAGCCAACTTAGTATCCGAAACGACATTGTAGCAGAAGGGCTACATTATATCTGAGGCGACTATATCTGAAGCGACATTTTATCCGAGGTAGCATGGTACCCAAGGCAACATTGTATCCGAGGCGACTTTATATCAGAGGCGACTTGTATCCGAAGACGAATTAGTATGCGAAACGACCTTTTATACGAACGAAATAGTATCCGAGGCGTAGTTATATACGATTTCAACATAGTATCTAATGCGACATTGTACCGAAGGCAACTTAGTATCCAAGGCTATATTGTATCCGAGGCAACATTGTAGCTGAGGCAACATTGTATCCGTAGGTGACATAGTATCCGAAGCGACTTAGTATCCGAAAGAAATAGTATTCGAGGCGACATTATATCTGATGGCAACATAGTATCCGATGCGACACTGTAGCCGAAGGCAACAATGTATCCGAGGCAACACTGTATCCGACGCAACAGTGTATCGGAGGAGAAATAGTATCCGAGGCTACATTGTATCTGTGGCGACATTATATCCGTAGAGACGTTGTACCCGAAGACAACATAGTATCCGAGGCAACATTGTATCTAAGGCGACTTTATATCCGAAGGCAACATTGTATCCGTAGCGACCTTGTATCCGAAAGCAAAATAATATCCGAGGCTACATTGTATCCGAAGCGACATGATATCCGAATTGACATTGTGGTCGAAGTCAACATAGTATCCGAGGCTACATTGTATCCAACGCGACTTTATATTCGAGGCAATATTGTATCCAAGGCGACATTATATTCGAAGGGAATATAGTATCCAAAGCGACATTGTAGCCGAAGGAAACATAACACCGGAGGCTACATTGTATTCGAGGCGGCTTTATATCCGAGGCAACATTATATCCGACGTGACATTGTATACGAAGGCGACATAGTAACCAAAGTGACTTGGTATCCGAAAGAAAATAGTATCCGAGGCTAGATTGTATACGAGGAGACATTATATCTGAAGGTAACATAGTATCCGATCCGACATTATAGCGAAAGGGCAACATTGTATCCGAGGTGACTTTATATCCGAGGGGATATTGTATGTGAATGCGACATAGTATCCAAACCGACCTTGTATCGGAAAGCGAAATAGTATCCGAGGCAACATTGTACCACAAGGGGACAATATATCTGAAGGCAACGTAGTATCCGAAGCGACATTGTAGTCGAATGCAACGTAGTATCTGAGGCTACATTGTATCCGAGGCGACTTTATAACCGAGGCAACATTATATCTAAGGCGACATTGTATCAGAATGCGACATTGTATCCAAAGCGACCTTCTATCCGAAAGAAAATAGTATATGAGGCTACATTGTGTTGAGGCGACATTATATACGAAGGCAACATAGTATCCGAAGTGACATTGTAGCCGAAGGAAACAGAGTAACCGAAGCTACATTGTATCAGGGGCGTTTTTATATCCGAGGCAACATTGTATCCGATGCGACATTGTATGCGACGACGATAGAGTATCCGAAGCAAAATATTATACGAGGCTACATCATATCCGAGGCGACATTATATCCAAAGGCAATATAGTATCCGAAATGACATTTGAGCCGAAGGGCTACATTGTATCCGAGACGACTTTATATCTGAGTCAACATTGTATCCGAAGGAGACAAAGTATCCGAAGTGACCTTGTATCCGAAGGCAAAATAGTTACGAGACTACATTGTATCCGAGGCAACATTATATCTAAAGGCAGTATACTATCCGAAGCTAGATTGTACCGGGAGGGAGCATAGTACCCGAGGCTACATTGTACCTGAGGCGACTTTATATCCGATCCAACATTGTATCCAAGGCGGCATTGTATCCGAAGCGAATTTGTATACGAAAGCAAAATAGTATCTGATGTTACATTGTATCCGAGGCGACATTATATCCTAAGGCAACGTAGTATCTGAAGCGACATTGTAGCCGAAGGGCAATATTGTATCCGAGGTGACTTTATATTCGAGACAACATTTTATCAAAGGCGATATTGTATCCGAAGGCAAAATAGTATCTGAGACAACATTGAATCCAAGGCGACATTGTAGCCGAAGGCGACATTGTAGCCGAAGGCAACATAGTATCCGAGGCTACATTGTATACGAGGCAACTTTATATCCGAAGCAACATTGTATCTGAGGCGACATTGGATCCGAAGGTGAAATAATATCCGAGGTGACATTGTATCCGAAGGCGAAATAGTTTCCGAAGCGACCTTGTATCCGAATGAAATAGTATCTGATGTCTACATAGTATCCGATGCGACATTGTAGCTGAAGGCAACATAGTACCCAAGGCAACTTTATATCCGATGATAGATTGTATACGTAGGCGACATAGTATCCGAAGCAACCTTGTATCCGAAAGAAATAGTATCCGACGCTACATTGTGTCTGAGGTGACATTATATCCGATGGCAACATAGTATCCGATGCGACATTGTAGCCGAAGGAAACATCGTATCCGAAGCAACATTGTAGCCAAAGGCAACATAGTATCCACGGCTAGATTGTATTCGAGGCGACTCTATATCCGAGGCAACATTGTATCCGATGCGACATAGTATCCAAAGCGACTTTGTATCCGAAAGAAAATAGTATTCCTATATTTTATCAGAGGCGACATTATATTCAAAGGCAACATAGTTTCCGAAGGGACATTGTAGCCGAAGGCAACATAATATCTGAGACAACATTGTATCTGAGGCGACTTTATAACAGAGGCAACATTATATCCAAGGCGACATTGTATCCGAAGCGACCTTTTATCCGAAATAAAATAGTATCCGAGGCAACGTTATATCCGAGGCGTAATTATATATGATTTCAACATAGTATTTAATGCGACAATGAACCGAAGGCAACATAGTACGCAAGGCTATATTGTATCCGAGGCAACTTTATATCCGAGGCAACATTGTAGCCGAAGCGACAATGTATCCGTAGGTGACATAGTATCTGAACCGACTTTGTATCCGAAAGAAATAGTATCCGAGGCGACATTATATCTGATGGCAACATAGTATCCAAGGCAACATTGTATCCGACGCAACAGTGTATTGGAGGAGAAATAGTATCCGTGGCTACATTGTATCCGTAGCGATGTTGTACCCGAAGGCAACATAGTATCCGAGGCAACATTGTATCTAAGGTGACTTTATATCCGAGGCGACATTATATCCTAAGGCAATTTACTAACCGAAGCGACATTGTAGCCGAACGCAACATAATACCCGAGACTACATTTTATTCGAGACGACTTTATATCCGAGGCAACATTGTATCCGATGCGACATTGTATCCGAAGGCGACAAAGTAACCGAAGCGACTTTGTATCCGAAAGAAAATAGTATCCGAGACTAAATTGTATCCGAGGCGACATGATACCCGAAGCTAACATAGTATCCGATCCGACATTATAGCCGAAGGGCAACATTGTATCCGAGGTGATATTGTATCCGAAGGCGACTTAGTATCCGAACCGACCTAGTATTGAAAAGCAAAACAGTATGTGAGGCTACATTGGGGGACATTATATCCAAAGGCAACATTGTATCCAACGTGACATTTTAGCCGAAGGCAACATAGTATTCGAGGCTACAATGTATCCGAGGCGACTTTATAACCGAAGCAACATTATATCTGAAGGCGACGTTGCATCCAAAGCAACCTTCTATCCGAAAGAAAATAGTATACGAGGCTACATTGTATCTGAGACGACATTATATCTGAAGGCAACATAATATCTGAAGCGACATTATAGCCAAAAGATACGTAGTAAACGAGGCTACATTATATCAGAGGCGACTTTATATCCGAGACAACATTATATCCGATGCGACATTGTATGCGACAGCGACAGTATCCGAACCGAACTAGTATCCGAGGCTACATCGTTTTCGAGGCGACATTATATCCGAAGCCAACTTAGTATCCGAAACGACATTGTAGCAGAAGGGCTACATTATATCTGAGGCGACTATATCTGAAGCGACATTTTATCCGAGGTAGCATGGTACCCAAGGCAACATTGTATCCGAGGCGACTTTATATCAGAGGCGACTTGTATCCGAAGACGAATTAGTATGCGAAACGACCTTTTATACGAACGAAATAGTATCCGAGGCGTAATTATATACGATTTCAACATAGTATCTAATGCGACATTGTACCGAAGGCAACTTAGTATCCAAGGCTATATTGTATCCGAGGCAACATTGTAGCTGAGGCAACATTGTATCCGTAGGTGACATAGTATCCGAAGCGACTTAGTATCCGAAAGAAATAGTATTCGAGGCGACATTATATCTGATGGCAACATAGTATCCGATGCGACACTGTAGCCGAAGGCAACAATGTATCCGAGGCAACACTGTATCCGACGCAACAGTGTATCGGAGGAGAAATAGTATCCGAGGCTACATTGTATCTGTGGCGACATTATATCCGTAGAGACGTTGTACCCGAAGACAACATAGTATCCGAGGCAACATTGTATCTAAGGCGACTTTATATCCGAAGGCAACATTGTATCCGTAGCGACCTTGTATCCGAAAGCAAAATAATATCCGAGGCTACATTGTATCCGAAGCGACATGATATCCGAATTGACATTGTGGTCGAAGTCAACATAGTATCCGAGGCTACATTGTATCCAACGCGACTTTATATTCGAGGCAATATTGTATCCAAGGCGACATTATATTCGAAGGGAATATAGTATCCAAAGCGACATTGTAGCCGAAGGAAACATAACACCCGAGGCTACATTGTATTCGAGGCGGCTTTATATCCGAGGCAACATTATATCCGACGTGACATTGTATACGAAGGCGACATAGTAACCAAAGTGACTTGGTATCCAAAAGAAAATAGTATCCGAGGCTAGATTGTATACGAGGAGACATTATATCTGAAGGTAACATAGTATCCGATCCGACATTATAGCGAAAGGGCAACATTGTATCCGAGGTGACTTTATATCCGAGGGGATATTGTATGTGAATGCGACATAGTATCCAAACCGACCTTGTATCGGAAAGCGAAATAGTATCCGAGGCAACATTGTACCACAAGGGGACAATATATCTGAAGGCAACGTAGTATCCGAAGCGACATTGTAGTCGAATGCAACGTAGTATCTGAGGCTACATTGTATCCGAGGCGACTTTATAACCGAGGCAACATTATATCTAAGGCGACATTGTATCAGAATGCGACATTGTATCCAAAGCGACCTTCTATCCGAAAGAAAATAGTATATGAGGCTACATTGTGTTGAGGCGACATTATATACGAAGGCAACATAGTATCCGAAGTGACATTGTAGCCGAAGGAAACAGAGTAACCGAAGCTACATTGTATCAGGGGCGTTTTTATATCCGAGGCAACATTGTATCCGATGCGACATTGTATGCGACGACGATAGAGTATCCGAAGCAAAATATTATACGAGGCTACATCATATCCGAGGCGACATTATATCCGAAGGCAATATAGTATCCGAAATGACATTTGAGCCGAAGGGCTACATTGTATCCGAGACGACTTTATATCTGAGTCAACATTGTATCCGAAGGAGACAAAGTACCCGAAGTGACCTTGTATCCGAAGGCAAAATAGTTACGAGACTACATTGTATCCGAGGCAACATTATATCTAAAGGCAGTATACTATCCGAAGCTAGATTGTACCGGGAGGGAGCATAGTACCCGAGGCTACATTGTACCTGAGGCGACTTTATATCCGATCCAACATTGTATCCAAGGCGGCATTGTATCCGAAGCGAATTTGTATACGAAAGCAAAATAGTATCTGATGTTACATTGTATCCGAGGCGACATTATATCCTAAGGCAACGTAGTATCTGAAGCGACATTGTAGCCGAAGGGCAATATTGTATCCGAGGTGACTTTATATTCGAGACAACATTTTATCAAAGGCGATATTGTATCCGAAGGCAAAATAGTATCTGAGACAACATTGAATCCAAGGCGACATTGTAGCCGAAGGCGACATTGTAGCCGAAGGCAACATAGTATCCGAGGCTACATTGTATACGAGGCAACTTTATATCCGAAGCAACATTGTATCTGAGGCGACATTGGATCCGAAGGTGAAATAATATCCGAGGTGACATTGTATCCGAAGGCGAAATAGTTTCCGAAGCGACCTTGTATCCGAATGAAATAGTATCTGATGTCTACATAGTATCCGATGCGACATTGTAGCTGAAGGCAACATAGTACCCAAGGCAACTTTATATCCGATGATAGATTGTATACGTAGGCGACATAGTATCCGAAGCAACCTTGTATCCGAAAGAAATAGTATCCGACGCTACATTGTGTCTGAGGTGACATTATATCCGATGGCAACATAGTATCCGATGCGACATTGTAGCCGAAGGAAACATCGTATCCGAAGCAACATTGTAGCCAAAGGCAACATAGTATCCACGGCTAGATTGTATTCGAGGCGACTCTATATCCGAGGCAACATTGTATCCGATGCGACATAGTATCCAAAGCGACTTTGTATCCGAAAGAAAATAATATTCCTATATTTTATCAGAGGCGACATTATATTCAAAGGCAACATAGTTTCCGAAGGGACATTGTAGCCGAAGGCAACATAATATCTGAGACAACATTGTATCTGAGGCGACTTTATAACAGAGGCAACATTATATCCAAGGCGACATTGTATCCGAAGCGACCTTTTATCCGAAATAAAATAGTATCCGAGGCAACGTTATATCCGAGGCGTAATTATATATGATTTCAACATAGTATTTAATGCGACAATGAACCGAAGGCAACATAGTACGCAAGGCTATATTGTATCCGAGGCAACTTTATATCCGAGGCAACATTGTAGCCGAAGCGACAATGTATCCGTAGGTGACATAGTATCTGAACCGACTTTGTATCCGAAAGAAATAGTATCCGAGGCGACATTATATCTGATGGCAACATAGTATCCAAGGCAACATTGTATCCGACGCAACAGTGTATTGGAGGAGAAATAGTATCCGTGGCTACATTGTATCCGTAGCGATGTTGTACCCGAAGGCAACATAGTATCCGAGGCAACATTGTATCTAAGGTGACTTTATATCCGAGGCGACATTATATCCTAAGGCAATTTACTAACCGAAGCGACATTGTAGCCGAACGCAACATAATACCCGAGACTACATTTTATTCGAGACGACTTTATATCCGAGGCAACATTGTATCCGATGCGACATTGTATCCGAAGGCGACAAAGTAACCGAAGCGACTTTGTATCCGAAAGAAAATAGTATCCGAGACTAAATTGTATCCGAGGCGACATGATACCCGAAGCTAACATAGTATCCGATCCGACATTATAGCCGAAGGGCAACATTGTATCCGAGGTGATATTGTATCCGAAGGCGACTTAGTATCCGAACCGACCTAGTATTGAAAAGCAAAACAGTATGTGAGGCTACATTGGGGGACATTATATCCAAAGGCAACATTGTATCCAACGTGACATTTTAGCCGAAGGCAACATAGTATTCGAGGCTACAATGTATCCGAGGCGACTTTATAACCGAAGCAACATTATATCTGAAGGCGACGTTGCATCCAAAGCAACCTTCTATCCGAAAGAAAATAGTATACGAGGCTACATTGTATCTGAGACGACATTATATCTGAAGGCAACATAATATCTGAAGCGACATTATAGCCAAAAGATACGTAGTAAACGAGGCTACATTATATCAGAGGCGACTTTATATCCGAGACAACATTATATCCGATGCGACATTGTATGCGACAGCGACAGTATCCGAACCGAACTAGTATCCGAGGCTACATCGTTTTCGAGGCGACATTATATCCGAAGCCAACTTAGTATCCGAAACGACATTGTAGCAGAAGGGCTACATTATATCTGAGGCGACTATATCTGAAGCGACATTTTATCCGAGGTAGCATGGTACCCAAGGCAACATTGTATCCGAGGCGACTTTATATCAGAGGCGACTTGTATCCGAAGACGAATTAGTATGCGAAACGACCTTTTATACGAACGAAATAGTATCCGAGGCGTAATTATATACGATTTCAACATAGTATCTAATGCGACATTGTACCGAAGGCAACTTAGTATCCAAGGCTATATTGTATCCGAGGCAACATTGTAGCTGAGGCAACATTGTATCCGTAGGTGACATAGTATCCGAAGCGACTTAGTATCCGAAAGAAATAGTATTCGAGGCGACATTATATCTGATGGCAACATAGTATCCGATGCGACACTGTAGCCGAAGGCAACAATGTATCCGAGGCAACACTGTATCCGACGCAACAGTGTATCGGAGGAGAAATAGTATCCGAGGCTACATTGTATCTGTGGCGACATTATATCCGTAGAGACGTTGTACCCGAAGACAACATAGTATCCGAGGCAACATTGTATCTAAGGCGACTTTATATCCGAAGGCAACATTGTATCCGTAGCGACCTTGTATCCGAAAGCAAAATAATATCCGAGGCTACATTGTATCCGAAGCGACATGATATCCGAATTGACATTGTGGTCGAAGTCAACATAGTATCCGAGGCTACATTGTATCCAACGCGACTTTATATTCGAGGCAATATTGTATCCAAGGCGACATTATATTCGAAGGGAATATAGTATCCAAAGCGACATTGTAGCCGAAGGAAACATAACACCCGAGGCTACATTGTATTCGAGGCGGCTTTATATCCGAGGCAACATTATATCCGACGTGACATTGTATACGAAGGCGACATAGTAACCAAAGTGACTTGGTATCCGAAAGAAAATAGTATCCGAGGCTAGATTGTATACGAGGAGACATTATATCTGAAGGTAACATAGTATCCGATCCGACATTATAGCGAAAGGGCAACATTGTATCCGAGGTGACTTTATATCCGAGGGGATATTGTATGTGAATGCGACATAGTATCCAAACCGACCTTGTATCGGAAAGCGAAATAGTATCCGAGGCAACATTGTACCACAAGGGGACAATATATCTGAAGGCAACGTAGTATCCGAAGCGACATTGTAGTCGAATGCAACGTAGTATCTGAGGCTACATTGTATCCGAGGCGACTTTATAACCGAGGCAACATTATATCTAAGGCGACATTGTATCAGAATGCGACATTGTATCCAAAGCGACCTTCTATCCGAAAGAAAATAGTATATGAGGCTACATTGTGTTGAGGCGACATTATATACGAAGGCAACATAGTATCCGAAGTGACATTGTAGGCGAAGGAAACAGAGTAACCGAAGCTACATTGTATCAGGGGCGTTTTTATATCCGAGGCAACATTGTATCCGATGCGACATTGTATGCGACGACGATAGAGTATCCGAAGCAAAATATTATACGAGGCTACATCATATCCGAGGCGACATTATATCCGAAGGCAATATAGTATCCGAAATGACATTTGAGCCGAAGGGCTACATTGTATCCGAGACGACTTTATATCTGAGTCAACATTGTATCCGAAGGAGACAAAGTATCCGAAGTGACCTTGTATCCGAAGGCAAAATAGTTACGAGACTACATTGTATCCGAGGCAACATTATATCTAAAGGCAGTATACTATCCGAAGCTAGATTGTACCGGGAGGGAGCATAGTACCCGAGGCTACATTGTACCTGAGGCGACTTTATATCCGATCCAACATTGTATCCAAGGCGGCATTGTATCCGAAGCGAATTTGTATACGAAAGCAAAATAGTATCTGATGTTACATTGTATCCGAGGCGACATTATATCCTAAGGCAACGTAGTATCTGAAGCGACATTGTAGCCGAAGGGCAATATTGTATCCGAGGTGACTTTATATTCGAGACAACATTTTATCAAAGGCGATATTGTATCCGAAGGCAAAATAGTATCTGAGACAACATTGAATCCAAGGCGACATTGTAGCCGAAGGCAACATAGTATCCGAGGCTACATTGTATACGAGGCAACTTTATATCCGAAGCAACATTGTATCTGAGGCGACATTGGATCCGAAGGTGAAATAATATCCGAGGTGACATTGTATCCGAAGGCGAAATAGTTTCCGAAGCGACCTTGTATCCGAATGAAATAGTATCTGATGTCTACATAGTATCCGATGCGACATTGTAGCTGAAGGCAACATAGTACCCTTGGCAACTTTATATCCGATGATAGATTGTATCCGTAGGCGACATAGTATCCGAAGCAACCTTGTATCCGAAAGAAATAGTATCCGACGCTACATTGTGTCTGAGGTGACATTATATCCGATGGCAACATAGTATCGGATGCGACATTGTAGCCGAAGGAAACATCGTATCCGAAGCAACATTGTAGCCAAAGGCAACATAGTATCCACGGCTAGATTGTATTCGAGGCGACTCTATATCCGAGGCAACATTGTATCCGATGCGACATAGTATCCAAAGCGACTTTGTATCCGAAAGAAAATAGTATTCCTATATTTTATCAGAGGCTACATTATATTCAAAGGCAACATAGTTTCCGAAGGGACATTGTAGCCGAAGGCAACATAATATCTGAGACAACATTGTATCTGAGGCGACTTTATAACAGAGGCAACATTATATCCAAGGCGACATTGTATCCGAAGCGACCTTTTATCCGAAATAAAATAGTATCCGAGGCAACGTTATATCCGAGGCGTAATTATATATGATTTCAACATAGTATTTAATGCGACAATGAACCGAAGGCAACATAGTACGCAAGGCTATATTGTATCCGAGGCAACTTTATATCCGAGGCAACATTGTAGCCGAAGCGACAATGTATCCGTAGGTGACATAGTATCTGAACCGACTTTGTATCCGAAAGAAATAGTATCCGAGGCGACATTATATCTGATGGCAACATAGTATCCAAGGCAACATTGTATCCGACGCAACAGTGTATTGGAGGAGAAATAGTATTCGTGGCTACATTGTATCCGTAGCGATGTTGTACCCGAAGGCAACATAGTATCCGAGGCAACATTGTATCTAAGGTGACTTTATATCCGAGGCGACATTATATCCTAAGGCAATTTACTAACCGAAGCGACATTGTAGCCGAACGCAACATAATACCCGAGACTACATTTTATTCGAGACGACTTTATATCCGAGGCAACATTGTATCCGATGCGACATTGTATCCGAAGGCGACAAAGTAACCGAAGCGACTTTGTATCCGAAAGAAAATAGTATCCGAGACTAAATTGTATCCGAGGCGACATGATACCCGAAGCTAACATAGTATCCGATCCGACATTATAGCCGAAGGGCAACATTGTATCCGAGGTGATATTGTATCCGAAGGCGACTTAGTATCCGAACCGACCTAGTATTGAAAAGCAAAACAGTATGTGAGGCTACATTGGGGGACATTATATCCAAAGGCAACATTGTATCCAACGTGACATTTTAGCCGAAGGCAACATAGTATTCGAGGCTACAATGTATCCGAGGCGACTTTATAACCGAAGCAACATTATATCTGAAGGCGACGTTGCATCCAAAGCAACATTCTATCCGAAAGAAAATAGTATACGAGGCTACATTGTATCTGAGACGACATTATATCTGAAGGCAACATAATATCTGAAGCGACATTATAGCCAAAAGATACGTAGTAAACGAGGCTACATTATATCAGAGGCGACTTTATATCCGAGACAACATTATATCCGATGCGACATTGTATGCGACAGCGACAGTATCCGAACCGAACTAGTATCCGAGGCTACATCGTTTTCGAGGCGACATTATATCCGAAGCCAACTTAGTATCCGAAACGACATTGTAGCAGAAGGGCTACATTATATCTGAGGCGACTATATCTGAAGCGACATTTTATCCGAGGTAGCATGGTACCCAAGGCAACATTGTATCCGAGGCGACTTTATATCAGAGGCGACTTGTATCCGAAGACGAATTAGTATGCGAAACGACCTTTTATACGAACGAAATAGTATCCGAGGCGTAATTATATACGATTTCAACATAGTATCTAATGCGACATTGTACCGAAGGCAACTTAGTCTCCAAGGCTATATTGTATCCGAGGCAACTTTATATCCGAGGCAACATTGTAGCTGAGGCAACATTGTATCCGTAGGTGACATAGTATCCGAAGCGACTTAGTATCCGAAAGAAATAGTATTCGAGGCGACATTATATCTGATGGCAACATAGTATCCGATGCGACACTGTAGCCGAAGGCAACAATGTATCCGAGGCAACATTGTATCCGACGCAACAGTGTATCGGAGGAGAAATAGTATCCGAGGCTACATTGTATCTGTGGCGACATTATATCCGTAGAGACGTTGTACCCGAAGGCAACATAGTATCCGAGGCAACATTGTATCTAAGGCGACTTTATATCCGAAGGCAACATTGTATCCGTAGCGACCTTGTATCCGAAGGCAACATTGTATCCGTAGCGACCTTGTATCCGAAAGCAAAATAATATCCGAGGCTACATTGTATCCGAAGCGACATGATATCCGAATTGACATTGTGGTCGAAGTCAACATAGTATCCGAGGCTACATTGTATCCAACGCGACTTTATATTCGAGGCAATATTGTATCCAAGGCGACATTATATTCGAAGGGAATATAGTATCCAAAGCGACATTGTAGCCGAAGGAAACATAACACCCGAGGCTACATTGTATTCGAGGCGGCTTTATATCCGAGGCAACATTATATCCGACGTGACATTGTATACGAAGGCGACATAGTAACCAAAGTGACTTGGTATCCGAAAGAAAATAGTATCCGAGGCTAGATTGTATACGAGGAGACATTATATCTGAAGGTAACATAGTATCCGATCCGACATTATAGCGAAAGGGCAACATTATATCCGAGGTGACTTTATATCCGAGGGGATATTGTATGTGAATGCGAAATAGTATCCAAACCGACCTTGTATCGGAAAGCGAAATAGTATCCGAGGCAACATTGTACCACAAGGGGACAATATATCTGAAGGCAACGTAGTATCCGAAGCGACATTGTAGTCGAATGCAACGTAGTATCTGAGGCTACATTGTATCCGAGGCGACTTTATAACCGAGGCAACATTATATCTAAGGCGACATTGTATCAGAATGCGACATTGTATCCAAAGCGACCTTCTATCCGAAAGAAAATAGTCTATGAGGCTACATTGTGTTGAGGCGACATTATATACGAAGGCAACATAGTATCCGAAGTGACATTGTAGCCGAAGGAAACAGAGTAACCGAAGCTACATTGTATCAGGGGCGTTTTTATATCCGAGGCAACATTGTATCCGATGCGACATTGTATGCGACGACGATAGAGTATCCGAAGCAAAATATTATACGAGGCTACATCATATCCGAGGCGACATTATATCCGAAGGCAATATAGTATCCGAAATGACATTGGAGCCGAAGGGCTACATTGTATCCGAGGCGACTTTATATCTGAGGCAACATTGTATCCGAAGTGACCTTGTATCCGAAAGCAAAATAGTTACGAGACTACATTGTATCCGAGGCAACATTATATCTAAAGGCAGTATACTATCCGAAGCTAGATTGTACCGGGAGGGAGCATAGTACCCGAGGCTACATTGTACCTGAGGCGACTTTATATCCGATGCAACATTGTATCCAAGGCGGCATTGTATCCGAAGCGAATTTGTATACGAAAGCAAAATAGTATCTGATGTTACAATGTATCCGAGGCGACATTATATCCGAAGGCAACGTAGTATATGAAGCGACATTGTAGCCGAAGGGCAATATTGTATCCGAGGTGACTTTATATTCGAGACAACATTTTATCAAAGGCGATATTGTATCCGAAGGCAAAATAGTATCTGAGACAACATTGAATCCAATGCGACATTGTAGCCGAAGGCAACATAGTATCCGAGGCTACATTGTATACGAGGCAACTTTATATCCGAAGCAACATTGTATCTGAGGCGACATTGGATCCGAAGGTGAAATAATATCCGAGGTGACATTGTATCCGAAGGCGAAATAGTTTCCGAAGCGACCTTGTATCCGAATGAAATAGTATCTGATGTCTACATAGTATCCGATGCGACATTGTAGCTGAAGGCAACATAGTACCCTAGGCAACTTTATATCCGATGATAGATTGTATCCGTAGGCGACATAGTATCCGAAGCAACCTTGTATCCGAAAGAAATAGTATCCGACGCTACATTGTGTCTGAGGTGACATTATATCCGATGGCAACATAGTATCCGATGCGACATTGTAGCCGAAGGAAACATCGTATCCGAAGCAACATTGTAGCCAAAGGCAACATAGTATCCACGGCTAGATTGTATTCGAGGCGACTCTATATCCGAGGCAACATTGTATCCGATGCGACATAGTATCTAAAGCGACTTTGTATCCGAAAGAAAATAGTATTCCTATATTTTATCAGAGGCGACATTATATTCAAAGGCAACATAGTTTCCGAAGGGACATTGTAGCCGAAGGCAACATAATATCTGAGACAACATTGTATCTGAGGCGACTTTATAACAGAGGCAACATTATATCCAAGGCGACATTGTATCCGAAGCGATCTTTTATCCGAAATAAAATAGTATCCGAGGCAACGTTATATCCGAGGCGTAATTATATATGATTTCAACATAGTATTTAATGCGACAATGAACCGAAGGCAACATAGTACGCAAGGCTATATTGTATCCGAGGCAACTTTATATCCGAGGCAACATTGTAGCCGAAGCGACAATGTATCCGTAGGTTACATAGTATCTGAACCGACTTTGTATCCGAAAGAAATAGTATCCGAGGCGACATTATATCTGATGGCAACATAGTATCCAAGGCAACATTGTATCCGACGCAACAGTGTATTGGAGGAGAAATAGTATCCGTGGCTACATTGTATCCGTAGCGACATTATATCCGTAGCGATGTTGTACCCGAAGGCAACATAGTATCCGAGGCAACATTGTATCTAAGGTGACTTTATATCCGAGGCAACATTGTACCCGAAGGCGACATAGTATCCGTAGCGACCTTGTCTCCGAAAGCAAAATAATATCCGAGGCGATATTATATCTGAAGGCAACATAGTATTCGAATTGACATTATAGCCGAACTCAACATAGTATCCGAGGCTACATTGTATCCAAGGCGACTTTATATTTGAGGAAACCTTGTATCCGAGGCGACATTATATTCGAAGGCAATATAGTATCCGAAGCGACATTGTAGCCGAAGGAAACATAATACCCAGGGCGGCTTTATATCCGAGGCAACATTGTATCCGACGCGACATTGTATACGAAGGCGACATAGTAACCAAACTGACCTGGTATCCGAAAGAAAATAGTATCTGAGGCTAGATTGTATACGAAGCGACATTATATCTGAAGGTAACATAGTATCCGATCCAACATTATAGCAGAAGGGCAGCATTGTATCCGATGTGACTTTATATCCGAGGAGATATTGTATCTGAATGCGACATAGTATCCGAACCGACCTTGTAACGGAAAGCAAAATAGTATCTGAGGCTACATTGTACCCGAGGGGACATTATATCCGAAGGCAACGTAATATCCGAAGCGACTTTGTAGCCGAATGCATAATAGTATCCGAGGCTACATTGTATCTGAGGCGACTTTATAACCGAGGCAACATTATATCTAAGGTGACATTGTATCCAAAGGCGACATTGTATCCAAAGTAACCTTCTATCCGATAGAAAATAGTATCTGTGGCTACATTTTGTCTGAGGCGACATTATATAAGAAGGCAACATAGTATCCGAAGTGACAATGTAGCTGAAGGCAACATAGTACCCGAAGCAACTTTATATCCGAGGATAGATTGTATCCGTAGGCGACATAGTATCTGAAGCAACCTTGTATCTGAAAGAAATAGTATCCGAGGCTACATTGTGTCCGAGGTGACATTATATCCGATGGCAACATAGTATCCGATGCGACATTGTAGCCGAAGGCAACATCATATCCGAGGCAACAGTGTATCCGATGCGACATTATATTCGAAGGTAACATAGTATCTGAAGCAACATTGTAGCCAAAGGCAACATACTATCCAAAGCTAGATTGTATTCGAGGCGACTTTATATCCGAGGCAACATTGTATCCGAGGCGACATAGTATCCAAAGCGACTTTGTATCTGAAAGAAAATAGTATTCCTATATTGTATCAGAGGCGACATTTTATTCGAAGGCAACATAGTTTCCGAAAGGACATTGTAGCCGAAGGCAACATAATATGTGATGCTACATTGTATCTGAGGCGACTTTATAACTGAGGCAACATTATATCCAAGGCGACATTGTATCCGAAGCGACCTTTTATCCGAAATAAAATAGTATCCGAGGCTACATTGTATCTAAGGCGACATTATATCCGAAGCCAAGAGAGTATCCGAAGCGACATTGTAGCCTAAGGCAACATATTATCCGAGACTATATTGTATCCAAGGCAATTTTATAACCAAGGCAACATTATATCCAAGGCGACATTGTATCCAAAGCGACCTTCTATCCAAAAGAAAATAGAATCCGAGGCTACATTGTATCGGAGGCAACATTATATCCGAAGGCGATATAGTATCCGAAGCGACATTGTAGCCGAAGGCAACATAGTAACCGAGGCTACATTGTATCTGAGGCGACTTTATATCTGAGGCAACATTGTATCCAATGCGACATTGTATGCGACGAAGACAGAGTATCCGAAGCGAACTACTACCCGAAAGCAAAATAGTATCTGAAGACAACATAGTATCTGAAGTGACATTGTAGCCGAAGGGCTACATTGTATTCGGTGCGACATTGTATCCGAAGGTGACAAAGTATCAGAAGCGACCTTATATCCGAAAGCAAAATAGTTACGAGACTACAATGTATCCGAGGCAACATTATATCCGAAGGCAACATAGTATATGAAGCTACATTGTACCCGGAAGGAGCATAGTACCCGAGGCTACATTGTACCCAAGGCGACTTTATATCCAAGGCGACATTGTATCCGATGGCGACATTGTATCGGAAGCGAATTTGTATCCGATAGCAAAATAGTTTCTGAGGCTACATTGTATCCGAGGCGACATTATATCCAAAGGCAACGTAGTATCTAAAGCGACATTGTAGCCGAAGGGCAATATTGTTTCCGAGGTGGCTTTATATTCGAGGCAACATTTTATCCAAAGCGACATTGAATCCGAAGGCAACATAGTATCCGAAGCGACCTTGTATCCGAAGGCGACATTGTATCCGTTGCGACATTATATCTAAAGGCAACATAGTATTCGAAGCGACATTGTAGCCGAAGGCAACATAGTATCTGAAGCTACATTGTATCTGAGGCAACTTTATATCCGAGGCGACATTGTATCCGATGGCGACATTGTTTTTTTTTTTTTTTTTTTTAAATGACATTGGCAACCTACATTTCCTCTCTTTCTGACATTGGCAACCTTTCTTAACGAATTCAATGGGATTACTTGAATGCCTTAGTCTGTCTTTCTAACCAAGGCCAACCTGAAGTTCTGAGAACCTATAGCCTTCAAGACATTCAAGAGACAATATAGCAAGGCAAAAGTGTCCAGGGGAGGAGTCTAGACAAAAAACTTCTCGAGTCAAGACTAATGGGTCCAAGGGAAACCATCAGCTTAAACAAGAACCATGTACAAGTTCCCCCAACTGTCAGAAGCTACCACTGAAATTAAACCATACGCAAATCATTGAGCTTCGTACTTCCATCTTCCAGCTTCCTGCAATTAATTTCCTTCCCTCCTACTTCTATCCACTTATCTAAACAGACTTAATTGACCTGGAATTATATACTATCCTTCGAACGCAGATTTTCCTTTACTGAGAGTATCTCTGTACTTTTTGAGTGGCCCCCATTAATTTTGTGATTCTGTTATTGGCTCGGCCTCTGTGATTGTCCCTGCTGTCTCATTCGCTCCTCAAGATTATATGGATTGGTACATTTCTCGTCTTTTTCCTAGATTCTCATGGTAGGACATCCCCAATAAATCGCCCATAGCTAGGAACTTATTAAAACCTACCACTTCTGGGTTCTCAGGCACATCCTCGTCATTTGGTATCAGGATTCCTTTTCCTTTGTGTCACCTATCCAATTCATCAGATTGAGCGACCTAGTATCCGAAAGCAAACTAGTATCTGAGGCGACATTATATCCGAAGGCAACATAGTATCTGAAGCGCCATTGTAGCAGAATGCAACGTAGTATCCGAGGCTACAATGTATCCAAGGCGACTTTATATTTCTAGGCAATATTGTATCCGAGGCGACATTGTATCCAAAGCGACATTGTAGCTGAAGGGCAACATTTTTGGGGCACAACCTATTTATGTAGTGTTCCATCACATGGACGGTTTGGATCAACCTATGATGTGGTCCGAACAGTTCTTTGTCGGCCCGTGCATCGCCCGGGGTTTTTTACTAGTATATATATATATATATATATATATATATATATATATATAGAGGAAAATGATTGTGAGCTTGAAGCTCATATAGCTTATATGAGTTTGAGGGCCCAAACACATGTTGGCCCATATTGTTAGGATGGGCCAAAGCATTCATTTGAAAGGCCCTTACATAGATAGGGTGTGTACAAAAAATCAGCTCCATAGGATCATCCTAACCCATCCAAAAGTGGAGGGCAAAATGGACAGACACCGTTGGCCACAAATTTGCCCATTTTAACCCTCTGCTTTTGGAGGGGTTAGGATGATCCAATGGAGCTGATTTTTGGTACACCCTATCTATGATGGGGCCTTGCAAATCGGTTTGGATCACCACAAAAAATGTGGGACCAAGTGTTTGGGCCCTCAAGCTCATATAAGCTATATGAGCTTCAAGCTCACAATCATTTTCCTCATATAAATAAATATATATATATATATATATATATATATATATATATATATATATATATATGTGTGTGTGTGTGTGTGTGTGTGAGGAAACTGTTGGTGAGCTTAAGCTCACCAAACTTATGGTGAGCTAGCTTGCCCAATCACATGGGGGCCCACTTTGTTAGGATGATCCAAACCATTCATTTGAAAGTCCCTTACATAGATGGGGGGTGTACCAAAAATCAGCTCCATAGGATCATCCTAACCCCTGGACAAAAATGGACAGACACAAATCTGCCCCATTTTGTGTCCACATTCACTGCATATGTCACAACCAAAGTGGTCCACATTCACTGCATATGCCACAATTCACCTAGTGGCCAGCCGCGCTACTATTGTCAACGAATATTTGCAAAAGAAACAATATGCATATACAATATGGAGAGAGAGAGAGAGAGAGAGAGAGAGAGAGAGAGAGAGAGAGACCTGTGACATGTGACACGGTAAGCAGCACTCTCCATCAACATCGTCATTTGCTAATTCATAGTCGTAATGCTTTTTAATGTATTCCCAACGCACCCAGAGTAATGGTCGAGTGAAAAGAAAACAGAAATATAACAAAGGTTAATTTTCAAGGGAACTGGCAGAGTAAATGCAAAAGTAGTAAATGACACGTAGAGATTACTAAAAAAATATCAGTATAATAAATAAGAGAATTAATTCCACAAATAAATAAAAACTATTGTAGTCCAACATGTAATGCAATTACCAACTGCTTATGGATGAGTTCACTGTTTCAGTTTTTACAGCCAACAAAGAATAGTTCACTTTCTGTAGCAGAATATCTACGAAGAAAAAACAATCAGAGACATAACATAAAAGCAGTAATGTAAATATTGAAAGAGAAAAAGAAAAGGCTGATTCCAAAGCCGATCAAGTGGCGTTACCTTGATTACTTTGCCAATGAGATCGATTGGGAAAAGAAAGAAATATACCCTTTCAGATATTTCTATCAAGGCTTGGATAAGAGATCAAACCAATTCAGTGACGAAATTTTAAAAATACTTTTCCTTTCCAAAATTTTCAGAAAATTCCCGCAATCCAAACTAAATAAAATATATGACAAACACAAATGAACCCTTTAAGTTTCAAAGACTCAAAGCATGATTTTTTGGAGATTTTATAAAAGACCCACATCCTATGACGAATTCTTAAGCCAGTCTACTATTTGTCACTTACCCCTACTATGAGCCAACACACCCTCTTTTTCACATGTCTAGATCTCCGTCTCTCTAGGAACCCTTCTCCCCCACCCTAAGAATCTCAGCCCCCTCCATGCATTAACTACGATAGCATTTTGTATGTTCAGAGGGCAATGTCCCTCTAGAGATTCCCCCCCCCCCCATCCCCCCTCCCCTCGCCCGGTCTCTAATGAGCTTCTACCCTCCTCTAGGGGTCCCATAGAAGCCTAGAGAAATAAATACACATGATAGAAGAAACAAAAATTCATGCATCCCATAGACCAAGAAAACATCCACAAATCATTCGTATAATGAAAACAAGCACCCTAACTACTAAACAATAACTATGGAACTATCTAACATGTATAAAAAAATAAAAAGAAAATCTACTCACGGGGGACAATTTTAGAATGCTAATCACAATAAAAAGCAATGGTTATTTTCAAGCTAGAAATTCCGTAACAAGACTGCCAAACAAGATCCATCAGTTTTGGCAGTCAAATCAACTTCGATGATTCATGCAACATTTAATGTGAAAACTGATACAAAGTTGCGTCCATCTGTTTATGCATTTTTCAAGCAAGAAATTCCTTAACAGGACTACCAAAACAGATCCATCTGTTTATGAATTTTTCAAATTGGACAAACATAGTCCATATCATGAAAGGGGATGATGGGGCAGACATATTATACCTAGAATGCACCAAGACCCAGCCGTGTGTCACAACCAAATGTGGTCCCATTCACCGCACGTGCCACAATTCACCTAGTCGCCAGGAGCGCTATTGTTATTAGCAAAGATTTGCAAAAGAAAGAATATGCATATACATTATGGAGAGAGAGAGAGAGAGAGAGAGAGAGAGAGAGAGTTCAGACCTGTGACACTGTAAGCAGAACTCTCCATCAACATCTTCCTTTGCTAATTCATATTCCGAGAGATACTTCTCATAATGCCTTTTTAATGTCATTCCAAACGCCCCTGGAGAACTGGTGAAGATTGAAAAGAACACAAAAACATAACAAAAGTCAATTTGGGAACTGACAGAGTAAACGGAAAAATAGTAAATGAAGCATAGAGATCATTGAAAAAATATAAGTACATTAAATAAGACTTAATTCCGCAAAGAAAAAAAAAATTATTTTAGTCCAAAATGTAATGCCATTACCAACAACTTCTAGATGACTCACCATTTCAGTTTTTGCGTATAACAAAGAAAAGTTCGCTTCTGCAAAGTATCAACAAAGAAAAATCAAATAATCAAATACATCGCAATCGAATAATCAAAGAGATGGCACACAAGCATTAATATAGTTATATTGGAAGAAGAAAGAAGGCTGATTCCGGAGCTGATCAAGTATCATTACCACACCTTTTTTGCGAATGAGATCGATTGTGGGAAAAAAAATATCCTTTCGGATATTTCTATAAAGGCATGGAGATAAAACCAATTCAATGACGAAATTCATTACATAGAAAAATGACTGATTTTTCATGTTTGGGTGGATCTCATAGCACCTTCAGGAAATCACTTCACTCTACCAAACAAATGAAACTGACAAACATAACTAATTCTCATTTGTATCAAGCTGAGATCCAAGGAGAAATGCATCAAAACTATAATTGCTAAAAATAAGAAAAAAGATTAGTTGAGGTTGTTTCCTAATAGCCATGACAATGTGTGCTGAATCAGGAAATAATTTCGAAAGGAAGTGGAGTTTCCAAGTTGCACGGGATTCCTATTTCTGTAAAAGCAGATATGGGGTAAGAGATGCATGTGGGTTGATGGGTTTAGATGTGAATTAATATAGAATATTTCCATCTTTGCTAAAGGACCAGTTGATTCAACAAATAAAAAACAGTGCCTTCCAGAATGACAAAGATACCCCCTTCTGGAAAGGACAAATGTAAACAGTTAAGAGGCTGTCGGAGAACATGTTGTAACTTGACTGTACTTCAGCCATTTGAAGGAGCAATTCGATCAGATTATGGCACAGTTTTGGTTTTGTTGGACTACATTCAGGAGATTTTCTATCAAGCACTCGACAAAGTTTCAAACATGACCCAGGCCAAGTGTGACTTTTAATGTAATCAACATAATAAATTGGGTATAACACATACATAGGCATTCAAGGGTTATATGAATATATTATCTAGATCAAGGTTCTGAAAATCAGAATCGAATCGTAACAGGCTTCGAATCGAATCGAATCGTAAATAGTAAGATTTATTCTGATTTACATATAAAAAAGAGAAAATATATTAAAAATATAAAAAGTTAAAAAAACAGAATAAAATGAGCAATTATCTATTTTCCATTTAAAACCATAAAATTAAATTAAATATAAGGATGAGAAGGGCTTTATAGGTTATAAGTTGGTACAACGTCGGAAGGACGAGGAGGAGAAGAATGAAAGAAGAGAAGAAAACGAAGAAAGGAGGAGAATAATAGAGTTACGGCTTTCTTTAGTTGTGTTTAGGTTATAAGTGGGGGCGAGAGGTATATATACGATGTATAAGGGGTTTAATCACAAAGGGTCGACCACAGGAAAATAAGCAAAAAATCTCGTAAAAAGAAAAGTAAAAATCATGTAATTTTTACACAAGTGCGACTTTTACAGAAAACAAGTCTTCCTTCCGAATTGAATCGTTTTACCCACGATTCGATGGGATTCAAATCGTGAATCATACGATTTTAACATTGGTTATACATAAATGATGCCATGTGCTCAATGTGCAACAACAAAACTCAGAACCAGAGACAGATTTGAAAACCAAAGAGAGACTGACATTCATTGGTAATCACCAAAAACAAAAGTGTGAAGAATATAAATCCGTTTAAACTCATGTCGGCATGCATAGATATAAATAAATGCAAAAGCAAGTACAGACCATGTTTGATTTCACTAATCCACATAGGGAGAGCAGACTGGCCACTTTGTGTGTGCCCTTTAGTAATTGTGGTTAGATGAAATGTAATTGGGCACTTGTAGGAGAAAGAAAAATACTAAGGCATCCTTGATCTTAAAATCATAAGAATGGATCGAAAGATAACCGAGGAACTTTTTTCATAGATGGTAAGTAGTTAAACAAATGCCAAATAGCTTGTTCATTGCACCCTTATGTGCAATGAACAAGTTATGATCTTCACACTTTCACCGAATAGAATAGAGCTCACATCAGTTCGGATCTTAACACCACCCATCATTAGGCACCACCCTGCAGAAGGTGGAGTAAGAATGGGAGGCCACCATCCAGCAAGGAGTGTAAAACTTTTAACTACAATAACCTCTCCTGCCCCAAAAACAATAAAACAGAGAAAAAACAGAGGAAAGAGTGGAGGCCTATTCAGTAAAAGGAGATTCCGAAGGAGACAGATCAGGAAACTGTTGCTGAAGAGGTGGTTGAGACACGAGACCTGAAAAATCAAGAAATACAAAATGAAGCAGAAGAAGTTGAGTCTCTTTGCGATCAACAGGGGGAACCTTCAAGTATCCTCCAAACCCAAAACCCATATGCTATCCTTACTGAGGTAGAAGAAAATGAAGAATAGCTAAACAGCACGTTGAGTAAGCTGGAACAGAAAACAAACCTGTTCAAAAGGGGGACAAGGAAACCGAGCTCAGTAAAAGCGAAAAAATAGCTCAGATGATTGCGGAGGAGGACCAACACTTAGTTGATGATGATGAACTTCGGGATCTAGAATGCTAGGAGCCTCTGCTTGGCATTAAGGAGACAGGAAATCCAGTCTCTAATCAACAAGAAATGTGCCCCATTACCCATCAAAAAAAAAAAAAAATGTGCCCCATTCTTATGTTTACTAGAAACAAAAGCTAGCAAAGAATTAATGGAGCATTATTCTTCTGATAATTGTGAACGTTTGAGTACCTATGGAAATTACTCTCATACCACCAAAGGAAGGATCTGGGTGATTTGGGATCCTAAAATCATTCAAATTTCTATTCGAAAAGATTCTAGACAATTTGTTCATGCCGAGATTACTTGGACCCAAATAAAGGTAAGCTTCTTGCTTACTGCTGTATATGCTTCTAACAGTGGGAGTGAACGAAGAGATTTATGGGAGGATATTTGTAACCTCGCATCCGCCATCAACAGGCCGTGGATTGTTGCTGGTGACTTCAACACTACCAGATTCCCGGATCAGAGGATGGGAGGCCCTGACCGTGTTTATAGGGAATTGGAGGAATTCAATGATTGTATTGAAGCATGTGCTCTGAAGGACCTCAAAACCATTGGCCAAGTTCTATCCTGGAATAATAACTCTCAGGATGATATTAGATTGAGACATATGGTCAGAGCTTTGATAAATGATGACTGGCTTATGCAATTTCCCCATTCAATGGCCATGTACAAGCATCGAGGAACTTCATCGAGGAACTTCTGACCATGCCCTCATAATTCAACTTATGGAGAATCAGAAGACCAACAAAAAGACTTTCAAATTCTTCTCCAGTGGCTCCAGGATACTTCTGTTTATGAGGTGGTTGAGAAATCATGGGGGATCCAAGATAGAGGAAATCCTATGTACAGAGTAGTCCAGAAACTCAATGAAGTGAAACGAGAACTGAAAGTTTGGAACCAAAACGTGTTTGGGAGAATTGACAGGAAAGTGCCAATTCTGCTTCAAAAGCTCCACAAGGTCCAAGATATGATTGCTTTAAATCGGCTGATAAAAATCTTACACATCTGGAGGGCAAAGCAAGGGAAGAATGCATGCAAGCTGCCAGCCAGAATGGAAGAACCAATGAATCACCAAAACTCTCGAGTTCAATTGCTAAACTTGGGGGATTCAAATTCCAGTTTTTTCCATGTTGCAATGAACCATCACTGCAATCAAAATAGCATTATGGGCATCACCAAACACAATGGAGACATTACAACTGATGCTGAGATCATTGAGGTCACCTTCCTAAACTAATTCAAAGGGCTTTTAAATAATGGAAAAAGAGTTGATCATAACTCTATTCCAGAGCCTAACAGGAGACTAACTACCACTGAAGCTGAAAATCTCACCCGCCCAGTCTCCCCAGATGAAATTGAAGTAGTGGTAAAAGCCTTGGATGGGAATAAAGCTCCGGGACCCAATGGTTTTAATGGTGATTTTTACCAGCACTTTTGGTACTTGATAGGAGGAGATGTAACTAAGGGTGTCCAATATTTCTTCAACAAAGGAACTCTTCTTCCGGAGGTGAATACTACCAACATTGCTCTCATCCCCAAGGGCCTGGATGCAGCAGCCCCCGATACATATCGGCCTATTTTCTTCTGCAACCTGCTCTACAAGATTATCGTTAAGATCATGACTAATAGGCTCAGCACTGTGATGGACCGCATCATTGGACCTTTCCAGTCTGCCTTTATAAAGGGAAGGTTAATCCAAGACAATATTCTCTTGACTTAGGACTTACTCCACAACTTCCATAGGAAGGGTGCCAAGCAAGCGATGTGCATCAAGATTGACCTCAGAAAGGCTTACGATAATGTAGCTCATGAAGCCCTCCCCAGTTTTATGGCCAAACAGGGGTTCAATGATACATGGAGGAGATGGATTCAGCAATGCAATCGCACCCCAACCTTCTCTATTATTATCAATAGTAGCCCAAAGGGGTTCTTCAAACAACTAATGGCCTGAGACAAGGGGCCCCGATCTCCCCCCTTCTGTTTTGTATCACCATGGAAATGATGTCGGCCATTTTTCAAGAAGCCAGTAGGAAGAACCTCATTTCTACCCCCTTTGTTAAACGCCCCATCTTTGTATCTCACTTGTTCTTTGCATATGATGTCATGCTCTTTGCCAATGCCACCCCAGAAAATGCTCTCCAAATCGGAAAATCTCTCAACAAATTTAGAGAATGCTCTGGCATGGAGGCGAATGTGAAGAAATCTGAGATCCTATTTGCTAACAGCAGATGCCAGGAAAAAAATGATCTGCAAAATCATTGGCATGAAGGAGCCCTCCCATTAAAATATATTGGCCTCCCGTTAACTTCCACCAGATTGTCTTCTGCTATGTGCAAACCTCTTGTAGCCAAAGTAAGGAGCTGAATTGCTACCTGGTCGAACAGGCACCTCTCTAGAGCTTGTAGGTTGGAGCTGGTAAGAGCAGTCCTGAACAGTTTCCATATAGTCCATGGCTTTCTCACTTCCCTGTTGTACTCTCAAGGAAATAGTCACCATTCCGAGAAATTTTGTTTGGTGTGGCCCTCTCTAACCTGAAGGTATCACCCAGTGGCCTGGAGCACAATTTGCAGACCAAAGGACGGAGGAGGAGTTCGCATTCGAAAGCCCCATAACATTAACCAGGCTGCCCAGCTGAATTGTGTCTGGCGGATCCTCAATGCAAGAGGAAAGAATTATTG
This sequence comes from Tasmannia lanceolata, assembly GCF_043159265.1. Lineage (NCBI taxonomy): Eukaryota > Viridiplantae > Streptophyta > Magnoliopsida > Canellales > Winteraceae > Tasmannia > Tasmannia lanceolata. The sequence continues at coordinate 32,677,524 of NW_027518697.1, read as the reverse complement.
GGAGGCAAATGTTCCTCGAAACATGTCCTGAGGAGCTAGAGGCATCTTTCGGGGGAGGGAAATTGCCAAAGGAAATGTCTGCTACATCTTGGGCAATGGGGAGGGGATTGATTTTTGGAAACAATCTTGGCATCCTGATGGACCAATCTGCTCCCAAACATCCATAGGATCTGTGATAATCTCAATTCCGGCAAATGCTGAGGTTAGAAACCTTTGGGCAAATGGTGATTGGGCTGAAATCTTCAATCATCCATGGCTATCTGAAGTAAAAAACATTCTATTCTCTTCTCTTACCATAGCTGGAGGGCCTGATATCCCGGTGTGGAAACCATGTCCAGAGTCTCCAGACTTAGGATTCACAATGAAATCAGCATGGCAATAAATCAGAAGCAAACACCCAAAAGTTTTGCGGCATTCCTATGTATGGTTTAAGGGACACATCCCGACGCACGGATTCACTTCATGGCAGGCTCTAAACTATAAACTTGAGACAGGCTCTCCTTGCTTGGTGCATCCAGAAACATAGGCTGCCTCCTATGCAATTCGGAGAGGGAATCCCCGGATCATCCCTTCTTCTCATTCTCTTTCTCTTCATGGATTTGGAGGTCGATACTGTGGAGATTCAGATTCCAGAGAAAGCCAAAGCCAACTCTAAGAGAGAGGAGGAATGGATTCGGCAAAATCTTGTTGGGACTGGACAAACTGCAACAGCTATTCGTCTTGCATTCTGTGCTTCCATATCCCACATATGGCTTCAGCACAATGGGAGGCTGCATGGAAATACCCACAACCACAAACAGCATATCCTGAGAAATATCCTGGTGCTGGTTCCAATGAGATGCATCCATCTTCGTCTCCAAGAGGCACCAACAATAGAAATAAACGGGTTGGCTGCAATCTTGGCCTTCAGGCCCCAACACTCCCAACAGGGGATGCAAATGGATCAGACTGGATCCAGAACCGGAATGGACCAAGATCAACACTGATGCCTCTCTCTCTGAGACATCAGCGGCTATTGGAGGACTGTTGTGCAGCCCACAAGGGTAAATCATTGCCCGTTTTTCTCAATGGAAACCCCAGGAAGCTTCCATTCATGAGCTTGAGATTGATGCTTTCCTGAAGGTGATCTCCCTTGCAAAGGAAAAAAACAGAATGAAAGAGTGAATTGAATCTGATTCCTTGGTAGTTGTTAAAGTTCTTGAAGGTGAGTACAATTGCCCTTGGAAAAAGAAACCGACAAAGGAGAAAATCATGGACCTTCTAAGCTCGTTTAATGATTAGAAAATCACTCATAGCTGGTGGGAAGCTAATAGTGTGGCAGATTTTTTGTCCAAAACTGAATGCCCCTACAAAGGGGAGGATATCTCTTTGATATATATATATATATATATATATATATATATATATATATATATATATATATACTAGTAAAATACCCCGTGCGATGCACGGGACGGTAAAGAAAATGTAAATGATTAATTAAAAAGATGTTCTAAAACTGTTCATATATGGATAGAAAAGAAACATCAAAAAATTGGAAGGCAATAAAAGAAACAGAACCCATTTCCATGATCCCGTGTTATACTAAAAGTGAAAAACCAATAGAATCATAAAAAAAATGAAGGTAAAAGTGCAAACACAATGGAATAAAAAAAATCCAATCCGGTATATAAGAATAGAATAAATCAAAAAGATCATAACACATGATATTCAGTTTGGCGGAATATTATAATCCAACTATTTGTGAGAATGGAAATATCAATTCCATTCAACTATAGTTTACGACATTATGCTCATCAAGTTTTTAAATTTTAGTATTGAATAAGACATCAGTGGAAGTGTCATGGTGTGAAAGTGATAACCTAAGCTGAACTTTTTGTATACCTTAACACAGCAGATCAACAATTGCCAGTGCAATCTTTATTTAATTTTCATAATATCAACAAACACAAAGTAAATGAATAAAAGAGTTATTTAAATTCTGAAGGGAGCAAAAAACAAAAGTAAGTTTTCTTTATTTAATTTTCATTATATCGACAAACACAAAGTAAATGAATAAAAGAGTTATTTAAATTTTGAAGGGAGCAAAAAACGAAAGTATGTTGGTGTTTTTGTATAGTTGGAACTCGCTAAATACAGAAGACAAACAATTGCCAGTGCATGCTTGCTTTAGTTCATTTCCATCAACCTATTGACAAAGACAAAGCAAATGATTAAAAGAGTTACTCCAATCTAGAACGGAAGTAACATGAATGGATAAATCCCTACACTAAGGCCCTGTTTGAATTTCAACAAAACCACCAGTGGCAGTTTTTTTCATTGCTCAATGATCTATGAGATAAAAATGGAATAGATAAATGAGATTGGAAGCCAAAAAAAAAAAAAATAGATAAACTCTAACAACATCTCTATTGAACAAATTCAATAATTGACACTGCCGTTAAAATAAAGAGAATGTGTGAGGATATCCCTCTTTGAAACCTTCGGGGCAAAAAGGCTTCCAGATATCTAATCCATCATTCTATTTTTTAACTGCAAGCAAAGGAAAATGCAGATCAATAAAGTTAGAAATGAAGGGTGTAGAAATATTTGGAAGTTCAAAGAACCCAAATGGAAACCTTTTCGGCGATCTTGCAATGCTTCTTCTCTAGATAATTTCTCCCCTGCATATGAAAACAAAGAGTTTAGTACCTTCAACCTTGAACATCCTGGCAACGAAAATACTTCAATTTATAAATTCTTCAAGAAGACATGTTTCTTTACAATGCATATAGGGGAAGAAGACTGTTCATGCCTGCTAGACTCCATAAATGATCAGAGTGCTCATGATTTCGATATTGGTACTTGCCAGCCGAGACATAAGGAATGGATATCGTACTTGAGAATCGCTCGATTCAAACCAGCTGTGTCGTTGAAGATGTTTACAAAAGAGAAATGAGGCCAAAACTATACAAATTAATTCAAATCCCGCTACAAAGAAAACCTACAAAGAAAAAAAATGCAAGGAAGACATATAAATGCATTCTGATTGGGAGGTGATGCCCCGGCATAATTCACATCCTACATAAATAGAAACAGAAGCCACACCTAACAAAAAAATCAATAAATCCTAGAATAGAAGCATGAAAAAGAAAATATTTCTTTGTGGCTTTTCATCAAACATAAGGCACTATCTTAGGCCCTGTTCGTTTTGCATTTTGAGAAGAAAACCCTAACAAAATATTGGGGAAGAAGAAACATAGCTACTAACAGGAAACTAAGGAACCAGTGTTGAACCCGACTAGTCATGAACAACCCACCTGGAATCCCTTCATCATCTCCCCATAAAGAACCAAAATAACATAAATGGAAAAAAGATAAATACTGGCATCCAAAGATAACAAAAAAAACCAGCAAGAACCAAACAATATAAACAATTTTCTTCGTGGCATTTCATCGAACATAAGGCACTATCCAGAAAACACCGAAGTAAAATGACGATAAAAATCAGTGGGAAGTAACCCACCACGACAGCCCTAAAATAGTTTCCGAAAAATGAGCAAGAATCCCAAGAACCGATACACAGAATAATGAGCAATAATTTAGAAGGCCTTACAACAATGCATAATTTCGTAACCCTTATAGTGAAACTACCTAAAACTTGTAAATAAATGAAAGAAGTCTCTATGTCAATGAGAGGATAAGCTATGATTTCCTTAATAAGTGACCTGCATTCATCTCTTTATAATTTATATTTTCTAGCGTCATGATGTGCATTGAATCAGATAATCTTACGGCGAAACTATCCTTAAACCTGTAAATAAATGAAAAAAAAATCTCTAATTCAACTACTTCAGAGCTGCACCACCTTATAGAAACCTCAAACAAAGATACTTAAAAGAAAGAGGGTTACAACATGAAGATTGAGATTTTTACGCTTTAGGCAAGAACCCTAATCTCATATGCAATCGTATATATCCGTTTCATTGACCGATTAGAGTCTCCAGTTCGAAATTCATGAACAAACAACCTATAATTCCACCATTAGAATACAGAATCGTTCAAAAGTGAACATATAACTCAAAATGAAAATAAGAAGAAAAATGCTGGGTTTTGATCAACTCATAATATCTCATTATAATGTGGAAATCCCAATAAATAAGCCCAACATATAAAAGAAATTAAAGCATAAAAGCAAATGAAAATACCTCTCCCAAGCAGTCATAGAAATACCCATAGTTTCAACCAAAAAAGTCAATCTATCTTTAGATCCAGAGCCGTTGAAAGTATGTAGTAGAAAGGGGATAAATGATTGATTCTCAAATTCCCTGGAATTCAAAGGTTTAGAGGAAACCCATTAGAATCTTAAATTAAGGGGAAACCCAAACCCGTAATTCAAGGGTTTCAAAAGACCCCATTAGAATCTCATTGAAGGGAAACCCTAACCTGAAATTCAAAAAAGGTTTAAAAAAAAACATTAGAATCTCAATGGGAGGGAACCCTAACCTAGAACAACAAAGACAGATGAAGGGCGGGTTCGAGAGACAGGATGAGAGAGAAAGAGAAAGGTAGAGTGTTGCATCTCGCATCTCGGGCGAGAGAGAGAGAGAGAGAGAGATTGAGGCACGCGTCAGTGTGTCACTAAAAAAAGAAATACCTAGAAACGTGTCTTCTATAAGATCGAGCAGGAGAAAAAATCTCCTAAATATCTCTGACAAAGAGCTGTGTAAATTAGGGAGGGACCATCTTACCCCTGCAAAATATACTTAGATATAGCAGGTAAGGGCTAAAAGGCTAACACGGTTGAACTACAACGTGTTAAATCCACAGATGTTTCCAATAATTCCAAAAACTCCTCTCCCTTTCTATTCTGCTAGATAGATAGATATACAGAAGGAGAAAGTTAGGAATGGCAAAAATCGTTAATATTAATACTGACATGTAATTCTCACAAAAAAAGAAAAGAAATCCTTTTTTCTGTAGCTATATATATATATATATATATATATATATATATATATATATGAGGAAAAGGATTGTACGCTCGAGTGTACCAACCTTATGGTACGCTCGAGTGCCCAATCACATGTGGTCCCACATTTTTAGGATGATCTAAAGCATTCATTTGAAAGGCCCTTATATAGATGGGGTGTGTACCAAAAATCAGCTCCATAGGATCATCCTAACCCATCCATTTGGGGAGGTCAAAATGGACAGACACTGTTTGTCCACAAATCTGCCCATTTTTTCCCGGGATTAGGATGATTCAATGGAGCTGATTTTTGGTACACACCCTGTCTATGATAGGGCCTTGCAAATGAATGCTTTGGATCACCACAAAAAAATGTGGGACCCATGTGATTGGGCACTCGAGCGTACCATAAGGTTGGTACGCTCGAGCTTACAATCCTTTTCCTCTCTCTCTCTCTCTCTCTCTCTCTCTCTCTCTCTCTCTCTCTCTCTATATATATATATATATATATATATATATATATATATAATATATTAAAAAATTTGGTTGTCACCATCAATTATATTACATCAATTTCACTTAGAGAGGTGGGTCCACATTAGACGCCACTCTCTCTCCCACCCTTAGTTTTCTTTCCTTTTTTCATTTTTTTTCTAATGGATCCGGGTGTTGTGTGTGTGTGTGTGAGATTTGCTAGGCAATGTAAGGGAAAGCCATTTCGCAGCTCATTTTTTAGCCTTTTGTCATATTCGTTTAATTCATCTGAGGTGGGTATTCTCTCCTGCAAAAGTGAGCCGCAAAATGGTAAAGTGAGCCACGAAATGCTATTCCGCAAGACTGCCTAGCAAATCCCTATATATACATATAAATATAAACCCAAATGTCTTCCTTGGACCACCGCCTCTACTGTATTTATGATTTACTGTTTTACAGTACAAGGAGCGGGCGGGTGAACAAAATTATATATATTATATAGGCCACTGATTGGTGCTGCCATGGTTTGATAATTGCACTAACTCAACTTGTCTTTCATTATTAAACTAGCTATCAAAAGGTATTAGAATTTCAAAAAAGCTCCCAGAAGGCAATTAAGAAAGAAAAGAGTAGATGAAGTTGTGCAATCAACAAAACATGGAAATGCCAACATCCGTAGCCTACAGATGTTGGCACTACCATGTTTCCAGAATTGCACTCATTGATTTCGTCTTTTATTATTTAAACAACCGTCAAAGGTTATTGCAGTTCCTATAAAGTTCTCCAAAGCCAATTAATGAAAACAATACAAGCCTTGCACAATTATTAGAACATGATGGTAGTGTCAATATCAGCAAACTATGCATAAATGTATTTATATGTATATATATAAGTAAATTAAAATCAACAGGAGAAACTACTAATTCAAATAATGAGGGAGCTCGGTAAAGAAATTGAAAGTCACCTCTCTTTTTTTCAAAGGATGATACATATGTGATGATCCGACAACAGAAAATTGGTTAATATGCCAAACCCCACCTACAATAAATGGAATCCATTATAATTATATGCTACAACAAAATGCAACGTGCGAAGGATATAAAGCAGTTTCTGTTTTTACATCAGAAAGACATTAGCAGTGGTTGTATAATTCTACATAATGGAAGAGGAACATGTGAAAATAATAAAATGTTATAAAAGATACCTTGTGAGATAAAGACTAGTCCAAAAAAAGCTCTTGGGAAAACTCCCCTCCCCATCCCTTGGATATCGGGAAGTCATCATAACTAGATGTTAAAAAAAGGCTACATGGGAAGGATATTAAGCCGCTTCTATTTTTCAATCAGAAGGGCATTGCAGGCCGTGGTTGATATGTAAATAACCATATAGATGGCATGATTATAATCAAGGTTTAAAATTTCGGTTTCGGTAACCGGTTCGGACCCCACCAAAAACCAAAATTTCAGTCCGAAATTTGGTAATTTGGTTCCAAATTCCGGACCCAAATTTCGAAATTTCGGACTAAAATTCCGAAATTTTGTAACACTTTTTTTTTTTTAATAAATAATGTCATTAAACCGAAATTTCGGACCGAAATTACCGAAATTTAAAGGTCGAAAAAAGGAATTTAGGAAAATACCGGTTTCGGTCCCCACCGGTAACCAAAATTTCGGATTTCGGTCGAAATTTTAAACCATGATTATAATGCAAATTAAGGTGGACCGTCAACTATAGTTTTGATGACACCTAAGCAAATTTAGCTAACCTATCACCTATCAGTTCAAGATGATACAGACAATGAGATGAAGAAGTATAAAAAACCAATTATTCGCCCCTTTTTACTTGGGACAACCCTCTCTAGTGTAAAAGAGTGGATTACTCCGAATTACACTAAAGAACTAATGCAATTTTCACATTTTTAATAAAGGAAGCGGAAAATATTAAAAGATGGTCCAAAAGAAGATCTTGGGAAAAGTCTCTCTCCCACTCTCTAGATATCTGGAAAAGCTTTGAACCTAAACACAATCATAAACAACGCAACTGAAAATGCTCAGCAAACATCTAACAATCATAAAACCACTATAGAGTATTCTCACTCATATTTAACATTGAAAGATGCACATGTAATATGCAAATATAGATACATACATATAAATATGCATAGATACATATAAATACACAATATAGTCAGAAATACAGACAATTCTAACGTAAATATTGAAGTTAAAGGTGTAATTGTAATAGAAACAAATAAATGTAAGATAATAGAATAATATTCTCTTGTAATAGATAGACATAATAGTACTCTCTTTAATATTTTTATATTTAACAATGTTAGATGTACTTGAAATATGCATATATAGTCAGAAAACACATCATGCATATATAAATAGCGAAATGATATCAATAAAAATACATGTAAACATTATGTTCCTCCTCCCATATACGACATTGTAGTTGCTGACTCTAAAAGAGTCCCATATACTCGAATGTAATTCTTTTCGCTTATCAATACATAGGTCGGGATCCGCCTAACCCCAGCTTAACCACACAAAAAAAATGTAAGATACACAGAACAAAACTCTCTTGTAATAAATACACAAAACAATACACCATTTCATATTTAGCAATGTGTAAGAAGAACATGTGATATGCATATATAGATACACACATATAAATGCTGTCAAGAGAGTTGGAGAAAGAATGAATGAGTTAGGGAGATCTCCCCCTTACTCATATAATTATATTAAACCCAAAAATGTACAAGGTCCGTTATGCCCTTAGGCTTATTACATATTCCAACACTCCCCCTCAAGCTGGAATGTAGATATCATATATTCCCAGTTTGTTACATATATCATTCAATTTGGCCCTGTTCAAGGACTTTGTAAACTTATTTGCTAACTGGTCCACTAACCGAGTAAACACAGTGCAAATCTCTCCCTTCTAAATTCTCTGACGAATAAAATAACAATCCATTTCAATGTGCTTGGCGCGCTCATGGAAGACTGGATTGGTAGCAATGTATATTGCAGCTTTATTATCACAGTACAACTGCGATGGAGAGGATGAGTCAAAACCTATCTCAGATAAAAGTGAGCGCAGCCAAATGAGCTCGGTGCTTGTCTGTGCCATTGCTATGTATTCTGCGTTTGCGCTGGACTTAGTTATAACATCTTGCTTCTTGCTTCTCCTTGATATTAGATTACCTCCTACAAATGTACAGTACCCTGTGGTGGATCGCCTATCTGCTGGGGATCCAGCCCAATCTGCATCAGAGAAGCCTTCAATTTTCATATGGCTATGTCTTTTGAACAACAATCCCTATCCTGGAGCTCCCTTCAAGTATTTAAGAATTTGGACTACCGCAGCCCAGTGAGAGGTACGTGAAGAGCTCATATACTGACTGACCACTCCCACGGCATATGAAATATCTGGCTGTGTGACTGTGAGATATATTAGTTTACAGACTAGCCTTCGGTATCTGTCAGGATCTAACAAATCACCTTCCTCTGGAACCAGCTTCACATTAGGATCCATGGGTGTTGACGCCGGTTTGACCCAAAGATTACCTGTCTCTTCTAACAAATCCAAAACATATTTTCTCTGCGATAAAGACAAGCCTCTGGAAGAACGAGCTACCTCTATCCCCAGAAAGTACCTGAGATGACCCAAATCCTTTGTGGAGAATTCCTTTTGCAGGAGAACTTTTAATTTCTGTATGCCTCGTGAATCACTACCTATGATGATGATGCCATCAATGTATATTATCAACAGAATGCACCCAGCTGAAGAGTGATGACTGAAGACGGAATGATCCACTCCACATTGTTTCATTCCAAAGCGCATGACTGCCTCACTAAACCTTCCAAACCATGCTCGTGGAGATTGTTTGAGGCCATAAAGTGACTTGCGCAGGCGACACACGTAGGAGGACATCTCCCCATGAGCAACATACCCAAGTAGTTGCTCCATATACACCTCCACAGTGAGGTCGCCATGAAGAAATGTATTTTTCACGTCCAATTGATGTAGAGGCCAACCATGAATCACGGCGAGAGACAGAAGGACACTGACAGATGGGATCTTTGCAACTGGGCTGAAAGTCTCAATGTAATTTACGCCAAAAGTCTGAGTGTATCCTTTTGCGACCAACCGTGCCTTTAATCGTTCGACAGTACCATCAGGTAGATTTTTAATGGAGAACACCCATCTACATCCAACAGGACGAGCACCAGAGGGTAGTGGTACAAGATCCCATGTCTCATTACTATGAAGAGCTTCCCTTTCCAGATTCATGGCATCACGCCAACCAGGATGTTCAAGTACATCAACTACAGACTGTGGTAAGGACATAGATGACAAAGAAGAGATAAAACTCTGGAAGGCATGTGTTAATTTATAATACGAAACAAAATTTGATATTGGATGAGCAGTAGAGTGGGAGCGCATACGAGAAGCAATAGGAGAGTCGAAAATCACACCTAAGGATGGGATAGATGATACCTGGGAGCTAGAGACTGGGATCACTGTCTGAGAAGAAGACAGTTCGGTTGGAAGTGGCATGGATCTAGAATTCTGCTTGCGGTGCTGATACTGCTTTGTAGTTTTAGGAGGAAGTGGATCTTCCGACGGAACAATAGGATGAGTATCCATAATAGGAGACGAAGGTGGAGCAGGTTGAAATGAGGCAAACTCAGGCAGTACCGGCAGTGGAAGAGAGACCACGGAATCAAGAAGAGAGTTGCGCGGTTCTACGCCCTGATGAAAGAATGGTTCATACTCAAAAAAAGTAACATCAGCGAAAACAAAGCAGCGTCGCATGCGGGGGCTGTAGCAGTGATACTCTTTCTGCGTACGTGTTAACAGGTCTTTAGGTCTTTATTGTAATGCCCAAGGGCATACTTGTCTTTGTACTTCACTCTTTATTATTTATATTACATGAGTGAGGGGGAGAACCCTAACTCAATATTTTCTCTCACCCTTTACTTTCTCTCTTTTCTCTACCTCTCTCAACATGGTATCAAAGCTCTAGGGCATGGATGCCTAGGGCCATTTTTTTTTTCATTTCTTTTCTTTTCTTCTCTTTCCTTCTTTATTCCCTAACCCTAACCTTAACCTCCACCACCATCTTCTCCATCCCTAACCCTAACCATAACCCCTCCATTCTTTGCTACATGTACTGCTACAGTATCTGCTACAGTACCTGCTACAGTAAATCGCTACAATACCGCTACAGTACCCGCTCCAGTACTGCTACAGTACATCGCTACCGTTCCTGCTACAGTGCCCTCTTTTCCCACTTTTCCTTGCCCTAATCTGATCCATCATAATCTCTTCTTCCTCTTTTGGGTCATAGATATGCCCTAGATTTTCTTGTTCGGCTTGATCCCTATCTTCATGGTGTTGTTCTGGATTTGTACTTACATCATTGCGATGTTTGTGGCTCGGAGTTGTCTCGACTTTGTCTTTATGTCGTGAGGCTGTCTCATGCCTCCCTTATGCATATGTTGTCCTCACGAAGCCGCGGTCTATTAGCTTGCTTATAGTCTTCATCCTTGTCTCTACTTGCTCGTTGTTGGTCCTCTTCAGTCTTCTTCCCGGTCTCTTATGGAGAATACCCCTCGTATTGAGGACCCTAATATTCGTACTCCGGCTATGGCTACTAGTTCCCAGCCGCGTCAGGCTGCGTCGTCATCTTTGTCTTCGGTGGATGCGTCATTCCCACCGATTACCACTTCCCGTCTTGATGGATCCAACTATTTGACTTGGAAGATTGCTGTGGAGACATATCTGAAGGCCTGACGAAAGATTTATATTATTCATCGTGATCCCCCTCCTGAGACTGACCCTGCCTTTGATGATTGGGATGTAGATGATGCCCTTGTTCGTACACTTCTTTGGCAGAGTATGACCCCTGCCATTGCTAGCACCATGATGGATCTCCCTACTGCCAAAAAGGTATGGGAGCACACTGCGGCATTATATTCTGGTGAGGGGAATGTCGCTCGTCTCTGCGATACTTACTCTCGCTGGATGGGTCACAGGCGCAGTGATTCTACAGTCCATGATTACTACAGACAGTTTGTCTCCTATTGCCAGCAGCTGGATGCTCGTATGCCTCTCACCACTGATCTTACCACGGCCGCCAGACAGCGGGATCAACTCCGTGTTATTCATTTTCTTGAGGGTCTTAGACCAGAGTTCACTCATCTTCGACAGCACATCCTTGGGTCCGGTACTGTACCCACTCTTCATGAGGTATTTTTACGAGCTCAGCAGTGTGCACTTGGCATTACTGTTCCAACTCCTGTGGATGTCTCGACTACTGCTGCTTATGGAGCCGCTGACCGCCCTTCCCGAAGAGGAGGCACTTTTGGTCGCGACCGTGGTTGTGATACTAGTCGAGGCGGACGTGGCGGCGGCCGAGAGGGTGGCCGTGGAGGTCGAGCTCGGCCCTATTGTACTCATTGTAGGCGTGAGGGTCACTATCACGAAACATGCTTTGATGTCCATCCTGTTTTCTGTACCAATTTGAAGTTGATAAAATAAAATGTGAACACAGAATGCACACAAAGATTATATTGAAACCTCGACTAATGCCAACGTGTTGAACCCTATAACATGCATTTTTTGAAAGACTGATGGAGCGAAACTGTTAAAGTATAAAAGATAAATAACGCCTCTCCAAAAGCTTAACCTTTTGGGGAAATTGGTAAGTTAACATGGTATCAGAGCCAAAGGTCTCAAGTTCAAACCTCTCAGATAGCAAAAATCCACATGCGATGGTCGGCCCAAAGTGGGACCACATGTGCCACGTGTTTGCCAAGTGGGCCACACGTGATGGGGGAGTGTTAAAGTATAAAAGATAAATAACGCCTTTCTCCAAAAGCTTAGCTTTTGGAGAAGTTGGTAAGTTAACAGAAACAAAGTAGTATAAAAAACTGGCCTTTGATAGCTGCTAAGATAGAGGTAGATTATGGTAACAGAAAACAGAATGCAGACAAAGATTATATTGAAACCTCGACTAATGCCAACGTGCTGAACCCTATAACATGCATTTTTTGAAAGACTGATGAAACAAAACAAAGAAGTATGCAAAAACAGGCCTTTGATAGCTGCTAAGATAGAGGTAGATTATGGTAACCCCAAAAATGAAAAAAAATGATTTTAAAGCATCATGAATATTTTGCAGGTAGATAATGGTAACCCAAAAAATCGAAAAAAAATAAAATATCAAGCAAGCATTGCTCTAAAATCATTCCAAACCATCATGAATATTTTGATAAAAGGCAAGGGAGGTGAAAAGAAGGGGGACTTTCTTCCAATGACTTTGTGTGAATGACATGAATAAATATAACAAATATGACTATATGAATGACATAGCTGAGAAAATGTGGAAAATCAGCATATGGTTGTTGGGTGTCTTAAATATTTGATGGTTGACGCCATACAAAACAGAGAGAGAGAGAGAGAGAGAGAGAGAGAGAGAGAGAGAGAACTATGGATAAATCTCTTTCACTTAGAAAATGAATAAATATAATAAACCTAACATCTGAATCAACAAATGCACCAAAGGCATATAAGGCTACAAATCTTGCCAAAGAGATAATAAAATTAAAACTTTACCTTGGGAATAAATAAGGCAAAATCCATTATTAAAGACCCTTCATGGAGAAGTGAAGGATGAGAGGAAACGTTGTTGAAAGGGCCAACTTTAAGTGTATTTGGACCAAACCCTGTAAAGACAAAAGGGAAGTACGAAAATTGGTATCAGCAACATGCTTCTTAGTACTGTTCAAGTATGGCCAAAAACCCGCTGCTGCTGAGAGAAAGAAGAAGAAAGAAACTGAATCAACAAAAAAAAAGGCAGACAGAAATCACAAAACCAATTGGTGGGATCCGATTTTACGAACAATTCCTCATCGCCTCAGTCCTTCACAATTACCATTTGATCCTGTTCAAGAGAAATGAAAGAGAATGTGAAGAAAAAATAGTCAAAAGGAAGAATCGCATAGTTTATCCAGACATCAATTCATGAAGTATCATTATAGGAATTAAGAAAATAAAAAATTTAAAACAATAGGCTGAAATTTTGGGCCAAAATACTGTAAAACAATAAAAAAAATTATTTTTTTGAAATTTTAGCCGAATTTTGTACATTTCGGAAGTTTTAGTTTCGGTACGTTTCGATTTCGGACTCAACCGAAATTTCGGATTTCGGCCAAAATTTAAAACCATGCTTATTATATTGTGCAAATATTCAAAACAAACTTGAAATGCCTACTTAAAATCCCAAATCCCATGTATTGATTTAAAAGCTACATAATACAGATATCTGCAAATCCTCGGTAAAATCAGCCACAATAAATATGCATAAGGTAAGTGAAATCCCAAACGGCAACCCAAGAGGGGGGGTGAATTGATTATATAGCAACCATGATTATATACTTTCTGAAATTCTAACCCTCTATTGATGTCTAAGTTTCTTTAAAATCAAATACCCTAATTACATACAGATTTCCCACAGAAAATACTTTCACCTGGTCTTTAAGAATCAACACCACTTTGTTTGCTTGAAATCTTAGTTAAACAAAGCTTGGTGTGCACCTAATTTGATCAATAAAAGAGTACCGTTTTCCAAAACAATTCAGAAACACACTATTTTTAATTTTGAATCCAATAACTATGGTGTGGTTTTTTTATCAATAAAATAGTACTGTTTTCCAAAACAATTCATAAACACACTATTTTTAATTTGAATCCAATAACTATGGAGTGGGTATCTTGGTGTGGTTTTCATCTAGAAAAAAGCAAGAACACCAAACTGACTCTCAGAACTCTACCAAATGACCCTCAACCCATTTCAAAACCCAAAAACCAGACCATGCACGTTGTTGCCAAACAAAGCATTCCCATACCCTTTCAAAAAAAAAAAAAAAAAAAAAAACTCACACCTCATATCCTAATAAGAGATGAGAAGGTTGGGGAGAGAAGGCCTAAGGCAACCAAGCCCATTGATCCATAACCCCGGATGCAAACTTCGCAGCAAGTACCACCCGCCGATAGCACTCGGTATGATCTTCTCATCTTCTTCTCTTGTTCATTCCATTCCAAAGAGAAGCACAAACATGTAGGTCATCATGCCCTATTTATGCAAAGCATGACAGCCCCTTCTAACATATTTACCCACATCGAAATGAATGGAGCCGCTAATCATAGGTTTGATTGTGTATCCAGATTACTGGACAGAAACTAAGAGAAGGTTTCATGCCATAAAGTTCTCAACTCTTACCCTGGATTCTCGGATCCATCATTTAGCTTTGATCTAATAACAGCTCGATGAAATTCTACTCGAGTTGAAGAATAAAAGATATTGAATTGGCAAAAAGAACTATCATATTTTTCTTTTCAAAGCACCCACATAAGTCACTTGAATAAATTTTTTCACTCATGCTTAATCTACTTAAGAAAATTAACCTTGATTATCAAACCTTTCCTCATTTATTGACGTGGCCACTACTATTGCCCGAAAGTTAAAAATTAGAAAGTGTCCCAAGAATCTAATACATACATGAAGTGGGTATAGATAGAGGTTCTTTATTTAATTTATTTATTTCCTTCTAGCTATTAGGTAGTTTTAGACGAATATGGCATGTTGCCTTTTCTTGTAATTTGAGTCCATGCAGATTTAGAAATTTAGTTCAATTAGGAATAGAAAATGAGTCTAATTAGGAATTGGCTTCAAATAATTTTAGAAAGTAGAGGTTTACTTGGAGAAGAAGTTAGTGTTTTTATAAAAGCCTATGTGCAAGGGTTGTTGCACAATTTATGTTTTGTTTTATGAAATAAAGAAATTTTCTTCTTTCTTGGTAGAGAAAGTTGTTTACCTCGTTCTTCGTGGATTCGAAGAATAGCTCTTCGTGGATTCAACGAGCACCCTTCGTGGATTCTAAAGTTTATTTGATCGGTGGTTGATAGAGTTCAATCCTCGACTCGTTCTTTGTGCTTCCGGCTACGCCAGGTGGTATCAGAGCCCTGCTACGTTCGATACATGGCTTCCCACAGAATACGGGAAAATAAAAAAACCGTGACGATGGAGATGTTTAACACTCTCCAGGCTACCGTTAATCACATAGCGAAGCAATAGGCACGGTTATATCATATTGAGCACGAGCTACCCCAAATCGATGACGGTGATAGGCGACGGCACGCTCAAGCTCTACGTCAAGTTCCACGCCCCGGCCCTAGATTTAAATATTTTCCTAACAATTATTATTCTAGCAAGGAGGAATTCAAAGATATCATCCATCAGAGGTATACTCATGACTGCGCTCCGCAATCCGAAGTTCGTAAACACGATTTTTGTATTAAGGTTGATTTGCCTGATTTTAATGGCCAACTCCACATAGACGATTTTCTTGATTGGCTTGCGGATGTCGAGAGAATTTTCAACTACATGGAAGTTTTCGAGGAGAAAAAGACAAAAGTCGTGGCCATCAAACTTAAGGGAGGTGCTTCGGCATGGTGGGAGCAACTACAACTCTCACGTACAAGGACGGAGAAGCGACCAATCCGGACATGGGCACGGATGTGTAAAGTCCTTTGTGAGAGGTTTCTACCCATTGATTATGATCATATGGCTTTTTACATAAGTCAAGCCGTGATAGAGATACTGCAGATGACGAAAGAGAAGATGACTTTGGATCTTCCTATTGAGACAAGCAAACCGGCAGAAGTATTTCCAATGCAAGGAAGAGGATACGGAGATGTTCTTTCTACTTTGGCAATGACCAAAGTCCCATGTCATGATTCATACGAGTCACAGTTCAAGCAATGGATCATGTGCTACAAGTGCAACCAATTGGGTCACAAATCCGATTGGTGCCCTCAAGGTGGTCGACGCACTACCCATCTAGCCGTTGGTGACGAGCTTGAAGATGATGATCATAAGCAGTGTAATATAGAGGAGCGTAAAGAGGAGCAAAATACGGAAGAAGACCGCATTCCTACCATTTGTGCTTCCGAGCAATACTTAGCGATGCATCAAGTTATGTGTCCGTCAAAAGTAGAGAAGAACCCCGAACCCTTTCAAGTGGAGCGGCAATTATGTTTCACACTAAATGGACCCCTTATCAAATCAAAGGAGGAGGAGGAGGAGCGGATATCCAAATGTGTCAAAAAGAAAAAGAAGCTAGTTAAGTCCCAACCTAAGTACAATGCCGAAATGGCCAAGCGTCAATTTAGTAAGGTCTTTGAAGTGGGAGATTCTATAACGACATCACCAATGAACTCGAGGTCAAGTTCTCTTCAAGTGGAGGGGAATGACGTGGCCACTACTTTTGCCTGCAAAGTTAAAAATTAGAAAGTGTCCCAAGAATCCAATACGTACATGAAGTGGGTATAAATAGAGTTTCTTTATTTTATTTATTTATTTCCTTCTAGCTATTAGGTAGTTTTAGACAAATATGGCTTGTGTTTTCTTACAATTTGAGTCCATGTAGATTTAGAAATTTAGTTCAATTAGGAATAGAAGTTGAGTTTCATTAGGAATTGGCTTCAAATAATTTTAAAAAGTAGAGATTTACTTGGAGAAGAAGTTAGTGTTTTTATAAAAGCCTATGTGCAAGGGTTGTTGCACTATTCATGTTTTGTTTTATGAAATAAAGAAATTTTCTTCTTTCTTGGTAGAGAAAGTTGTTTACCTCGTTCTTCGTGGATTCAAAGGTTTATTTGATCAGTGGTTGACGGCGTTCAATCCTCAACTCGTACTTCGCGCTTCCGGCTACACCATTTATCTTTTGATTTTCTTTCCCTTCGATTCTCTTTGGTCATTTGGAACATTCACAGGCAACATACCTATAGCAATCATGATTATATATACTTTCTAAAATTCTAACCCTCTATTGATGCCTAAGTTTCTTTAAAATCAAATACTCTCATTACATACAGATTTCCAACAGAAAATACTTTCATCTGGTTTAAGAATCAACACCAAAAATCCTGTGTTTATGAATTGTTTTAGAAAACGGCACTCTTTTATTCATCAAATAAGGTGCCCTTTTTTTAAGAATCAACACCACTTTGTTTGCTTGAAATCTTAGTTAAACATAGCTATGTGTGCACCTTAATTGATCAATAAAAGAGTACCGTTTTCTAAAACAATTCATAAACACACTATTTTTAATTTTGAGTCCAATAACTATGGGACTCACAATCGGTTCTCATAATCTAAAACAAACAGGGCTTAAAAGTAGAGATGTCATTTATCTTGCATGTTGCTTTCACTAAACTAATTAACTAAATTGTTTTTGCTTTTAACTGCCAACTACTTCAAAAATTTTAATTTGTTTGAACCTTCTATTATTTGCAAATATCTGAACCAAGTCTCCATCATATACCTACTTTAAAGTAAGTTTTCTTGTTTTAAATAAAATTTTCTCAAATTTTATTTTCTGTTTACATACACTTAAAATCAGCTTTGTTCTGCAATTCCTTGCATCATATAATGTGCATACAAATCAAGCGGAGGACCACTGAAAAAATCCAATAAATCCAGAGCAAGAAGAAAGATGAAACAGTTGCTTTTAACTGCCAGCTACTTCAGAAATTTTAATTTGTCTGAACCTTCTCTTATTTGCAAATATCCGAACCAAGTCTCCATCATAGAGCTAAGTTTTCTTGTTCTAAATTAAATTTTCTGAAATTTCATTTCCTGTTTACGTACACTTAAAATCAGCTTTGTTATGCAATTCATTGCATCATATAATGTGAATACAAATCAAGCGGAGGACCATTGAAAATCGCCAATGAATCCAGAGCAAGAAGAAAGATGAAACAGTTGAAATGGATTTTCATGAGTTCGTACTATTCAAATGAAGATGCCAAATGAATGATTTCATCTGGTGGTAAGAACAGAATCAATTCAGAATGAAATTATGATATTTATGAAGAATCTACTTGCTATGAACTAATTGGATGGTAAATTAGAATCTCATAAAAAAGAGAGAAAAGGAAAATACAACATATAAACAGTATGATTACTTCAGCAGATGGAGAATACCTTGAGCTGGAATCCACATCATACACAAACCCAACATCGCGTGGTCCCTAGTACTCTGTTGCTTGAAGTTGGCTGGGAGATTAGGAGGAGGAGAAGTCAAAGGGGAGATCAGTGGCAGATCAGTCAACCGGGGGATTAATGGTGGATGTAAGAAACGTTGTTTGGTTGCCTTGCAAGATGTCTGGGAGATTGGTGGGAGAAAACCTTGTCTCATTTGGTTGCAAGAAGATTACCAGGAGAATAGCAGAACTTTAGAAAAGAAAAAACACAAACCCAGATCAAAGAAACCCTCTTCGAATGTATGATAGTGAGAGGGAAAGAGAGGGATTTTACCTCGATTCGCTTCCTCTTCCACGTCATTTTTGGGTTTGGGGAGGGTCGGACAATGAGCTCGCAGATTCCACAAGTTCAGGGCTTCTTGCCATATAACAGGGAATATAAAAACGAAGAAGAGAGAGAAGAGTCTTCACCACTTGTGATAATACGAGAGAAGATATGACCCGCAGATCTTTTAGCATATTTACGTCTTCTCAGAACGAAGGAGGATTCGATCCTTCGAAGATCTTCTCTCAAAATTTCTTCGATTTGGAGAAATTTGTTGAGAAGATTTAGAGGGTACTACGTCAAACGACCGGTCCCGACAACGCTAATTGTCAAAGTCTCGTAAAATGCATTTAGCGCAACCAAACAACCTTCAGCAATTCAAATTCCACGAATCCCGCCCTATTCTTCTCTATTTGGGCAACCAAACAGAGCTATTATCATTAAAATCTGAAGCCGATGAGGGGATAATTCAAAATTGGGTGCCTACTCAATAGGGTTGGCCTCAAAAACATTAGAATAAGATGTGTGACTCCCAGAGGAACTCTCGGGATTGGATTGATTCCTGATACATAGGAGTCTTCTTAAAATTTGCTGCCCCTTCATTATATGTAGGGATTGCAATCCCACATTCGATTAAAAAGGATTGGAATCAATCTGCAAATTTTGTACTTTCAACAAATGGAATCAGATATTTATACCGGGACAACAAACTCAAGTCAAGCTTGGAAAATTCAAACTTCTTTCAGAATATTAAATAATATATCGAATTCAAAATAAATATAAGGTTAGTTATTAGGGAATTGGTCTCTTAGAGCCAGGGGAGCATAGCTCCTACCCACATGTGACCTGATTATGCAGAATCGGTCATTTATGGGGGCCAACTTGGATGGTTCCTGGGCACAAAAGATCAATTTGTGTGTGTGAACAGACAAAAGATTATTTTTTAGAAGGTTACGATCAATCAATCAGATTAAAAGAATAGAAAAGAAAATAACAAACAAAAGATCAAAAAACAATTGTAGAAACCACTTAAAATCAGAAAAACTGAAGATTTCCTAAAGAATTAAAATCATTAAAGAAAAAAATATGTAAGAAAAAATGAAATTGAAAGACTGAAGTGCTGAGATTGAATGCAATGATAACATGTTTGGATAATATTTCCATAAAATTACACGTATGAGTTAAAGTGAAAATATACCATACATAAAAAGGAATTAAAGAAAATATATCAATTGTATATGATCTGCATGCATTAATAAAAATCATGGCTCTTTGGACAATGCTACCGATTAGAGACACTTTATGACATTTCCATACACAAACCTAGGTACCACAGTTTGTAATTTTCAGGCTTCTCTTTAAAAAAATACTTTATCTATGGTAGAATATGATTCTAAGCTAAGTTTAACTTGGAGAACAGGTTTCTCGTTCAAAACCTTAATACCTTTTCTTTGTCAGGAATTGCCAAACGTCAGTGGAAAGGAAAAATATCATGAAATCCACTAGATATCCAAAATAAAAATACAGCATACGAATTGAACAACAATCAATAAGAAAGCAAGCTTTCAATTCAACCCAAAAAATACTAAAATATTAAATTATTTGAGAAAACCCAAAACAAAAAAATCCTAGAACCAAAAACATAAGAGAGTAAGATGACAATGCATCCTCAATAGAAAATCAGTGACCCCCTCCTCATCCACGAACATAAAAATTAAAATTATAGAGAACCAATCCAGTGCCAATTAACGGAATGCAAGAAGCAGCCAGGCCGAATGCCGAATGCAAACAAGATGAAAGAATGCTCAAAAGCAGTAAAGACCTAAAACTACTAAATTCCAAAGCAACAAGACATTACAAGAAACACTATATCTAAAACATAAGGGAGTAAGAACACCACGAATTTCGATTACAAAGTCCGAGAAAGCTAAAGGTGGAACTACAACAAACTTATCCCGAACAAATTAAAAATATGCAAGAAGCAGCTCGATAAAAACAAACTAAAACCCCACAACAACAAAGAGAAAGGACTTTGAAAACCCTAAAATCCCACCCAAAATGAAAAATAACCACAAAAGAACGAACAGATGCAGTGCCAATCCGTTCAGTTTTCGTGACCAAGCGGTGAGACAAAGTTTCTGCTTTTTCTTCCTCCAAATCTTCTCTCTAGAAGAGCAAGAGAGCGTCCGTTTGGAATTCTAGTGAGATTCAGAGAACAGCCGAGGATAAATTTTGAGGAAATTAGGGCAGGATTTTCCATTTATGGCAGTGAAAAGAAAAGATAATCAGAAAAAAAAACCCTAGAAAGAAGACTCGTTTCTTTGGTTCTATTCATGCAAGGGTTTTTGTAGAGAGAAAGAGAGAGATAATGGATGCAGAGAGTCTAATACCAGGGAAGATAAAATAGACCTGGTTTACTAAACTACCCTTTAATTTTGTATTGGAATTATGTTGGGAAGATTAGGCAACAGGATCTCGTCCATCTCTGTTTCCTTGGCAAGCTATGAGAGAGAGAAATTAAAGGGTTTGACAGTGAGAGCAGAGGTGTCTCTACCCCTTTCTCCAAACCCTCTGATTTAACGGTGAGAGAGGGAGATGAAAGGGTTTGGGTCTCTACTCCTTTCCTCAAACCCTCGTCCACTCTCGGGGCATTAATAGAACAGATGCAGATTTCAATACCAAAACAAAACAGATTTCCGTCTTTCACCTGAAGCAAAAACATCACTAATGTATCAAATGCTACTGATTAACCTTTCCCGAAATAACAGTAGTTTTAAAATTACTAAAGAGTTGAAGAAAAATTGGAAAATAACAGAATACTCAACTCCCATTTCAAAAAAAAAAAACAGAATACTCACCTCAGGAAAAGCATCAAAGAAAAATAACTTATACGTGAGAGATAGAGAGGAGATGCAGGGTGGGATTTAGGTTTTGTGATTTGGAGTAGGGGATATTTGGGTTTTATAAAGAAGATCTGATTGTGAGGGAGTGTTACCGGAGAAAATTTGGAAAATAACAGAATACTCACCTCAGGAAAAGCATCGAAGAAAAACAACATAAATGTGAGAGATAGAGAGGAGATGTAGGGTGGGATTTAGGTTTTGCGATTTGGAGCAGGGGAGATTTGGGTTTCATAAACAAGATCTGTTTGTGAGGGAGTGTTACCAGAGAAAAAGGTTTGCAATACGAACGTGATTTTAGGGTTTCATTTTAGGGTTTCGAAAAAATGGACGAGGAGAGTGAGGGGAATGAAATGGGCTTTTCTTTTTCATTTGTCTGTTAAGGTTTACGGGTGCGAGAGATTTGCAGAGAGAGGATCGACACGCTATTGCTTGATGGGCACGGTTTCGTTAATGGGGACAGGGATGGAATTTAACATTTGAAGCTGGGTTTATTTTGGATTCTGAAAATTGTCGGTGCAAACAAAAAAAATCTGTACAAATATTAGAAACAATGGAATTGCTAGCGTCCATCACAAAATTCATTTCGCGGATCGTTTATTGCATTTCAGAGCAGCCACACAGGTTCACTTTCAGCAACTTTTGTCTTCATTTAAGAGGTGGCTGGTATGACATGCAGCAGACCATATGCAGAATGCCTTTTGCGATGGACCCTAGCAAATCCCTAAAAACAATAGGCTCACTGGATTTTAAGTTTTCTTTTGAACCGGTTAAGGCGGTTAAGTCACATATGAGAGTTTCAACCCTATTTACATTTCGCATCGTTTTTAAAAGAGGAAATGACCAAGAAAAAGGGCTTTGATATGATAATGATGTGTCAAGGGGGGAGAGTTGTAAATGACCAATGTAGAGTGATAGTGAATGGTTTGAGATTTTTAAGACAAATCTACCCTCAGGTAAAAATCGTTTATTTTACCCTCATAAACTTTACTTTTTTATTTTCACCTCTCTCTCTCTCTCTCTCTCTCTCTCTCTCTCTCTCGCCGGCCGTCGGTGTTGTCTCTCCGGCACTCTCTCGACGCCGTTTCTCTCTCTCTACGGTACTCTCTCTGTCGACGGAACCCCCTCTCTCTCCCTCTCTCCGGCCCTCTTTCTCAACGGCACCCTCTCTGTGGACAGCACCCTCTCTCTCGACGGCATCCTCTCTCTCAACGGCATCCTCTCTCCGGCCCTCTCTCTCCGGTAGCCTCTGATTCTGAGCGAACCTCCTCTCCCAGGTTGGTAGTCTCTCCCTCTCAGTTAGTTTTTGAGATATTAAGTTAGGATTTTGAGAAAATCAGTTTAGAAACAAAAAATTAGGGGTTTTGAGAAAATCATTTTAGGGGTTTTGGAAAAATCAGTACTCTCTCTCTCAAAATCCCTATTTTTTATAAATCTATGGTTTAAAGCCCTAAAGTTTGGTTTAAAACCCTATTTTTTATAGAAATCTATGGTTTAAAGACCTAAAGTTTGGTTTAAAACCCTATTTTGTTAACAAATATATGGTTTAAAGACCTAAAGTTTTGTTTGAACCATTAATTTGTTAGAAATGTATGGTTTATAGCCATAAAGTCTGGTTTAAACCCGTAATTGTTTGAACCCATATTTTGAAAATCCCCTAAGTTTTGAAATATAATGGTTTCAACCAAAATTTGATAGAAATATTTTGTTAAAACCCCTATTCAGTTTACAGAACCCCTAATTTTTCAGAACTATATGGTTTAAACCAATAATTGTCACACATTATTGGTTTAAACCCTTAAATGTTGAATAATAAATGGTTTAAACCAATAATGTTGAAAAGTCATTCGCTTGAATTCCTTCTATTTCGGAAAACAGGTTTTATCCCTTGTATTTCGGAAAACAGCTGTTAAGTTTTGAAAAATGATGGTTTAAACCAATATTTCTTGTAAATCTCAGGTTAAAACCTCTATTTTTTCGAAAATTAGTTGAGAAAACCGTTAATATTTTGACAATATATGGTTTAAACCAATAATTTCTCCCACCTTATTGGTTTACACCCCTAAATCTTGAATAATAAATGGTTTAAATCAATAATTTTTGACAAATCATTTGTTTAAAGCCCTTCTATTTCGGAAATCAGCCCCTAAGTTTTCAAAAATAATTGTTTAAACCAATATTTGATATAAAGCATTGGTTTAAACCGCTAATACTTGAAAAATCAATAGTTTAAACCCCTAATTTCTGAGCAATCATTGGTTTAAACCCCTAAATCTTGAATAATAAATGGTTTAAATCAATCATTTTTGACAAATCATTTGTTTAGACCCCTTCTATTTCGGAAATCAGCCCCTAAGTTTTGAACAATAATCGTTTAAACCAATATTTGATATAAAGCATTGGTTTAAACCCCTAATTTCTGAGCAATCATTGGTTTAAATCCCTAAATCTTGAATAATAAATGGTTTAAATCAATAATGTTTGACAAATCATTTGTTTAGACCCCTTCTATTTCGGAAATCAGCCCCTAAGTTTTGAACAATAATGGTTTAAACCAATATTTGATATAAAGCATTGGTTTAAACCTCTAATTTATGAGCAATCATTGGTTTAAACCCCTAAATCTTGAATAATAAATGGTTTAAATCAATAATGTTTGACAAATCATTTGTTTAGACCCCTTCTATTTCGGAAATCAGCCCCTAAGTTTTGAACAATAATGGTTTAAACCAATATTTGATATAAAGCATTGGTTTAAACCCCTAATTTCTGAGCAATCATTTGTTTAAACCCCTAAATCTTGAATAATAAATGGTTTAAATCAATAATGGTTGACAAATCATTTGTTTAGACCCCTTTATATTTCGGAAATCAACCCCTAAGTTTTGAACAATAATGGTTTAAACCAATATTTGATATAAAGCATTGGTTTAAACCCCTAATTTCTGAGCAATCATTGGTTTAAACCCCTAAATCTTGAATAATAAATGGTTTAAATCAATAATTTTTGACAAATCATTTGTTTAAACCCCTTCTATTTCAGAAATCAGCCCCTAAGTTTTGAACAATAATGGTTTAAACCAATATTTGATATAAAGCATTGGTTTAAACCCCTAATTTCTGAGCAATCATTGGTTTAAACCCCTAAATCTTGAATAATAAATGGTTTAAATCAATATTTTTCGACAAATCATTTGTTTAAACCCTTTATATTTTTGAAATCAGCTCCTAATATTTGAAAAACAATTGTTTAAACCAATATTTGATATATAGCATTTGTTTAAACCCCTAATTCTTGAAAAATCAATAGTTTAAACCAATAATTGATCGGAAATCATTATTTTAAACCCGAAATATTTGAGAAATTAGTTGGTTTAAATCAGTTGTTAACTTTTTTTCATCACATTATGTTTGAACAGGTCGAAATCTGATTTAGTGGATTTGATTCCATCTTTTCCCCCTAGTGATCATCTCATCAAACCATGGTAATGCCTCCGTTATTCTTTTAAGCCTTGTATTTTTT
This sequence comes from Tasmannia lanceolata, assembly GCF_043159265.1. NCBI lineage: Eukaryota > Viridiplantae > Streptophyta > Magnoliopsida > Canellales > Winteraceae > Tasmannia > Tasmannia lanceolata. The sequence goes on along the minus strand of NW_027518697.1, from coordinate 32,652,289 downwards.
AAAATGTTATATATATATATCTAATAATGGTTTGTTTTGCAGGCGTCTTATGCTACGTCGAGATGCTGCCCCTCTAAGTTTGCCGAATTCTTCAGGTCCCTTGAGTTGAGGAAAGCACATACCGATATGCTAGAGCGCGGCCCATTTGGAGCCTTGCTTAATTTGGAAGGTCTGAAATTGCACAAGGCAATTTTGACCGTCCTTGTGCGATCTTGGATACCCAAGTCTAGGGCATTTCAAATAGGTGGTATATTACTCCCCTTTGAGGTAAGAGATTTAGCATTGGCATTAAGCCTCTAAGCCTTGTAGGAGATAGAATACGAATAGACTGGGATTCGACAGAGGATGTGAGATTTGGTGAGATTACAGATGTTATAAGGGCGGAGTCCAGATCGGATGAGATTGCATCGGTCCACGCAACAGTGAGACATGTGTTGCTGCTTCTGTGCTGCTGTGTGCTTTTTGCCCGAGCTGACCCTGTGGATCACAGGACGAAATCCTGCCTCTTCCCCTACTTAGGAGCAGAGACCGTGGGAAGAATTGCTTGGACATACCCTGTCTACGACTTCCTGGTAGAGTCATTGGATTCATATTCGAAAAACAGAAAGACAGGATATATCACCGGATGCGCTATTATGCTACAGGTGAAGAGTACATATATTATATACATGATTACTCTTTTGTAAGTTTGGTTTTTTGTTCTTTAAAGGCTGACTGTCTGTCTTCATTCCAGGTGTGGCTCTTTGAGCATACTACCTTGTGGGCACCTTCAGCTCCAGATGCACATCCACGCCTATTAAAGTGGATCACAGGGATCGATACACGGAGGAGTGACCATGCAGCCCTTATCAGACAGATCCGTGATAGGAGGCTAAAGAAGACCCAGGTTAGACCTAGAGCTTCTGTACTCCCTTAGTACTCACTTTTTCTAACCGAGATTAACTATTCGATTTCAGGTTGTGAGGTGCCTACTACCTCTTCCTCGAGAAGAGGGCCTGCTATCTTTCACGGCAGATGAGGCTGATACTGTGATGGGAGAGGTAACGAAAATCACTCTCTTTCTTGCATAGGGTCGTTATATTCAAGTTATCTAAATTTTCTCTATTGTTGATACATTTATAAGAAAGAAGCTTCTGCGACCGCCCCAACAGTTGAGGAATGCCTCTCAATACACTAGTTCACCGTATACGGCTTTCGGGACTAAGAAGGTCAATGATAAAGCATTGCTGGTGGCAGACCCGCAATGCCATCGGTTGCTCCCTAAGGTTCTTGCGCTTCCCCCAAGGTAAATTGGATTGAAGCCCTTTTCCAATATAGTTATCTAGCCTTTGTAAATCCTAAACTATCAGGTGTTTTGCAGCGAACGAGTTATACAGGTCAACGGCGAGTTCCTGTGTGCCGAGGACTTGCTTATCCTTAACAACCCCATTGAGTGGTTAAGTTCTCCGGTAAATAATTTGGTTATTTATTCTAGAGCTGAATTCTTTCACCATCGATATTTGTCTCAAATCTCTATATGTTATTTTACGTAGATTATGAATGTATACGCCGAATATCTAAACGTTCGGGACGAAAATAAAAGAAAGCCTGGAGAAAGAGCCTGTGTGGCCATTACTACCTTCCTCTATGTAAGAATAGATAGTTTTCATTCCCAATCAGAAGTTATTTTTTATAGGTGGTTGTTCACAAGGTTCGAATTTGTTTTGCTCACTCCATTAACTTCTCTTGTATTATTTTTTTAGGATTGTCTAACTAGCAAAGACTACACTGGCTCCGATAGTCTTATGAAGTTTGTGAAACGATTAAACGAGTACCCGCCGGATACCCTAAAAAGAGTCTTATTCCCGCTGCATGTCCCTCAGCATTGGATTCGCCTGGTCCTCGATATGGTGGACGAGAAGTTCTACATCTTCAACTCCTTGCGAGAGCAGATCTACTATAGAGATGTTGTACCATTGGTGAGTTCGGGTCCCACTTTCCTTGGTTATATTTCAATGTATATAAAATCTTTAGCTTGTATGGATTGTTTTATAGATACGATACCTTGAACGGCTATACATAAGTATGTGGGACTTCGATGTAAGCAAGTTTAGTGTGGTGGAAGTCGAGAAGAGGCCCTTACAACTCAACAGGTAATAAATTTCACTTAAAATCAGTTTGGAAGTTTAAATTAATTGTGGAAGAGCGTGGTCGATGATGTGTTGTTGTTTTGCAGTAATGATTGCGGGCTGTTTGTGCTTAAGGAGATGGACTGCCTGGCACGTGACGTTCCGCCAGAGTTCAGTCAGGCAGATATAGAGCTGATGAGAGGACAATTGTTGGAGGATTTCTTAGAAGGGCGGTGTGGCACGGTTCTGAACTTGTAGGAGTTGATGAACAGGCAGGCTTGGCGAGGTTGAATTCCATTTCAAATGTAGGCTTGTAAGAAACAATATCCTTGTAATGTTTATATGTGGGTAAAGGCTGGGAAGATGCTAAAAATCGTTTTTCATATCAACATTGTATTTGGTTTGTCTTTTTGTACCAACCACCAGAAAATGCTGTTGTAAATAAGATAGGCTTTACACGGATATGTAAGTGGTACACATTCCAACACGAAAACATCTCTGTTGTTCTATATGTGGATCTTATCAAATACATGGATGATGGTTTGTAGTCTATAAATTTGTTTTAGATTTTGAGATCCAATGTAAGCCGAAAGTTAATTACTTCAGTCGAACTTATAAAAGTAAATTTCTAGCCAATAATCAGTTTTGAACCCAAAAAAAAATTAAATAAATCGTAGAAACTCTACTGCGGAATTCCGAGAAAAGTTTCGGAATTCCGCAGTAGCCATATACGAAACCCCAACATACGAAATTGTTACTGCGGAATTCCGCGAATTTTGTCGGAATTCCGCAGTCGGAATTCCGAGTTCTTACTCGGAATTCCGCAGTAACCCAATTAGGCAAAAAAAAAGGTCTCGGAATTCCGAATGTTTTTACGGAATTCCGAGAGTCGGCCCAGGCGCGCATAATGAGTGGACGGACTCGGTTTTTCTCATTTTTTTTCCCTTTTTCTCCTCTATCTCAAAAACCTCCTTTGTTTTTCTTTTTTTTTCCCTAAATCCACCATCCATCCTCCCTCCATCCTCGATCCTCTTCTTCCTTACGAAACCCTACATTTCTCTCCTAAACCTTACCCACATCATTTTTCTTGAAACCCTTTCCTCTTTCTCTCATTTTTCCATCTTTTAGGTGTCCCTTCCTCTTCTTTTCCTCAATCTCTCCTCTCCATCCTACATCCAACCCGTTTTTCTTCCTTCTCTCCCCTTCTTTCATCATATTCTTTCATTTAGGGCTTCAAATCCCTCTTTTTCTCTCTTTTTTTCCTTCTCTTCAAACCCTAATTTTCCAACCATGCCTAGAACGAAAAATTCAAACCTTGGCGGTTCCTCCGGCGGGCGAGACGATGAAGGACCATCAAGAAAGAAAGCCAAGGCTAAAGCTCCGGTTCCGGAAACTGAGGTTATTTCCGATTCATACTTCTCCTCCGCCCAAGCGAAGAAGACATGGCCAAAACTGGCTAATCGGGGCATCCTCACCGGCCGATTCATTGAGCCCGACGTTCTCCACCATTTCGACCTTCAAGCGCGATTTGATGCCGGTGGGTGGACCCAATTTCTTCATCTCAACGAGCTTGTCTACCCTGGGTTAGTTCGTCTTTTCTATACCAATCCCACTATCACTCCCTCTTACTTCCGAATTGAATCTCGTGTCAAGAACACCCCCATCAAACTCAATATTCATCAACTTGCTGAGATTCTCGCAATTAGTTCCAACGGCTTTGACCATAACTTTTGGCCAAGCAATGGGATCCATTCCCTCCCAGATCTTGATCACGACACTGTGTTTGGCCGAATTACCAAGCACTGGGAGCTCGGATCTGGTAATGGAAGAGACGGCTATGGTGAACAAAAATGAGATCTGTGATAGTTAAAGGTTGAGGAAGAAAATCAATAGAAACCAGATCTGATAGGGTTTGAAGTAAGATGATTGAAGGTAGTAAGGATTTTACTGGAGATGATGGCCGTAGGTCATCGGAGATAATAGCCGGAGAGAATAGCTGATCGAAGAAGTAAAAGAAGAAAAAGGGAGAATAAGGGATTATGAAATGAGATGGACAACCGGAGCTCCGGCGAGCTCAGTCAGAGGAGAAAATCCGAAAAGAAAACTTCCTTACTCTCGATCTCGCTCTCTCTCTCTTTTCTACCTCTGATATTTTGCTTCAGACGAAAGAAAAAATGAAAAATCCCCTTTCTTCCTTCTGATTTTTTTTCTTTTATACATCCATATAATGGTTGGTATATTGGCACACTCACAATTGATAATCGCACAGATTTTTGATGAGCGCGCGAATCAGCTCCGTCCCAGACGAGCTGATTCACCCCTCTTTACATATAAATGATATATATTCCTCCTTTTTTGCCATGGACAACTCCCATTTCAGATGAATCACCCTCCTTTTGAATTTGGACCATGCACAATGTCCTGGCTCGTTTACTGAGTAAACGCGCTCGGATTTTGATGAAATTTTACGGAGACCTATGGGGGACCTTAAGCTACCCTAAGGTTCAATTCGGGACCTCAGCTCACTGATTTGACAGGCCTTTGCACAAGCAACACAAACTCGGGTCCGGTCAAAATGGGGTGTCTACAACATCATCATCATCTTCATTAATGACTTTAGGAGGTTCAAATGACTCATCAAATTTGACATGCACGGATTCTTCCACAATTTGATTTCTTTTGTTATAGACTCTATAAGCTTTACTATGGGTTGAATAGCTTAAGAAGATACCTTCATCGGATTTTGAATCAAACTTATGCAAGGTGTCTTTCATGTTTAATATAAAACATTTACAATCGAAAACTTTGAAATAGCTAACTTTGGGGGGTGTTCCACTCCATAGTTCATAAGGTGTTTTGTTAAGGTGAGGTCTAATGAGCACTCTATTTAAAAGATAGCAAGCGTGTGAACGCCTTCCGCCCAAAAGTTTCTTGGAACATTGTGCTCATTTAACATGGTTCTAGCCATTTCAATAAGTGATCTATTTTTCCTTTCAACTACCCCATTTTGTTGGGGAGTTCTTGGAGCTGAGAAATTGTGCTTGATTCCATTTTCATTACAAAAGGTATCAAACTCAATGTTCTCAAACTCGGTTCCATGATCACTTCTAATTTCATTTATGAAAACCCCTTGTTCATTTTGAATTCGCTTGCACAAGTTGACAAATTTCTCGAAGGTTTCATCTTTACTAGTTAAAAATAACACCCAAGTGAACCTAGAGTAGTCATCAACAATCACATATACATATCTACTGCCTCCTCTACTACTAGTCTTCATGGGACCAAATAGGTCCATGTGAAGGAGTTGTAGTGGACAAGAGGTAGATAATACACTGATGGGTTTAAAAGTGTCTTTTGCATGTTTTTAATGAATGCAAGCACTACAAACTTTATCTCTAATGTATTTGAGTTTAGGTAACTCTCTCACAAGATTCTTAGAAGATAATCTTGAAATCAAATTCATATGAGCATGACCAAGTCTCCTATGCCATAACCAAGGGTTATCATCCATGGCGGAGAGACATTGGATGTTTTGATTTTCAAGGTCTTCTAATGCTAATGAATACATATTGCCATCTATATATGCAACAAATTCAACTTCATTATTCTTAGCCTTTAAAATCTTACAACTATCTTTTTCAAAAAGAACTTTGTGACCAAGATCACATAGTTGACTAATGCTTATCAAATTAAATGAAAGACCGTCAACGAGCAAAACATGTTCAACTTTAATGTCCTTAATTTTAATGGTACTTTCACCGATGATTTTGCTTCTTGTATCATCCCCAAAGGTGACATTTCCTTGATGACTCATGGTGACAAAGGCGAACTTGGTTACGTCTCCCGTCATGTGCCTTGAGCAACCGCTATCCAAGAACCACTTGTCCTTTGAGGGTTTTCCTTTCAAGCACACCTACAAGAATCAAAGCTCATGTTGAAGTTTTAGGTACCCACTTTTTCTTGGGTCCTTCAAGGTTAGGAACATCATAAAGCTCATCTTTTTTAACCCACATAAATTTAGATGCTTTTGATTTCTTAACATTGCATGCAAACCTTAAGTGTCCTATTCTACCACAATAGTGACAAGTAGGAATAAAAGCACTAGTGTTAGCATGGATGTGGGAGGAATTCATTATAAACTTATTTTTGAATGAGGCTTTGAAAGGAGTTGGTAACCAAGACCATTTTTTTCTAGAGAGACAAGCTTATTTTCAAGAATCTCATCTAGTTTGTTTTTGGCACATGAGAATTTTCTAAACGTTAAATCAAGTTCTTTGCATTTCAAAACAAGTTTCTCATTTTCCTATTTCAAGCTTTTGTTTTCAAAGATTAATTTGTCTACTTCTTCATTCAAAGCTTTGTTTTCCAAAATTAATTTTTCACTTGTATTGGTTTGCAAATCGAATTCCTTTTTCAAGAACCCAAAATCCCTAGTGATATCTTATAAGGACTTTTTCATTGTTTTGTTTTTGGCAAGTTGTAAATCCAAATTTTCATGAAGTTTTTCACAAGCAAATATTAGTTCATCATTAGAGAATTCATGAGACATATCATCAACATCATTTACCTCGGATACGGAGATATCTTGTGTCACATCGGCGAGTCCCATGAAGCAAAGGTGATTTTCATCCTTTCCATTGGATTCATTTCCGAATGAAGCACTCCCTTCATCCCAAGCCGCCGCACACAAAGCCTTTTTGCCATTTCTTCTATTCTTCTTATCCTTGTCATTGTTGTTGATGAGCGGGCAATTTGGCCTTATATGACCAATCTTGTTGCACTTATAGCATCTCATCTCCTCTTTGCTTGAAGGCCTATTTCTTCCTTAGCTAGAGTTGCCTCCTCTCTTGAATTTGAAAAATTTCTTGAATCTCTTGGTGAAGAGAGCAAGATCATCTTGTGTGTCTTCTTCACTCTCTTCCTCTTCACTCTCAACTCTTGCTTTAAAAGCTATTCCGTTCCTTTTTGTATCTTCCTTTTGTTTGTTTAAGGTTTCTCTTCCCTTTAAAACCATTTCAAAAGTTATTAAGGAACCTATTAAGTCTTCTAAGCCTATTTTTGATACGTCTTTTGCTTCTTCAATGGCGGTGACCTTGGGATCCCAGTCTTTAGGTAATGACCTAAGTATTTTGGTAACTAAGTCCTTGCTAGACAATTGTTTATCTAATGATCTCAACCCATTTGTTATGTTTGTGAACTTAGTATGCATTTCGGCAATGGTTTCATTAGGGTCCATCATGAATAGTTCATACTCTCTAAAGAGAAGATTCATCTTGGACTCTTTCACTTGATTTGTCCCTTCATGAGCTATCTCTAACATATCCCAAATCTCCTTAGCGGTTTCATGAGTAGAAACTCGATTGAACTCCTCGGGAGATAAGGCACAAATCAAGGCGTTCATTGCTTTTGCATTGATAGTGGACTCTTTTCTTTCATTTTCATCCCATAGTTTCATATCAACACTAGGTTCTTTATATCCATTTTGGATACTTCTCCAAACATCAAAATCTAAAGATTTCAAAAACACTTTCATTCTAGCTTTCCAATATGGATAGTTTGAGCCATTGAAGAAGGGAGGTCTAGTAGTGGATTGCCTCTCATTGCTATGAGAAAAGGTTGCCATTTGGATCTTTCCCTTGTGGGTTTTCAAAAAGAAATCCTATGTAAGAGCCTATGCTCTGATACCAAGTGAAATTCCTCTTAATAACCCAAGAGGGGGTGAATTGGGTTTCTTTTCAAATTTTAAGGATTTTGAAAACTTAGATTGTACTAGTTTTAGATTGAATAGGAAATCAAAAATAGTATTTAAAGCAATAGTAAAAAGCTTACCACAAGAGAAGAGGTGAAGAGACAAAGAAGCTTTGACACAAGGATTTTTATAGTGGTTCGGTCTTAGCTCAAGACCTACTCCACTCTTCTCAAATTACTCTCCTTGAGGATTCCACTATCTTCTCCAAGGAACTTAAATACAGCGTTCCTTCCGCCTTGTACAAATCGAACTTCACGCTCCAAGGGTCTACTATGGCGCCCTTTGTGCCAAATACAAAGAAGATGAAAGGTTTTAGCTTGCTTGCCTCTAGATAGGCTAATTACAAGTAAAGCTCACTCACTCTCATAAGAAAAGGATCAACAAATGAAAACCAAAAGTCTCTCAAGAATAATCTAAGGTAAAGGCACAAGAGAGAGATGGAGAGTGAAAATCTTGAGAAGAAAGAGGATCAAGCCTTTTAGTGCTCTTAAAATATTTGTAAACTCCTTAGATAGTTACCCAAGAGTCCCAAGGTTCATATATATAGAGGGGAGAGAAATACACAATTTTTAAGCTCCCCAACAGTCTTCTCTGACTTCGGGCTCGGAGCTCCGAGTCCTTATTTTTTTGAACCTGGAACAATTCTGGGAGCTCCGAGAATATTCTTGGAGTTCCGAGAAGCCTATAATCAGCAAGATTTCCTATTTTTATTGTTGATTTTATTTGGGCTTTTGGAACTCAATCTAAGCATGATAAATGGAATGTTATGTGAGTCCAAATATGTTGGGACACCACCATGAACATTCACTAACCAATTAAATTCTATCTAGGTTGATTTTAACTCTCCCTTGTGCCATAGACCTAGATTATACATGAAGGACCATTTACATCTTAATTTTACTTGGTCTTCAATCTTGTTGGTACTTTGTAGAGGCTTTGACATGTCTTTACTCAACTCTATTGATGCTTGAGCCAAGCTTGAACTTTTGAGTTGATTGCCATTCTTGTTAGGCTAGAGTTCAACCTTGTCTTTGAATACCTTTGAGATGGTGATGCCTTCTTCATGCCTTTGATATCACTTTGAGCTTTAATGATTTGCCATTTGTCATGCACTCTTGAGGATGCTACGCTATGAACACCATAACTTTGCCAATGGAAATCATTAGTGTAAAAAACCTTTATTTTATAACAAATTGAGTTTGTTAATCATCAAAACATTTCAATGGGAGTACTTGTTGAACCCTTGGGCTAACAATGTTCAACCTTCTCGAGTTTCTATTTGAGGAGAATGTCCCTTTCAAATATCGTTGTATCTTTGACATCTTTTATGACGCAAGTCATAAAAGATGCCCCTAGTATGATTACTTCCATAATAAAATTCATTGGAGAGCAACAGGAGAAAAATAGGCCAAAGGCTTTCATTAATGCACACTTTGGGTTACAAAGCTTTTCTGATAAACATTAGGGCTTATAAAGCTTTTCAAAAGTACAAGAACATGGTTCTGCTCAAAATCTTCTGCTTCATTTCTACCATCTGTTAATGCTGGAACTGGGCTAAAAGCCTATCAACTTCTGAACTCTGCTCTGCTTTGCATTTATTCACAGGAGCCATGAATTCTCTGCTTCTCTGAGAGTTCTGGTTTTTTTTTTTTCTTGCCACCCCGGCTTGGGGAGGAATTTTAACTAAACAGGATTTTGGAAACTGACATCGACTCAACAAGGAAAGACTTTGACAAATTACGAACGAGACAAAAGACGAACACATGACTCGAACACTAAGAGAGACTGAAATCTGCTTCTTAGTCTGATAAATATTTTTTTAAAATGGTAAAAGTCAACCCCCCTAGAGTCTTTTGAATACCGTGTTCAAAGGCATTTCATTCCTCTTTTCAGGATTTCTGTCATGGTTGTTATCCCTTCAGATTGCTCGGTTTCAACCTCTCTAACTCAAAGAGTATCAAAAGAAGTCTTGATGGTGTTTACTCAGACTTTGAGAAGGTGCCAAAGAAAACTGAAAGTTTAGCTGGCGTTTTAAAGCCCTGTCCTCTCTTCATGAAGTCACTGCCATGACCAAATCGCCTTTTCAGGTTTTCGATTCAGCGGACCGCATGCCTTAATTTTTGCCTAGACTGTCTGCCCTTGCAGATTTTCCATCCAGCAGGCTCAGTTCCCTGATTTTTGCCTAAGCCGCCCTTTCGGGTTTTCAGCTTAGCGGGTGAATGACCCTAACTTTTGCCTAGACCGCCCTTGCAGGTTTTCAGTCTAGCGGGTCTAAGACTCCATCATTTTTCTTTCTTTCTGTTTCTCTACAAACCTGGGCCTGAGTACATGTTTGAGAAATTAAATAACCGCAAGTGCACGGATCGTGTAAATACGGGTCGAACTCAAGGAAGAGAAATCTAGTTGTCAATCCTATTCTTTTACCGATTAGAATACTAGCTATGATATAATGTTGCCTGGAATGGACTCAGGATTTCCGTGGACTTAGACCTCGGAGCCAACACTATATATAAGCGTGTATTCTATTCAATCTAAGAATCAAATTCAACTACGATCTTGATTTGGAAATCTTAATTTAGGCAAAGTGTACTAAAATTCTAATGATCTTTATTAACTACTTATCTAATCTAATTAGAAAACTAAAATTCTAAAGGCCTAAGTTAATTGAAAAATTGCGAAAGTAATTTGGAATAGTGTAAAAACCTTAATTCAATATAAAAGATTACTTAGGGTTAGAATCCACCATGGGTTTGGATTAAATTGATTAATTAAAACAACTCTTGAATTGGGTTGAAAATTCGATTAACTAGTCAATAAGGAATAAGATCAAAGGGATGTCATTCCTTATAAGTAATTAATCAAATCCACTCTCCAATTTACATTGATTATATAGAACTTTATATTTGTTAATCAACAATCATTCATACGAAAGGGGAAAGCCAATGGCATGAATGATTGGGATTTTCCAAACACAAACTCCTACACAATTTTTCAATTGAGTAGATTGATTTAATTGTAAATATTTCTCCTTCCCCATGGTTTCAACTAAATCCTAAGTAAATAGGATTTAGTTACTCATGAAGAAGGGAAGAAAAACAAAATTAAACGAGATAGATGGGAGAAGAATTGCCATATAGAACTTGAAAGAAAATTAAACAAAAACTAATTACTTCTTCACTAACTTGAATTGAAACAAAATTATATCAAATTGAACTTAAAATAAATAACAAAAATTAAATAGAAGGTAGTCTTTTTCTCCTCCAACTTTGGTTGCATCTTCCTCCTTCAAGCTTTAATGTCACCTTGAGTTTGAATGGTGGATGATGATGCCTTGGATTGAGAGTTGAAAAGAAAAAGAAAAAGAAAGAACAAGAAAACCTAAGGGAGAGAGCTTGAGAGTAGTGGAGAGAAAAAGAAAAAATAGAGTGGTAGAGAGAAAAAGAGAATGAATTAGAGAACAAACAGGATGTGTAGAGAGGCAAAAGGGAGAGAAGTAGAGAGAGATAGAGCAATAGGAGAGCAAGAAAAAAAACGAGAGTATGGTAGAGAGAGGAGAGCATGGTAATGATGGCCTTTATAGATTTTGGGGTCAAGCAAATTTGCCTAGTTTAGGCCTAAGAAATCAAAGGCTATGATTGCACCAAAATTTCCAATGGCTCAAAAAAATTCCAAAACTACCTGCCAAGCCTTTTTTCTTGGAAAAGAATGGATCTATTTGAGAAGAGAGAGAGAGTGCGGCAATCCAAGAATGGGAAATATTCTAAAAAATTATGATCGTCTTACTTTGTTAACACAACACTTCATTTACCCTCTTTTTCTAAACAACTTCTAATTTGGAAATTATCTTTTAAACAAAAGGGAAAGAAACCCAAAAGCTTTATTTCCGTTTGAATCAATATGCATCCCAAGTAGGGCCCGTCAATGGCAAATGTGCCTTTAGAATGGAGATGGAAAGATGGAGCAATCTCATTCGTTGATAAAAGGTAAGGGATCTCATTAGATATTTTTGGGTTGTTAGAGGTCCACCAAAAAGATGAGATGCCTAAACTTGATACCCCACGTTTTCCAATACCAACAAATGGCAAGGTTGCCATTACTGTTTTTAAATTCGGTGGACCCCACTTATATTGTGCATGGCTTTCCAAAAGCCACACCATACGTGACATCATCCCCACCTCATCCACAAGAGCTGCCGACTATATTGGTCTTATTGCCAAAAACAAATCATCACTCCTCTCTTTAGAAAGAAAAAGATATTCCCAATTTGCTCCCCTTAGCATGTGCTCTCGGAAATACCACTTTTATTGAACTTGTGCATGCTTGTACTCATTTTCAATTGATTAAATTCCACCACTGTACGTGCATGTCTTCCTTCAAGCTTGGTTGAATCCCATTTTCTAAAAATTCCATCACTTTCTAAAAATGCTAATGTAGTCCCCACTTTTAGAGAAAGTGAATTGCGCATCATGGCATGATCCGAGCCACCCATTTAATTGCTCAAAATTAAATTAACTTGCACTCCTAATTCATCTTAGTAGAGCAATCCCAACCATCCATTTGAAAGTCCCCATAGTGGTTTTCATAGAGCAATCTAATCGTCCAAATGGTGGGCGATAATGTAAATTGGTTGCACTTCTCTAATTCATCTCCATAACTTGATCCGAGCCGTCAATTTTAATGAATGTTAATAAAACCCCTCAAATCATCTCCCAAGGCCGATCAAACCATTCACTTTATCGGGCCACAATGTAAATGTTGATTGCACCCTTTTTTTTACAATTCCAATAATATGATCTTGTCCGGATATATCAACAAATCCAACAGTTGGGATGCCCAACAAATGGTCTGTATCATCATATATAGTCAAAATTTCCACCCTCTTGGTCTCTTGTGAAATTCAGCCAACATTGGAAATTGGTTGTTTCTCTTCAATATTTCATCTTTTAGCTTCAATTCCTTCAAAAATCCACTTAGAACCCTGAAACACCAAAAATAAGAAAATACCTTAGTAGCACTGCTTTAAAGGACAAAATATGCATGTTTCCTATCACTATCATTCACACATAAATGTGTTCATCAGTACACCAGAAGGACTTTCGGGTAGGCTTAGGTTCGATAAGGCTAAACCCTAATGTGTTTGTATGTAATTGGACCGAATCAGCGCCCTCCAGACTGCCTACGTATCCCCAAAGAAATTGGGAATCAGGTCACGCGTGGTTCAGGTTTAAAATCTTTTATGACTAAAGTCATAAAAGATGCCCCTGGTTTAAGTTTGACAAAGAAACTTCGACTTTGCTTTTGGCTCAAAAGTGCTTTTAGCAGAAAGGGTTTTCATCATTCATTTTTTTTAGGCCCAAAGGGTTTGCAAATAGTTTAAAACATTTGGGATATTGGCTTGAAGCTCAAATCGTCCAAGGATGGCCTCCTGGTGTACTTAAGCATAATATTTTTTTAATTGATCCAGGTTTGTGGGTTCATTTAATTTTTCTCCATTTTCATTGAGGAGTCTTACGGCTTTTCCAGGCAGGACTTCATCGAAGATGTAAGGACCAGACAAGTTTGGCCTGAACTTTCCTCTCGGATCAAACACCGGTGCTCTGTAGGACTTCAAAACAAGATCTCCAGGCTTTAGATCATGGACACGAACTTTCTTGTTGAAAGCTCTCTCGATCCGCCTCTGATATCCCTGGATATGATACAAGGCTCTCAGCTTCTTCTCATCTATCATCTGCAGCTCATCATGTCTGGCCTTTGCCCACTCTAACTCTGGCAGGTCGGCCTCTATCATGACTCTCAAAGAGGGAATTCTTAATTCAACAGGGAGAACAGCTTCCATTCCGTACACCAAACAATACAGAGTTACACCCGTTGAAGACCTGATCGATGTCTTATAAGCCCATAAGGCATAAGGGAGTTTGTTCGACCAGTCCTTATATGTCTTAGTCATCGTACTGATAATGACTTTAATATTCTTATTTGCAGCCTCTACAGCTCCATTCGTTTGAGGTCTGTTAGGAGATGACTTGTGATGTCTTATCTTGAACTCTTCACATAGGTGTAACACCTCTTTCTTGAAATGCGACCCATTATCTGAAATTAGCTCGAGAGGTACTCCGTATCTGCAAATAATGTTGGTACGGATGAACTTCGCAACTGTGTTGAAAGTTATGGAAGCATACGAAGCGGCTTCAATCCATTTCATAAAATAGTCAATCGCGACCAGAATGTACTCATGCTCGCTCGAAGACTTCGGATAAACCTTTCCAATTATATCAATCCCCCATACTGAAAAAGGCCATGGTGAAGTCAAAGAGTGCAACTCCGAAGGAGGAACACGAATGAGATTAGTATAAACTTGGCACTTATGGCATTTCTTCACAAATGCGAAGCAGTCTGCTTCAATTGTGGGCCAATAGAAGCCAAGTCTAAGAATCTTTCTTGACAACATTTTCCCATTCATATGAGGTCCACAAACTCCCTCATGGGTCTGCTCAATAAGTTCGGCAGCTTTATCTTCATCAACACAAAGGAGCTGTATGCCATCAAATGACCTTCTGTACAGCTCTACACCGCAAATGATGAAATTAGCAGCTAACTTCTGAAGAGTTTTCCTTTCCTTGCTTGAAGCTTCTGGAGGATGACCCTTGTCCGAAATGAGGTGTCTGATATCTGTGTACCAAGGTTTCCCATCTGGACATTTAGCTGAAATCTCTATAGCATTCACGTGCATAGGAGCCCATTGCAGTCTGATGGCTAGCAGTTGAACTTCCATTGTAGCAGAGATATCTAACATCGAGGCCAAAGTAGCCAAAGCATCAGCAAAATGATTTCTGGTCCTTGACAAGTGAGTAAATGTGACGCTCCTAAATTTCTGGACCAGAGATTCCAAATACATATTATAAGGGATCAATCTATCTTCTCGAGTTTTTCATTGTCCATTAATCTGGCAAATGATCAGGATGGAATCCCCAAACACATCAATGTCTCGAATCTGCAAAGCCAAGGCTGCTTCGAGTCCGGCAATACAAGCTTCATACTCTGCCATGTTGTTGGTGCACTCAAACTGCAACTTAATGGAGATAGGAATATATTCTTTCTTTGGAGATACCAAGACTGCACCCACTCCTTGACCACGACTGTTTAACGCTCCATCAAAGTACATTAACCACTTGGTGTTGAGAACCTCTTCTTCTTCGATATCTATAATCTCTTCATCAGGGAATTCAACTTTTAGAACAACATTCTCCTCAACTAGAGCATCAGCCAATTGTTCAGCTATAACCCGCCCCTTAACTGATTTCTGATTGACATAAGTGATATCGAACTCAGACAATAACAATAACCACCTTGCAGTCCTTCCTGTAAGGGCAGGTTTCTCAAACAAGTACTTTAGAGGGTCCATTCGCGAAAGCAGAAGAACCTTGTTTGAAAGCAAATAATGTCTAAGCCTCTGGGTTGCCCAAACTAATGCGAGACAAGTCTTCTCCAAAACAGTGTATTTTAATTCATACTCTAGCATCTTCTTGCTGATGTAATAAATCGGCCTTTCTTTCTTAGACTCAAGATCCTGCTGAGCAAGCATGCAACCATCGCTGTATCTATGATAGATAAGTACAACAGCAACGGCTGGCCTGGAATGACAGGCGATAGAACAGGGGGCAAGGATAGGCACTGCTTAACTTTTTCAAAGGCCTCCTGACATTCTGCATTCCACTTTTTCGAGGAATTCTTCTTCATAAGCTTGAAAATGGGTTCACACGTCATCGTCAGATGTGCTATGAACCGTCTCAGATACTGAACTTTTCCAAGGAAACCTCGGATCTGCTTTTCCGTTTTAGGGGGCTGCATTTTTTGGATCGCCTTGATCTTTTGGGGGTCCACCTCTATTCCTCTTTCGCTGACCATAAACCCCAAGAGCTTTCCGGACGTAACGCCAAATACACATTTACTTGGGTTCAGACGAAGCTGATACTTCCTAATCCGCTCAAAGAACTTTCTCAGGGAAACAGTGTGCTCAGGCCGAGTCTTCCCCTTTACGATCATGTCATCTACGTAAACCTCAACCTCTTTGTGAATCATATCATGAAGAAGATTCGTAGCGGCTCTCTGAAATACTCAAGAGGGGGGGTGAATTGAATTAAACTCAATATTAGGCCTTTTGAAAATTATCTATAAACCCTAATTGGAATTTTTCTTCACTTAAATAAATATTTGGTTAGTGCAAATATAATTGAAAGAACAAAGTGAAATGCCAAACCAAAACAATAATGGAAATGCAAGAGTGAGAAATTGACACACTGATATATAGTGGTTCGGCCAACGGCCTACTCCACTCTACTCAAGGTCGCACTTGAGGGATTCCACTATAGGAGACCTCCACGATGCCCGGCTCCGAGGCGGTTACAAATCCAAGGGATATTAAACAAGGATGCCCTTACACCTTTACAAAGACTCTCCTTCTCCGCCGAGTTCTAAGCGGTTGCTCTCTAGGGAATTAAAAAGGGAATGCCCTAGCCACCTACACTAGATTTGAAAGAGAATAGCTTGGCTTCTTCTTGAAAGCTTGATGCTCTTTGTAGACCCTTGATTGCTCTTCAAAGATGGTGATTTGCAAGTGAAAGCACTACTATATCCAAACTCAAAAGATTCACAAGTGAAAGGCAAGTTTGGGATGAAAAACAAAAACTCAAGCTAAAATGGATTGCAAATGTTTTTGATGCTTAAGGATGTTTTTCAAAGATCAAGAGAGAGTGAAAAACTTCTCTACATGTTGTATATATAACCACACCAAAGAATATGACCGTTTGGGGGTGGACATATCAAAAACCAACAATTAATTTGAATCCCAACGGCTATTTTTTAGTCTGTCGCGAGGTTCTCGGAGTTCCGAGAACCATTCTCGGAGTTCCGAGAACCATTCTCGGAGTTCCGAGAATTCTCGGAGTTCCGAGAAATATTCTCGGAGTTCCGAGACAACGGCCAGAAGAAATAAAATTTCTACTGGACCATTTCTCGGAGTTCCGAGAAATTGTCTCGGAGTTCCGAGAAAGTGTCCAGATGCTACTGGACCTTTTCTCGGAGTTCCGAGGGAACTCTCGGAGTTCCGAGCTCGGAGCTCCGAGAAAAATTCTCGGAGTTCCGAGAAGCCTAAAAATCCGCACTTTTTGATTTTTATTGCAAATTTGATTTTTAGCTTTTGGAACTCAACTCCTATGGTTATTTTGGAATGTTTATGAGGGTCCCAACATGTTGGTCCACCACATAACCATTCACTAATGCATTTTAAGTTCTTAAGTGTTCTTTGAAAACTAAGTTGAAAACACTTTGCCTTGACTTGGAAATCTAAAGAGAAAGGATGTACAATGATACCTATGCAATCTTCAACTTCTCTTTAGTCTTGGTCTTCAATTGATCTTCCATCTTGTGTATGCTTTGCTTGAGAGATGAGGTGAGCTTCACTTAGCTCCTTTGACTCTTGTATGGGATATCTCCAAGCATGACCATGTTGTGTGTTGGTTTCTTCAATGATCAATCCTATCTCAAACACAACACTTCAAAGCAAATTGATTAGTATTCAAAAAACACAATCAATTATGTTTAGAATCATCAAAACAAGATAGGAGAGTAGACCCTTGGGCTTACAATCTCCCCCTTTTTGATGATGACAAACAAAATTGATTATGAGGTGTGTGTGGAGTGACATAGTAGGCAAGTGAATACTAGAACTCCCCCTCAATATATGCACACATATAAATGATACAAGTTATAAGCAAGTGGTGCATATAGTCAATTGAATAGATAATCAATTTCAAACTTCTCCCCCTTTTGTCATCGACAGAAAGGGTGTAAAAAAAAAATAGGAGTGGATAACTCCCCCTGAATCAATGCTTATGGTATAAAATTATATAACCAAGTAATGCACATATACCTGTTCATGATCGAGATGTTGACATATGTCAAGATGTTAGGTATTTTAATTAAAGTGAAGATACCTCTCCAACTTAGAAAAACTAAGAAGGCTAAGAATATCAATTGAGTGATTTTTAAGATTAAAAATTTGACATCTCATTCATGCAGATACTACCAAACAAAGATTATATATATAAATACTATATAGATAAGCTGGTTAAAGGCACAAAGTATTTATTTGGCAATTTCTTTGATTTGATCCGCACTCCATATGTTTAAGGCACTTCGGATATAGCAAATTCTATCATCACTAAGGGGTTTTGTAAAGATATCCGCTAATTGTTCTTCAGTGTTGATATATTTTAAGCAAATATCCCCTTTTTGTGAGTGATCTCTGATGAAGTGGTGCCTAATCTCAATGTGTTTTGTTCTTGAGTGTTGTATGGGGTTCTTTGTTAAGCTTATAGCACTAGTATTGTCACATTGGATGAGAATATTTTCCATTTTGATTGCATAGTCCATCAATGTGCTTTTCATCCATAGGACTTGAGCACAGCAAGCTCCAGCTGCCACATATTCTGCTTCTGTTGTGGACAGAGCTACTGAATTTTGCTTCTTGCTAAACCATGAAACAAGTGATTTACCCAAGAATTGGCAAGTCCCACTAGTGCTTTTCCTATCTACTCTACATCCAGCAAAGTCTGCATCTGAATATCCGATGAGAGTGAAGGAAGATGATCTTTCATACCACAGTCCTAGACTTTGGGTTCCTTTTAAGTACTTGAAGATCTTCTTAACTGCCGATAGGTGAGATTCTTTTGGATCCGATTGAAATCGAGCACAGAGACAGACAGTAAACATAATGTCTGGTCTGCTGGCTGTCAAATAGAGCAAACTACCTATCATACCCCTATACAATTTCTGATCCACAGATTTGCCAAATTCATCTTTTTCTAGCTTAGCAGTAGTACTCATGGGAATTCTTGATGTCTTACTGCTATCCATGCCATACTTCTTTAATAACTCCTTTGTATATTTTTCTTGATTTAAAAATATTCCATTTTTGTATTGTTTAATTTGGAGTCCTAAGAAGTAGGTTAACTCTCCCATCATGCTCATTTCAAATTCATTTTTCATTAAGGTTGCAAATTCATCACACAATTTTTGATTAGTTGAGCCACAGATGGTATCATCCACATAGATTTGGACAAGGAGGATATCATGATTTTCTCTTTTGATAAATAAGGTTTTATCCACCTTTCCCATCTCAAATCCCTTTTCAACTAAGAAAGTGCAAAGCCTCTCATACCAAGCTCTAGGAGCTTGCTTTAATCCATATAAAGCTTTATCAAGCCTGAAGACATGATTTGGATGTTTGAAGTCTTCAAAACCTGGAGGTTGCTCAACATACACTTCCTCTTGGATATAGCCATTTAGGAAGGCACTTTTGACATCCATTTGATATAGTTTAAATCCTTTATGAGATGCATATGCCAAAAGTATCCTAATAGCCTCCATACGGGCAACAGGAGCAAATGTCTCATCATAATCTATCCCTTCCTCCTGATTGTACCCTTGGGCTACAAGCCTAGCTTTATTCCTAGTGATAATTCCATTTTCATCCAATTTATTTCTATACACCCATCTCGTGCCAATGACTGGATGATCACTAGGTCTAGGTACTAGCCTCCATACTTTGTTCCTTTCGAATTGACTCAACTCTTCTTGCATGGCCATCAACCAATATTCATCCTTTTCTGCTTCCTTGATGGATTTTGGTTCTAATTCGGATAGGAATGCCAAATTATTGCTCACACTACGATAGTATGATCTAGTTCTTACTGGCAATGTGGCATCACCTAAGATTTGGGATTCAGGATGATCAACCAATGTTCTCCTATCCCTAGGTAATGAGGCATCATCTTCATTTTCTACTTCCTCACTAGGTGGTGTATGACTAGTAGATGCATGAGGAGGAGCACTCAATTTTGGAAAAAGATGTTCAACGGGTTCATCCTCATCATGTGGCATTTCTTGAGGTGTTGGCTCTCTTTCATCAAATGTCACATGCATGGATTCTTCTACTACTAGGGTTCTCCTATTAAATACTCTATATGCTTTGCTATGAGAAGAATACCCTAAGAATATTCCATCATCCGACTTCTTATCAAATTTATGTAAATTATCTCTAATGTTCAAAATGAAGCATTTACATCCAAACACTCTAAAATAGCTTATATTTGGTTTCAAGTTTTTCCAAAGCTCATAAGGTGTTTTCTTAGAGATTGGCCTTAAGTATACCCTGTTTATGATATAGCAAGCGGTGCTAACCGCTTCCGCCCAAAAATATCTAGGGAGATCATTTTCATGCAACATTGTTCTAGCCATTTCTTGGAGAGTTCGATTCTTTCTTTCTACTACTCCATTTTGTTGAGGTGTTCTAGGTGCGGAAAAATTATGTTTAATGCCATGTTCATTACAGTAAGTGTCAAAGTGTACATTTTCAAATTCCGTTCCATGATCACTTCTAATGTGGGAGATGGCAACACCTTTTTCATTTTGAATTTGATTGCATAATGTTAGGAAGTTTTCATAAGTTTCATCTTTATGTCCTAGAAATATGACCCATGTGAATCGTGAGTAGTCATCAACAACTACAAACACGTACCTCTTTCCACCTAGGCTACTAGTCTTCATTGGTCCAAAAAGATCCATATGAAGTAGCTCCAAAGGGTAGGAAGTTGAAATCATATTTTTAGGTGCAAAAGAGCTTTTCAATTGTTTTCCTAATTGACAAGTTCTACAAATGTGATCCTTGATGAATTTGAACTTAGGCAATCCTCTAACACTTTCTTTTGAGGAGAGGGTCGAAATGAGATCCATTCCGGCATGACCCAACCTCCTATGCCATAGCCAAGAATCCTCACTAATGGCATTTAGACAAGTCACTTTTTGGAGTCTAAGATCATCTAGTCCAATTGTATAAATGTTATTGTCTCTAGACCCTATGAATTTTACTTCTCCATTTATCTTATTTTTAACAATGCATTTGTCGGGATTGAAGACAACTTCAAAACCATTATCACATAATTGACTAATGCTAATAAGATTATGGGACAAGCCATCAACAAAGAGTACATCATGTATGGGAGAGGTAGAGTTACCTATGGTGCCTTCACCTTTGACTTTTCCTTTCTTGTCATCTCCAAAGGTAACTTCTCCACCATCCTTGAGTGATAGGGATGCGAATTGAGTGAGATCTCCGGTCATGTGTCTAGAGCATCCACTATCAAGGTACCATGTGTTCCTCTTGTTGTGGCTTTTAAGGCATACCTACATAGGAATAGGCAAGTGAGATCCCTTAGGTACCCAAATCTTCCTAATCTTGCTATGTTCATTTGTTTTCACTTTAGAGTTCAATTTGATCTTATCTTGTTTAGCATGCAAGCAAGCAACTTTATAATGACCTAACAATCCACAATAAAAGCAAATTTTGGTACTACTAGAGGAGGTCTTTTCAAGTTTGTTTTTATAGTTAGATATTGTGGTATTCCATCTATGTCCAAGTCCACTTTTGTCACTTGACATTCTTTGAAGATTTACAAGTTTATCCAATTTTAATGAACTATTTTCAAATTTTTCAAAGAGTTTCTTGAGTTCATCATATTCAAAAGATAGTTTACCGTTTTCATGCTTTAGTTTGTTATTTTCAATAGAAAGATTTTGTCGATTTTCATTCAAAGTCT
Source organism: Tasmannia lanceolata (assembly GCF_043159265.1). Lineage (NCBI taxonomy): Eukaryota > Viridiplantae > Streptophyta > Magnoliopsida > Canellales > Winteraceae > Tasmannia > Tasmannia lanceolata. The sequence goes on along the minus strand of NW_027518697.1, from coordinate 32,630,777 downwards.
TAATGGTAGCATTTAGCTCATGAATCTCTACTTTGCATTTTTCATTTTCATCATCTAAGAATTCATGATCCCTTTTTAACCAACCAAATTCTTTTGTCATGTTAGCAAGAGAATTTTCAAGTGATGCAATTTTATCAAATTGAATTTCAAGTTCATCATTTGCACTTTGTAAGGAATCTAAAACTTCTTGTAAGATAATGACATCATTTAAAGTGTTTACCTCATTGTTGTCGTTTGTTGAGGCCATGAAGCACACATTTCTTGCTAATAGGCAATCTTCCCCATCATTTTGTTCGCCTTCGCTTTCAATCTCCTCATCCCATGTGGCGGACATTCCTTTCTTGCCTTCTCTTCTCTTGAAGCGGTTGTTTGAAGTGGGTTCATTGTTGAGTGGACAATCCGGGCGAATGTGTCCAAGCTTCTTGCAACCGTAACATCGGGGTTGAGAAGATCCATCACCAACTTCTTCTTTCTTCTTGAATGGAGGATTGGTCCTTCTATTTCTCATGCCTCCCATGTTTCTTTGCAAGAACTTGATCCTTCTTGTTAGGAGAGCTACTTCATCCTCGATGTCTTCCTTTGCATCTTCACTTTCACCTACATTACAAGCAAAAGCAATTCCTTTTCCTTTTTCGATTTTAGTTTCGATTTCGGGTGCTTTTGTTTTGAAAATCATTTCATGTGTGATCAAGGACCCTATAAGTTCATCTAGGTTCAAAGTGTTCATGTCCTTGGCTTCGGTGATTGCGGAGGTTTTGGATTCCCAAGACAAAGGTAGGGACCTAAGAATTTTAGTTACTAAATCTCTATTGGAAAATTGTTTTCCAAGTCCCCTTAATCCATTTACAAGGTTGGTGAATCTAGTGTACATGTCGGCAATTGTTTCATCGGGTGTCATTTGAAAAAGTTCGTATTGCCGAAAAATATGGTTCATTTTAGATTCTTTAACTTGATTGGTTCCTTCATGGGTGACTTCTAGAGTGTCCCAAATTTCCTTAGCCGAATTCAAATTTGATACTCTATTGAATTCTCCGGGAGATAGAGCACAAATGAGAGAATTCATGGCTTTGGCATTATAATTCGAAGCTTGTTGTTCGGCTTCGGTCCAATCATTTAAATTTCTTGTGGGTAGGATATATTCATTATTAATTGCTCTCCACATTTGATAGTCTTGAGTTAAAAAGATTTTCATTTTAGTTTTCCAAAAACCATAATTTGTACCATCAAAATAGGGTGGCCTAGTGTTTGAATAACCTTCATGATGTTGAGGGTAGTTTGCCATTTTTGAATCTTTACTCTAAACCGGTTAGGGTTTTCAAAAAAAATAGAGACGAGGCTCTGATACCAATTGAAATACTCAAGAGGGGGGGTGAATTGAATTAAACTCAATATTAGGCCTTTTGAAAATTATCTATAAACCCTAATTGGAATTTTTCTTCACTTAAATAAATATTTGGTTAGTGCAAATATAATTGAAAGAACAAAGTGAAATGCCAAACCAAAACAATAATGGAAATGCAAGAGTGAGAAATTGACACACCGATATATAGTGGTTCGGCCAACGGCCTACTCCACTCTACTCAAGGTCGCACTTGAGGGATTCCACTATAGGAGACCTCCACGATGCCCGGCTCCGAGGCGGTTACAAATCCAAGGGATATTAAACAAGGATGCCCTTACACCTTTACAAAGACTCTCCTTCTCCGCCGAGTTCTAAGCGGTTGCTCTCTAGGGAATTAAAAAGGGAATGCCCTAGCCACCTACACTAGATTTGAAAGAGAATAGCTTGGCTTCTTCTTGAAAGCTTGATGCTCTTTGTAGACCCTTGATTGCTCTTCAAAGATGGTGATTTGCAAGTGAAAGCACTACTATATCCAAACTCAAAAGATTCACAAGTGAAAGGCAAGTTTGGGATGAAAAACAAAAACTCAAGCTAAAATGGATTGCAAATGTTTTTGATGCTTAAGGATGTTTTTCAAAGATCAAGAGAGAGTGAAAAACTTCTCTACATGTTGTATATATAACCACACCAAAGAATATGACCGTTTGGGGGTGGACATATCAAAAACCAACAATTAATTTGAATCCCAACGGCTATTTTTTAGTCTGTCGCGAGGTTCTCGGAGTTCCGAGAACCATTCTCGGAGTTCCGAGAATTCTCGGAGTTCCGAGAAATATTCTCGGAGTTCCGAGACAACGGCCAGAAGAAATAAAATTTCTACTGGACCATTTCTCGGAGTTCCGAGAAATTGTCTCGGAGTTCCGAGAAAGTGTCCAGATGCTACTGGACCTTTTCTCGGAGTTCCGAGGGAACTCTCGGAGTTCCGAGCTCGGAGCTCCGAGAAAAATTCTCGGAGTTCCGAGAAGCCTAAAAATCCGCACTTTTTGATTTTTATTGCAAATTTGATTTTTAGCTTTTGGAACTCAACTCCTATGGTTATTTTGGAATGTTTATGAGGGTCCCAACATGTTGGTCCACCACATAACCATTCACTAATGCATTTTAAGTTCTTAAGTGTTCTTTGAAAACTAAGTTGAAAACACTTTGCCTTGACTTGGAAATCTAAAGAGAAAGGATGTACAATGATACCTATGCAATCTTCAACTTCTCTTTAGTCTTGGTCTTCAATTGATCTTCCATCTTGTGTATGCTTTGCTTGAGAGATGAGGTGAGCTTCACTTAGCTCCTTTGACTCTTGTATGGGATATCTCCAAGCATGACCATGTTGTGTGTTGGTTTCTTCAATGATCAATCCTATCTCAAACACAACACTTCAAAGCAAATTGATTAGTATTCAAAAAACACAATCAATTATGTTTAGAATCATCAAAACAAGATAGGAGAGTAGACCCTTGGGCTTACACTCTCTGATATGTAGCACTAGCATTTTTCAAACCAAACGGCATCACCCTGTAGCAATAAGTACCCCACTGAGTAATGAACGATGTCTTCATCATGTCTTCAGGTGCCATTTTAATCTGATTGTAACCTGAGAACCCATCCATAAAGGATAAAAGAGCATGTCCAGCAGTGTTATCCACTAGTCCAGGTCTCGAAAATCAACACACATTCTGACTTTTCCGTCCTTCTTGGGCACCGGTACTATGTTTGCGAGCCATTTAGGATATTCCACCACCTGGATGAATTTTACTTCTAACAATTTCTTCACTTCTTCATAGACTTTCAACTCCCATTCCGTTTTGAGCTTTCGGAGTTTTTGCTTCTTTGGTTTAGCACCAGGGATTAAGGGTAAGCGATGCTGAACAATTTCCTCGCTTAATCCTGGCATGTCATCATATGACCAAGCAAAAATTTCTTTGAACTCTTTAAGCAGGGTGATCAATTCCTCGCGTTCTTCAGGAGATAAAGTTTTGCCAATCTTTATTTCCTGAATTGAGGTTTCGTCACCAATGTTCACAGTTTCAACTTCCTCATCAAGTGGTTTTGCTCGACGACTCTCCTCCTGTTGGATCATATGTCTGATTTCAGGGGGAGTTTCGTCGGCATCCTCATCAGAGGGGGAGTCTTGATTGTTATTATTAAGATTATCAAATTTTAAAGCAAAATCAGTAGATGAAATAGAGACAGGAATGTACTCAGAAGTGTAGACGCCCTCATTTTGTTCCGCTTTAATCAACAAAGAAGTTAGTATTTTTTTATCGGTTTTTCAGCGTTTTTCATTTTTGTGTCCATTTCTTACATTTTCTCAAATCTTTTCGGTCGTTTCCATTTTTCCGCTAAGTGTTGAGAAGGGTTATTCGCAAGAATTCATACAAGAGGGTCCATACATTGTTTACAGCGGAGAGTTATGTTTTCAATAAAATCTAGCAATGGGAGAGGACCCACTTTAAAATGATCAAGTATTGGATTTTCTTGGGCTTTGGTCAATGAGTAGAAACCACCATTCGACAATCACATGTGAGGCTCACTAAATTATTTCATAGAATTTGACCATGGTGGTGGACCCACAATGATTTATTACATGGTGTAAATCTACCATTGTGGTGCAGATATCGATTTGCATAGTGCTATAAGTGAAATTCCAAAGGGTGAGAATTTTGATTGATGTACATTGAGGTCAATTCACATCGTGGCTCGTCTAATTGGACAACTAGGATCGTCCTATAAAGGGGGATTTAGAGGGCGCAAATAAACCACATTGTAGCCCTTTAATCAAACGGTTTGGATCATTCTAGGGAGATGATTAGGGGGGCGTGCCTGATTGTACACCATGGCCCGTCAAAGTGAAATGGTTCAAATCAGCCTATGGAAATGGCTTTGGATGTGTAACCAACTTGTTCACATTGCAACCTAGCGAATGGATGGCTTGGATCATTACATGGAAAGAATTTGGGGCGCCACCCTATTTTTAGTGTGACCCATCACATGGGCGGTCCGGATTATCCTATGGGAATAATTTTAGAGAACAGGTTATCTATAGAAGGGCCTCATCCATTTGGGTAATTTTGGATCATCTCATGGACGGTCATGATCATATGAAAATAATTTGGGGCACATCAAATTTGCATGGTGGCAGATCAAGTAGACAGCGGCACATCCAATTACAGCTTCAGCACGATGTGTGCCCAATATATATGCATTCTATTTTTGGATTCAGATTACATTCGATTGAATCATTTTATTTATATAAGGAACGCATGGCAGGAATGAGGTTTGAATGGCCGGTTGTGTCTTAATATATGTGTGGGCCCAACTTTATGCTCAAAACAGCAACCTTGATTGAAGAGAAGGTTTTCTTAAGCAAGTATGCCAAAATTAAAGCAGGCCTATGGTGCTTTTCGTGGTTTTTAGGCATTGAGAAAAGCCAAAAGCAAAGTTGCTTTATTGGTTGTCTTGAAAATAGCAAGTGGGTAATTTTAGATGGGATGCTATGGTAACATGCCATGGGGACCAAGGAAAAAAAAAGAAACGTTCCCATTTGTTAAGGGAAGGCTCTGATACAAAAAAAGATAAACGATATGTATTGGCTCCTCATCTTCTCGGTTGAAAGAGCCGCCCCTCTCTAACTCTTGTCTCCTCTCTCTCAGCAGCAATCTCCCAGCAGATTCCACTCGGCACAGCCCTCTACCTCTAGCATTCTCCCTCTCTCCATCTCACTCGGTTTGTTTCTCCCTCATCCCTCACTCTGTTTTTCTTCCCCCCCTACAGCACCCTCACTCTGTTTTTCTTCTCCTCCATCAACCTTCTGTTTACCCTTACTCTCCCCACAACCCTCTGTATCCTCTCCTCTGTTTTCTTTCCATCTCCTCTCTCACCCTTTTCTACTCTTCCCATCGGTTTTTCACTCCCAATCTAACCTCTGTTTTTCTGCTCCATCACCGCCCCTCTGTTATCTCACTCCTTCTCTATCTCTTTGTTATCTCACTCCCTCTCTATCTCTCTGTCATCCCTCTCTGCTCTCTCTGATCCCTCCCCACTCTCTCACGCTCACTCCCTCTCTGTCTCTCTCATGCTCTGTCTCTCTCACGCTGTGTCTCTGTTTCTCCATCCCTCTCAATTCTCCCTCTCTCATCTCATAATCTCATATCTCCTTTCATCTTCTATTTCACTTCTCATATTTCATATCCTCTATCTCACTTGGCTTTTATAAAAACCTTTCCTTTTCCCATATGATCTCTTATTCCACGTTTATTGCCAAAATTTATTTTTATGCACCGAATTGAAAGCCATGCAATAACAGGAAAGATTCACAACTGTTATCTCCTTAACAAATATATAGATGAAAATCTCCACCGTACCTCATTTAGCATTTACAAGTAGCATTATTTGCCCATTGGATGAATGGTGAATAACCCATCCGTTCATTTGGGGGATGTAATCTGGATGAGCTATGCCCACAAAAATATAGCCATCGAATGACCATAACCCATTGGTCATAATCTATTGACTAGAATTCGACCAATTATCATTCATCCTTTATGGCATTTATTCTCTCTTTTAAAAAAAAACCAAAAAAAACAAAACCACTCTCTGTATCTCTCCATAAATGGTTCGAATCATCAGATGACGTGGGCCTCATAGCTTTATAACATGATAAAGTCTAAAGAGCTGGTGGGTCCCATCTTCCAATTTGGGCGAACAAATGTTAGTGGGCCCACTATTGTTGAATATATTTTCCGCCAGATATCAAAATTTTCTAACATTAGCAGACCCCTGCTAATTTAACCGAAAATCCTTCTTTGGCACTTGAAGTTTCCATGGAAAAGCCCCCCGTTGAAGATGATGGAAACCAACGGAAAGTAATGCAAATGATGGGAAAACACAGGAAACGACTCCAAGACAAGGAAAACCAAGGAGAGCCTTTTGTTGGCTAAAGTGGAGTGAAATGAGGGCCTTTTGTTGGCTAAAGTGGAAAGTAATGCTCGATGCCTCCAGTTTGACATCGAACTATTCTGTTCAGAGAAAGAACATCTATATTTAGAGAAAGCGACGATCACGATGATGGAGTTCTCCCCTGTATTTTGCAAACACAAACTATAGGTTCGTTTTGATGAATTTTTTAACTTCCTCAAGTATTAATGGTTATATATGCAACTTACCAAGATGAGGGATGTTACTAGTTCTCCTTTTTTATTTATTTTATGCTTCATTGCTAACACCAAACATGTGTTATCGATCAAACGGTCGAATGCTTGAGATTCTGTAGGTGGGAAGCATGGGCTTTTCGCTTCGGTGGATTTGAGGTCAAACTAGATTCTTGTGAATTGGATTAACTTCAGAAAATATTTTCAGGGCCTTTCCATTTCATGTTTTCTCAAATTAGAGAGGTGAAATCCTGCCCATCGGACCATCCCTTGCAGCAGGGCACGGATGAGATCTCTCCAAACTGCCACCGTGCCCAGGTAAGTATGATAGTTTCTGATCATTGAACTCTTACAGTATTGAATGGGTGTTCTTCTTTTTGCCATTCATATATTATTAACCTTCATTAATCTCACACACACACACACACACACACACATATATATATATATATATATATATATATATATATATATATATATATATATATATATATATATATGAGGAAACGGTTCCTACACATATGTGTAGATAAGTTATCTACACACTAGCTTAAAATACAGTGGGGGCCACATTATTTGGGTGATCCAAACCATTCATTTTTAAGGCCCTATCTATGTGAGGGCCCATCAAATGAATGCTTTGGATCACCCAAACAATGTGGCCCCAACTGTTATTTTAAGGTAGGGATAAGTTATCTACTCCAGGGAGTACCTTCTCTTTTCTCATATGTATATATATATATATATATATATATATATATTCTATTATAATATAGCAGGATGGGGGTTTCACTGTTCACGCTGACGTGGATAGTCCCCCATCCAGCCTTTGTGTGACGTGGCATGTGGTATTTACGTAGAGCAAAATTCAAAAAAGTAAAATCGAAAAGAGAAGGAAAAAAGACCTCCTATTTGGATAGAGAAATCTAAGAAGATCTTGCTGATTTTTGTTTTGGACTCATTCTAGCGTTAAACAACCGTGACTTTTCCTTAAAATCAGCAACTTTCCTCTATCTTTTCCTTAAAATCAGCAACTTTCATCTATCTCTCACAAATCTCACATTGTCTTGCTTATTTTTTTTCAAGAAAATCCGTGCTCTTGCTCTCCTTGCCGTCTCTGATCTACTCCACGTTTCTACCCTACCAAAGAAAATGAAATCTTATGTAGGTGGTTCCTTGAGATGGCAGGGTAGTGAAGAGGCTGAAAGGTACACCATCCTGCTTATTTATTTTACTTTTTGTTTCTCTCTGTACCTTTTGAAAGTGTTTGCTGGCCAAGATAATTTCTCGAAGGCAGTTCTCTGTGTTTAAGCATATTATAGTGTTTTCTCTTACCAGATTTTTGGCACAAACAGGTTTTGGTTTTGGTGAGTATAGTTGACATGTCTATACTATATAGAAAAATGCTAAACACAACATTTTGTCCATGGACAATAGGTAATTTTGTTAAAAGTTAACTTTCGATTTCCAAAATCTAGCCCTCAAATTTTCTAATTCTTTTCTGTAAGTTGAGTACTTACTTTTGAGTAATTTTTTAATTGGTTTATGTTAAAAGTCCACTTTCGATTTCCAGTTCAACTTTAGTGGAGAAGAAACAAAGAATCTCCTTACAGTACATACTTAAGGCATACCCTCCTTAACTTTCCTGTAGGCACAGAGCCTACCATTGATCAAGGTTGTAATGCAATAGCTAAAAATGGGTTTCAAGTTTTCCAGGTAATAGGCTTTCTTTCTATTTCTACTTCATGTCAGTTACTTTTCTTTCATTGTTTTTCCCCTTAGAATACACAGACAAAAATTTGTGATAGCCTTGAGTAGTGAATTCTGGCAATGTCTTTGTTTAGATATCCTACTTCATAGTGCGTGGTATGTATTGCACTCTGGTGGTATGGGTCCATTGTCATAATAGTGGTGAGAAGATCAAATGATACCATATAACTTATCTTATCCATTTAAATTCATCTAGGCTAAATTCTTTAATTGAAACATCACATTGTTCGAGTAATATATAAATTTTTTGTGTTGAAAAACTTAGAATGTTTGGTGAAGTGACGGAATTTATGTATTGTTGATACAATTAACAGTTGAAAGTTTTTCTATTTACTGGAGACTCATATTCATTTGGTTCACTATTCCAAAATTGAAAAATGGAACACCCAGAGGCCCTCCACTCCATGTAGATTACATTCAGGGGCGGAGCCAAGAATTTACACTGGGGAGGGGCTAATTTACACTTTGCCTGCATTGGGGGTGGCTTGGAATTTCTGCGCATATTAGTACTAAAAAAAGGGATTTTGCTAGTTATTTAGGGGGGGGGGGTTATTACATTTAACAAGTCATTTTAATGGATATTTATTTTAATACTATCAAAAAAATTCCAGTGAATCATTTATTACTCTTTCTTTGTCTTTCTATTTTTTTTCTTTTCCTTTTGGGTTTTGTGAATTTCATGCCGTTTTCACACACTTAATTCATCAGTTCAAAATCAGTTCTACTGATGCTTTTGAATATGTGTATGCGATATTTCATTTTTGATTTATTCTAAAGCTTTCTGCTTTATTTATAGGGTATTCAATTTCAAAGTTTGTTGTTTGTGTTATCATTGATTTCATCCTCCACTTTTCGACATTGAAGCATTTTCCAGCTTCAGAATGTATTGCAAAATTCATCCAATCTTATACAAACTCTTCTCCTCTATCTTACGGGCAATGGTGAGATTCTTTCGTGGAATTCTAATTTGACTTCAGAGCTCCATTAAATCATGAAAGAACCTCCAATTACTTTGAGCAAACAGTTCAAGTTACAGCTCAGGATTGGTACATATTTCTTAAATAGTATCATTAGACAACGGGTATGTGTGTCAATTGGTTTTTTGCAAGGGCACCCTTCATTCTATCAATCCTCAAATTTCATTCAATCATTTTTCATTGGTTTAGTTTATTGAGAACATTTATATTAGCTAAAGTAATATCTTATACTTTTTTGTTTATCTTCTTTTTTGTTAGACTAATTAAAGCTTATTTTTTTGATGCAGTAGCCAACAAGTAATTCAGTAACAATAACATTCAACATGAACTTAAATCAGGTTTGAGTTATTTGGGTTTGGTTTGGCCACCGATTTAGTAACAATAGCATATGACATTATATGCATATATCTTCAATTCAGAGTTAGTTGTTTGACAAATTTAATTATTTCGGCGTTCTGCTTCTCACCGCCTCTCCCTCCACCATCTTTAACTCCTTCTTGAGATTTTATGCAGCTTGTAATGTCGCCTTCTAATGTTTCTATATTGCCTAATTCGGGTCACCAAGACTTCATGCGAGCACATGTATCTTTTTTTTTCTTTCATTGATCGTTTCCTTTTCATTTTTTTAAAGTTTTTGATGCATCAATTGTTTTGTTCCTCCATTAAAATTTTAACGTGTACGGTGTATGTATAAATATGTGACAGCGGGTTTGTTCATTGTAATTAATCTATTTACAATAATTTTATGAATGCATCACCTTTTTAAATATTTTAACTTATCTTTTTAAGAATTATTTATTTTTTCTCGTCCCCGTGCATCGCACGGGTGTCCCACTAGTGTGTGTGTGTGTGTGTGTGTGTGTGTGTGTGTGTGTGTGTCTATTATAATATAGCTAGATGGGGGTTTCACTGCTGAGGTGGTACTGAGGTGGCAATAGGAGAGAAAAGGGAAGGATTTTTGAATTTTTGGAAAATTCTTTTTTTGAGTTTTTTAAACAAAGGCACCCATTCAACCCACATATTTTCAATCATACCCCTCCTTTATGCTTTTTAACAAAGGCACCCGTTAGAGCCACATAATTTCAATCCTACCCCCATCCTTTATGCTTCTTAAATAAATAAAATCTAATGGGTGATCTTAACCATCAGATTTAAGAGGAGCAACATATTATGGAAACCTGTATAGATTGGAGGGCTAGGATCAGCCTATGGAAATGATTTTTGGGGCACAACCTATTGATGTTGTGTTCCATCACATGGACGGTTTGGATCAACCTATGATTTGGTCCGTACACTTCTTTGTCGGCCCGTGCGTCGTGGCAGCAGGAGAGAAAAGGCAAGGATTTTATTAATTATTTGAAAATTCTTTCAGAATTACAAATCAATTTTTTGACTTTTTCAAACAGAGGCACCCATCCAACCCACAGATTTTCAATCCTTCCCCTTCCTTTATGCTTTTTAACAAAGGCACCCATTAAAGCCACATAATTTACATCCTACCCCCTCCTTTATGCTTTTTTAATAAAAAAAATCTATAGGGTGATCTTAACCATCAGATTTAAGAGGAACAACATATTATGGAAACCACTATAGATTGGAGGGCTAGGATCAACCTATGGAAATGATTTTTGGGGCACAGCCTATTGATATTGTGCTCCACATGGACGGTTTGGATCAACCTATGCTGTGGATCAACCTATATCTATTATAATATAGCAGGACGGGGGTTTCACTGTTCACGCTGACGTGGACAGCTCCCCCATCGAGCATTCAATCCAACGTGGCATCCCCTTTAGAAAACGCAAAAAACCTATTCGTTTCCTATTTCAATATGGTTTCTTGATTCTGGCTGATTTTTGCTGAAGAAAATCCTTGATTTTTCACCCATATTCTCTCACTCCCTCTCTATCCAGTTTCTTTCTCTCTCCAGCTAGGAAATTTTTTTTTTTTTGGATATATTCTGTTTTTTCTGGGCTTCTTCCACCTCATATATGGCTCTTCATTGAGGTGTTGTTTCTATTCAAAAGATGAAAGAAATCCCTCGAATGCCTCAAGACCTAATCTCCTCTCGATTTCAAAACCTTTCTCTTGATATCCCCATCAGCTCTGGACCTTTTGGAACGCATTAGGCAAGGCCCTTTAAACCTATCCCGTACTAGGCTGGGTCCCACCCAGTCCCATACCTAGGTGGGCCCCCACTTAGGATCGTAACAGTTTATTCTTTTCTTTTCTTAGGGTTTGCTCCACGCCACGAATTTTCTTCAATGATAAATAGATTAATTTAAATAATATGTGAACATAGGATGGACATGGCACTTCAATGATAAATAGATTAATTTAAATAATATGTGAGCATAGGATGGACATTGCCATGATTTTATCTCTTCAGACTATTCCATAGACTGCAAGTGTTTATAACAATTTAAGAACTCTATTTGAAGCAGCATTTTTTTTTCTTAGATGTTGGTTGCTTTTAATGTGTATATTACATATGTAGCAGAGGGAAAGTCTCCAGTAAAAAACATACATGAATGCAATGGTTTCCTAAAAGGAGTCCATTTGTGACTTTCATGCCATTGTTACTCAAGTCTTTTGCAGCCCAAGGTTGTGGTTGTTTTAGATGAAGATAGGCAAAAAGTGTTTCATCCTAAAAGGATATGATCTATTCATTTAGGGTTTCTCTCTTTTTGGTTTCCGTCGGCAATTTATTTGGTTCTTGGAACTCTTCTCAAGGTTTTAAGTTAAATTTACTCCATTTTATGAACTGCTGGGGATGTATGTTGACTATTTGACCTCGCCAATTAAATAACTACCTTGCTTTTAAATTATTGCAATTTCTTCTAATGTCACCCTTACCCTATTTTGAGCAAATGCAAGCACTACCTGTCAATTGCTTGCTGAATTGCCTTATTGAGACAAAATGATATTGCCGACTATGGTTAATGGGTATGAAATCTCTAGGCATATCTCCATCTGTGTATTTTGGTATTGGTTATCTATAGTAATTCAGAGTCCACATATTGTTGAGGTATTCAAAAGTGGAAGACTAATCAAGAAAGTGCAAAGTAAAGAAGATTGTGATTGTCAGAAAAGGTTAGTGTCATTATCAAAGCACTGCATTTAGATGCATTTGTTTTTTGACCCATTGCTTCTTCTTTTTTGTTGCATTTTTTTATACATTATAATATGATTTGATTAGATGAACACCAGCTGTTTGAGGGAATGCGTGAAGAACATATTGTTAAAATATTTTATACTATTTATGTTTGCAAAGATCTAGAATCCATTGCCAGACATTTTATAAAATCCATGTATCTTATAACCCAAGACACCATGGAATTCAATTAGGGCCCGTTTGTATGCCGAGAAGATTTTTATTTGGATTTCTCACATTTGCAACCCTGTTTCCGTTGATATTTGGATCCCAATCAAATCCTTGAATTTCCAATTTAGCGACTGACAGTAAAAAAAAAATCAGATTTCCAAATAAGCTGTGGAAATAAGAAATTGGAAATCCACAGATTTGGCAGTTTCCTTCACCCTCTTGGCTCTTCAACCTCTCCCTTGCAGCTGGAATTACACCCTTCCCTATCTATCTCCCTCAACATGAGCTGGTAGATCTATTCATTTTGTACTGAAAACTCAATTCCAAATCCAAATACAAAATCTGAGGTATCCAAAGTGGCCCTTACTGTAGGAAATTTATTTATTTTGGTATTGGTTATCCATACTTCCATAGTAATTAAGAGTCCACCTGCTATATAAGAGTCCAAATGAGAATTTATGGGAAAAAATGGTCCTGGCTTCTGTTACGCCCTTTTGTAGAAAGAAGTGAGATTGGATAATTTGGTGTCAATGTCCCATTTGCAAACAAACTTTGCAACTTTGGCAGCTGCTCATGTATTAGGATGCAAATAGCCATGTACTTCATTTTCCTTTTCATTTAGTTTCGAAAATGAAATGGTATTAAGCATGAGAATTGTATCAAATAAAACATGATCAGTAGTTCTGCTTTTCTGTTGAATTCTTTCATCGTCTAATTACTGACAAAATGGTTTTAGCTATGGGAATATCTATGGCTTGTGGCCCGAGATTTTCTGCTTCCTATTGGGTTTTACATTTGTTGTATCCCAATTCCTTTTATGGAATGCAAATCTGGTCGAAGATACATGGATTTTATTCCCTTTTGACCTTTTTCACTTTATGATTGAATGACTGTTTCATTCTCTGACCTTCTTTGTATTATTGAATTTTACACTAATTTGTACTTTTTTATTCATTTTCCCGAAAGACTAGATCTGTTTTACAATTTCATATTCCCCCCTATACGTATGGGAAGTTTATCAAAATCTTCCTAATCTCTCTCCCTCTCTCTCTCTCTCTCTCTCTCTCTCTCTCTCTCTCTCCAGGTACGAACTAAAAAAGCACATCTAATGTTCTAGGTTTCTTTCTATCCTTGGCTTTTTTTTTCCTGATTTACATGGTTCTTTTGATGGGTTTATCTTCATAGCTCTATATGGTGACTGCCTTTTGTGGGATCTCTCTCTCTCTCTCTCTCACCTATTGTTTCTCTCCATGTTCTAGGTTTTTTTTTGCAGGTTTTCACAGCTGATGTTGAAAGTGAGATTATGACACCGCCCTATTCATCATTGGATTTGGATGAGGATTCCTTATCTCTCTTTCTCTTAGGTTTCACTGATTTCTGAGGTTTTCTTGGTGTTTCTACAATTTCACCCTCTATGTTTTCTTGAACTATTTTTTTTAACAGTATATTTTCAGGTACGCTGGTCCTTGGAAAACACAAAATAATAAAAAGGATTATTTTTATTTTAATAACCTAAACAAAATAAGAAGAGAATTGGAACAGTGAAGAAATACAAAAAGAAGTTTTAATTAGAGGGATATAATTATGAATTGAAGGTCCCCTAATTAAAATTTGAACTGTGATAGTTCACGTTACAAGTTAATCTCTCTCTCTACCTTTTTTTTTTTTGAATTGTAATTCTCTCTCTACCTTGAAATCTAAATCACCGTTTTTTTTTTCTATTTATAAATAGTAGAAAAAATGGTCTATTTGTTGCCTTGTGGTTTTACTTTTCATTTAGATGGAATTTTATGAATGGTACTATTTATTGATTTTTTTAACTCAAAGTTTCACAGATTTATAGTCTAATGGTTATGTACATATTTTACTACTCAGCGCTCCATGGAAAACATAGATGTTCGTCAGCCTATGCTATGCTTCCAAATAATATTTCACAGTCGCATGGATAAGGAGTACAACTATAATATTTAATTTCTTTTGCCGCGCCGTGCATCGCACGGGACTGCAACTCATATATATATATATATATATATATATATATATATATATATATATATATATATATATATATATATATATATACTAGTAAAAAAACCCCGTGCGATGCACGGGCCGACAAAGAACTGTACGGACCACATCATAAGTTGATCCAAACCGTCCTTGTGATGGAAGACAACATCAATAGGTTGTGCCCGTAAAATCATTTCCATAGGCTGATCCTAGCCCTCCAATCTATAGAGGTTTCCATAATTAAAAACGCATAAAGGAGGGGGATAGGATTGAAATTATGTAGCTTTAATGGGTGCCTTTGTTAAAAAGCATAAAGGATGGCATAGGATTGAAAATATGTGGGTTGAATGGGTGCCTTTATTAAAAAAGTCAAAATGAGTGATGTGTAATTCTATTAGAATTTTGGGAGAAATTTAAATAATTCTCTCATTTTCTCTTCTGCTAGAATTAGACATCACTCTTTTTGACCTTTTTTAACAAATGAGAGAATTATTTGAATTTCTCCCAAAATTCTAATAGAATTACACATCACTCTTTTTGACTTTTTTAAACAAAGGCACTCATTCAACCCACATATTTTCAATCCTACCCCATCCTTTATGCTTTTAACAAAGGCACCCATTAAAGCCACATAATTTCAATTTTGTCCTCCTCCTTTAAGCTTTTGTAATAAAAAAAAGTGGACAAAGTCAACATAGTGACTTGCAAAATTATGGATTGGGTACATATGTTACATAATACTACGAATTTTTGTGAATATATAACATAATACTACGGATTCATGACGCCTTTCAAAATATTGACGAATTTCGAGCACCTTAAGAGGAACAACATATTATGGAAAACACGTGCCTCTCTCTCTCTCTCTCTTCATCTCATCCTCTTCATCTCTCTCTCCGATCAGCAGGTTTGATTTTCCCATTCACAGCCATTGAATCATTTTTCATCATGACTTTTCTCGCCAGAAAAATACTTCATTTGTATCAGCTATTCTATCAAGACAAAATGGACCTCTGAAAAAATGGATATGTTGAATCATATAATTTCAATCCTCCCCCTTCCTTTATGCTTTTAACAAAGGCACCCATTAAAACAAAGGCACCCATTAAAGCTGTATAATTTCGATCTTACCCCCCTCCTTTATGGTTTTTTAATTACGTGAGAATTACACCTCATATTTTTGACTTTTTTGAACAAATGCACCCATTCAACTCATATAATTTCAATCCTATCCCCCCCTCCTTTATGCTTTTAACAAAGGCACCCATTGAATCATATAATTGCAATCCTACCCCTCCTTTATGCTTTTAACAAAGGCACCCATTAAAGCCGTATAATTTCGATCTTACCCCCCTCCTTTATGGTTTTTTAATTAAAAAACTATAGGGTGATCTTAACCATCCAATTTAAGATAAGAGGAATTATGGAAACATCTATAGATTGGAGGGCTAGGATCGGCCTATGGAAATGATTTTTGGAGCACAACCTGTGTATGTTGTGTTCCATCACATGGACGGTTTGGATCAACCTATGAAGTGGTCCATACCGTTCTTTGTCGGCCCGTGCATCGCACGGGTTTTTTACTAGTGTTATTAAAGGCATTTGTTTTTTCCCCTGCCACGTTTCTCTCATTCAGCGGAAGGATTTTTTTTTTTGTTTCTTTCTTTTGTAAATTCTGATAACTCGATAGCTATAGTTTTCATCACTGTCGAGATTCCTCACTCGCCACACGTCTCGCTCTCCGATGACCATGCATAGATGACTACCCGTACATATGTCTCACCTCTCTCATTCTTTCTCTGTTAGAATAAGTGTGTGAGATCCAACGGTTGGATTGGATTAAGATCTCACCGTTGGATCATCTTAGAGGTAGATTGGGGAAGTTGGCTAAATGAAGCAACTATCTACGTCTAAGATGATCCAACGGTGAGATCTTAATCCAATCCAACCGTTGGATCTCACACATATTCTAACATTCTCCGTGGGATTTAGAGATGAAAATGCCCTGTTCTTTCTCCACTACTCCAGAAGCGGCGACCACTCCCTCGAATGAAAAAACCCCATCCACAGGCAGAACTCCTATCCATCTCCATTGCCTCTATACCTGTCTCTCAATCTATTAAAAAACCATTTTCTGAAACCTTGTCTGTCCATTTTATCAGTCAAGGAGAGATAGAGAGAGAGAGCTCAAAAAGCCCCAACTGGAAAGAAGAAATTCGTGGAATTCGTTAGCCCTAAGAAAGTGAGTTGATTTAGGGTTTCTCTTCTCCTTTTGGTTCCATCAGCAATTTATTTGGTTCTTGGATCTATTCTCATGGTATTAGAACTCCTTTAATGGGTGTTCGTGAATTTTATCTGTGGAGAAAACATATTGGAATAATAAAATGTAAGAAACATCAAGAATTTGTAGATGTTTTCTCTGTGGACAATTGTTCTGCAGTTACTGACTCGTGTGTCTGCGATCATGCAATTGATTTGTTTCTGGGATCTCTTCTCATGCATTTTAATGGTTACCTTTGAATTTTCTCTATTGAAAAGATATCGTATTGGAATAATAAAATTTTAGATTTTTTTTCTTCTGCATAATGGCTCTGCACTTTATTGATACATGTATGATGTATCTGGCGAAAAAACTCTCTCCCAAAACCTTCTCTCTCTAATATAATTTTTACTATTTTTATCTGTTATTGTTATTTATTTTTGGATTTAATATGTTATTATTATTTTTTTCGATGTCTTTTTGGGTTGATTTTCAGGATCTTGAATTCATTTAAGAGATGGATTTGGTCTCTGCTTCATTCTTAGGAATTTCTTCAAACCCTACATATTTTTTTTTTGCTTTTATCTCATCCATTTCTTTGTCAAGAATAAGGTTTTCTTTCCTTCTCTCTCTGCATTATCTGTTCCCATCAATAGAAATTTCAATGTGATTGAGGTTGGGATTCTTTCCTTCCTATCGGGTTTGGTAATATGAAGGACAGAATGTTGACTTTTTATGTGAAAAAGTCTTTTTGTAATTCAAACTTACAATGGGGTGTTTTTAGCCTTGTGAATGAGCAAGAGGTCATGGGGATCCTACATGCACGGATCGCCCACTTGGGTCTGGCGGGCTTTTGATCTTACCACACACGCGCGCCGCCCGGCGAGGCGCGGCTCAGCCGGGCCGCGCTTGTGGGCCCAAGGATTTTTCTTTTTTCTATTATTTATTTTTTCTCTTTTTCTTTTAATGGTTCAAGGGTTTATTTTGTTTTAACTCTTTTTACCGGTTGAGATTCCTTAATCGTGGTTTAGTGACTGTTTGGGAAACGTCTCTCACGCATTAAAAGAGTGCGACGTTTCACCCTAACGTGTCAATTGGTTTTTGTATAAAATCGGTTTCAGAGAAAATAGAAAGATATCCTTAACAGATTCTTCTTCTTCTCTGGTTTTCTAATCTTTTTCCCCAAGCTTTCTGATCAAGGCTTTTGGCACATATAAGCTATTTATTAGGCATCCAGGCTGCGTGAATGCACACCCCTGGAGCAAGAGTTGTTGTATCCTGGAGACATACGCCGAGACGCCCATCTGCACCATTGATTCGTCATAGTGGGGGCGAGGTTTGCCTTAAGGACAGTGAAGATTCTTCGTGCCTCAACTCGATAAGTGGTCTAACTATTTCTCTGTTTTATTACAATTGATTCTTGCAGAATAGTTACTTTTGATTTCTGTCTACTCAAGTAAAAGGGTTAATTCGTTATAAGGTATTCTCGAATCCTAAATTACAGATTTGCAAATCATTTTCTAACACAGAACCCATCATGGTAATGGTTCATATCTTCTAAGATTTAAGTTGGCCTATAAATTTTGTTTTCTTATTTTCTCGATCTCTTGACATAGATTTTAAGGGAGTTCTGTGTGCATGCCAACTGTTTGATAAAATGGATAGCTGAACATGGCAGCAGTAATTTTCTCGATCTCTTGACATAGATTTTAAGGGAGTTCTATGTGCATGCCAACTGTTTGATAAAATGGATAGCTGAACCTGGCAGCAGCTTTCCTTTACTTTGATGATTTGGAGACATGGCAGTATGTACTATATATTGAGTAGCTCTTATTTGTAGTCATGCATCCATATTAATTGATAAAATCATTTGCTCTTTTTTCAACCTCTTTTATTTAATGCATTTTATTGGTGTTTGATGTACCAGTTCTGAGTTCTTCAACTTAATTTGAACAAACATTTGCATTATAAGTTTAAACTTTTCAGGAAATTAATGACTCTTAGATTAAGAGTCTTGGGTAAAAGTTGAATTTATGAAAACAAAATAGAAATTCAATCAATTTAGTTGTACTGGACAGGATATCTTAATGGAAGAAGTGAAGCTACCTTTTAATTTAAATATAATGGGGTTTATTTTAAAATTTGCCCTGATAAATTTTTGAAGTCGATTTGGGAGTAGTTTTTCTTGCAATTACATCACATTACATTAAAGAGAGGTTATACCAACACTCACCATCTCCCTAATAACACCTCTCTCACCAAGCCATGAAGAATCTCATTTGTCCTCAGTAGAATATGTGAGAAGGAGACTGTCAGTGTATATAAAGGTCTCTAATCTACTAAAACAATAAAAATGAAACACAAGGTCAAGGTGCCATGGGCCTGGCCATATATTGGCAGACCACACTAGGATTACCTCTAGAGCTATCATCAAAATTTGATTACAATTATTTTGTAGCAAGTGACATCCATTTTCCCAGACTTCTTTCATATTGGGAAGGGTGGACAAGTAGGGTTCCACATAATTGAAATGGGGTGAGGGTTTTTTCTAGAAGAGAAGATATGGACTCTATATTTTCTATTAGAAGAGCATTTGGAGGGTTGCACATAATTAAAAGGAAGGAAGTGTACATGAGATGGATTTGGATATGGACAAAAGTTGAATATGATTTAGAAAAGAACATCCTTGAAATCTTCTTCTTACATAGGATAATAAGGAGTTCAAATGCAAGAGCTGTGGAGAATGCGCTTCGTTTATATTAGAACAAATATGGATCTATAATTCCTTCAGAGACTCTCATGCTGGTTTAAGAACTTACACCCTTTTTCCCCACTTTATTTCACAGTTTATGTTCTTCCCATCTTGTTTTAATCACATCCCGCATTTCCAAATTGCATTTTTTTAGGAAATTTTTTTTCAATCATAAATTTTTGGTCATCCCTGTGCATCACACGGGGTGGCCCACTAGTGTGTGTGTGTGTGTGTGTGTATATATATATATATATATATATATATATATATATATATATATATAGAGAGAGAGAGAGAGAGAGAGAGAGAGAGAGAGAGAGAGAGAGCTATAGCTTAGATAAGCTTATCTAAGCTATGGCTCAAAAACACATGTGCCCCACATTTTTTGGGGGATCCAAAGCATTCATTTGGAAGGCCCTTCCATGGATAGGGGGTGTACCAAAAATCAGCCCTATAGGATCATCCTAACCCATTCAAAGTGGAGTGGAAAATGGACAAACAATGTGTGTCCATGTTTCTGCCCATTTTTTCCCTCAACAGATGGCAGGGTTAGGATGATCCTATAGGGATTTTTGGTACACTCCCTATCCATGGAAGGGCCTTCCAAATGAATGCTTTGGATCCCCCAAAAAATGTGGGGCCACATGTGTTTTTGAGCTATAGCTTAGATAGCTTAGGAACACTTTCCTCATATATATATATATACGAAAAGCGTTCCTACTCTATAGCGGAGGGAGCTTGATTGCGCTTTAGTTGTTTATAAAGCCTCCAATTGGTTCCTTTCTTGTGGATCCACTATACGTTTCAAAGGGGGACCCGTTATACGAACCAATGGGAGGCTTTATAAACAACTAAAGCGCAGTTATGCGCACATGAACGCTTTTCTCTCTCTCTCTCTATATGTGTGTGTGTATATATATATATATATATATTAGGCTCTGTACGTTTTGGATTTTGAGTCCAAAATTGATTATCGGGCTCAAAATTAAACAAAATTCTTAGTCTAATAATAAGTTTTGGACTCAAATCAATTTTCTAACCATTGTTTTAGCTGGTCATATGCTGCTTTTGAAAATAAGTTATTATTCCTTGCAAATGCTTCGAATGAAAACAACTCGATTGAAAGCGTCATTTAAGGAAAAAGCTCAATGTCCTCTTTAAATTACGTACATTTACATCTTTTCTTTGGTCTATCTTACATTTAAAAAATGTATAATATTACTTTTCAACTGTGTATATCTTGGAGAGCCCCTTATCTGGGTTAATGCAAACATAAGTTTTTTACCTAATTCTAATGAATTATGAAAATGTTTATTTTAAACAAACTTCTGTTAAACTGTATTAGTAACATTCCCTTTTGAATGTCTAAATGAATATTTCATTTGCTCCCTATGTGATTTGAATCAATTTTCTAACCATTGTTTTAGCTGGTTATATGCTGATTTTGAAAATAAGTTATTATTCCTTGCATATGCTTCGAATGAAAACAACTCGATTGAAAGCGTCATTTGAGGAAAAAGCTCAATGTCCTCTTTAAATTACGTACATTTACATCTTTTCTTTGGTCTATCTTACATTTAAAAAATGTATAATATTACTTTTCAACTGTGTGTATCTTGGAGAGCCCCTTATCTGGGTTAATGCAAACATAAGTTTTTTACCTAATTCTAATGAATTATGAAAATGTTTATTTTAAACAAACTTCTGTTAAACTGTATTAGTAACATTCCCTTTTTGAATGTCTAAATGAATATTTCATTTGCTCCCTATGTGATTTGAGGGAGAGCCATAGGTCACCTCTGCAAAAGGAAGGTCATCTATCCAGACATTCTAATCACTGCTCCCTATGTGTTTTGAGGGAGAACCATAAGTCACCTCTGCAAAAGGAAGGTCTTCTATCTAGAAATTCTAATCTCACTTTTGTCGCTCACCATACTTTTTACTTAAACTGATTCACATTACAAGGTCATCTAATATAGATTCTTAATTAATAGCACAAGTCATTGTCGATATGGAGGGGGCCTTGCCTAGCAGCTAGCAGGTTCCCTGCGGAATGTTCTTGCATGGCGTAGAAGTGTGAGAATATTTTTCTATAGGAGGAGTGCTCAAAAGGTTCTGCTATTTTTTTTATTCCTTTTAATGTTACATTTCAATTAATATGACTAATTTAATCTTTTATTTTCAACAATTTTAGTGTTTCTTTTAATTTAACATTAATTTTCTTCGTCATCCCATGCATTGCATGGGTTTTCTTTACTAGTGTGTGTATATATATATATAGTAAGAACCCCGTACGATGCACGGGGTGTGCGACATAAAAAAAGTAAATGATAACAATACAAAAAAAAAGAATTAGGACTTGGATTTAGAAGAATTCATGATCTAACTTTGTTATTTATAAGAAATGTAATAATAGGGTTGTACATCACAATTTGACTTACAATTGAAACAAAGTGTAAAAAAATCTTAATTGTACATTCATATAGAAGAAAACTTATTTTATCCTATGGGACAGAAGGAAAAAAGAACATTCCAGCCTTTATAACTCTAGCTAGAAGTTGTTTTGCAAGAAGGGTCCTTTCTATGCTTGTTTTCATTCAAAATGCGGCGATAGAAAATGCATTGTAGTCCAAAATCACATCAATTGGTCGTTGTTTCTATCAACAGAAAAAGATCCACAATCATTACAATATCCAAACCAAATAACAAAAGAAAAATCTGGATACCCAATAATTAAGACGATAAGCTCACGCCTTCGTCTTGAGTGATCACAAAGAAAACCCATATTTATTCACTTTGGCAAAAAACCTCCAGAGAAATGGTACAACTGTAGAGCATGCTGGATTTGCTCCATCAAAATTACTTTCAGCATTCATTCAGAGAAAGAAACGAGAAACATACTTCAAATGAGAAGATTTCATTTGTTACCTATTAACAGCATATCCTGAACACAAAGTAAAAATCAAAGAAAGCTTTATTTGAATAGGAAAATGTCCAAAGCATTCCCTTACTGTGATATTTTCTCAGTAGCCAAACTGTAAATCGAATAAACTTGAGAGAGAGAGAGAGAGAGAGAGAGAGAGAGAGAGAGAGAGAGAGTTGAAAAAAGGGCGGATCAAACAGATTTGTTGATTTATTTTAGATGAAATGAGCATAAATAGTTAACAAACCACAATGCTCCACCTCCTTTAAATGATGGAACTTGCTCAGCCATGTTTGAGATGTAGAGAACTTAAAAAAAAAAAACAGAATGTAAAAAGACAGATCCTTAAATAAGCTTCCATATTCCAATTTTGAATTGGTTGAATCGATGAAGAGGAGGCAGTGGTGGTGGTGGTGCTCGAATTCTATTGTATGAAGTTGCAGCTTCGTAGTGGTGGTCTTCGAATTCTCCAACAGCTTAAGCTTCTGGAGTAATTGGTTGTTTCATACGGTATCAGAGCAAAGGTCGGGTTCAAAAGTTCTCGATATTAAAAATCCACATGTAATGGCCAACCCAGAAAGAGTGGACATATGTGCCACGTGTAGGCCAACCCTTAAAAGAGGGACCACAAGTGAGGGGCAGTGTTGTAGTATAACAAATTAAATAACACCTTCTCCAGCAGCTTAAGCTTTTGGAGTAATTGGTAGTTTCATATATTGTATGAAGCTGCAGCTTGGTAGTTGTGGTGCTCAACTTCTATGTTTCCTCCATGGTATGGTCTTCACCAAATACAAATTTAAGCCACAAAACGTCATCATAATTTCCAATTCCTATTACTGTAAAAAAATCAATTTCATGATTATCTTTGTCTCTTGGAAGTGAAGGCGGAGGCCTCCCAAGGAAGCAATATTACAGTTAGCCCTTCTCTCAGCTAGTATAGGGTTTGGATGGATGCAAACCGAAATGACGAAAATCGAGAAAGAGAGAGAGAGCAAAATGATGACTAAGACCAAAAACACTCAAATAGATGTTTATGATGCAAAAGGTTATACATTTATGGCTGCACGCTTTGGGCCATCTTATGTCATCTGCAAATGGGTATCGAAAAGGTACATGAAGCACATATCCACAGTCCCATTTTGAGGCCATTTCTTATCTGAAAATTGGGGGAAAAAACAAAGAATAGAAAATAAAGAAAAATTAATCAACTCATGGGTTTGTCTTAGAAATTGCGGCATGAAATCAAAACTCAGTATTGGTGTAGGTTAACAAAAAGTTCAGCCCGAGGTGCGTGTTAGATAGATGGGTTACCTGAAAATGGAGAGAAAATGCAGAAAGAGTTGCTCGAATGACTAGAGTAGTGTGATTGGTGTTTGAGTTGCCCGAATGAAAATAGAGCTGCTCAAATGACATGAAAAGGAAGCAAATCAGTTGCCAAGAAAACACTTGGAAAAACCAATCTCCTTCTTTTTCCCTTTGTGTAATACTTATTTGTCCTTGTGTATTCCCTCCTTCCTAGAAAATCCCTCTTCCAAATTTGGTCCTCCCTCTCTTTTAGAACAAAAAAAAAAAAAATACAGAAAAAATCAACGAAGAAGAAGGGCAGAAGTACCTTCGATTCTTGGATCCTTTCTCCTTGATCGTGTAAACACCGAAAGAATAGCAGGGCCTGAGGAGAGAGAGAGACGGTCGGGGATTATGGCTGTAAATCCTGTAATCTAGCCAAAACCCAGGGAAAAATCCAGAAATTTCGGGGCTGACGTTAACTTATTGGATGGCGGTTGCGGCGTGCGTCTCGAGGCTGGCCTCCGGAGGTGAGAGAATATAGCCCTAGAGGAAGGGGGAGACGTTGAGATAAACCGGAACCGAAAATATGGGAGAGAGAGAGAGAGAGAGAGAGAGAGAGAGAGGAGATTTTTTCTTCTCCAAAAATCTCGCTAGATTTTCTCGAGATTTTGCTGCGGAAATTGAGCAAAATTTCTTTTTTTAGTTTTTCCGGCCTTATTTTCTCTTCTTTTTCGTTTTTCTTCCTATTTTTTTAGACATTTTAACTAAGGTGGGAGGGGAGGCCGACACGTGTCCTGAAATCTTCCCTCTTTATTATAGATTATAGAAGATATAGATAGATACTACAATATAGCTAGAGGAAAAAGAAAATTCTTTTTTTAGCTGCCGATTTTTCTCCCGCACACTGTCTCTCATATGCTTTTACCATTTAGCCCCTAAATAATTCATATCTATATGGTTTTTAATAACCTTAGACTATGTATTATTACTCTACCACGTGTCACATCTCCCCTTATGACCTCACAAGAGAAAAACTTGATTTTACACCTCTCTGTCAGAGATTTTTTCCCTAAGCTCTACCTAACCGAAGACATGTCGTATCTCTTCCATCTCTCTGTCTCTCTCTTTCTTTGTTGAAGCTTTAAAGGCGGATGTTTTTTTTTTTTGATTGGCAGCGGATCCTTTTCTATCACAGATGCCCCAACGTGGCTTTTAATGGCGTCTCGTTGCGACGTCTTAGTCTATCTCCACATCTCTATTTACTCTCGCCACGTCTCACGTCCCTCTCCATACCTCTTTCCATCTTTTCCCTCTATGTACCTGATATGATATGAAGAGATAATTAACAATAATCTACTAGTTACTATTTAATTCTCTAAGAATATCTATTAGTTACTATTTAATATTTAGAGATTTAGTAAGAATCTTTATTGTTATTAGCTGTTTCTTTATTTAGTTTTATTAGGATTCTCTTTTAGTAGGAAAGTGTTGTAGAAGAGATCTCTTATTAAACATGTAATTGTCATTTTCAAGATATGAATGGAAAATAATCTTCTTCTTCGCCTATACTTCTGTTGTTCTTGAGGATATCTCCCCGAACGTGAGATTAATTAAGTCTCTCTTTCAAGCGCCGTATTAAGTGGTATCAGAGCCGACGATCTTCGGCTTGCGTATCGATAATCACGGAAGATGGAACCAGACTTAAAACAAATTTAGGCGAAATTGAACTCCATTCTACCGCAATTTCTAAATTGCAAGAATCCGCCTCTCATCATTCGGAAGAGCTTACGAAGTTGCAGGATGTTGTTGCTCGAATAGAGGCTTCAACTACAAGTCAGTTTACAGAAATTTTACGATGCTTGCGACAACCATTGGTAATGTGCCAACTTATTCGAAAACTGAAGGTAATACTGTCGATCAGAGTGAGATCGTTGTTCCATGAAACTTAGCCCCTCCTTCGGGTACATTCCATTCTCATTATGCAAAGATCGATTTTCCTAAATTTGCAGGGGATGATCCAAAGGGTTGGGTTTATCGTTGTGACAAATTTTTTGGGGTTAAAGGAATTGATACGGAGAAAAGGGTGGCTCTAGCCTTGGTTCACTTAGAAAGAAAAGCTGTTCAATAGCTTCAATGGTTTGAGCACACTCATGGACTTGTTTCTTGGCCAGTCTTCAAAAAGGTTATTTGTCAGCGTTTTGGGCCAAGAGTGAGCGAAGATCCCATTGCGGATATTATAAGGCTTCGACAGTCTGGGATGGTTGTAGCATATCGAGAGCGTTTTGAAAAAAATTTCAGTAAAACTGAAGATCTTTCTGATCAATTTTTTATAAGTGCGTTCCTTGCGGGACTTAAAGATGAGATTCGACCAGGGGTACAAAAGCTCAAGCCTACAACTCTTGATCAAGCTATTGAGTTGACCGGGTTAGAGGAGGAATCGATTGATGCTATTAACCGTCGTCCGCGACCCTCTCCTAAACTGGCTCTATTGCCTTCACCGCCAGGTTCGAAACCTCAATTTGATGGTAACAATGGCCTTCCTCCCATCAAACACCTCACCGAAAAACAAATGATGGAACGCCGAGAAAAAGGCCTCTGCTATAACTGTGATGAGAAGTTTGTACCGGGACACCGTTGTGACCCCAACTGTTTCTATTAGAAGGTTGTGATAACGGCGAGGTTGAGGCAGAAATGGAAGATACTGATCTTTCTCCTGAAGAAGTTCCACCTGCGGATTTACAGATATCTATGTTCGCACTTACAGGCTCGCCGTCATTCCCAATTATGCGTATTAAGGGGTTTGTAAAAAAATGCCGATTATGATCCTTGTGGATTCCGGGAGCACACATAACTTCTTGGATAGGGGTGCAACTCGGGCGGGTTGGGTTCGAGTTGAGGCTAACCCGAACTCGACCCAAGCAACCATTTACTCAACCCGAACCCAACCCGACCCTAGTTCCAACCCGACCCGAGCAACCCTTTTTGCCAACCCGACCCGACCCAACCCGATTTCAACCCGACCCAACCCAACCCAGGATTTTAAGCTTAAAAACTTAAAAAATTATTAAAAATTTCGGGTCGGGTTGCCCAAGCCCTCAACCCAGGATTTTGTACTAATTTCTTCTCTTCCCATTGTAGCAAGACCTTAGGCTGTTAATCATCAAGAGTTAGAAAAGCTAAGCTAGCCAAGAAAGTGTTGGGGCAAATGGTGTAGAAAAGCTAAGCTCTAAGCTGGCCAAGAAAGTGTTGGGGTAGATGGGGAGAGCTCTAGGTTTATTATTGTCTTCTTTGTGGGATCAATTTTTGTTTATTTAGTTTCCTTTTTGCCTACAGATTAATGTGTTCTTGAGAATAACAGGAGGGAAGATGGGTGTCACGATTTTGCATCTCTGCTTCATTTATTTATTGTTATCTTCTATGGTGTATATTCTTTGAAATTCTCATGTATTTCTTTTATTTTTTGGATTCCAAGGTGAATTTGATTGTTACTGCTTAATATTCTTCAATTAATTTGTGGCTATGGTTTTTAAAAGTGGATGGTTTCTTTTCAAGTCATTCTTATTAAGGTGGACTGCAATTTTGTACTCCTTGGATTTATTCCTAGAGTAGGTACTATGAGGGAAAACCATCAGCTAAGTTTTGGATTTTTTAAGAGCCCTTATAAGTTAGTCAAGGCTTCCATTTATCAGTAAGATCGCATCAATAGGAAGGAATTGATATTTACTATGCGAGTGATATCCCTATCATATGGATGCCAACCCGTGTGTAGTCCATAGCAGTTGGTTTCTTTACATAATACCATCACCTTTGCTTTTCCTATTGGAAACCAATCCTCTGACCATGAAATATAGATAACTAGGGCCATTAAGTTTTGTCCTTTTTCTTTGAATTATCTCTTGGTTTGCTGATGTCATTGACCTCTGGTCCCTTTTTGCTCTTTCATTATCTCTTAGTTTGCTGATGTCATTGATTTTTGGTCCCTTTTAGAGGCATAAATGTGACTTATGCACAGATGAAATCTGATAATATCTAATTAGTTGATTATTGGTAGGCCTTACATTTGGACAAAACTATTCCAAAATCTACCTCCAATCCTTGAAATCTCATTAAACAGAATTCTTCAATAGTTTATTTACAGTTCTTGATTGGACAGTTTAGATCACCAGATCTGAGGGGTACTGTAGAGTACTATAAGCTTTAGTTTTCCTTTTTAATAGTTTTAATACAATATTTATTTATTTATTTTATATTTTTCTTTGTTGCCCCGTTCTCTAGGATTCTCTTCTTTCATATTTGAGAGGCTTATTACTTATAAATGCCTGTAGACACCCCATTTTCATCGAACCCCAAATAACCATGTTTGATTAAAGACCCTTTAAATAGGTGAACTAGAGTCCCAATCTTTGCCCTAGGGTAGGTTAGGATCCCAGGTAGGCCCCTGTAAAATTTCGTTAAAATCCGTCATGGTTTGCCTGACAAACGAGCATAATAGATAGTGTAATGTAGTATAGTGTAGAAAGAGGGGAGTGGTTTATCCAGTGTGGGGGTAGTCCGGTTAGTATATTTTGCAGTAGGGGGGTTTGTTTTGGGCAACTTAAAGGGTTTAAACTTATTCCCTTAATTTTCATTAAACAAGTTTCCAGGGACCATCCTTTTTGCTAAAAAATAAGTCGATATTTTATCAAAGAAGGTTGTCCAAGTAACTTGAGGGGGCTAAACATTAGGGTAAATGTCTATAAATAAGTGGCTTGGGGTCTCATTTATTCTCATTTTAGGGATCCTTAGCAAACCCTAGCAGAGAGAAAATCGAGAGAGAGAGAGAGAGAGAGAGAGAGAGAGAGAGAGGGAAGAATTTTTCATTGACCTTGGTTAGGGTTTATAAAAAAGTAGAGAAAAGAGAGGGATCACTCATCTTCTTCTCCGGTGTGATTGACTGGAGCTCCGGCTGGCCATCATCACCACTATTGATTCAAGCTTATCCGTTTCTTCTAGCTATTACCTCATTTTATTCATTTTGAAGCCTTAGAAATAGCTTTTTCCAATCTGAAACCCTTGTTTTAGGCTTTATTTTTTTTCTTCTTCATCATTTCTTTTCAAAACCCTAGGTCCGAAACTAGAAGCCTCTAATTTCCCTTTTTCTTAGCTTCTTCTTCGGATCTACACCATCATCGCCTCGATTCTCTTTTATAAACTCTGATCCTCATCAGATCTGAAGGTTTTCCATGAGAATCAGGGCATTTATTTCATTTTAGATCAAATCTTCAGCTAAAAGGAGCAGATTGCTAGAGATTCTTCAGATCTGAAATTCAATTGTTTCAGAGAAGTGAAATTTAAAAAAAAGAGCAAAAGTGTATT
Organism: Tasmannia lanceolata; assembly: GCF_043159265.1. Lineage (NCBI taxonomy): Eukaryota > Viridiplantae > Streptophyta > Magnoliopsida > Canellales > Winteraceae > Tasmannia > Tasmannia lanceolata. Next base: position 32,601,572 of record NW_027518697.1, on the reverse strand, counting down.
TGAAATGGCTTAGATATGAAGAAGAGAAGGTAAGATAATTAAATGTATGAGAAATAAGGGAAGAAGATTAAGGGACTACGTCCATAACATGTAACTTTCTCATTGCTTTCCTATGAAATTTCGAGTCATGATTGATTTTTTATTTATTTTAGTTTCTCTGTGATTAGATGGTTCTTAGTTTATGTACATGTTCTTTATCTCATTTTTTTCAGTGGCTTTGATCTTTGAATCATGACATGATAATTGATTTTCTCAAATTTTAGCTTTGGTGCTGGGTCTGAGGAAAATTTAAAGCATTTATATTCAGCTTTGTTTATCTGTTTGTATTTGTTAGTTATGGTGAAAATCAGAGCATGGACAGATACTGTGAGGATATGTTTCAATATAGCTTTTGTTAGGAGTTTTTCATCTTAGAAGTTATTTATAAAAGCTTATTGAGCTTGTATGCCATGTATAAAACATTGAATTTTTAGGCTCATTTCAGTTGAAACTATTTGATATAAGATAAAGGTTATTTAAGAAATATTGTTGCTAAAATGGAAATGAAGATGGAATTTAGCATGATTGTAAAGTCAGTTTATGGTTGTATGGGCTTTTGTTTTGATCATCAAGATAAATGTCATACAAATGTTCAAAAAATGGATCCGTTCAGGTAATACATGTATTAATTTTGGTCATATGGCTTCGAATTGAAAAGATTTTAAGCCTTAATGTCATTCATCTGTAAGATATAAATATGCTTATTTTGTGACCATAAAAGAAAAGAAGCATTTGAATACTTATTTTGCACTTGGCCAAAGTTTCTTTTGTGAATCTCAATGATCTGTCTTCGTTTGGTTCAGTTATATCCAATTTTGGGGGTTGTGAAAAAGATGTATAAATAGGCATTCATTCAATTCATGTAATATAATCTATAGGATCTCTTTAGTGCCAATATTTAGCTTTGGTTTGAATAAAGTATTTTTGGTTTCAAGATGATGACCTTTAGTTACATGTCATTATGTATGATTGTCCACTTGTCACCTGTACAGCATGATGTTACTTTTTGCATAAACATGACTGTGTTTTAGTGTAATGTATAAGTACTGTTTTTGTTTTGGTCAATATAATTTGTCTCAGTATTTTTTTTAGGGTTTTTTTTATGTTTGCATCAGATGAAAGGGATTACTTTATATAATGATTTTGTATTTGTTTTTTTTTTTGTGATTCATAAATGGAAAAACAAATTTGTCAAGTACAGAATTTAGAACATTGTTTTGTTGGTTAGCCTGAGAATTTAGCATCTTGACGTGCCAGGTGTTGTGCCTATGATTTTGTTTAAGAATATCCAATTTGCAATGTTTTCTGTTGGGTAGTATTAAGCTTGATTAGAAAATTCTACACTTTAGTATGACCTTGCTGGAGTTTCTTAAGTATTTTTTTTAGTTTGATAAAACTGTGGGGATTTATCATAGTTTATAATTGCTTTTGACATACACTGTGGTGGTAGTATGATAGTATAAATTTATTAGCTTTCTTTTGGGTTTTAACTTGTACATGATACAATTGTTATGGTATTTTTATGTAGTTGTTGGGTTTCTTATATTGTGATGATCATGTTATGGTGTAATTGGCTATCAAGGTTAATTTATATATGCTGAAGATATATCGAAGTATTTGTCAGGTGTTTATTTGGTTTAAAAATTTAATAGTTGCAGAGGTTCAAAGTTTTAATAGTGGTTAATATCGTGTAATTCCAAAATTGGAAGAACAATTATTTAGGGTCATAGAGTTAAGAGGTTGGCAAGTAACTTGTCTTAAATAATGAGAAAATAGTAGTAGGGATCAGGTTTTTTTTAGGAATTGCTTCAATCTTTTATTATATTAGATGCATGAAGTTGGAAAAGGATTCTAATGTAATGAAATCTGCTATATTTTACACTATTAGTGTCAAAATGATCATTGGAGCTAATTGAGTTTGATTAATTTTAAAGAGTCCCATAATATTGTCATGCCGTATAGTTCAGAGTTAGTTTTTTTGAATCCCAGTTCCAGGCAAACCAATTCCATGATGAGTTTTAATAATAGATGTTTTCAGATCAAAAGTTTTTATAAGAAGTCTGGTTTGGCAAAGTTTTGTGGATTATAAGGATAGAGCAGTAGTCCAAGATTAATACAATTTGGACTTCTGTTGCTTTTGGTTTATTATTTTATTATAACTTGGTTATATGATTAAAGCGTGCAAATTTTATTCCTTGTTTACTATAGCACCTGACATACACGTTAATTTCAAATTAGATGGCTGAGATAACTTGGTCATTGTTTGTTTTAAACTTGGTCATTTAACATGCTCGTATTTTATTTCAACCAACATTAGTCATTGTTTGTTTTAAATGGAATGCAATCCCATACCATTATTGATAAACAGTTGCCGAGTGTTTTTTTTAGGGTAAATGATCATTAATGGATTAATCTTTAATATTCTTGCTATTAGTTTTATAATCATGGCCTCGGAGTTCTATATATCTGTATCCTCAGCTTTGAACACCTGTGCATGATAAGCCTAGTATAAAATCATTTGTACCTTTAGATTATGATTTTTTTAGAAGGTGGGAATAATTTCAATACCAGGATTTGTTAGTATGGGTTTAATATGTGTGTTCTTGTGTCAGATTTTTTTTTCATTTGTTTTACCAATACTTGATAACCTGCTGAAAGATATAATTGCATAAATTCTCAATGGACTAAATGATATCATCATGAGCTTGTGTAGTGAGAACAAGCTTAAGATAGGGTATTTTATTTTAATCTGGTTTCTGCTCATTTTAGTTCTAGCAAATCATTTCTTTGTTTGATTAGTATTGATCAATTAAGGTAAATATAAGATTTTTAGCAAACTTTCTAGGACTTTATTTCCCCAATGTTATGTTTAATTCTAGAGGTATAAAAGCATTGTAAGGACAATGAAAGAGTCATCTAGAGCCCCCATTAGGAGACACACTGTGTCTCATTAGGCGGTTCTCCTTTGGAGACAAGCCTTGTCATTTAGAGCTTATCCCTTTAGGAAACCATTTTGCTCTCATTAGAGAGTCACCTAGCTTCATTTATAGAACCCCCTCTAAGTTGTACTCCCATTAAGGTTAGAGTCTAACTTAGTTTTTTATTTGCCTTATTCCTATTTATCAATGCAAGGGCAATGATAGGGATACTTGGAGCCCACCTTTGTGTCTAGGAGGCTTGTATAGTTTCACTAGCACCCCTTGTTTATTTTCTCTCCATTTAGGAGTCCAGTCTTTGACTTATTTGCACCCACCTTTGGTAGCGTTATTAGATAGTCTTTGACTTATTTGCACCCATCTTTGGTAGCATTATTAGAGAGTCTTTGACTTATTTGCCCTCTTTAGAGTTGGCTGCTTAAGAGTCCATCTTATAGATTTTTAGTTTACCCTATAGCTTTAGGGTTTGTTTTAGATAGTAGTTCGTCCTTTAGTGTTGTTGTCACTTCTCTTTGTTAGAGACTAACTCAGTCTTATTAGAGCTTACCTATCTGGGATCTTAGATCATTTTTACTTTCCTTAGGACACTAGTTTACTTGTTTTAGGGTTTCGCGTTGTTGTCACACTACTTGGAGCACACTAGTGTTGTTGTTACTTCTCTTTGGCCTTTGACCAAAAGGGTGAAAATATTTTAAAAATCTAAAAACACTTCAATTTTAAAACTCAAAAACATCAGAAATTTGAAACTAAAAAAATATTGAAATATTTTGAAAACTTTAAAAACATTTGAAACATTTGAAAATTTCAAAAATTTTAGAAGCGTACTGGAAAAGTTTATTTCCGAACTACGTTGGCTTGATCCTTTTCCACGAGGTACATAGGCAGCTTGGGATCTTTATCCCAAGTTCAGTCAAACCTTAAAAAAGAAACCATTCAAACCTTTTCAAACAAAGCTTTTCAATAAACCGTTTTCGAAAAGATCTTCCTCTAGAGGTAGTAGTTTGTCCTAGATATAGAGTGTTTTAGAGTTAGGAGTTTGCCTAGAGTCAAGAGACTCCTAGAGTTAGGAGCCCCTGTGTGGTCAGTTTGACTATATAGCTTGGCGCATAGTCAGCTGATGGCTAGATTTAGGACTCACTTAGATAGCCTATTGTTTTCCTAGGATACAACCTAGTTGCACATAAGATGTAGGGCCCACATGCATTAGTTTAAGGATAAAAACTTGCACGTAGCTAGGGCATATGGGGTGTCCTAAAATCTACAATCCACTTTAACCTAAATATCGTTCAAAAAGCTTTAAAAACACATCCGATCTTTTAGGTCGAGTCTAGTTTAGTAGTCTAGGCACAATAGAGATTATAGCTTATAATAGGCCACAAAACTACATAAACCTTGATTCCAAAAAGGGGCTTGGATACGTAGGCAGCATGAGTGGCTGGTCACCCAAGTTTAGGGGATACTGTTACACTATTTTTTATTATTTTAGAGTTTTAGGAGTTTGTAGTCTAGTACTTGTTACTATGTGTTGTATAGGTACATGTTAGTATGTTTTCTTCCCTTTTCTTGAGTGTTTGCACTTTAGATATTTCTCTTGTGTGTTTCTTTTATTATCTCATTCACATGTTCAGCTATAGCTCCCTTATCTCTTTATTGCTTTACTTACTAGTTTATTCACATGCTTAGCTGTAGCTTTTTACTGCTTACTTCTCTATTATCTCCTGATTGCGTGTTTAGCGGTAGTTATTTACTGCTTTTCATACTTATCTTATTTAATCATATCTCCTCATTATATCTGCTCTTTCATTTTATTATACTTGCTTAGCTATAGCTATGCATGTGTTTGTTTACTGCTTTTTAGATGTGATGAGTTAGGATTAGATGTGATGTGTTAGGATTAGTGGAGACAGGTAGCAGGGTTATCTGACATTGGATTTGCATTAGACTCTTCCACCTCCTCTTAAGCGATGTGATCTTATTCATATGTTGTATGTGCTATTGCCTGTATATTATTTCTCTTCTTGAGAGGAGGAGACGACGGATTCTAGTGTTTATTCCATTGTCAGGTTTCACTGATATCACCTCTCATTAGGACTTGGATGTTTTATTTTTCTTTTGCCCATCCCCGGGTCATGCATGTTTAGGTAGAAGTTTTTTTGGGGATGATGGTTCCCATTTCACATGATTTTCGCCAAAAATTCTTCAAAGTTAATAAAATATGGCATAAGAGACCGAGTGCGCTCGGGCGAGTTGGATGCCTAACACCTTTCCAACTCGTAATCAGGCACAGACCCAATTGTTTCTGGTGATACATTGGGAACATAGTATATTTTTTGGTTCCATGGCCTATCCATGGATGGTGACTCTTTCATATTTTAGATACGTCTTGATTCAGGGCTACGTCTTCGGATCAAGAGGTATCTCATATATCACCACTCATATTGTGTTAAGAGTTCCTTGGTAGAGCTCTCCTTCATATGTGGAGATCTAAAGGACCGACAGGGACTCATTACTCGCCACTTTCCAGGATCGGGGTCCACAATGCCCGAACAAATTTTTTTCAAACATCTGGTTTCCCAAAGATGTATGGAGAGTCGGATTTCCCTTTCCTTTAGATTTCCAAGGTATATATGCTCAGGTTCAACAACACATCTCCAAAGCACATACCGGTGATTATATTAGCATTTCTAGAAATAAAGAAATCCAACAACTACATGACTTAAAACAGCTTTGGCTATTATTTAGACCTTTTATCTGCTATCAAGTTCTTTTTATCCGTATATTTTTTACACTAAACCTACATAGATAACGAATACCACTATTATGCTAATTGTCTTTACGTAAGCAATAATTCAATAGTATCCATGGTCATATCTTCTGAACATTAAATCCATATTTTTCTGTTAGCCCAACATATATTCCTTTCACAGATATCGATGGTTGTCTTGGGACATGCTTTCACAATCCTTTGAATATTACCTGTTACTTTATTTTTGCATAACCCTTGCTGATTTCGGCATCTCTTTTATATGTTAGCTTTGGCTATTATTTAGACCTTTTATCTGCTATCAAGTTCTTTTTATCCATATATTTTTACACCAAACCTACATAGATAACGAATACCACTATTATGCTCTCTTTAGGTGAGCAACAATTCAACAGACAACAGTATCTATGGTCATATTTTCTGAACTTTAAATCTATTTTTTTCTGTTCATCCAACATGTATTCCTTTGAAAGATATCGTAGGTCATCTTGGGACATGCTTTCACATTCCTTTGAAGATTACCTGTTACTTTATTTTTGCCTAACCCTTGCTGGTTTCGACATCTCTTTTATATGCTAAAGATGTCCAATTTTCTTCTTATCTGTTATTGGGTCAATGACCTTAATTCTGTCATCCAACAAGATATATGGTTATTGATTTTGGCACTTTTGTTTTGTGAACACAAGAATGGCTGCATCTATCTAAATTCCTTATATTACTTTAGGTTTTACAAATAAGTCAGCAGTTGCTAGAACTTTTGTCAGTTCTAATTCCAAAGTTTACAACAAAGGTATATGCATAGGGTATTGATATACACACTAACATATTTGATAATGACCTTCTCAGTCTGTTTTACCAGTTTGTTAGCTTTGCACTAACATATTAGCTTTTTTCCCTTTTGGTACGTAAGCTGGGATCGAACCCCTGACCTCAGGGTGAAAGACACAGTCTTTACCAGCTGAGCTATAGGCTCAACCCCTGGAGTTGTGATTTCTCATGGAAGTACATCCCAATTTTTTTGAAATATTGTTCAACATTAAAAGCATCACTCTTAGTTGATGACTCTCTTACTATTTTGGGGTTTTACTTGCGTTCTTAATTTTGGGTTTGTATAAATGCATTGTTGTGAGGACTTTGCATATAGCTTCCTTCTTATATGTATTTATCATTTTGTTGGAAGGCGAGGTTGATTGGATAAATGATTTGATGTGAGAACTTTGCTTATAGCTTCCTTTGTATATGTATTTAATTATCATTTTGTTGGAAGGCATGGGTGATTAGATGTGGAGCTTTTTTGCTTTATGGATGGCTATTGTTCATAACTATTTCTCAGATGGAACAGGTTTATGATCACCTCAAATGGATCCCCTTTTTTACATCTCTTCTTTTTGGGTGATTTCTTTCTTACAACTTAGAGAGTTTGTTGAATTTTTAAAGCGGTTCAGAAAGGATTAGTGATTTCTCAGGCAAGTGCTTACCCACTTTTTGGAATATTATTCTATTTTAGAAGTATTGCTCTTAGTTGAACCCTCAAGTGGCACCGTACGTCCTGGAATACTCCTTCATTACCTCTTCTCCTACTTGGATCTATTTATCTTATTTTCCAGTGTTTCTTTCTTATTGATCATTAATCTTTTTGTTCCTCTCATCCTGTAGTAGAAAACTTTGGATTGACCTTTGATTGACCTACCTGACTAGTGAAGATTTATCTTCGGAAGATAAATAAGTTGCATTCATAAAAGAAATTTATTTAGTCATGACATTGGTAGAATTTATTATTATTATTATTATTATTATTTGGAATTTTTAGAAGATTATAATGATGATAACTTTTTTATACTTTAGTTTGTGTTGTCCTTTTCAAGTGTCCTGTCTTTCTAGGACCTACATATTTTTCAAATTCTGAAAATATCATTTCCATGTTTAGTTTGGTAGTTTTTTTCGCATTATCCCTAATGAGAGTAGTTGTGAATGAACTTTTAATTTATTCTGCTTTGTCTTCTTTTTATTGTTTATTTTTTTCTAATAACTATGCATTTTGTCCTCCCCTCTTTTTGTTGTTGGAGTTCTAAAAATTTATGTAATTACATTTTTTTTCCGGAATAACATGAATGAACGAGGTTGATTTCCTATTTTTTCAGTCAGTCTTCAATAAAATGAGTTGTTTGGCATTAGAATTTTAGATATCTTGATGCATGTCTTTAACTTCTGTTTGCACCATGAATGTTATGTTCTTTTCTTAGATAAATGTTAGCCATTTCAAATAGTAGCCGCTAATGGTCTGAACTTCGCTTTTATATAGCTTTTCTATGAGCACAAATCAATGTGTTATTGTCAATGTTGATTTGGAAGCAGCTCTATAGGTGGAAATGGAAGAAATTGCTAAATGAAGTGTTAATTGGGGCATCTATTCTTCACACAAAACCTACCAAATGGATTTAGTTTCTTTTAATTTGACAATTAACTATGAAATTTGAACTTCATGTATGGCCATCTCTTTGTTAGGAAAATGTTTTTAAAGTTTTCAAATCTTTTTTCAGTTTTGAGGCTCTTCAAATTATTCAGATCTTGAGCTTTTATGTTATTCGGATTATATCCTAATGAGTCCATTCATATAATTTCGTTGTTCAAAGAAACATTAAAAATGAAAGGAATTTTTTGGACTTACAAGTTTTTCAATTCAACATGAGCTTTAATGAATCTTATTGCTCGCAGATGTTGATTGGCAGAGTAATCAGTTCTCTGCTTCTAGATCATCAGAAAAACTAAGATGAAAATTTTGGCAGAGTAATTTGTGTCCGTGTCGAAGCAACTTATGTGCTTCTGCACAAAGTTCATGTAATGTACCTGTTTGTTGTCTTCTAATGGATGATAGTCATGATTTTGGGTTGATGAAGATTGACGTAAGCAACAGGTCAAATCTGTCATTTTAATGAAAAAGCCATGGGTGAAAATCTAAATATGTTTGGGCAAACTATCTTTCTTCACCGAGATAGTAGAGCGCAAACCTCTAAGAAATACTATAATATTTTGCTGGCTTCTGGCTGTGTAGCGTCCTGGGCTTTCAGTCATTTATTTTCTCTAAAAAACTAAGTACCTCCCACATTTGGGTCAAGCATCTCAATAAAGCAGGTTCAGAGTCATTTGGATAAGTTGAGTTCTAGCTAGCCTTCTTAGAACAACCAAGATAATGCAATTGATGAGTGCTCTGTGACCTACAATCTAACTATTGTAGTTTATTGCCTTATTTTAGTGTGGGCTACAATCCAACCAAAGGTAATGCAACTGATGAGTGTTCTGTGAGTTCTAGCTAGCCTCGGTGTTTTGTGGGTTACTTCCATTTTGCATAGTGGGTTTTTGTATGGGTTTTGGATTTTAGGTTCAAATGCTTGTGTCTAACTACTGAAAATGTTGAATTCTTCTATGTTTTTTAATTTTATATGTTTTTTTTACCATGGATTTAGGTTTTAATGGTGTGTTTGATGGGCTTTCCCTTCTTTATGGACGTGTTCAGAATTGGGAGCTAAAGCTACTGTGACAGTGTTAGTAGTTCTCTTTTAGTTTTTTTGTTATTTTGAATTTCTCTTAGTTCTTTATTTGTTTTATCTTTAGTATGGTGATGTTTTAACTGAAATAGATAATCTAGGTAGCTAATGGATTTGGTCATGAAGCTGATTTGTTCTAATCTTAACCTGATAATATTCACGCTACAGGACTGGAACTATGTTTACGAACCTAGAAAGCTTTTTCAGCCATACAAAGTATACTGATGATATTCCTAACTTTCCGGATGGCTACAATTTTGCTCTTTCTGAGTTGCTTGGAACATATGTCTCAAATTGTTCGTCAATACCCACAGGCAAAGGAGATTTTTGGCCACAGAGAGGTGAGCTGCAAATGGTGATTATTTGTTTTCCCATTTTCTTCTCTCTAAAATTTGCTGCTTCAAGAGGAATTGGTAGGGCTTCTATTGTAAAATACTCCAAATTTTAATTATTTCATTCATTTATATGAGCATCCTGGTCATTTTGCAGTCATCCTTTTATATTCTTTCACGACATCCAACAATTAGTTTGATGTCTCTTCTGGGTTGAAATTTCTCCCATTTGTAGTTTATTTTTTGCAAGAAATTTCTGATGTGTGATGTGGGTTGGTGTTAGGTCCTCCCGTACTAAAGTTATTTCTCTTCTGATAATTTTTTTGGTGGTCAGTGTTTTTTCTTCTCTCCATCTAAAGTTAGTTCCTCAAGTTTATTAAAAATTCCCTTTTTTTTAATCGACATGGTCTAAGTTGTTGCTCATTTGTCTATAAGATGGGGGTGTCTTTTTTTTTTTAACACTTCAAGTTTGTCATTTTCCTTGGTCTTTTGTTGGTATGTGTGACTTTTTTTATTTTGGTTTATCAATCCATAATTATCCTTTGATATCAGAGACTTGGCTTGCATCACTACCACTGGAGGAGGAAGTTCAAGCATGTTAATGGATGTGGAAACAGTAAGAGGCAGTTTTTTCTTCTACTTGAAGCTTAATCTGCTGCATTTCAATAATAGATGAGATACTCAGTTTCACCACCTTGATTTTTTTATGGTTTCACCACCTTGATTAATCTGCTGCATTTTTAAATTATTAATTACAACTTCCAAGTTCTTTGTTGCCCGTTGATGAGCACATTTATGTGTGAATGGTATATAGGAAAAACATGCATATTTTATGTTTAGAGCGGTACTACTAAGGTATTTTGTGTGTTTTTGGTGTTTCAGGGTTCTTTTTGAATTTTCATGGAAAATGGAGCTAAAGAGATGAAATTCCAAAGAAAAGATCAAATATGAGAACACCACCATTGTGACCCATCATTTGAAGGGTTTAGATCATCTATGGTTCATCAATTGGTTGGTTCGGAATAACTTTGAAAAATGATTTGGAGGGGTACAAGCAATTTATTCTAACGCCCACAAAATGTGTGGTTAAGATCATCTTATGGAGGTGATTTGTGAGGTGCAAATAATTTTACATTATTGACCATCATTTGAACTAAGATCAGCCCACAAAAATGATTCAAGAGGAGCGACCATTGGTAAGATCGAAATTCACATTGGGATCCATGAATTCAACGGTTTGGATCACCTCATTGGAATGGTTTATGGGTGCAATTAATTTACATAGTGGACCGTCAATTGGATGGCTTGGATCGTTCCTTGGAAATCAAGAGGGGAGAGGCAAATATAATTGTTTGTGTTTATTACATGGATGGGTAGAGTAGCCATTTGCAAATTAATGTGGCATGGTTGTAATTTATTCGAAGGATAGAGACAATTTGGTCGTTTCATGCACATATCCCTTAACTTGGAAACTTTCCATTATTTTCTTTCTAACATTTAGAAAGTTGCTTGAGGATATAATTGGAAGGTTTTATACACAACTTTGGAAAGAGGAAAAATAAGAAAGTAACCCATGTTTCTTTTAGAAGAGATATAGAAAGCCCATCAAGCCTTAATCTTATCATTTCATTTGTTTCCTAAGATTAGCTTTTTAATCTCCACCTTACATCTTTTTCAATCCCTTAATTTAGTAATCATTTTCACCGAAAATCCTCTATATCTATTTCTCTTGAACTCTCTTCCATCTTCTTGAATTTTTAGCCTCGTCGCGTCTTCGCAGTTTTTTATTTTATTTTTTAAAAACTTCAACGGACCATAACTTCTTCGTTTTAGCTCTGATTCGCGTGTGGTCGGATCCGTTGGACTCGTATCGACAAGATGAATCCCTTTCTCTCTTTGATCCAACTATTCAAGATTCAATCCAAGGCGAGATCAAGGCTTGAAGGAGGACAATGATTCAACCATTGAAGGAGAAAAAGAATAAGTTTTCTTTATTTTATCTTTTATTTCAATTTCAATGTGATGTATTTTTGTTTTCAAGTTCAATTAAAGAAGAGTTCTCTTTGTTTATTTTCCTTTCTAAGTTCTTTAATGGCAATTCTCTTCTCTATCTTATCTATTTTTGCTTCTTTCCCCTTCTCTATGCTTAACTAAATCCAACCTACTTAGGGTTTAGGTGAAACCATGGGGAAGGAGAAAGGTTTTTGATTAAATTCATTGGAGTAAAAAAATAACATATATAAGGATTTATAATTGTTGGATCCCAATCACTCATGCCATTGGCTTTTCCCTTTCGCATGAGTAATTGCCGATAAACACTATAAATACTTATATATTCAATAAAATTGAATAGTATAGTTGATAAATTACTCATGGGAAATAACGTTCTTTGATCTTATCTCTCATAGACTTAACTATCAATTATGCGATTCAATACAATCAAAAATTGGTTTGATTAATAATCCAATCCAAAACCATGGTGGATTCTAACTCTAAGTAATATTTTAATCGAATTAAAGTTTTAATTAGATTTTCAATTACTTTTCCAATAAAATTTCAATTCACTTTAGTAGTTTTTCCAATCAATTTAGATTTTAGATTTTTATTTTCTAATTAGATTAGACAATTAATTAATAAAAATCTTTATTGGTTTACTTTGCCTAAATATAAGGATTAAAAGTTGTAATCGTTTCTTTATTGTTTTCGATCCTTGTCTATTTAGTTTATAAATGTAAATATATTGTTGGATCCGAGGTTGTAGTCCACGAAAATCCTGAGACCATTCTAGGCAATAATATATCATAAGTTTATTTTCTAAGTAGTATAAGCGTAGAAATCACAATAAGCTCTTCCCTGAGTTCGACCCGTATTTACACGATCTGTGCACTTGCGGTTATTTAATATTACCTGTGCATTGCACGGGATTTCTTACTAGTATCTACTATAATAAGCTAGAAGGGTTTTTTACTGTTCATCGACACATGTTGGCCTCCTCTTACTAGCAGGAGAGAAAAGCACTAATTTTTTTGATTTATTTGTAGATTCTGTCCATTTAACACATTATAGTTCAACATTTCTACGGTTTAACACTTACCTGATGCATGCCACTATGCCTATATGGATGGGCAAGACCGTCCCTCCGTAATTTATTTATCTCTATCCGTACTACGTGTCTTCTGTCTGAGATATTTTTGAGATTTTTTAGCCCTTTCTCGACTTAACGGAATGCATGTCCTTCGCTCTCTTCCATCTATCCCCAGGAACCATAATACCAAGTCCGCTCTCCCTTTTGGAAGTTCTTCTTCAAATCCTATCACCAGAAATTCTCTTTCCGAGAGGTCTATTTTCTTATTCTCAAAAGACATCAAGAAAAAGAGAGAAAAAGAGAAGAATCAGGAGAAGAATTTGTTTGGTTCTTGGTGGCTTTTTTTTGTTCTCTTTTTTTCCCATTTCTGTCATTCTCAAAGTTATCTTCTACCACTCATGAGATGTGCTATTGACATGTATATTATTTTCTGTAGAAATCCTAGAAGATGGAGATGAAGAGGCTTTCGGATAGACATAGAGGTAGTCTCTTTCCCCCCTGCTTTTTCGCTTTTTTACTATCTGGGTTTTTCTTATTATTTTGTTATTTTTGTTTCTTTATGGGAAAATGATGAAGGGATTCTAGGTGGGTTGTTCTAGGGTTTGCTATTCTGTATCTAACTTTTTTATTTTCCAACTGTCAGAATTAATCAATGGTTGTTCTTCAATCATTAGTAGTGGGTAAGTTAGAGATGAGATCTTGTAGTTGGCTATAATTGGGAGATGGGTTCCTGCTCTTCAACAGCTTTTATTTTGGCTTTAAAAGAGGTTAGCTTTTTCTTCTTTAAATTCTCTTTTCAATCCTACTGATTTTTGTTCTTTTTTGGTATATCCCTGAAGATTGTTACATTATTTCACAAAATCAAAAACAATTTTCTACTGTTTGGTATTTTCATTTGTTTTTATTCTTTAGTTTAGTTTCATTTGGTTTTATTCTCTAATTGATTGTTTATTCTTTAATTTCATATGCAGATATTTGTTCTTGTAGTTTTCTCTAAGCCACCTAATTTTCAAGTTTCTAAGGAAGCTGAGAGAGAAGGAAAAGCTCCTAAAGTTCCTACATTTCAGGCTGAAGTCTTCAAGCCCTTGAAGAAAGATATCAAAACCCTTGAATGTGCATCTAAAGTATCTTTTAGTGGCTATTATTCTCTGAATCTCCTTTTTTGGGGTTCTTTTATTAATTGTGATATTTCCTCTTTAATCTTCGCTTCGGGGTTTTCTGGGTTAGTTCTTGCCATATTTTTGGGACTTTTTAGGTTTTTTAATTGAATGCCATTATTGGACCCTACTGTCCTCATTCTATTTACTGTTTCTTCCAATGATGATCTTTGTTATGGACCAATTTTGTAATTTTTTTGTCAGAATTGGTTTTGTGCAGATTCAATCTTTGTGCCACCACTCACATATGCTATTCTTGGGTCTCTAGATATCTCGAAGTTGGTATGGTTTTGATAGAATCTTTGGTGAGGGATGGTGTGTCCTATCGAGGAGCCTGTCCATTTAGTTTATATCAATTAGACTTTAGTATCTTTAGCATCAGCACTATTTCAGGTAAATCATAGTCCACACAGTTTAACAGTTTGTAGGTTCACATCGTTTATTATGTTTCTTATAAATGTGTATTTTATTTCTAAGATTTTTTATTTTTCAGCTACAACACTCCGAAGCATATCAAACATAATATCATTTCCCTAACTGGTTTTGCAGATGTGTTTTAAGTATAATGATAAACATCTATAGATTTTCTAATTGCTAATTGTGGGAATAAAACGACCCATCACGTACGATTTCCTATATAGAAAGTTAATTCTACTAAAATTAGCGCGATCTTGGGTTTCAACCATAGCAGTTCATATTTTAATTAGAGGGACCTTCGATTTATAATGATACCCCTCTAAATATTCTATAATCTCTGCGCACCCCCATCTGCGACATCATGTGGAAACTTCATTTGGGTCAATCTTACTTTGGTTGCTAAGCATATATTTATGTTTTGTAGTTTTAGCAAATGAGTCACCGGTTTAAATACCCTTTGTACATCTAAAATCAGGCATATGCTTCAGTAAATTGACTAAGGCCCTGTTTGGATTGTAGGCATTTTTTTAGAACATTGTATATGAGGCTACATTGTATAGGACGCAACAATGTATCCGATGAAAAATAGTATCCGAGGCTACATTGTATTTGTAGCGACATTATATCCGAAGCGACGTTGTACACGAAGGCAACACGGTATCCGAGGCAACATTGTATCCAAGGCGACTTTATATCCGAGGCAACATTGTATCCAAGGCGACTTTATATCCAAAGGCAACATAGTATCCGTAGCGACCCTGGCTCTGAAAGCAAAATAGTATCAGAGGCTACATTGTATCCGAGGCGACATTATATCCGAAGCCAAGATAGTATCCGAAGCGACATTATAGTCGAAGTCAACATAGTATCCGAGGCTACATTGTATCCAAGGCTACTTTATATTCGAGGCAACATTGTATCCGAGGCGACATTATATCCGAAGGCAATATAGTATCCGAAGCGACATTGTAGCTGAAGGCAACATAATACTTGAGACTACATTGTATTCGAGGCGACTTTATATCCGAGGCAACATTGTATCCGACGCGACATTGTATCCGAAGGCGACAAAGTAACCGAAGCGACCTTGTATCCGAAAGAAAATAGTATACGAGGCTACATTGTATCTGAGGTGACATTGCATCCAAAGCAACCTTCTATCCGAAAGAAAATAGTATACGAGGCTACATTGTATCTGAGGCGCCATTATATCTCAAGGCAACATAGTATCCGAAGCGACATTATAGCCAAAGGAAACATAGTAACCGAGGCTACATTATATCAGAGGCGACTTTATATCCGAGGCAACATTGTATCCGATGCGACATTGTATGCGACAGCGACAGTATCCGAAGTGAACTAGTATCCGAGGCTACATCGTTTTCGAGGCGACATTATATCCGAAGCCAACTTAGTATCCGAGACGACATTGTAGCCGAAGGCAACATAGTATCCAAGGCGACATTGTATCCGAAGGCGACATAGTATCCGAAGCGACCTTCTATCCGAAGGCATCATTGTATCCGAGGCGACATTATATCCGAAGGCGACATAGTATCTGACGCGACATTGTAGCCAAAGGCAACATAATACCCGAGGCTACAATGTATTCGAGGCGGCTTTATATCCGAGGCAACATTGTATCCGACGCGACAAATGTATACGATGGCGACATAGTAACCAAAGTGACCTGGTATCCGAAAGAAAATAGTATCCGAGGCTAGATTGTATACGAGGCGACATTATATCCGAAGGTAACATAGTATCCGATCCGACATTATAGCCGAAAGGCAACATTGTATCCGAGGTGACTTTATATCCGAGGCGATATTATATCTGAATGCGACATAGTATCCGAACCGACCTTGTATCGGAAAGCAAAATAGTATCCGAGGCTACATTGTACCCGGGGGGACATTATATCCAAAGGCAACGTAGTATCTGAAGTGACATTAGAGCCGAAGGGCTACATTGTATCCGAGGCGACTTTATATCTGAGGCGACATTGTATTCGAAGGCGACAAATTATCCGAAGCGACCTTGTATCCGAAAGCAAAATAGTTACGGGACTACATTGTATCCGAGGCAACATTATATCCTAAGGCAGTATACTATCCGAAGCTACATTGTACCCAGAGGGAGCATAGTACCCGAGGCTAAATTGTACCTGAGGCGACTTTATATCCGATGCAACATTTTATCCAAGGCGACATTGTATCCGAAGCGAATTTGTATCCGAAAGCAAAATAGTATCTGAGGTTACATTGTATCCGAGGCGACATTATATCCGAAGGCAACGTAGTATCTGAAGCAACATTGTAGCCGAAGGGCAATATTGTATCCGAGGTGACTTTATATTCGAGGCAACATTGTATCCGAAGGCGACATATTATCCGAAGGCAGTATCCGAGGCAACATTGAATCCGAGGCGACATTGTAGCCGAAGGAAACACAGTATCCGAAGCGACATTGTAGCCGAAGGCAACATAGTATCCGAGGCTACATTGCATACGAGACAACTTTATATCCGAAGCAACATTGTATCTGAGGCGACATTGTATCTGAAGGCGAAATAGTATCTGAAGCGACCTTGTATCCGAAGGCGAAATAGTATCCGATGCGACATTGTAGCGAAGGCAACATAGTACCCGAGGCAACTTTATATCCGAGGATAGATTGTATCCAAAGCGACATTGTATCCGTAGGCGACGTAGAATCCGAAGCAACCTTGTATTCGAAAGAAATAGTATTCGAGGCTACATTCTGTTCGAGGTGACATTATATCCGATGGCAACATAGTATCCGATGCGACATTGTAGCCGAAGGCAACATCGTAACCGAGGCAACAGTGTATCCGAGGCGACATTATATTCGAAGGCAACATAGTATCCGAAGCAACATTGTAGCCAAAGGCAACATAGTATCCAAGGTTAGATTGTATTCGAGGCGACTTTATATCCGAGGCAACATTGTATCCGAGGCGACATAGTATCCAAAGCGACTTTGTATCCGAAAGAAAATAGAATTCCTATATTGTATCAGAGGCAACATAGTTTCCGAATGGGACATTGTAGCCAAAGGCAACATAATATCTGAGGCCACATTGTATCTGAGGCGACTTTATAACAGAGGCAACATTATATCCAAGGCGACATTGTATCCGAATGTGACATTGTATCCGAAGCGACCTTTTATCCGAAATAAAATAGTATCCGAGATGTAATTATATACGATTTCAACATAGTATCTAATGCGACATTGTATAGAAGGCAACATAGTACCCAAGGCTATATTGTACCTGAGGCAATTTATATCCGAGGCAACATTATCGCCGAGGCCATGGTTTTAAATTTCGGCCGAAATGTTTTGTTTCGACCGAAATATTTCGGTTTCGGTTGAAAACGAAACAAAATTCTTAGTGAGTCAGAAAAGTACTAAACTTCGCCAAAACGTTTCGGTGAAATTTTGAAAATTTCGGTGAAACGTTTCGTTGAAGGGTGAAATTTTTACAGGATTTCGTTCGAAACTTCATAACGACCGAATCCGAAATCGAAACCGAAACCGAGATTTAAAACCTTGGCCAAGGCGACATTGTGTCCGAAGGTGACATAGTATCCGAAGCGACTTTGTATCCGAGGCTATATTGTATCCGAGGCAACATTATATCTGATGGCAACATAGTATCCGATGCGACACTGTATCCGAAGGCAACATTGTATCCGAGGCAACATTGTATCCGACGCAACAGTGTATCGGAGGAGAAATAGTATCCGAGGCTACATTGTATCTGTGGCGACATTATATCCGTAGCGACGTTGTACCCGAAGGCAACATACTATCTGAGGTAATATTGTATCTACGTCGACTTTATATCCGAGGCAACATTGTATCCGAAGGCGACATAGTATCCGAAAGCAAAAGAATATCTGAGGCTACATTGTATCTCAGGCGACATTATATCTGAAGCCAACATAGTATCCGAATTGACATTTTAGCCGAGGTCAACATAGTATCCGAGGCTACATTGTATCCAAGGCGACTTTATATTCGAGGCAACATTGTATCCAAGGTGACATTTTATTCGAAGGCAATATAGTATCCGAAGCGACATTGTCGCCGAAGGCAACATTGTCGCCGAAGGCAACATAATACCCGAGGCTACATTGTATTCGAGGCGGCTTTATATCCGAGGCAACATTGTATCCGACGCGACATTGTATACGACGGCGACATAGTAACCAAAGTGACCTGTATCCGAGGTTAGATTGTATACGAGGCGACATTATATCTGAAGGTAACATAGTATCCGATCCGACATTATAGCCGAAGGGCAACATTGTATTCGAGGCGATATTGTATCTGAATGCGACATAGTACACAACCGACCTTGTATCGGAAAGCAAAATAGTATCCAAGACTACATTTTACCAAGGGGGCATTATATCCGAAGGCATCGTAGTATCTGAAGCGACAATGTAGCCGAATGCAACTTAGTATCCGAGGCTACATTGTAACCGAGGCGAGTTTATAACCGAGGCAACATTATATCTAAGGCGACATTGTATCCAAAGCGACCTTCTATCCGAAAGAAAATAGTATCCGAGGCTACATTTTGTCTGAGGCGACATTATATACGAAGGCAACATAGTATCCAAAGTGACATTGTAGCCGAAGGAAACATAGGAATCGAGGCAACTTTATATCCGAGGCAACATTGTATCCGATGCGACATTGTATGCAACGACGACAGAGTATCCGAAAGCAAAATAGTATGCGAGGCTACATTGTATCCGAGGCGACATTATATCCGAAGGTAATATGGTATTCGAAGCGACATTGGAGCCGAAGGGCTACATTGTATCCGAGACGACTTTATATCTGAGGCGACAATATATCCGAAGCGACCATGTATCTGAAAGCAAAATAGCTACGGGACTACATTGTATCAGAGGCAACATTATATCCGAAGGCAGTGTACTATCCGAAGCGACATTGTACCTGAGGCGACTTTATATCCGATGCAACATTGTATCCGAAGCGAATTTATATCCGAAAGCAAAATAGTATCTGAGGTTACATTGTATCCGAGGCGACATTATATCCGAAGGCAACGTAGTATCTAAAGCGACATTGTATCCGAGGTGACTTTATATTCAAGGCAACATTTTATCCAAGGCGATATATTATCCGAAGGCGACATAGTATCCGAAGGCAAAATAGTATCTGAGGCAATATTGTATCCGAGGCGACATTGTAGCCGAAGGCAACATAGTACCCGAAGCGACATTGTAGCCGAATGCGACATTATATCCGAAGCAAATTTGAATCCGAAAGCAAAATAGTATATGAGGCTACATTGTATCCGAGGCGACATTATATCCAAAGGCAACATACTATCTGAAGCGACAATGTCGCCGAGGGGCAACATTGTACTGAGGTGACTTTATATTCGAGCCATCATTTTATCCAAGGCGACATTGTATCCGATGACGACATAATATCCGAAGCAACCTTCTATCCGAAGGCATCATTGTATCCGAGGCGACAATCTATCCGAAGGCGACATAGTATCTGACGCGACATTGTAGCCGAAGGCAACATAATAGCCGGCGCTACATTGTATTCGAGGCGGCTTTATATCCGAGGCAACATTCTATCCGTCGCGACATACTAACCAAAGTGACCTGGTATCCGAAAGAAAATAGTATCTGAGGCTAGATTGTATACGAGGCAACATTATATCCAAAGGTAACATAGTGTCCGATCCGACATTATTGCCGAAGGGCAACATTGTATCCGAGGTGACTTTATATACGAGACGATATTGTATTTGAATGCGACATAGTATTCGAACCGACTTTGTATCCAAACACAAAATAGTATCCGAGGCTTCATTATACCCGAGAGGACATTATATCCGAAGATAACGTAGTATCCGAAGTGACATTGTAGCCGAATGCAACATAGTATCCGAAGCTACATTATATCCGAGGGGAGTTTATAACCGAGGCATTATATCTGAGGCGACATTGTATCCAAAGCAACCTTCTATCCGAAAGAAAATAGTATCCGAGGCTACATTGTGTCTGAGGCGACATTATATACGAAGGTAACATAGTATCCGAAATGACATTGTAGCCGAAGGAAACATAATAAACGAGGCTACATTGTATCAGAGACGCCTTTATATCCGTGGCAACATTGTATCCGATGCGACATTGTATGCGACAACGACAGAGTATCCGAAGCAAACTAGTATCCGAAAGCAAAATAGTATGCGAGGCTACATCGTATCCGAGGCGACATTATATCCGAAGGCAATATAGTATCCTAAGCGACAATGGAGCCGAAGGGCTAGATTGTATTCGAGGCGACTTTATATCCGAAGGCGACAAAGTATCCGAAGCGACCTTGTATCCGAAAGCAAAATAGTTACGAGACTACATTGTATCTGAGGCAACATTATATCCCAAGGCAATATACTATCCGAAGCTACATTGTACCCGGAGGGAGCATAGTACCCGAGGCTGCATTGTACCTGAGGCGACTTTATATCCGATGCAATATTGTATCCAAGGCAACATTGTATCCGAAGAGAATTTGTATCCGAAATGAAAATAGTATCTGAGGTTACATTGTATCCGAGGCGACATAATATCCGAAGGCAATATTGTATCTAAAGCGACATTGTAGCCGAAGGGCAATATTATACCCGAGGTGACTTTATATTCGAGGCAACATTCTATCCAAGGCGATATTGTATCCGAAGGTGACATAGTATCCGAAGGCAAAATAGTATCCGAAGGCAAAATAGTATCCGAGGCAACATTGTATCCAAGGCGACATTGTAGCCGAAGGCAACATAGTATCCGAAGCGACATTGTTGCCGATGGCAATATAGTATCCGAGGCTACATTGTATACGAGGCAAGTTTATATCCGAAGCAGCATTGTATCCGAGGCTACATTGTATTTGAAGGCGAAATAGTATCTGAAGCGACCTTGTATCCGAAGGCGAAATAGTATCCGAAGCGACCTTGTATCCGAATGAAAGAGTATCCGATGCGACATTGTAGCCGAAGGCAACCTAGTACCTGAGGCAGCTTTATATCCGAGGATAGATTGTATCCGAAGCGACATTGTATCCGAATCAACCTTGCATCCGAAAGAAATAGTATCCGAGGCTACATTGTGTCCGAGGCGACATTATATCCGATGGCAACATAGTATCCAATGCGACATTGTAGCCGAAGGCAAAATCATATCCGAGGCAACAGTGTATCCGAGGAGACATTATATTCGAAGGCAGCATAGTTTCCGAAGCAACATTGTAGCGAAAGGCAAAATAGTATCCAAGGTTAGATTGTATTCGATGCGACTTTATATCCGAGGCAACATTGTATCCGAGGCGATATAGTATCCAAAGCGACTTTGTATCGGAAAGAAAATAGTATTCCTATATTGTATCAGAGGCGACATTATATTCGAAGGCAACATAGTTTCCGAAGGGACATTGTACCCGAAGGCAACATAATATCCGAGGCTACATTGTATGTAAGGCGACTTTATAACAGAGGCAACATTATATCCAAGGCAACATTGTATCCGAATGTGCCATTTTATCCGAAGCGACCATTTATCTGAAATAAAATAGTATACGAGGCTATATGGTATCAGAGGCTACATTATATCCGATGCGACATTGTAGCCGAAGGCAACATAGTATCCAAGGCAATAATGTATCCGAGGCAACTTTATATTCGAGGCAACATTGTAGCCGATGCGATATTGTATCCAGAAGGCAATGTAGTATATGAAGCGACATTGTAGCCAGAGGGCAATATTGTATACGAGGTGACTTTATATTCGAGGCAACATTTTATCCAAGGCGATATTGTATCCGAAGGCAACATAGTATCCGAAGGCAAAGTAGTATCCGAGGCAACATTGTATCCGAGGCGACATTGTAGCCGAAGGCAACATAGTATCCGAAGCGACATTGTAGCCGAAGGCGACATAGTATCCGAGACTACATTGTATACGAGACAACTTTATATCCGAAGCAACATTGTATCCGAGGCGACATTGTATCTAAAGGCGAAATATTATCTGACGCGACCTTGTATCCGAAGGCGAAAAAGTATCTGAAGCGACCTTGTATCCGAATGAAATAGTATCTGATGGCTACATAGTATCCGATGCGACATTGTAGCCAAAGGCAACATAGTACTCGAGGCAGCTTTATATCCGAGGATAAATTGTATCCGTAGGCTACTTTGTATCCGAAAGAAAATAGTATTCCTATATTGTATCAGAGGCGACATTATATTCGAAGGCAACATAGTTTTCGAAGGGACATTGTAGCCGAAGGCAACATAATATCCGAGGCTATATTGTATTTGAGGCGACTTTATAACAGAGGCAACATTATATCCAAGGCGAGATTGTATCCGAATGTGACATTGTATCCGAAGTGACCATTTATCCGAAATAAAATAGTATCCGAGGGTACATGGTATCAGAGGCTACATTATATCCTATGCGACATTGTAGCCGAAGGCAACATAGTATCCAAGTCTATATTGTATCCGACGCAACTTTATACTCGAGGCAACATTGTGGCCGAGGCGATACTGTATCCGTAGGTGACATAGTATCCGAAGCGATTTTGCATCCGAAAGAAATATTATCCGAGGCTACATTGTATCCGAGGCGATATTATATCCGATGGCTATATAGTATCCGATGCGACATTGTAGCCGATGGCAACATTGTATCTGAGGCTACATTGTATAGGACGCAACAATGTATCCGATGAAAAATAGTATCCGAGGCTACATTGTATATGTAGCAACATTATATCCGAAGCGACGTTGTACCCGAAGGCAACATAGTATCCGAGGCAACATTGTATCTAAGGCGACTTTATATCCGAGGCAACATTGTATCCAAGGCGACTTTATATCCGAGGCCACAATGTATCTGAGACAACATTGTATCCGAAGGCAACATAGTATCCGTAGCGACCTTGGCTCCGAGGCTACATTGTATTCGAGGCTACATTGTATCCAAGGCGACATTATATCCAAGGCGACATTATATCCGAAGGCAACATTGTATCCGAGGCTACATTGTATCCAAGGCGACATTATATCCGATGCCAACATAGTATCCGAAGCGACATTATAGCCGAAATCAACATAGTATCCGAGGCTACATTGTATCCAAGGCGACTTTATATTCGATGCAACATTGTATCCGAGGCGACATTATATCCGAAGGTAATATAGTATCCGAATCGACATTGTAGCCGGAGGCAACATAATACCCGAAACTACATTGTATTCGAGGCGACTTTATATTAGAGGCAACTTTTTATCCGACGCGACATTGTATCCGAGGTGACATTATATCTGAAGGCAACGTACTATCTCAAGCGACAATGTCGCCGGAGGGCAACATTGTACTGAGGTGACTTTCTAATCGAGGCAACATTTTATCCAAGGCGACATTGTATCCGAAGGCGACATAGTATCCGAAGCAACCTTCTATCCGAAGCAACCTTCTATCCGAAAGAAAATAGTATCCGAGGCTAGATTGTATACGAGGCGACATTATATCCGAAGGTAACATAGTATCTGATCCGACATTATAGCCGAAAGGCAACATTGTATCCGAGGTGATTTTATATCCGAGGCGAAATTGTATCTGAATGCGACATAGTATCCGAACCGACCTTGTATCGGAAAGCAAAATAGTATCCGAGGCTACATTGTACCCGGGGGGACATTATATCCAAAGGCAACGCAGTATCCGAAGTGACATTAGAGCCAAAGGGCTACATTGTATCCTAGGCGACTTTATATCTGAGGCGACATTGTATCCGAAGGCGACAAATTATCCGAAGCGACCTTGTATCCAAAAGCAAAATAGTTACGAGACTACATTGTATCCGAGGCAACATTATATCCGAAGGCAGTATACTATCCGAAGCTACATTGTACCCGGAGGGAGCATAGTACCCGAGGCTACATTGTACTTGAGGCGACTTTATATCCGATGCAACATTTTATCCAAGGCGACATTGTATCCGAAGCGAATTTGTATCCGAAAGCAAAATAATATCCGAGGTTACATTGTATCCGAGGCGACATTATATCCGAAGGCAACGTAGTATCTGAAGCAACATTGTAGCCGAAGGTCAATATTGTATCCGAGGTGACTTTATATTCGAGGCAACATTGTATCCGAAGGCGACATAGTATCCGAGGGCAAAATAGTATCCGAGGCAACATTGAATCCGAGGCGACATTGTAGCCGAAGGAAACACAGTATCCGAAGCGACATTGTAGCCGAAGGCAACATAGTATCCGAGGCTACATTGCATATGAGGCAACTTTATATCCGAAGCAACATTGTATCTGAGGCGACATTGTATCTGAAGGCGAAATAGTATCTGAAGCGACCTTGTATTCGAAGGCGAAATAGTATCCGATGCGACATTGTAGCCGAAGGCAACATAGTACCCGAGGCAACTTTATATCCGAGAATAGATTGTATCCAAAGCGACATTGTATCCGAAGCAACCTTGTATTCGAAAGAAATAGTATCCGAGGCTACATTCTGTTCGAGGTGACATTATATCCGATGGCAACATAGTATCCGATGCGACATTGTAGCCGAAGGCAACATCGTAACCGAGGCAAAAGTGTATCCGAGGCGACATTATATTCGAAGGAAACATAGTATCCGAAGCAACATTGTAGCCAAAGGCAACATAGTATCCAAGGTTAGATTGTATTCGAGGCGACTTTATATCCGAGGCAACATTGTATCCGAGGCGACATAGTATCCAAAGCGACTTTGTATCCGAAAGAAAATAGAATTCCTATATTGTATCAGAGGCAACATAGTTTCCGAAGGGACATTGTAGCCGAAGGCAACATAATATCTGAGGCCACATTGTATCTGAGGCGACTTTATAACAGAAGCAACATTATATCCAAGGCGACATTGTATCCGAATGTGACATTGTATCCGAAGCGACCTTTTATCCGAAATAAAATAGTATCCGAGACGTAATTATATACGATTTCAACATAATATCTAATGCAACATTGTACAGAAGGCAACATAGTACCCAAGGCTATATTGTACTTGAGGCAATTTATATCCGAGGCAACATTATCGCCGAGGCCATGGTTTTAAATTTCGGCCGAAACGTTTTGTTTCGACCGAAATCTTTCGATTTCGGTGGAAAACGAAACAAAATTCTTAGTGAATCAGAAAAGTACTAAACTTCGCCGAAACGTTTCGGTGAAATTTCGAAAATTTTGGTGAAACGTTTCGGTGAAGGGTGAAATTTTTACAAGATTTCATTCGAAACTTCATAACGACCGAATCCGAAACCGAAACCGAAACCGAGATTTAAAACCTTGGCCAAGGCGACATTGTGTCCGAAGGTGACATAGTATCCGAAACGACTTTGTATCCGAAAGAAATAGTATCCGAGGCTATATTGTATCCGAGGCAACATTATATCTGATGGCAACATAGTATCCGATGCGACACTGTATCCGAAGGCAACATTGTATCCGAGGCAACATTGTATCCGACGCAACAGTGTATCGGAGGAGAAATAGTATCCGAGGCTACATTGTATCTGTAGCGACATTATATCCGTAGCGACGTTGTACCCGAAGGCAATATAGTATCTGAGGTAATATTGTATCTACGTCGACTTTATATCCGAGGCAACATTGTATCCGAAGGCGACATAGTATCCGTAGCGACCTTGTATTCGAAAGCAAAACAATATCTGAGGCTACATTGTATCCCAGGCGACATTATATCTGAAGCCAACATAGTATCCGAATTGACATTTTAGCCGAGGTCAACATAGTATCCGAGGCTACATTGTATCCAAGGCGACTTTATATTCGAGGCAACATTGTATCCAAGGCGACATTTTATTCGAAGGCAATATAGTATCCGAAGCGACATTGTCGCCGAAGGCAACATAATACCCGAGGCTACATTGTATTCGAGGCGACTTTATATCCGAGGCAACATTGTATCCGACGCGACAATGTATACGACGGCGACATAGTAACCAAAGTGACCTGTATCCGAGGCTAGATTGTATACGAGGCGACATTATATCTGAAGGTAACATAGTATCCGATCCGACATTATAGCCGAAGGGCAACATTGTATCCGAGGCGATATTGTATCTGAATGCGACATAGTACACAACCGACCTTGTATCGGAAAGCAAAATAGTATCCAAGGCTACATTTTACCAAGGGGGCATTATATCCGAAGGCATCGTAGTATCCGAAGCGACAATGTAGACGAATGCAACATAGTATCCGAGGCTACATTGTAACCGAGGCGAGTTTATAACCGAGGCAACATTATATCTAAGGCGACATTGTATCCAAAGCGACCTTCTATCCGAAAGAAAATAGTATCCGAGGCTACATTTTGTCTGAGGCGACATTATATACGAAGGCAACATAGTATCCAGAGTGACATTGTAGCCGAAGGAAACATAGGAATCGAGGCAACTTTATATCTGAGGCAACATTGTATCCGATGCGACATTGTATGCGACGACGACAGAGTATCCGAAAGCAAAATAGTATGCGAGGCTACATTGTATCCGAGGCGACATTATATCCGAAGGCAATATGGTATCCGAAGCGACATTGGAGCCGAAGGGCTACATTGTATCCGAGACGACTTTATATCTGAGGCGACAATGTATCCGAAGCGACCATGTATCTGAAAGCAAAATAGCTACGAGACTACATTGTATCCGAGGCAACATTATATCCGAAGGTAGTGTACTATCCGAAGCGACATTGTACCCGGAGCGAGCATATTAACCGAGGCTACATTGTACCTGAGGCGACTTTATATCCGATGCAACATTGTATCCGAAGCGAATTTATATCCGATGCAACATTGTATCCGAAGTAAATTTATATCCGAAAGCAAAATAGTATCTGAGGTTACATTGTATCCGAGGCGACATTATATCCGAAGGCAACGTAGTATCTAAAGTGACATTGTAGCCGAAGGCAATATTGTATCCGAGGTGACTTTATATTCAAGGCAACATTTTATCCAAGGCGATATATTATCCGAAGGCGACATAGTATCCGAAGGCAAAATAGTATCTGAGGCAATATTGTATCCGAGGCGACATTGTAGCCGAAGGCAACATAGTACCCGAAGCGACATTGTAGCCAAAGGCGACATTGTATTCGAAGCAAATTTGAATCCGAAAGCAAAATAGTATATGAGGCTACATTGTATCCGAGGCGACATTATATCCAAAGGCAACATACTATCTGAAGCGACAATGTCGCCGAGGGGCAACATTGTACTGAGGTGACTTTATATTCGAGCCATCATTTTATCCCAGGCGACATTGTATCCAACGGCGACATAATATCCGAAGTAACCTTCTATCCGAAGGCATCATTGTATCCGAGGCGACAATCTATCCGAAGCCGACATTGTAGCCGAAGGCAACATAATAGCCGACGCTACATTGTATTCGAGGCGGCTTTATATCCGAGGCAACATTCTATCCGTCGCGACATACTAAGCAAAGTGACCTGGTATCCGAAAGAAAATAGTATCTGAGGCTAGATTGTATACGAGGCGACATTATATCCAAAGGTAACATAGTATCCGATCCGACATTATTGCCGAAGGGCAACATTGTATCCGAGGTGACTTTATATATGAGACGATATTGTATCTGAATGCGACATAGTATCCGAACCGACCTTGTATCGAAACGCAAAATAGTATCCGAGGATACATTATACCCGAGAGGACATTATATCCGAAGTGACATTGTAGCCGAATGCAACATAGTATCCGAAGCTACATTATATCCGAGGGGAGTTTATAACCGAGGCATTATGTCTGAGGCGACATTGTATCCAAAGCAACCTTCTATCCGAAAGAAAATAGTATCCGAGGCTACATTGTGTCTGAGGCGACATTATATACGAAGGTAACATAGTATCGGAAATGACATTGTAGCCGAAGGAAACATAATAAACGAGGCTACATTGTATCAGAGACGACTTTATATCCCTGGCAACATTGTATCCGATGCGACATTGTATGCAACAACGACAGAGTATACGAAGCAAACTAGTATCCGAAAGCAAAATAGTATGCGAGGCTACATCGTATCCGAGGCGACATTATATCCGAAGGCAATATAGTATCCGAAGCGACAATGGAGCCGAAGGGCTAGATTGTATCCGAGGCGACTTTATATCCGAAGGCGACAAAGTATCCGAAGCGACCTTGTATCCGAAAGCAAAATAGTTACGAGACTACATTGTATCCGAGGCAACATTATATCCCAAGGCAGTATACTATCCGAAGCTACATTGTACCCGGAGGGAGCATAGTACCCGAGGCTGCATTGTACATGAGGCGACTTTATATTCGATGCAATATTGTATCCAAGCCAATTGCATCCAAGGAAACATTGTATCCGAAGAGAATTTGTATCCGAAAGGAAAATAGTATCTGAGGTTACATTGTATCCGAGGTGACATTATATCCGAAGGCAATATTGTATCTGAAGCGACGTTGTAGCCGAAGGGCAATATTGTACCCGAGGTGACTTTATCTTCGAGGCAACATTCTATCCAAGGCGATATTGTATCCGAAGGCGACATAGTATCCGAAGACAAAATAGTATCCGAGGCAACATTGTATCCAAGGCGACATTGTAACCGAAGGCAACATAGTATCCGAAGCGACATTGTTGCCGATGGCAATATAGTATCCGAGGCTACATTGTATACGAGGCAAGTTTATATCCGAAGCAGCATTGTATCCGAGGCTACATTGTATTTGAAGGCAAAATAGTATCTGAAGCGACCTTGTATCCGAAGGCGAAATAGTATCCGAAGCGACCTTGTATCCGAATGAAATAGTATCCGATGCGACATTGTAGGCGAAGGCAACCTAGTACCCGAGGCAGCTTTATATTCGAGGATAGATTGTATTCGAAGCGACATTGTATCCATAGGCGACAGTATCCGAATCAACCTTGCATCTGAAAGAAATAGTATCCGAGGCTACATTGTGTCCGAGGCGACATTATATCCGATGGCAACATAGTATCCAATGCGACATTGTAGCCGAAGGCAAAATCATATCTGAGGCAACAGTGTATCCAAGAAGACATTATATTCGAAGGCAGCATAGTTTCCGAAGCAACATTCTAACCAAAGGCAAAATAGTATCCAAGGCTAGATTGTATTCGATGTGACTTTATATCCGAGGCAACATTCTATCCGAGGCGATATAGTATCCAAAGCGAATTTGTATTGGAAAGAAAATAGTATTCCTATATTGTATCAGAGGCGACATTATATTCGAAGGCAACATAGTTTCCGAAGGGACATTGTAGCCGAAGGTAACATAATATCCGAGGCTACATTGTATGTAAGGCGACTTTATAACAGAGGCAACATTATATCCAAGGCGACATTGTATCCGAATGTGACATTTTATCCGAAGCGACCATATATCTGAAATAAAATAGTATACGAGGCTATATGGTATCAGAGGCTACATTATATCCGATGCGACATTGTAGCCGAAGGCAACATAGTATCCAAGGCTATAATGTATCCGAGGCAACTTTAAATTCGAGGCAACATTGTAGCCGATGCGATATTGTATCCACAGGTGACATAGTATCCGAAGCGATTTTGCATCCGAAAGAAATATTATCCGAGGCTACATTGTATCCGAGGCGACATTATATCCGATGGCTATATAGTATCCGATGCGACATTGTAGCCAAAGGCAACATTATATCTGAGGCTACATTGTATAGGACGCAACAATGTATTTGAGGAAAAATAGTATCCGAGGCAACATTGTATTTGTAGCGACATTATATCCGAAGCGACTTTGTACCCGAAGGCAACATAGTATCTGAGGCAACATTGTATCGAATGCGACTTTATATCCGAGGCAACATTGTATCCAAGGTGACTTTAAATCCGAGGCAACAATGTATCTAAGAAAACATTATATCCGAAGGCGACATAGTATCCGTAGCGACCTTGCTTCCGAAAGAAAAATAGTATCCGAGGCTACATTGTATGCGAGGCGACATTATATCCGAAGCCAACATAGTATCCGAAGCGACATTATAGCCGAAGTCAACATAGTATATGAGGCTACATTGTATCCAAAGTGACTTTATATTCGAGGCAACATTGTATCCGAGGCGACATTATATCCGAAGGCAATATAGTATTCGAAGCAACATTGTAGCCGACGGCAACATAATATGCGAGACTACATTGTATTCGAGACCACTTTATATCTGAGGCAACATTATATCCGACGCGACATTGTATCCGAAGGTGACAAAGTAACCGAAGCGACCTTGCATCCGAAAGAAAATAGTATCCGAGGCTAAATTGTATCCGAGGCGACATTATATCCGAAGGTAACGTAGTATCCGATCCGAGATTATAGCCGAAGGGCAACATTGTATCCGAGACTTTGTATCCGAAGGCGACATAGTATCCGAACCGACCTAGTACTGAAAAGCAAAATCGTATCCGAGACTATATTGTATCCGAGGGGACATTATATCCGAAGGCAACATAGTATCCAAAATGATATTGTAGCCGAAGGCAACATAGTATTCGAGGCTACATTGTATCCGAGGCGACTTTATAACCGAAGCAACATTATATCCGAAGGCGGCATAGTATCTGAAGCTACATTGTACCCGGAGGCAGCATAATACCCGAGGCTACAGTATATCCGAGGTCACTTTATATCCGAGGCAACATTGTATCCCAAGCAACATTGTATCAAATGGCGACATTGTATCCGAAGCAAATTTGTATCCGAAAGCAAAATAGTATCTGAGGCTATATTGTACCCGAGGCGACATTATATCCGAAGGCAACATACTATCTGAAGCGACAATGTCGCCGAAGGGCAACATTGTACTGAGGTGACTTTATATTCGAGGCAACATTTAATCCAAGGCGACATTGAATCCGAAGGCAACCTTCTATTCGAAGGCATCATTGTATCTGATGCGACATTATATCCGAAGGTAACGTAGTATCCGATCCGACATTATAGCCGAAGGGCAAGATTGTATCCGAGGCGACTTTATATCCGAGGTGATCTTGTATCCGAAGGCGACATAGTATCCGAACCGAGCTAGTATTGAAAAGCAAAATCGTATCCGAGACTACTTTTAATCCGAGGGGACATTATATCCGAAAGCAACATAGTATCCAAAATGACATTGTAGCCGAAGGCAACATAGTATTCGAGGCTACATTGTATCCGAGGCGACTTTATAACCGAAGTAACATTATATCCGAAGGCGGCATTGCATCCAAAGCAACCTTCTATCCGAAAGAAAATAGTATACGAGGCTACATTGTATCTGAGGCGACATTATATTTGAAGTAAACATAGTATCCGAAGCGACATTATAGCCAAAGGAAACATACTAACTGAGGTTACATTATATCAGAGGCGACTTTATATCCGAGGCAACATTGTATCCGATGCGACATTGTATGCGACATCGACAGTATCCGAAGCGAACTTGTATCCGAGGCTACATCGTTTTCGAGGCGACATTATATCCGAAGCCAACTTAGTATCCGAAACGACATTGTAGTCGAAGGGCTACATTGTATCCGAGGCGACTATATCTAAAGCGACATTTTATCCAAGGCGACAATGTACCTGTAGGCGACATAGTATCTAAAGTGACTTTATATCCGAAAGTAAAATAGTTGCGAGACTACACTGTATAAGAGGCAACTTATATCCAAAGGCAACATAGTATTCGAAGCTACATTGTACCCGGCGGCAGGCTAATACCCGAGGCTACATTATATCCGACGCGACTTTATATCCGAGCCAACATTGCATCCCAAGCGACATTGTATCAAATGGAGACATTGTATCCGAAGCAAATTTGTATTTGAAAGTAAAATAGTATCCGAGGCTACATTGTATCTAAGGTGACATTATATCCGAAGGCAACGTACTATCTGAAGCGACAATGTCGCCGAAGGGCAACATTGTACTGAGGTGACTTTATATTCGAGGCAACATGTTATCCAAGGCGACATTGTATCCGAAGCGCCTTCCTATCCGAAGGCATCATTGTATCAGAGACGACATTATATCGGAAGGCGACATAGTATCTGACACGACATTGTAGCCGAAGGCAACATAATACCCGAGGCTACATTGTATTCGAGGTGGCTATATATTCGAGGGAACATTGTATCCGACGCGACATTCTATATGAGGCGACATAGTAACCAAAGTGACCTAGTATCCGAAATAAAATAGTATCCGAGGCTAGATTGTATACGAGGCGACATTATATACTAAGGTAACATAGTATCCGATCCGACATTATAGCCGAAGGGCAACATTGTATTCGAGGTGACTTTATATCCGAGGCGATATTGTATCTGAATGCGACATAATATCCGAACCGACCTTGTATCGGAAAGCAAAATAGTATCCGAGGCTACATTGTACCCTAGGGGACATGATATCCGAAGGCAACGTAGTAACCGAAGCGACATTGTAGCCGAATGCAACATAGTGTCCGATGCTACATTGTATCCGAGGCGACTTTATAACCGAGGCAACATTATACGTAAGGCGACATTGTATCCAAAGCGACCTTCTATTGGAAAGAAAATAGTATCCGATGCGACATTATATACGAAGGCAACATAGTATCCGAAGTGACATTGTAGCCGAAGGAAACATAGTAACCGAGGCTACATTGTATCAGAGGCGACTTTATATCCGAGGCAACATTGTATCCGATCCGACATTGTATACGACGACGACAGAGTATCCGAAGCGAACTAGTATCCGAAAGCAAAATAGTAAGCGAGGCTACATCGTATTCGAGGCGACATTATATCCTAAGGCATTATAGTATCCGAAGCTACATTGGAGCCGAAGGGCTACAATGTATCAGAGGCGACTTTAAATCTGATGCAACATTGTATCCGAAGGCGACAAAGTATCCGAAGCGACCTTCTATCCGAAGGCATCATTGTATCTGAGGCAACATTATATCCGAAGGCGACATAGTATCTGACGCGAAATGACTTTGTATCCGAAAGAAATAGTATCCGAGGCGACATTATATCTGATGGCAACATAGTATCCGATGCGACACTGTAACCGAAGGCAACATTGTATCCGACGCAACAGTGTATCGAAGGAGAAATAGTATCCGAGGCTACATTGTATCTGTGGCGACATTATATCCGTAGCCACATTGTACCCGAAGGCAACAAAGTATCCGAGGTAACATTGTATCTAAGGCGACTTTATATCCGAGGCAACATTGTATCCGAAGGCGACATAGTATCCGTAGCAACCTTGTATCCGAAAGCAAAATAATATCCGAGGCTACATTGTATCCGAGGCTACGTATCCAACATAGTATCCGAATTGACATTGTAGCCAAAATCAACATAGTATCCGAGGCTACATTGTATCCAAGGCGACTTTATATTCGAGGCAACATTGTATCCGAGGCGACATTATATTCGAAGGCAATATAGTATCCGAAGCGACATTATAGCAGAAGGCAACATAATACCTGAGGCTACATTGTATTCGAGGTGGCTTTATATCCGAGGCAACATTGTATCCGAGCGACATTGTATATGAAGGCGACATAGTAACCAAAGTGACCTGGTATCCGAAACAAAATAGTATCAGGGGCTAGCTTGTATATGAGGCGACATTATATCCGAATGTTGCATAGTATCTGATCCGAATTATAGCCGAAAGGCAACATTGTATCTGAGGTGACTTGATAACCGAGGCGATATTGAATCTAAATGCGACATAGTATCCGAACCGACCTTGTATCGGAAAGCAAAATAGTATCCGAGGCTACATTGTACCCGAGGGGACATTATATCCGAAGGCAATGTAGTATCCGAAGCGACATTGTAGCCGAATGCAACATAGTATCCGAGGCTACACTGTTTCCGAGGCGACTTTATACCCGATCTATGGCGACATTGTATCCGAAGGCGACATTGTATCCAAAGCGACCTTCTATCCGAAAGAAAATAGTATCCGAGGCTACATTGTGTCTGAGGCAACATTATATATGAAGGCAACATAGTATCCGAAGTGACATTGTAGCCGAAGGAAACATAGTAACCGAAGCTACATTGTATCAGAGGCGACTTTATATCCGAGGCAACATTGTATCCGATGCGACATTGTATGCGACGACGACAGAGTATCCGAAGCAAACTAGTATTCGAAAGCAAAATAGTATACGAGGCTACATCGTATCCGAGGCGACATTATATCCGAAAGCAATATAGTATCCGAAGCGACATTGGAGCCGAAGGGCTACATTGTATCCGAGGCAACTTTATATCTGAGGCGACATTGTATCCGAAGCGACCTTGTATCCGAAAGCAAAATAGTTAGGAGACTACATTGTATCCGAGGCAACATTATATCCAAAGGCAGTATACTATCCGATGCAACATTGTATCCAAGGCGACAATGTATTCGAAGCGAATTTGTATCCGAAAGCAAAATAGTATCTAAGGTTACATTGTATCGGAGGCGACAATATAACCGTAGGCAAAGTAGTACCTGAAGCGACATGGTAGCCAAAGGGCAATATTGTATCCGACGTGACTTTATATTCGAGGCAAAATTTTATCCAAGGCGATATTGTATCCGAAGGCGACATAGTATCCGAAGGCAACATAGTATCCGAGGCAACATTGTATCCGAGTCGACATTGTAGCCGAAGGCAACATAGTATCCGAAGCGACATTGTATCCAAAGGCAACATAGTATCCGAGGCTACGTTTTATACGAGGCAACTTTATATCCGAAGCAACATTGTATCGGAGGTGACATTGTATCTGAACGCGAAATAATATCTGAAGCGACCTTGTATCCGAAGGCGAAATAGTATCTGAAGCGACAGTGTATCGAAATGAAATAGTATCCGATTACTACATAGTATCCGATGCGACATTGTAGCCGAAGGCAACGTAGTACCCGAGGCAACTTTATATCTGAGGATAGATTGTATCCAAAGCGACATAGTATCCGAAGCAAACTTGTATCCGAAAGAAATAATATCCGAGGCTACATTGTGTCAGAGGCGACATTATATCTGATGGTAACATAGTATCCGATGTGACATTGTAGCCGAAGGCAACATCGTATCCGAGGCAACAGTGTATCCGAGGTGACATTATATTCAAAGGCACCATAGTATCTGAAGCAACATTGTAGCCAAAGGTAACATACTATCCAAAGCTAGATTGTATTCGAGGCGACTTTATATCCGAGGCAACATTGTATCCGAGGCGACATAGTATTAAAAACGACTCTGTATCCAAAAGAAAATAGTATTCCTATATTGTATTAGAGGCGACATTATATTCGAATGCAACATAGTTTCTGAAGGGACATTGTAGCCGAAGGCAACATAATATCCGAGGCTACATTGTATCCAAGACGACTTTAAATCCGAGTTAACAATGTAACTGAGACAACATTGTATCCGAAGGCGACATAGTATCCGTAGCGACCTTGGCTACGAAAGCAAAATATTATCCGAGGCTATATTGTATCCGAGACGACATTATATCCGAAGCCAACATAGTATCCGAAGCGACATTATAGCAGAAGTCAACATAGTATCCGAGGCTACATTGTATCGAAGGCGACTTTATATTCGAGGCAACATTGTATCCGAGGCGACATTATATCTGAAGGCAATATACTATCCGAAGAGACATTGTAGCAGAAGGCAACATAATACCCGAGACTACATTGTATTCGAGGCGACTTTATATCCGAGGCAACATTGTATCCGAAGGCGACAAAGTAACCGAAGCGACCTTGTATCCAAAAGAAAATAGTATCCGACGCTAAATTGTAATCGAGGCGACATTATATCCGAAGGTAACATAGTATCCGATCTGACATTATAGCCGGCAACATTGTATCCGAGGCGACATAGTATCCGAACAGACATAGTATTGAAAAGCAAAATAGTATCCGAGGCTACATTGTATCCGAGTGGACATTATATCCGAAGGCAACATAGTATCAGAAGTGACATTGTAGCCGAAGGCAACATAGTATTCAAGGCTACATTGTATCCGAAGCGACTTTATAACCGAAGCAACATTATATCCGAAGGCGACATTGCATCCAAAGCAACCTTCTATCTGAAAGAAAATAGTATACGAGGCTACATTGTATCTGAGGCGACATTATATCTGAAGGCAACATCGTATCCGAAGCGACATTATAGCCAAAGGAAACATAGTAACCGACGCTACATTATATTAGAGGCGACTTTATATCCGAGGCAACATTGTATCCGATGCGACAGCGAAAGTATCCGAAGCGAACTAGTATCCGAGGCTACATCGTTTTCGAGGCGACATTATATCCGAAGCCAACTTAGTATTCGAAACGACATTGTAGCCGAAGGGCTACATTGTATCTGAGGCGACTATATCTGAAGCGACATAGTATCCGAAGTGACCTTTATATCCGAGGATAGATTGTATCCGAAGCGACATTGTATCCGTAGGCGACATAGTATCCGAAGCAACCTTGTATCTGAAAGAAATAGTATCCGAGGCTACATCGTGTCCGAGGCGACATTATATCCGATGGCAACATAGTATCCGATGCGACATTGTAGCCGAAGGCAAAATCATATCCGAGGCAACAGTGTATCCGAGGAGACATTATATTCGAAGGCAGCATAGTTTCCGAAGCAACATTGTAGCCAAAGGCAAAATAGTATCCAAGGCTAGATTGTATTCGATGCGACTTTATATCCGAGGCGATATAGTATCCAAAGCGACTTTGTATCGGAAAGAAAATAGTATTCCTATATTGTATCAGAGGCGACATTATATTCGAAGGCAACATAATATCCGAGGTTACATTGTATCTGAGGCGACTTTATAAGAGAGGCAACATTGTATCCAAGGCGACATTGTATCCGAAGCAACCATTTATCCGAAATAAAATAGTATCCGAGGCTACATGGTATTAGAGGCTACATTATGTCCGATGGGACATTGTAGCCGAAGGAAACATAGTATCCACAGCTATATTGTATCAGGGGCAACATTGTAGTCGAGGCGATATTGTATCCGTAGATGACATAGTATCCGAAGCGATTTTGCATCCGAAAGAAATATTATCCGAGGCGACATTATATCCGACGGCTATATAGTATCCGATGCGACATTGTAGTCGAAGGCAACATTGTATCTGAGGCTACATTGTATAGGACACAACAATGTATCTGAGGAAAAATAGTATTTTAGGATATATTTTATCTGTAGCGACATTATATTCAAAGCGACATTTTAGCCGAAGGCAACATAGTTTCCGAGGCAACATTGTATCCAAGGCGACTTTATTTCAGAGGCAACATTGTATCCAAGGCAACTTTAAATCCGAGGCAACAATGTATCTGAGACAACATTGTATCCGAAGGCGACATAGTATCCGTATCGACATTGGCTCCGAAAGCAAAATAGTATCCGAGGCTACATTGTATCCGAGGCGACATTATATCCGAAGCCAACATAGTATCCGGACCGACATTATAGCCGAAGTCAACATAGTATCCGAGGGTACATTATATCCAAGGCGACTTTATATTGGAGGCAACATTGTATGTGAGGCGACATTATATCCGAAGGTAATATAGGATCCGAAGCGACATTGTAGCCGTAGGCAACATAATACCCGAGACTACATTGTATTCATGGCGACTTTATATCCAAGGTTACATTATATTCGACGCGACATTTTATCCGAAGGCGACATAGTAACCGAAGCGACCTTGTATCCGAAAGAAAATAGTATCTGAGGCTAGATTGTATCCGAGGCGACAATATATCCGAAGGTAACATAGTATCCGATCCGACATTACAGCTGAAGTGAAACATTGTATCCGAGGCGACTTTATATCCGAGGTGATATTGTATCCGAAGGCGACTTAGTATCCGAACCGACCTAGTATTGAAAAGTAAAATAGTATCCGAGGGGACATTATATCCGAAGGCAACATAGTATCCGAAGTGACATTGTAGCCGAAGGCAACATAGTATTCAAGGCTACATTGTATCCGAGGCAACTTTATAACCGAAGCAACATTATATCCGAAGGCGACATTGCATCCAAAGCAACCTTCTATCCGAAAGAAAATAGTATACGATGCTACATTGTATCTGAGGCAACATTATATCTCAAGGCAACATAGTGTCCGAAGCGACATTATAGCCAAAGGAAACATAGTAACCGAGGCTACATTATATCAGAGGCGACTTTATATCCGAGGCAACATTGTATCCGATGCGACATTGTATGCGACCGCAACATATTCGAGGCGAACTAGTATCCGAGGCTACAACGTTTTCGAGGCGACATTATATCCAAAGCCAACTTAGTATCCGAAACGACATTGTAGCCGAAGGGCTACATTGTATCCGAGACGACTATATCTGAAGCGACATTTTATCTAAGGCGACATTGTACCCGAAGGTAACATAGTATCCGAAGTGACTTTATATCAAAAAGCCAAATAGTTGCGAGACTACACTGTATAAGAGGAAACATTATATCCGAAGGCAACATAGTATCCGAAGCTACATTGTACCCGGAGGCAACATACTACCTGAGGCTACATTATATCCGAGGCGAGTTTATATCCGAGGCAACATTTTATCTCAAGCGACATTGTATCAAATGGCGACATTGTATCCGAAGCAAATTTATATGCGAAAGCAAAATAGTATCTGAGGCTACATTGTATCCGTGACGACATTATATCCGATGGCAACGTA
This sequence comes from Tasmannia lanceolata, assembly GCF_043159265.1. Taxonomy (NCBI): domain Eukaryota; kingdom Viridiplantae; phylum Streptophyta; class Magnoliopsida; order Canellales; family Winteraceae; genus Tasmannia; species Tasmannia lanceolata. The sequence continues at coordinate 32,562,336 of NW_027518697.1, read as the reverse complement.
CTATCTGAAACGACAATGACGCCAAAGGGAAACCTTGTACTGAGGTGACTTTATATTCGAGGCAACATTTTATCCAAGGCGACATTGTATTCGAAGGCGACATTGTATCTAAAGCGACTTGCTATCCGAAGGCATCATTGTATCCGAGGCAACATTATATCGAAAGGCGACATAGTATCTGACGTGACATTGTAGCCGAAGGCAACATAATACCAAAGATTACATTGTATTCGAGGCAGATTTATATTCGAGGCAACATTGTATCCGACGCGACATTGTATACGAGGCGACATAGTAACCAAAGTGACCTAGTATCCGAAAGAAAATAGTATCCGAGGCTAGATTGTATACGAGGCGACATTATATACGAAGGTAACAGAGTATCCGATCTGACATTATAGCCGAAGGACAACATTGTATCCGAGTTGACTTTATATCCGAGGCGATATTGTATCTGAATGCGACATAGTAGCCGAACCGACCTTGTATCGGAAAGCAAAAAACTATCCGAGGCTATATTGTACCGAGGGTACATTATATCCGAAGGCAACGTTGTATCCGAAGCGACATAGTACCAAAGGCTACATTGTATCCAAGGCGACTTTATAACAGAGGCAACATTATATCTAAGGCGACATTGTATCCGAAGGCGACACTGTATCCAAAGCGACCTTCTATTCGAAAGAAAATAGTATCCGAGGCTACATTGTGTCTGAGGCGACATTATATACGAAGGCATCATAGTATCCGAAGTGACATTGTAGCTGAAGGAAACAAAGTAACCGAACCTACATTGTATCAGAGATGACTTTATATCCGAGGCAACATTGTATCCGATGCGACATTGTATGTGACGACGACAGAGTATCCGAAGCGAACTAGTATCCGAAAGCAAAATAGTATGCGAGGCTACATCGTATCCGTGGCGACATTATATCCGACGGCAATATAGTATCCGAAGCGACATTGGAGCTGAAGGGCTATATTTTATCCGAGGCGACTTTATATCTGAGGCGACATTGTATCCGACGTCTACAAAGTATCCGAAGCGACCTTTTATCCGAAAGCAAAATGGTTACGAGACTACATTGTATCCGAGGCAATATTATATCCGAAGGCAGTATACTATCCGAAGCTACATTGTACCCGGAGGGAGCATAGTACCCGAGGCTACATTGTACCTGAGGCGACTTTATATCCAATGCAACATTGTATCTAAGGCGACATTGTATCCAAAGTGAATTTGTATCCGAAAGCAAAATAGTATCTGAGGTTACATTGTATTCGACGCGACATTATATCCGAAGGCAACGTAGTACCTGAAGCGACATTGTAGCCGGGGGCAATATTGTATCCGAGGTGACTTTATATTTGAGGCAACATTTTATCCAAGGCGATATTGTATCCGAAGGCGACAAAATATCCGAAGGCTCCGAGGCAACATTGTGTCCGAGGCGACATTGTAGCCGAAGGCAATATAGTAGCCAAAGGCAACATAGTATCCGAGGCTACATTGTATACGAGATGACTTTATATCCGAAGCAACATTGTATCCGAGGCGACATTGTATCTGAAGGCGAAATAGTATCTGAAGCGACCTTGTATCCGAAGGCGAAATAGTATCCGAAGCGACCTTGTATCCGAAGGTGAAATAGTATCCGAAGCGACCTTGTATCCGAATGAAATAGTACCCGATGGCTACATAGTATCCGATGCGAAATTGTAGCCGAAGGCAACATAATACCCGAGGCAGCTTTATATCCGAGGATAGATTGTATCCAAAGCGACATTGTATCCGTAGGCGACATAGTATCCGAAGCAACCTTGTATTCGAAAGAAATAGTATCCGAGGCTACATTGTGTCCGAGGAGACATTATGTTCGAGGCGACATTATATCCGATGGAAACATAGTATCCGATGCGACATTGTGTCCGAGGCAACAGTGTATCTGAGGCGACATTATATTCGAAGGCAGCATAGTTTCCGAAGCAACATTGTAGTTAAAGGCAAAATACTATCAAAGGCTAGATTGTATTCGATGCGACTTTATATCCGAGGCGACATAGTATCCAAAGCGACTTTGTATCCGAAAGAAAATAGTATTACTATATTGTATCAGAGGCGACCTTATATTCGAAGGCAATATAGTTTCCGGAGGGACATTGTAGCCGAAGGCAACATAATATCCGACGCTACAATGTATGTGAGGTGACTTTATAACAGAGGCACATTATATCGAAGGCGACATTGTATCCGAATGTGACATTGTATCCGAAGCGACCATTTATCCAAAATAAAATAGTATCCGAGGCTACATGGTATCAGAGGCTACATTATATCCGATGCGACATTGTAGCCGAAGGTAACATAGTATCCAAGGCTATATTGTATCCGAGGCAACTTTATATTCGAGGCCACATTGTAACCGAGGAGATATTGTATCCGTAGGTGACAGTATCCGAAGTGATTTTGCATCCGAAAGAAATATTATCTGAGGCTACATTGTATCCGAGGCGACATTATATCCGATGCCTATATAGTATCCAATGCGACATTGTAGCCAAAGGCAACATTGTATCTGAGGCTACATTGCATAGGACAGAACAGTATATCCGAGGAAAAATAATATCCGAGGCTACATTGTATCTGCAGCGACATTATATCCGAAGCGAGGTTGCACCCGAAGGCAACATAGTATCTGAGGCAACATTGTACCAAGGCGACATTAAATCCGAGGCAAAAATGTATCTGAGGCACATTGTATCCAAGGCGACATTAAATCCGAGGCAAAAATGTATCTGAGACAACACTGTATCCGAAGGCGACATAGAATCCGTAGCGACCTTGGTACCGAAAGCAAAATAGTATCTGAGGCTACATTGTATCCGAGGCGACATTATATCCGAAGCCAACATAGTATCTGAAGCGACATTATAGCCGAAGTCAACATAGTATCCGAGGCAACATTGTATCCAAGGCGACTTCATATTCGAGGAAACATTGTATCCGAGGAGACATTATATCCGAAGGCAATATAGTATCTGAAGCGACATTGTAGCCGAAGGCAACATAATACCCGAGACTACATTGTATTCGAGGCGACTTTATATCCGACGCGACATTGTATCCGAAGGCGACATAGTAACCGAAGCGACCTTCCATCCGAAAGAAAATAGTATCCGATGTGACATTATATCTGAAGGGAACATAGTATCCGATCCGACCTTATAGCGGAAGGGCAACATTGTATCCGAGGGGGCATTATATCCGAAGGCAACATAGTGTCCGAAGTGAGATTGTAGCCGAAGGCAACATAGTATTCGAGGCTACATTGCATCCGAGGCGACTTTATAACCGAAGCAACATTATATCCGAAGGCGACATTGCATACAAAGCAATTTTCTATCCGAAAGAAAATAGTATACGAGCCTACATTGTATCTGAGGCGACATTATATCTGAAGGCAGCATAGTATCCGAAGCGACATTATAGCCAAAGGAAACATAGTAGCCGAGGCTTCATTATATCAGAGGCGACTTTATTTCTGAGGCAACATTGTATCCGATGCGACATTATATGCGACAGCGACAGTATCCGAGGCTACAATGTTTTCGAGGCGACATTATATCTGAGGCTATATTGTACCCGAGGGGAGATTATATCCGAAGGCAGACATTGTAGCCGATATAACATAGTATCCGAGGCTACATTGTATCCGAGCTGACTTTATAACCAAGGCGACATTGTATCCGAAGGCGACCTATTCAAAAGAAAATAGTGTCCGAGGCTACATTTTGTCTGAGGCGACATTATACACGAAGGCAACATAGTATCCGAAGTGACATTGTAGCCGAAGGAATCATAGTAATCGAGGCTACATTGTATCAGAGGCGACTTTATATCCGAGGCAACATTGTATCCGACGCGACATTGAATGCGACGACGACAGAGTATCCGAAGCGAACTAGTATCCGAAAGCAAAATAGTATGCGAAGCTAAATCGTATCCGAGCCGACATTATATCCGAAGGCAATATAGTATCCGAAGCGACATTGGAGCCGAAGGGCTACAATGTATCCGAGGCGACTTTAAATCTGAGGGGACATTGTATCCGAAGGCGACAAATTATCCGAATCGACCTTCTATCCGAAGCAAAATAGTTACGACACTACATTGTATCCAAGGCAACATTATATCCGAAGGTAGTATAGTATCCGAGGCTACATTGTACCAGAGGCAACTTTATATCCAATGCAACATTGTATCCAAGGCGACATTGTATCCGAAGCGAATTTGTATCCGAAAGCAAAATAGTATCTGAGGTTACATTGTATTCGAGGCGACATTATATCCGAAGGCAACGTAGTATTTGAAGCGACATTGTAGCCGAAGGGCAATAATGTAACCGAGGTGACTTTATAATCGAGGCAACATTTTATCCAAGAAGATATTGTATCCGAAGGCGACATAATAACCGAAGGCAAAATTAAATCCGAGAAAACATTGTATCCGAGGCGACATTATAGCCAAAGGCAACATAGTATCCGAAGCGACATTGTAGTCGAAGGCAACATAGTATCTGAGGCTATATTGTATACGAGGCAACTTTATATCCGAAGCAATATTGTATCCGAGGCGACCTTGTATCCGAAGGCGAAATAGTATCCAAAGCGACCTTGTATCTGAATGAAATAGTATCCGATAGCTACATAGTATCCGATGCGACATTGTAGCCGAAGGCAACATAGTACCCGAGGCAGCTTTATATCCGAGGATAGATTGTATCCGAAGCGAGATTTGTCTCCGTAGGCGACATAGTATCCGAAGCAACCTTGTATCTGAAAGAAATACTATCCGAGGCTGCATTGTGTCGGAGGCGACATTATATCCGATGGCAACATAGTATCCGATGCGACATTGTAGCCGAAGGCAACATCGTATCCGAGGCAACAGTGTATCCGAGGCGACATTATATTCGAACACAGCATAGTTTCCGAAGCAACATTGTAGTTAAAGACAAAATACTATCCAAGGCTAGATTGTATTCGAGGCGACTTTATATCCGAGGCAACATTGTATCTGAGGCGACTTTATATCCGAGAGAAAATAGTATTCCTATATTGTATTCAAAGGCAACATAGTTTTCAAAGGGACATTGTAGCCGAAGGCAACATAATATCCGAGGCTACATTGTATCTGAGGCGACTTTATAACAGAGGCGACATTGTATCCGAATGTGACATTGTATACGAAGCCGAAGGCAACATTGTATCTGAGGCTACATTGTATAGGACGCAACAATGTATCCGAGGAAAAATAGTATCCGAGGCTATATTGTATATGTAGGGACATTATATCCGAAGCGACGTTGTACCCGAAGGCAACATAGTATCCGAGGCAACATTGTATCCAAGGCGACTTTATATCCGAGGCAACATTGTATCCAAGGCGAATTTCAATCCAAGGCAACAATGTATGACAACATTGTATCCGTAGCGACCTTGGCTCCGAAAGCAAAACAGTATCCGAGGCGACATTATATCCGAAGCTAATATAGTATCCGAAGCGACATTATAGCCGAAGTCAACATAGTATCTGAGACTACATTGTACCCAATGCGACTTAACATTCGAGGCAACATTGTATCCGAGGCGACATTATATCCAAAGGCAATATAGTATCCGAAGCGACATTGTAGGAGAAGGCAACATAATACCCGAGACTACATTGTATTCGAGGCGACCTTATATCCAAGGCGACCTTATATCCGACGCGACATAGTATCTGAAGGGGACAATGTAACAGAGCGACCTTGTCTCCAAGGCCAAATTGTATCCGAGGCGACATTATATCCAAAGCTAGCATAGTATCCGATCTGACATTATAGCCGAAGGGCAACATTGTATCCGAGGCAACTTTATATCCGAGGTGATATTGTATCCGAAGGCGACATAGTATCCGAACCGACCTAGTATTGAAAAGCAAAATAGTATCCGAGGCTACATTGTATCCGTGGGGACATTTTATCCGAAGGCAACATAGTATCCGAAGTGACATTGTAGCCGAAGGCAACATAGTATTTGAGGCTACATTGTATCCGAGGCGACTTTATAACCGAAGCAACATTATATCCGAAGGCGACATTGCATCAAAAGCAACCTTCTATCTGAAAGAAAATAGTATACGAGCCTACATTGTATCCGAAGCGACCTTGTCTCCGTAGGCGACATAATATCCGAAGCAACCTTGTATACGAAAGAAATAGTATCCGAGGCTACATTGTGTCCAAGGCGACTTTATATCCGAAGTGATATTGCATCCGAAGGCGACATAGTATCCGAACAGACCTAGTATTGAAAAGCAAAATAGTATCCGAGGCTACATTGTATCCGAGGGGACATTACATCCGAAGGCAACATAGTATCCGAGGTGACATTGTAGCCGAAGGCAACATAGTATTGGAGGCTACATTGTATCCGAGGCGACTTTATAACCGAAGCAACATTATATCCGAAGGCGACATTGCATCCAAAGCAACCTTCTATCCGAAAGAAAATAGTATACGAGGCTACATTGTATCTGAGGCGACATTATATCTGAAGGCAACATAGTCTCCGAAGCGACATTATAGCCAAAGGAAACATAGTAACCGAGGCTACATTATATCAGAGGCGACTTTATATCCGAGGCAACATTGTATTCGATGCGACATTGTATGCGACAGTATCCGAAGCGAAGTAGTATCCGAGACTACAACGTTTTCGAGGCGACATAATATCTGAACCCAACTTAGAATCCGAAACGACAGTATAGCCAAAGGGCTACCTTGTATCCGAAGAGACTATATCTGGAGCGACATTTTATCTAAGTCGACATTGTACCCGAAGGAGACATAATATCCGAAGTGACTTTATATCCGAAAGCAAAATAGTTGCGAGACTACACTGCATAAGAGGCAACATTATATCCGAAGCTACATTGTACCCGGAGGCAGCATAATACCCGAGGCTACATTATATCCGAGGCGACTTTATATCCGAGGCAACATTGTATCCTAAGCGACATTGTATCAAATGGCGACATTGTATCCGAAGCAAATTTGTATCCAAAAGGAAAATAGTATCTGAGGCTACATTGTATCGGAGGCGACATTATATCCGAAGGCAACGTACTATGAAGTGACAATGTCGCCGAAGGGTAACATTGTACTGAGGTGACTTTATATTCGAGGCAACATTTTATCCAAGGCGACACTGTATCCGAAGGCGACATAGTACCCGAAGCGACCTTCTATCCGAAGGCATCATTGTATCCGAGGCGACATTATATCGGAAGGCGACATTATATCGGAAGGCGACATAGTATCTGACGCGACATTGTAGCCGAAGGCAACATAATACCCGAGGCTACAATGTTTTCAAGGCGGCTTTATATTCAAGGCAACATTGTATCTGACACGACATTGTATACGAGGCGACATAGGAACCAAAGTGACCTGGTATCTGAAGAAAATAGTATCCGAGAATAGATTCTATACGAGGCGACATTATATACAAAGGAAACATAGTATCCGATCCGACATTATAGCCAAAGGGCAACATTGTATCTGAGGCGATATTGTATTTGAATGCGACATAATATCCGAACCGACCTTGTATCGGAAAGAAAAATAGTATCTGAGGCTACATTGTACCCGAGGGGACATTATATCCGAAGGCAACATAGTATCCGAAGCGACATTGTAGCCGAATGCAACATAGTATTCGAGGCTACATTGTATCCGAGGCGACTTTATAACCGAGGCGACATTATATCTATGGCGACATTGGATCGGAAGGCGCCATTGTATCCAAAGCGACCTTCTATTCGAAAGAAAATAGTATCCGAGGCTACATTGTGTCTGAGGCGACATTATATACGAAGGCAACATAGTATCCGAAGTGACATTGTAACCGAAGGAAACATAGTAACCGAGGTTACATTGTATCAGAGGCGACGTTATATCCGAGGCAACATTGTATCCGATGCGACTTTATATACGACGACAGAGTATCCGAAGCGAATTAGTATCCGAAAGGAAAATACTATGCGAGGCTACTTCGTATCCGAGGCGACATAATATCTAAAGGCAATATAGTATCTGAGGCGACATTGTATCCGAAAGCAAAATAGTTACAAGACTACATTGTATCCGAGGCAACATTATATCCGAAGACAATATACTATCCGAAGCTACATTGTACCCGGAGGGAGCATAGTACCCGAGGCTACATTGTACCTGAGGCGACTTTATATCGAATGTAACATTGTATCCAAGGCGACATTGTATCCGAAGCGAATTTGTACCCGAGGCTACATTGTACCTGAGGCGACTTTATATCAAATGTAACATTGTATCCAAGGCGACATTGTATCCGAAGCGATTTTGTATCCGAAAGCAAAATAGTATCTGAGGTTACATTGTATTCGAGGCGACATTATATTCGAAGGCAACGTAGTATCTGAAGCGACATTCTAGCCGAAGGGCAATATTGTATCCGAGGTGACTTTATATTTGACGCAACATTTTATCCAAGGCGATATTGTATCCGAAGGCGACATAATATCCGAAGGCAAAATTGTATCCGAGGCAACATTGGATCCGAGGCAACATTGTAGCCAAAGGCAACATAGTATCCGAGGCTACATTGTATACGAGACAACTTTATATCCGAAGCAACATTGTATCCGAGGCGACATTGTATCTGAAGGCGAAATAGTATCTGAAGCGACCTTGTATCCGAAGGCGAAATAGTATCCGAAGAGACTTTGTATCTTAATGAAATAATATTCGATGGCTACATAGTATCCGATGCGACATTGTAGCCGAAGGCAACATAGTACCCGAGGCAGCTTTATATCCGAGGATAGATTGTATCCGAAGCGACCTTGTCTCCGTAGGCGACATAATATCCGAAGCAACCTTGTATACGAAAGAAATAGTATCCGAGGCTACATTGTGTCCAAGGCGACTTTATATCCGAAGTGATATTGCATCCGAAGGCGACATAGTATCCGAACAGACCTAGTATTGAAAAGCAAAATAGTATCCGAGGCTACATTGTATCCGAGGGGACATTACATCCGAAGGCAACATAGTATCCGAGGTGACATTGTAGCCGAAGGCAACATAGTATTGGAGGCTACATTGTATCCGAGGCGACTTTATAACCGAAGCAACATTATATCCGAAGGCGACATTGCATCCAAAGCAACCTTTTATTCAAAAGAAAATAGTATACGAGGCTACATTCTATCTAAGGCGACATTATATCTGAAGGCAACATAGTATCCGAAGCGACATTATAGCCAAAGGAAACATAGTAACCGAGGCTACATTATATCAGAGGCGACTTTATATCCGAGGCAACATTGTACCCGATGCGACAGTGTATGCGACAACGTTAGTATCCGAAGCGAACTAGTATCCGAGGCTACATCATTTTTGAGGCGACATTATATCCGAAGCCAACTTAGTATCCGAAACGACATTGTAGCCGAAGGGCTACATTGTATCCGAGGCGACTATATCTGAAGTGACACTTTATCCGAGGCGACATTATACCCGAAGGAAACAGTATCGGAAGTGACTTTATATCCGAAAGCAAAATAGTTGGGAGACTACACTGTATAAGAGGCAACATTATATCCGAAGGCAACATAGTATCCGAAGCTACATTGTACCCGAAGGCAGCAAAATACCCGAGGCAACATTATATCCGAGGCGACTTTATATCCGAGGCAACATTGTATCCCAAGCGACATTGCATCAAATCGTGACATTGTATCCGAAGCAAATTTGTATCCGAAAGCAAAATAGTATGTGAGGCTACATTGTATCCATGTCGACATTATATCCGAAGGCAACGTACTATCTGAAGCGACAATGTCGCCGAAGGGCAACCTTGTACTGAGGTGACTTTATATTCGAGGCAACATTTTATCCAAGGCGACATTGTATCCGAAGCGACCTTCTATCCGAAGGCATCATTGTATTCGAGGTGACAATATATCCCAAGGCGACATAGTATCTAATGCGACATTGTAGCCGACGGGAAAATAGTATCGAAGGCTACATTGTATCCGAGGAGACTTTATATCAGAGGCAACATTCTATCCGAGGCGACTTGTATCCGAAGACGAAGTACTATACGAAGCGACCTTGTATACGAATGAAATAGTATCCGATGCTACATTGTATCCGAGGCGTAATTATATACGATTTCAACATTGTATCTGATGCCACATTGTACTTAAGGCAACATAGTATCCAAGGCTATATTGTATCCGAGGCAACATTGTATCCGTAGGTGACTTAATGTCCGAAGCGACTTTGTATCCGAAAGAAATAGTATCCAAGCCTACATTGTATCCGAGGTGACATTATATCGGATGGCAACATAGTATCCGATGCGACATTGTAGTAGGATGCAACATAGTATCCGAGGGTACATTGTATATCCGAAGCAACATTGTATCCAAGGCGACATTGTATCTGAAGGCGAAATAGTATCTCAAGCGACCTTGTATCCGAAGCGACCTTGTATCCGAATGAAATAGTAACCGATCTCTACATAGTATCCGATGCGACATTGTAGCCGAAGGCAACATAGTACCCGAGGCAGCTTTATATCCGAGGATAGATTGTATCCTAAGAGACATTGTATCCGTAGGCGACATAGTATCCGAAGAAACCTTGTATTCGAAAGAAATAGTAACCGAGGCTACATTGTGTCCGAGGCAACATTATATCCGATGGCAACATATCCGATGCGATAGTGTAGCCAATGGAAACATCGTATCCAAGGCAACAGTGTATCCGAGGCGACATTATATTCGAAGGCAGCATAGTTTCCGAAGCAACATTGTAGCCAAAGGCAAAATAGTATCCAATGTCTTCAAGTAGACTTTATATCCGAGGCAACTTTGTATCCGAGTCGACATTGTATCCAAAGCGACTTTGTATCCGAAAGAAAATAGTATTCCTATATTGTATCAGAGGCGACATTATATTCGAAGGCAACATAGTATCCGAAGTGACATTATAGCCAAAGGCAACATAGTATTCGAGGCTACATTCTATCCGATGCGACTTTATAACCGAAGAAACATTATATCCGAAGGCGACATTGCATCCAAAGCAACCTTCTATCCGAAAGAAAATAGCATATGAGGCGACATTATATCTGAAGGCAACATAGTATCCGAAGCGACATTATATCTGAAGGCAACATAGTATCCGAAGCGACATTATAGCGAAGGGTAACATAGTAATCGAGGCTACATTATATCCGAGGCGACTTTATATCCAAGGCAACATTGTATCCGATGCGACATTGTATGCGACAGCGATAGTATCGGAAGCGAACTAGCATCCGGGGCTACATCGTTTTCGAGGAGACATTATATCTGAAGCGACATTGTACCCGAAGGCGACATAGTATCCGATCTGACATTATAGCCGAAGGGCAACATTGTATCCGAGGTGACTTTATATCCGAGGCGATAATGTATCTGAATGCGACATAGTATCCGAACCGACCTTGTATCGGAAAGCAAAATAGTATCCGAGGCTACATTGTACCCGAGGGGACATTATATCCGAAGCGACATTGTAGACGAATGCAACATAGTATCCGAGGCGACTTTATGACCGAGGCAACATTATATCTAAGGCGACATTGTATCCAAAGCGACCTTCTATTCGAAAGAAAATAATATCCGAGGTTACATTGTGTCTGAGGCCTCATTACATACGAAGGCAACATATATCCGAAGTGACATTGTAGCCGAAGGAAACATAGTAACCGAGGCTACATTGTATCAGAGGCGACTTTATATCCGAGGCGACAATGTATCCGATGCGACATTGTATGCGACGACGACAGAGTATCCGAAGCGAACTAGTATCCGAAAGCAAAATAGTATGCAAGGCTACATCGTATCCGAGGCGACATTATATCCGAAGGCAATATAGTATCCGAAGTGACATTGGAGCCGAAGGGCTAAAATGTATCCGAGGCGACTTTAAATCTGAGCGACATTGTATCGGAAGGCGACAAAGTATCCGAATCGACCTTCTATCCGAAAGCAAAATAGTTACGAGACTACATTGTATCCGAGGCAACATTATATCTGAAGGCAGTATACTATCCGAAGCTACACTATACCCGGAGGGAGCATAATACCCAAGGCTATGTTGTACCTGAGGCGACTTTATATCTAATGCAACATTTTATCCAAGGCGACATTGTATCCGAAGCGAATTTATATCCGAAAGCAAAATAGTATCTGAGGTTCATTGTATTCGAGGCGACATTATATCCAAAGGCAACGTAGTATCTGAGGCGACGTTGTAGCCGAAGGGCAATATTGTATCCGATGTGACTTTATATTCGAGGCAACATTTTATTTAAGGCGATATTGTATTCGAAAGCGACATAATATCCGAAAGCAAAATTTTATCCGATGTAACATTGTATCCGAGGCGACATTATAGCCGAAGGCAGCATAGTATCCGAAGCGACATTGTAGCCGAAGGCAACATAGTATCCGAGGCTATATTGTAAACGAGAGAACTTTATATCCGAAGCAACATTATATCCGAGGCGACACTGTATCTGAAGGCGAAATAGTAACAGAAGCGACCTCGTATCCGAAGCGACCTTGTATCCGATGGCTACATAGTATCCGATGGACATTGTAGCAGAAGGCACATAGTACCCGAGGCAACTTTATATCCGAGGATAGATTGTATCCGAAGCGACATTGTATCCGTAGGCGACATAGTAACCGAAGCAACCTTATATCCGAAAGAAATAGTATCCGAGGCTACATTGTGTCCGAGGCGACATTATATCCGATCGCAACACAGTATCCTATGCGACATCGTATCCGAAGCACCAACGTATCCGAGGCAACGAAGGCAACATAGTTTCCGGAGGGACATTGTAGCCGAAGGCAACATAATATTCGAGGCTACATTGTATCCAAGGCGACTTTATAACAGAGGCAACATTCTATCCAAGGCGACATTATATCCGAATGTGACATTGTATCCGAAGGGACCATTTATCCGAAATAAAATAGTATCCAAGGCTACATGGTATCAGAGGCTACATTATATCCGTGCGAGATTGTAGCCGAAGGCAAGATAGTATCCAAGGCTATATTGTATCCGAGGCAACTTGATATTCGAGGCAACATTGTAGCTGAGGCGATATTGTATCCGTAGGTGACATAGTATCTGAAGCGATTTTGCATCCGAAAAAAATTTATTTGAGGCTACAGTGTATCCGAGGCGACATTATATCTGATCGCTATATAGTATCTGATGCGACATTATAGCCGAAAGCAGCATTGTATATGAGGCTACATTGTATCAGACGCAACAATGTATCCGAGGAAAAATAGTATCCGCGGCTACATTGTATCTGTAGTGACATTATATCCGAATGTGACATAGTATTAGAAGCGACCATTTATCCCAAATAAAATAGTATCAGAGGCTACTTTATATCCGATGCGACATCGTAGCCGAAAGCAACATAGTACCCAAGGCTATATTGTATCCGAGGCAACTTTATATTCGAGGCAACATTATAGCTGAGGCGATATTATATCCGTAGGTGACGTAGTATCCGAAGCGATTTTGCACCCGAAAGAAATATTATCCGAGGCTACATTGTATCAAATGCAACAATATATCCGATGGCTATATAGTATCCGATGCGACATTGTAGCCGAAGGCAACATTGTATCTGAGGCAACATTATATCTGAAGCGACGTTGTACCCGAAGGCAACATTGTATCTAAGGCGACTTTATATCCGAGGCAACATTCTATCCAATGCGACTTTATATCCGAGGCAACAATGTATCTGAGACAACATTGTAACGAAGGCGACATAGTATCCGTAGCGACCATGGCTTCGAAAGGAAAATAGTATTTGAGGCGACATTATATCCGAAGCCAACATAGTATCCGAGGAAAAATAGTATCAGAGGCTACATTGTATCTGAGGCTACATTATATCCGATGCGACATTGTAGCCGAAAGCAACATAGTATCCAAGGCTATATTGTATTCGAGGCAACATTATATTCGAGGTAACATTGTAGCCGAGGCAATATTGTATCCGTAGGTGACATAGTATCCAAAGCGATTTTGCTTCCGAAAGAAATATTATCCGAGGCTACATTGTATCCAACGCGACATTATATCCGATGGCTATATAATATCCGATGCGACATTGTAGCCGAAGGCAACATTGTATCTGAGGCTACATTGTATCGGACGCAAAAATGTATCCGAGGAAAAATAATATCCAAGGCTACATTGTATCTGTAGCGACATTATATCTGAATGTGACATAGTATCAGAAGCGACCATTTATCCGGGATAAAATAGTGTCCCATGCGACATTGTAGCCGAAGGCAACATAGTATCCAAGGCTATATTGTATCCGAGGCAACTTTATATTCGAGGCAACATTGTAGCCGAGGTGATATTGTATCCGTAGGTGACATAGTATCAGAAACGATTTTGCATCTGAAAGAAATATTATCCGAGGCGACATTATATACAATGGCTATATAGTATCCAGAGCGACATTGTAGCCGAAGGCAACATTATATCGGAGGCTACATTGTATCGGACGCAACAATGTATTTGAGGAAAAATAGTATCCGAGGCTACATTGTATCTGTAGCGACATTATATCCGAATGTGACATAGTATCAGAAGTGACCATTTATCCGAAATAAAATAGTATCCGAGGCTACATCGTATCAGAGGCTACATTATATCCGATGCGACATTGTAGCCGAAGGCAACATAGTATCCAAGGCTATATTGTATCCGAGGCAACATTGTATCCGAGGCGATATTATATCCGTAGGTGAAATAGTATCCGAAGCGATTTTGCATCCGAAAGAAATATTATCCGAGGCGACATTATATCCGATGACTATAGTATCCGACGTGACATTGTATCTGAGGCTATATTGTATCAGCGCAACAATGTATCCGAGGGAAAATAGTATCCGAGGCTACATTGTTTCTGTAGCGACATTATATTCGAAGCGACGATGTACCCGAAGGCAACATAGTATCCGAGGCAACATTGTATCCGTGGCGAGTTTATATCCGAGGCAACAATGTATCCAAGGCGACTTCGTATCCGAGGCAACAATGTATCTGAGACAACATTGTATCCGAAGGCGACATATTATCCGTAGCGAACAAGGCTACGAAAGCAAAATAGTTTCCGAGGCTATATTGTATCTGAGGCGATTTTATATCCGAAGCCAACAAAGTATCCGAAGTGACATTATAGCAGAAGTGAACATAGTATCCGAGGCTACATTGTATCCAAGGCGACTTTATATTCGAGCCAACATTGTATCTGATGTGACAATATATCTGAAGGCAATATAGTATCCGAAGCGACATTGTAGCCGAAGACAACATAATACCCGAGACTACATTGTATTCGAGGCGACTTTATATCCGAGGCAACATTGTCTCCGACGCGACATTGTATCAGAAGGCGACAAAGTAACCGAAGCGACCTTGTATCCGAAAGAAATTAGTATCCGAGGCTAAATTGTATCTGAGGCGACATTATATCCGAAGGTAACATAGTATCTGATACGTCATTATAGGCGAAGGGCAACATTGTATCCGAGGCGACTTTATATCCGAAGTGATATTGTATCCGAAGGCGACATAGTATCCGAACAGACCTAGTATTGAAAAGTAAAATAGTATCCGAGGCTACATTGTATCCCAGGGGACATAATATCCGAAGGCAAGATAGTATCCGAAGTGACATTGTAGCCGAAAGAAACATAGTATTGGAGGCTACATTGTATCCGAGGCGACTTTATAACCGAAGCAACATTATATCCGAAGGCGACATTGCATCCAAAGCAACCTTCTATTCAAAAGAAAATTGTATACGAGGCTACATTCTATCTAAGGCGACATTATATCTGAAGGCAACATAGTATCCGAAGCGACATTATAGCCAAAGGAAACATAGTAACCGAGGCTACATTATATCATAGGCGACTTTATATCTGAGGCAACATTGTATCCGATGCGACATTGTATGCGACAACGTTAGTATCCGAAGCGAACTAATATCCGAGGCTACAATGTTTTCGAGGCGACATTATATCCGAAGCCAACTTAGTATCCGAAACGACATTGTAGCCGAAGGGCTACATTGTATCCGAGGCGACTATGTCTGAAGCGACACTTTATCCGAGGCGACATTATACCCGAAGGCGATAGTATCAGAAGTGACTTTATATCCGAAAGGAAAATAGTTGGGAGACTACACTGTATAAGAGGCAACATTATATCCGAACGCAACATAGTATCCGAAGCCACATTGTACCCGGAGACAGCAAAATACCCGAGGCTACATTATATTCGAGGCGATTTTATATCCGAGGCAACATGGTATCCCAAGCGACATTGTATCAAATGGTGACATTGTATCCGAAGCAAATTTGTATCCGAAAGCAAAATAGTATCTGAGGCTACATTGTATCCGTGGCGACATTATATGCGAAGGCAACGTACTATCTGAAGTGACAATGTCGTCGAAGGGCAACCTTGTACTGAGGTGACTTTATATTCGAGGCAACATTTTATCCAAGACGACATTGTATCCGAAGCGACCGTCTATCCGAAGGCATCATTGTTCCGCGACCTTCTATCCGAAGGCATCATTGTTCCGCGACCTTCTATTCGAAGGCATCATTGTTCCGAGGCGACAATATATCCGAAGACGACATAGTATCTAACACGACATTGTAGCCGACGACAACATAGTATCGAAGATTACATTGTATCCGAGCCAACTTTATATCAGATGCAACATTCTATCCGAAGCGACTTGTATCCGAAGACGAAGTACTATATGAAGCCACCTTCTATACGAATGAAATAGTATCCGAGGCTACATTGTATTCGAGCCGTAATTATATACGATTTCAACAGAGTATCTGATGCGACATTGTACCGAAGGCAACATAGTATCCAAAGCTATATTGTATTCGAGGAACCTTTATATCCGAGGCAACATTGTATTCGTAGGTGATATAATATCTGAAGCAACTTTGTATCCGAAAGAAATAGTATCCGAGGCGACATTATATCTGCTGGCAACATAGTATCCGATGCGACATTGTAGCCGAAGGCAACATAGTATCCGAGGCTACATTGTACATGAGGCAACTGTATATCCGAGGCGAAATAGTATCCGAAGCGACCTTGTATCCGAAAGAAATAGTAACCGATCGCTGCATAGTATCCGATGCGACATTGTAGCCGATGGCAACATAGTACCCGAGGCAGCTTTATATCCGAGGATAGATTCTATCTGAAGCGACATTGTATCCGTAGGTGACATAGTATCCGAAAGAAATAGTGTCCGAGGCGACGAAGGCAACATAGTTTCCAAAGGGACATTGTAGCCGAAGGCAACATAATATCCGAGGCTACATTGTATATGAGGTGACTTTATAATAGAGAACATTATATCCAATGCGACATTGTATCCAAAGCGACCATTTATCCGAACTAAAATAGTATCCGAGGCTACATGGTATCAGAGGCTACATTATATCCGATGCCACATTGTAGCCGAAAGCAACATAGTATCCAAGGCTATATTGTATCCGAGGCAACTTTATATTCAAGGCAACGTTGTAGCCGAGGTGATAATATATCCGTAGGTGACATTATCCCAAGCGATTTTGCTTCCGAAAGAAATATTATCCAAGGCTACATTGTATCCGAGGCGACATTAAATCCGATGGCTATATAGTATCCGATGCGACATTGTATCAGAGGAAAAATAGTATCCAAAGCTATACTGTATCCGAGGCTACATTGTATCGAACGCAAAAATGTGTCCGAGGAAAAATAGTATCCAAAGCTACATTGTATCTGTAGCGACATTATATCCGAATGTGACATAGTATCAGAAGCGACTATTTATCCGAGATAAAATAGTATCCGAGCCTACATGGTATCATAGGTTACATTATATCCGATGCGACATTGTAGCCGAAGGCAACATAGTATCCAAGGCTATACTGTATCCGAGGCCACTTTATATTCGAGTCAACATTGTAGCCGAGGCGATATTGTATTCGTAGGTGACATAGTATCCGAAGCGATTTTGCATCTGAAAGAAATATTATCCGAGGCGACATTATATCCGATGGCTATATAGTATCCGATGCGACATTGTAGCCGAAGACAACATTGTATGTGAGGATACATTGTATCGGACACAATAATGTATCCGAGGCTACATTGTATCTGTAGCAACATTATATCTGAATGTGACATAGTATCAGAAGCGACCATTTATCCGAAATAAAATAGTATCCGAGGCTACATGGTATCAGAGGTTACATTATATCCGATGCGACATTGTAGCCGAAGGCAACATAGTATCCAAGGCTATATTGTATCCGAGGCAACATTGTAGCCGAGGCGATATTGTATCCATAGGTGACATAGTATCCGAAGCGATTTTGCATCCGAAAGAAATATTATCCGAGCTGGCATTATATCCGATGCGACATTGTAGCCGAAGGTAACATTGTATTTGAGGCTACATTGTATCGGACGCAACAATGTATCCGAGGCTACATTGTATCTATAGCGACATTATATCCGAATGTGACATAGTATTAGAAGCGACCATTTATCCGAAATAAAATAGTATCCGAGGCTACATGATATCAGAGGCTACATTATATCCGATGCGACATTATTGCCTAAGGCAACATAGTATCCAAGGCTATACTGTATCCGAGGCAATTTTATATTCGAGGCAACATTGTAGGAGAGGCGATATTGTATCCGTAGGTGACATAGTATCAGAAGCGATTTTGCATCCGAAAGAAATATTATCCTAGGGGACATTATATCCGATGGCTATATAGTATCCAGTGCGACATTGTAGCCGAAGGCAACATTGTATCTAAGGCTACATTGTATCGGACGCAACAATGTATCCGAGGAAAAAAGTATCCGAGGCTACATTGTATCTGTAGCGACATTATATCCGAATGTGACATAGTATCAGAAGCGACCATTTATCCGAAGTAAAATAGTATCCGAGGCTACTTGGTATCAGAGGCTACATTATATCCGATGCGACATTGTAGCCGAAGGCAACATAGTATCCAAGGCTATATTGTATCCGAGGCAACATTGTACCGGAGGCGATATTATATCCGTAGGTGACATAGTATCAGAAGCGATTTTGCATCCGAACCAAATATTATCCGAGGCGACATTATATCTGATGGCTATATAGTATCCGACGTGACATTGTTGCTGAAGGCAACATTGTATCTGAGGCTATATTGTATCGGACGCAACAATGTATCCGAGGAAAAATAGTATCCAAGGCTACATTGTATCTGTAGCGACATTATATCCGAAGCAACGTTGTACCCGAAGGCGACTTTATATCCGAGGCAACAATGTATCCAAGGCGACTTTATATCCGAGGCAACAATGTATCTGAGACAACATTGTATCCGAACGCGACATAGTATCCGTAGCGAACATGGCCACGAAAGCAAAATAGTATCCGAGGCGACATAGTATCCGTAGCGAACATGGCCACGAAAGCAAAATAGTATCCGAGGCAACATAGTATCCGAAGCGACATTGTAGCGGAAGTCAACATAGTATCCGAGGCTACATTGTATCCAATGCGACTTTATATTAGAGGCAACATTGAATCCGATGCGACAATATATCCGAAGGCAATATAGTATCCGAAGCGACATTGTAGCCGAAGGCAAGATAATACCAGAGACTACATTGTATTCGAGGCGACTTTATATCCGAGGCAACATTGTATCCGACGCGATAATGAATCAGAAGGCGACAAAGTAACCGAAGCGACCTTGTATTCGAAAGAAAATAGTATCCGAGGCGACATTATATCCGAAGGTAACATAGTATCTGATCCGTCATTATAGCCGAAGGGCAACATTGTATCCAAGGCGACTTTATATCCAAAGTGATATTGTATCCGAAGGCGACATAGTATCCAAACAGACCTAGTATTGAAAAGCAAAATAGTATCCAAGGCTACATTGTATCCGAGGGGACATTGTATCCGAAGGCAACATAGTATCCGAAGTGACATTGTAGCCGAAGGCAACATAGTATTAGAGCCTACATTGTATCTGATGCTACTTTATAACCTAAGCAACATTATATCTGAAGGCGACATTGCATCCAAAGCAACCTTCTATTCGAAAGAAAATAGTATACGAGGCTACATTGTATCTAAGGCAACATTATATCTGAAGGCAGCATAGTATCCGAAGCGACATTATAGCCAAACGTAACATAGTAACCGAGGCTACATTATACCAGAGGAGATTTAATATCCGAGGCAACATTGTATCCGATGCGACAGTGTATGCGACAACGTTAGTATCCGAAGCGAACTAGTATCCGAGGCTACATCGTTTTCGAGGCGGCATAATATCCGAAGCCAACTTAGTATCCGAAACGACATTGTATCCGAGGCGACTATATCTGAAGCAACACTTTATCCGAGGCGACATTATACCCGACGGCAACAGTATCCGAAGTGACTTTATATCCGAAAGGAAAATAGTTGGGAGACTACACTGTATAAGAGGCAAAATTATATTTGAAGGCAACATATTATCCGAAGCTACATTGTATCCGGAGGCAGCAAAATACCCGAGGCTACATTATATCCGAGGCGACTTTATATCCGAGGCAAAGTATCCCAAGCGGCATTGTATCAAATGGTGACATTGTATCCGAAGCAAATTTGTATCCGAAAGCAAAATAGTATCTGAGGCTACATTGTATCCGTGGCGACATTATATCCGAAAGCAGCGTACTATCTGAAGCGACAATGTCGCCAAAGGAAAACCTTGTACTGAGGTGACTTTATATTCGAGGCAACATTTTATCCAAGGCGACATTGTATTCGAAGCGACCTTCTATCCGAAGGCATCATTGTTCCGAGGCGACAATATATCCGAAGGCGACATAGTTTCCGAAGGGACATTGTAGACTTTGTATCCGAGGCAACATTGTATCCGAGGCGATATAGTATCCAAAGCGACTTTGTATCCGAAACAAAATAGTATTCCTATATTATATCAGAGGCGACATTATATTCGAAGGCAACATAGTTTCCGAAGGGACATTGTAGTCGAAGGCAACATAATATCCGAGGCTACATTGTATCTGAGGCGACTTTATAACAGAAGCAACATTATATCCAAGGCGACATTGTATCCGAATGTGACATTTATCCGAAATAAAATAGTATCCGCGGCTACATGGTATCAGAGGCTACATTATATCTAATGTGACATTGTAGCTGAAGGCAACATAGTATCCAAGGCTATATTGTATTCGAGGCAACATTGTAGCTGAGGCGATATTGTATCCGTAGGTGACATAGTATTCGAAGCGATTTTGCATCCGAAAGAAATATTATCCGAGGCGACATTATATCCGATGGCTATATAGTATCAGATGCGACATTGTAGCCGAAGGCAACATTGTACCTGATGCTACATTGTATAGGACGCAACAATGTATCCGAGGCTACATTGTATCTGTAGCGACATTATATCCGAAGAGACGTTGTACCCGAAGGCAACATAGTATCTGAGGCAACATTGTATCCAAGGCGACTTTAAATTCAAGGCAACAATGTATCTGAGACAACACTGTATTCGAAGGCGACATAATATCTGTAGCGACCTTGGCTCTGAAAGCAAAATAGTATCCGAGGCTACATTGTATCCGAGGCGACATTATATCCGAAGCCAACATAGTATCCGAAGCGACATTATAGCCGAAGTCAACATAGTATCCGAGGCTACATTGTATCCAAGGCGACTTTATATTCGAGGCAACATTGTATCCGATGCGACATTATATTCGAAGGCAATATAGTATCCGAAGCGACATTGTAGCCGAAGGCAACTTAATACCCGAGACTACTTTGTATTCGAGGCGACTTTATATCCGAGGCAACATTATATCCGACGCGACATTGTATCCGAAGGCGACAAAGTAACCGAAGCGACCTTGTATCCGAAAGAAAATAGTATCCGAGGCGACAATATATCCGAAGTTAAGATAGTATCTGATCCGACATTATAGCCAAAGGGCAACATTGTATCCGAGGTGACTTTATATCCGAGGTGATATTGTATCCGAAGGCGACATAGTATCCGAACCGACCTAGTATTGAAAAGCAAAATAGTATCCGAGGCTACATTGTATCCGGTGGGACATTATATCCGAAGGCAACATAGTATCCGAAGGTACATTATAGCCGAAGGCTACATAGTATTCGAGGCTACATTGTATCCGAGGCTACTTTATAACCGAAACAACATTATATCCGAAGGCGACATTGCATCCAAAGCAACCTTCTATCTGAAAGAAAATAATATACCAGGCTACATTGTATCTGAGGCGACATTATATCTGAAGGCAACATAGTATCCGAAGCGACATTATAACCAAAGGAAATATAGTAACCGAGGCTACATTATATCAGAGGCGACTTTATATCTGAGGCAACATTGTATCCGATGCAATAGTTAATGCGATAGTGACAGTATCCGAAGCGAATTAGTATCCAAGGCAACATTATATCCGAAGCCAACTTAACATCCGAAACGACATTGTAGCCAAAGGGTTACATTGTATCCGACGCGACTATATCTGAAGTGACATTTTATCCAAGGCGACATAGTATCCGAAGTGACTTTATATCCGAAAGCAAAATAGTTGCTAGACTACACTGTATAAGAGGCAACATTATATCCGAAGCTACATTGTACCCGGAGGCAGCATAATACCCGAGGCTACATTATATCTGAGGCAACATTGTATCCTAAGCGACTTATTATTAAATGGCGACATAGTATCCGAAGCAAATTTGTATCCGAAATCAAAATAGTATCCGAGGCGACATTATATCCGACGGCAACGTACTATCTGAAGCGAGAATATCGCCGAAGGACAACATTGTACTAAGGTGACTTTATATTCGAGGCAACATTTTATCCAAGGCGACATAGTATCCGAAGCGACCTTCTATTCGTAGGCTTCATTGTATCCAAGGCGACATTATATCGGAAGGCGACATAGTATCTGACGCGACATTGTAGCCGAAGGCAACATAATACCCGAGGCTACATTGTATTCGAGGCGGCTTTATATTCGAGGCAACATTGTTATACGAGGTGACATAGTAACCAAAGTGACCTGGTATCCAAAAGAAAATAGTATCCGAGACTAGATTGTATACGAGGCGACATTATACACGAAGGTAACATAGTAACCGAACCGACATTATAGCCAAAGGGCAACATTGTATCCGAGGTGACTTTATATCCGAACCGACCTTGTATCGGAAAGAAAAATAGTATCCGATGCTACATTGTACCCGAGGGGACATTATATCCGAACCGACATTGTAGCCGAATGCAACATAGTATCCGAGGCGACTTTATAACCGAGGCAACATTATATATAAGGTGACATTGTATCCAAAGCGACCTTCTATTCGAAAGAAAATAGTATCCGAGGCGACATTATATAGGAAGGCAACATATTATCCGAAGTGACATTGTAGCCGAAGGAAACATAGTAACCGAGGCTACATTGTATCAGAGGCGACTTTATATCCGAGGCAACATTGTATCCGATACGACTTTCTATGCAACGACGACAGAGAATCCGAAGCGAACTAGTATCGAAAGCAAAATAGTATGCGAGGCTACATCATAACCGAGGCGACATTATATCCGAAGGCAATATAGTATCCGAAGCGACATTGGAGCCGAACGGCTACATTGTATCCAAGGTGACTTTATATCTGAGATGACATTGTATCCGAAAGCAAAATAGTTACAAGACTACATTCTATCCGAGGCAACATTATATCCGAAGGCAATATACTATCCGAAGCTACATTGTACCCGGAGGGAGCATGGTACCCGAGGCTACAGTGTACCTGAGGCGACTTTATATCCAACGCAACATTGTATCCAAGGCAACATTATATCCGAAGTGAATTTGTATCCAAAAGAAAAATAGTATCTGAGGTTACATTGTATTCGAGGCGACAATATATCCGAAGGCAACGTAGTATCTGAAGCAACAATGTAGCCGAAGGGCAATATTGTATCCGAGGTGACTTTATATTCGAGGCGATATTATATCGGAAGGCGACATTGTAGCCGAAGGCAACATAATACCCGAGGCTACATTGTATTCGAGGCGGATTTATATTCAAGGCAACATTGTATCCGACGCGACATTCTATACGAGGCGACATAGTAACCAAAGTGACCTGTATCCTAAAGAAAATAGTATCTGAGGCTAGATTGTATACAAGGCGACATTATATACGAAGGTAACATAGTATCCGATCCGACATTGGAGCCGAAGGGCAACATTGTATCCGAGGTGACTTTATATCCGAGGCGATATTGTATCTGAATGCGACATAGTATCCGAACTGACCTTGTATCGGAAAGCAAAATAGTATCCGAGGGGACATTATATCCGAAGGCAACGTAGTATCCGAAGCGACATTGTAGCCGAATGCAACATAGTATCCGAGGCTACATTGTATCCGAGGCGACGTTATAACCGAGGCAACATTATATCTAAGGCGACATTGTATCCAAAGCGACCTTCTATTCGAAAGAAAATAGTATCCGAGGCTACATTGTGTCTGAGGCCACATTATATACGAAGGCAACATAGTATCCCAAGTGACATTGTAGCCGAAGGAAACATAGTAACCGAGGCTACATTGTATCAGAGACGACTTTATATTTGAGGCAACATTGTATCCCATGCGACATTGTATGCGACGACGACAGAGTATCCGAAAGCAAAATAGTATGCGAGGCTACATCGTATCCGAGGCGACATTATATCCGAAGGCAATATAGTATCCGAAGCGACATTGGAGCCGAAGGCCTACAATGTATCCGAGGCGACTTTAAATCTGAGGCGACATTGTATCGGAAGGCGACAAAGTATCCAAATCGACCCTCTATCCGAAACCAAAATAGTTACGAGACTACATTGTATCCGAAGGCAGTATACTATCCGAAGCTACATTGTACCTGGAGGGAGCATAGTACCCGAGGCTACATTGTACCTTAGGCGACTTTATATCCAATGCAACATTGTATCCAAGGCGACATTGTCTCCGAAGCGACTTTGTTTCCGAAAGCAAAATAGTATCTGAGGTTACATTGTATTCGAGGCGACATTATATCCGAAGGCGACGTAGTATCTGAAGCGACGTTGTAGCGGAAGGGCAATATTGTATCCGATGTGACTTTATATTCGAGGTAACATTTTTTCTAAGGCGATATTGTATCCGAAGGCGACATAATATCAGAAGGCAAAATTGTATCCGATGCAACATTGTATCCGAGGCGACATTATAGCCGAAGGTAGCATAGTATCCGAAGCGACATTGTACCCGAAGGCAGCATAGTATCCGAGGCTACATTGCATACGAGGCAACTTTATATCCGAAGCAACATTGTATCCGAGGCGACATTGTATCTGAAGGCGAAATACTATCTGAAGCGACCTCGTATCCGAAGGGGAAATAGTATCCAAGCGACCTTGTATCCGATGGACATTGTAGCCGAAGCCAACATAGTACCCGAGGCAGCTTTACAACCGAGGATAGATTGTATCCGTAGGCGACATAGTATCCGAAGCTACCTTGTATCCAAAAGAAATAGTATCCGAGGCAACATTGTGTCTAAGGCGACATTATATCAGATGCGACATTGTAGCCGAAGGCAACATCGTATCCGAGGCAACAGCGTATCCAAGGCGACGAGGGCAACATAGTTTCCGAAGGGACATTGTAGCCGAAGGCAACATAATATCCGAGGCTACATTGTTTCTATGGCGACTTTATAACAGAGGCAACATTATATCCAAGGCGACATTGTATCCGAATGTGACATTGTATCCGAAGCGACCATTTATCCGAAATAAAATAGTATCCGAGGCTACATGGTATCAGAGGCTACATTATATCCGATACGACATTGTAGCCGAAGGCAAGATAGTATCCAAGGCTATCTTGTAACCGAGGCAACTTTATATTCGAGGTGACATAGTATCCGAAGTGATTTTGCATCCGAAAGAAATATTATCTGAGGCGATATTATATCTGATGGCTATATAATATCCGATGCGACATTGTAGCCGAAGGCAACATTGTATCTGAGGCTACATTGTATCGGACGCAACAACGTATCCGTGGCTACATTGTATCTGTAGCGACATTATATCTGAATGTGAGATAGTATCAGAAGCGACCATTTATCCGAAATAAAATAGTATCAGAGGCTACATGGTATAAGAGGCTACATTATATCCGATGCGACATTGTAGCCGAAGGCAACATAGTATCCAAGGCTATATTGTATCCGATGCCACTTTATATTCGAGGCAACATTTTAGCCGAGGCGATATTGTATCCGTAGGTGACATAGTATATGAAGCGAATTTGCGTCCAAAAAAAATTTATCCGAGGCTATATTGTATTTGAGGCGACATTATATCCGATGGCAATATAGTATCCGATGCGACACTATAGCGGAAGGCAACATTGTATCGAATGCAACAATGTATCAGAGGAAAAATAGTATCCGCGGCTACATTGTATCTGTAGCGACATTATATCTGAATGTGACATAGTATCAGAAGCGACCATTTATCCGAAATAAAATAGTATCTGAGGCTACATGGTATCAGAGGCCACACTATATCTGATGCGACATTGTAGCCGAAGGCAACATAGTATCCAAGGCTATATTGTATCCGAGGCCACTTTATATTCGAAGCAACATTGTAGCTGAGGCGATATTGTATCCGTAGGTGACATAGTATCTGAAGCGATTTTGCATCCGAAAAAAATTTATCCGAGGCTATATTGTATCAGAGGCGACATTATATCCGATGGCAATATAGTATCCGATGCGACATTGTAGCCGAAGGCATCATTGTATCTGAGGCTACATTGTATCGGAAGCAACAATGTATCAGAGGAAAAATAGTATCCGCGGCTACATTGTATCTGTAGCGACATTATATCCGAATGTAACAAAGTATCAGAAGCGACCATTTATCCGAAATAAAATAGTATCCGAGGCTACATGGTATCAGAGGCCACACTATATCCGATGCGACATTGTAGCCGAAGGCAACATAGTATCCAAGGCTATATTGAATCCGAGGCAACATTATAGCCGGGGCGATATTATATACGTAGGTGACGTAGTATCCGAACCGATTTTGCATCCGAAAGAAATATTATTCGATGCGACATTATATCCGATGGCTATATAGTATCCGATGCGACATTGTAGCCGAATGCAACATTGTATCTGAGGCTACATTGTATCAGACGCAACAATGTGTCCGAGGAAAAATAGTATCCGAGGGAACATTGTATCTGTAG
This sequence comes from Tasmannia lanceolata, assembly GCF_043159265.1. Lineage (NCBI taxonomy): Eukaryota > Viridiplantae > Streptophyta > Magnoliopsida > Canellales > Winteraceae > Tasmannia > Tasmannia lanceolata. The sequence continues at coordinate 32,534,718 of NW_027518697.1, read as the reverse complement.
CAACATTATATCCGAAGCGACATTGTACCCGAAGGCAACATTGTATCTAAGGCGACTTTATATACAAGGCAACATTGTATCCAATGCGACTTTATATTCGAGGTGACATTATATCCGAAGCCAACATAGTTTCTGAAGCTACATAGCATCCGAAGCGCCATTATAGAAGAAGTCAACATAGTATCTGAGGCTAAATTGTATCCAAGGCGACTTTATAATCGAGACAACATTGTATCCGAGGCGACATTATATCCGAAGGCAATATAGTATCCGAAACGACATTGTAGCCGAAGGCAACATAATACCCGAGACTACATTGCATTTGAGGCGACTTTATATCCGACGCAACAATGTATCCGAAGGCGACAAAGTAACCGAAGAGACCTTGTATCCGAAAGAAAATAGTATCCGAGGCTAAATTGTATCCGAGGCTAAATTGTATCCAAGGCGACATTATATCCGAAGGTAATATAGTATCCGATCCGACATTATAGCCGAAGGGCAACATTGTATCCGAGGCGACTTTATATCCGAAGTAATATTATATCCGAAGGCGACTGAGTATCCGGACAGACCTAGAATTGAAAAGCAAAATAGTATCCGAGGCTACATTGTATCCGAGGGGACATTATATCCGAAGGCAACATAGTATCCGAAGTGACATTGTAGCCGAAGGCAAAATAGTATTCGAGGCTACATTGTATCCGAGGCGACTTTATAACCGAAGCAACATTATATCCGAAGGCGACATTGCATCCAAAGCAACGTTATATCCGAAAGAAAATAGTAAATGAGGCTACATTGTGTCTCAGGCGACATTATATCTGAAGGCAACATAGTATCCGAAGCGACACTATCGCCAAAGGAAACATAGTAATCGAGGCTACATTATATCCGAGGAAACATTGTATCCGATGCGACATTGTATGCGACAGCGACAGTATCCAAAGCGAACTAGTATAAGAGGCTACATCGTTTTCGAGGCGACATTATATCCGAAGCCAACTTAGTATCCGAAATGACATTGTAGCCAAAGGGCTACATTGTATCTGAGGTGACTATATCTGAACCGAGGCGACATTATATACAAAGGTACAATAGTATCCGATCCGACATTATAGCCAAAGGTTAACATTGTATCTGAGGTGACTTTATATCCGAGGCGATATTGTATCTGAATGCGACATAGTATCCGAACCGACCTTGTATCGAAAGAAAAATAGTATCCGAGGCTACATTGTACCCGAGGGGACATTATATCCCAAGGCTACGTAGTATCCGAAGCGACATTGTAGCCGAATGCAACATAGTATCCGAGGCTACATTGTATCCGAGGCGACTTTATAACCGAGGCAACATCATATCTAAGGCGACATTGTATCCAAAGCGACCTTCTATTCGAAAGAAAATAGTATCCGAGGCTACATTGTGTCTGTGGCGGCATTATACACGAAGGCAACATAGTATCCGAAGTGACATTATAGCCGAAGGAAACATCGTAACCGAGGCTACATTGTATCAGAGGCGACTTTATATCCGAGGCAACATTGTATCTGATGCGGCTTTATATCTGAGGCAACATTGCATCCGAAGCGAACTAGTATCCGAAAGCAAAATAGTATGCGAGGCTACATCGTATCCGAGACGACATAATATCCGAAGCGACATTGCAGCCGAAGGGCTACATTGTATCCGAAGGCGACTTTATATCTGAAGCGACATTGTATCCGAAGGCGACAGTATCCGAAGCGACCTTGTATCTGAAAGCGACATTATATCCGAAGCGACGTTGTACCCGAAGGAAACATAGTATCCAAGGCGACTTTAAATCCGAGGCAACAATGTATCTGAGACAACATTGTATCCGAAGGTGACATAGTATCCGTAGCGACCTTGGCTCCGAAAGCAAAATAGTATCCGAAGCGACATTATAGCCGAAGTCAACATAGTATCTGAGGCTACATTGTATCCAATGCGACTTTATATTCGAGGCAACAATGTATCCGAGGCGACATTATATCCGAAGGCAATATAGTATCCGAAGCGACATTGTAGGCGAAGGCAACATAATACCCGAGACTACATTGTATTCGAGGGGACTTTATATCCGAGGCAACATTATATCCAACGCGACATTGTATTTGAAGGGGACAAAGTAACTGAAGCGACCTTGTATCCGAGGCCAAATTATATCCGAAGGTAACATAGTATCCGATCCGACATTATAGACGAAGGGCAACATTGTATCCGAGGTGATATTGTATCCGGAGGCGACATAGTATCCGAACCGACCTAGTATTGAAAAGTAAAATAATATCCGAGGCTACATTGTATCCGTGGGGACATTATATCCGAAGTGACATTATATCCGAAGGCAACATAGTATTCGAGGCTACATTGTATCCGAGGCAAATTTATAACCGAAGCAACATTATATCCGAAGGCGACATTGCATCCAAAGCAACCTTCTATCCGAAAGAAAATAGTATACGAGGCTACATTGTATCTGATGCGACATTATATCTGAAGGCAACATAATATCCGAAGCGACATTATAGCCAAAGGAAACATAGTAACCGAGGCTACATTATATCCAATGCGACATTGTATGCGACAGCAACAGTATCCGAAGCGAACTACTATCCGAGGCTACAACGATTTCGAGGCGACATTATATCCGAAGCCAACTTAGTATCAGAAACAACATTATAGCCAAAGGGCTACACTGTATCCAAGGCGACTATATCTGAAGCGACATTTTATCCACGGCGACATAGTATCCGAAGTGAATTTATATCCGAAAGCAAAATAGTTGCGAGACTACACTGTATAAGAGGCAACATTATATCCGAAGGCAACATAGTATCCGAAGCTACATTGTACCCGGAGGCAGCATAATACCCGAGGTTACAATATATCCGAGGCGACTTTATATCCGAGCCAACCTTGTATCCTAAGCGACATTGTATCCGAAGCAAATTTGTATCCAAAAGCAAAATAGTATTTGAGGCTACATTGCATCCGATGCGACATTATATCCGAAGGCAACGTACTATCTGAAGCGACAATGTCGCCGAAGGACAACATTGTACTGAGGTGACTTTATATTCCAGGCGACATAGTATCCGAGGCGACATTATATCGGACGACGACAAAGTATCTGACGCGACATTGTAGCCGAAGGCAACATAATACCCGAGGCTACAATGTATTCGAGGCGGCTTTATATTCGAGGCAACATTGTATACGAGGCGACATAGTAACCAAAGTGACCTGGTATCCGAAAGAAAATAGTATCCGAGGCCAGATTCTATACGAGGCGACATTATATATGAAGATAACATAGTATCCGATCCGACATTATAGCCGAAGGGCAACATTGTATCCGAGGTGACTTTATATCCGAGGCGATATTGTATCTGAATGCGACATAGTATCCGAACCGACCTTGTATCGGAAAGCAAAATAGTATCCGAGGCTACATTGTACCCGAGGGGACACTATATCCAAAGCCAACGTAGTATCCAAAGCGACATTGTAGTCGAATGCAACATAGTATTCGAGGCGACTTTATAACCGAGGCAACATTATATCTAAGGCGACATTACATCCGCAGGTGACATTGTATCCGAGGTGACTTTATATCCGAAGCGATGTTGTATCTGAATGCGACATAGTATCCGAACCGACCTTGTGTCGAAAAGCAAAATAATATCTAAGGCTACATTGTACCCGGGGGACATTATATCCGAAGCGACATTGTATCCAAGGCTACATTGTATCCGAGGCTACTTTATAACTGAGGCAACATTATATCTAAAAGACATTGTATCCGAAGCCGACATTGTATCCAGAGCGACCTTCTAGTCGAAAGAAAATAGTATCCGAGGCAACATTGCTTCTGAGGCCACATTATATACGAAGGCAACATAGTATCCGAAGTGACATTGTAGCCGAAGGAAACATAGTAACAGAGGCAACATTGTATCAGAGGCGACTTTCTATCCGAGGCAACATTGTATCCGATCCGACATTGTATGCGACGACGACAGAGTATCCGAAGCGAACTAGTATCCGAAAGCAAAATAGTATGCGAGGCTACATCGTATCCGAGGCGACATTATATTTGAAGGCAATATAGTATCGGAAGCGGCATTGGAGCCGAAGGGCTACAATGTATCCGAGGCGACATTAAATCTAAGGCGACATTGTATTCGAAGGCGATGAGGTATCCGAATCGACCTTCTATTCGAAAGCAAAATAGTTACGAGATTACATTGTATCCGAGGCAACATTATATTCGAAGGCAATATACTATCTGAAGCTACATTGTACCCGGAGGGAGCATAGTACCCGAGGCTAGATTGTACCAGAGGCGACTTTATATCCAATGCAACATAGTATCCAATGCGACATTATATCCGAAGCGAATTTGTATCCGAAAGCAAAATAGTATCTCAGGTTACATTGTATTCGAGGCGACATTATCCGAAGGCAACGTAGTATCCGAGGCTACATTGTATCCGAGGCGACTTTTTACCCGAGGCAAGATTATTTATAAGACGACATTGTATCCGAAGGCGACATTGTGTCCAAAGCGACGTTCTATTCGAAAGAAAATAGTATCCAAGGCAACATTGTGTCTGAGGCGACATTATATACGAAGGCAACATAATATCTGATGTGACGTTGTAGCTGAGGCTACATTGTATCAGAGGCGACTTTATATCCAAGGCAACATTGTATCCGATGCGACTTTGTATGCGACGACGACAGAGTATGCGAAGCGAACTAGTATCCGAAAGCAAAATAGTATGCGAGGCTACATTGTAACCGAGGCGACATTATATCCAAAGGCAATATAGTATCTGAAGCGACATTGGAGCCGAAGGGCTACATTGTATCCGAGGCGACTTTATATCTGAGACGACCTTGTATCCGAAGCAAACTTGTATCCGAAAGCAAAATAGTTACAAGACTACAATGTATCCGAGGCAACATTATATCCGAAGGCAATATTTTATCCGAAGCTACATTGTACCCGGAGGGAGCATAGTACCCGAGGCTACACTGTACCTGAGGCGACTGTATATAATGCAACATTGTATCTAAGGCGACATTCTATCCGAAGTGAATTTGTATCCGAAAGCAAAATAGTATCTCAAGTTACATTGTATTCGAGGCGACATTATATCCGAAGGCAACGTAGTATCTGAACCGACATAGTAGCCGAAGGGCAACATTATATCCGAGGTGACTTTATATTCGAGGCAACATTTTATCCAAGGCGATATTGTATCCGAAGGCGACATAATATCCGAAGGCAAAATTGTATCCGAGGCAACATTGTATCCGATGCGACATTATAGCCGAAGGCAACATAGTATCCGAATCAACATTGTAGCCGAAGGCAACATAGTATCCGAGGCTACATTGTATACGTGGCAACTTTATATCCGAAGCAACATTCTATGCGAGGCTACATTGTATAGGACGCAACAATGTATCCGAGGAAAAATAGTATCCGAGGCTACATTGTATCTGTAGCGACATTATATTCGAAGCGACGTTGTACCCGAAGGCAACAGAGTATCTGAGGCAACATTGTATCTAAGGCGACTTTAAATCCGAGGCAACAATGTATCTGACACAACATTGTATCCGAAGGCCACAAAGTATCCGTAGCGACCTTGGCTTCGAAAGCAAAATTGTATCTGAGGCTACATTGTATCCGAGGCGACATTATATCCGAAGCCAACATAGTATCCGAAGCGACATTATAGCGAGGTCAACATAGTACCCGAGGCTACATTGTATCCAAGGCGACTTTATATTCGAGGCAACATTGTATCCGAAGCGACAATATATCCGAAGGCAATATAGTATTCAAAGCGACATTGTAGCCGAAGGCAACATAATACCCGAGACTACATTGTATTCGAGGCGATTTTATATCCGACGCGACATTGTATTCGAATGAGACAAAGTAACCGAAGCGACCTTTTATCCGAGGCGACATTATATCCGAAGGTAACATCGAATCCGATCCGACATTATAGCAGAAGGGCAACATTGTATCGGAGGCGACTTTATATCCGAGGTGATATTATATCCGAAGGCGACATAGTATCCGAACCGACCTAGTATTGGAAAGCAAAATAGTATCCAAGGCTACATTATATCCGAAGGCAACATAGTATCCGAAGTGACATTGTAGCCGAAGGCAACATAGTATTCGAGGCTACATTGTATCCGAGGCGAAAATAGTATATTAGGCTACATTGTATCTAAGGCGACATTATATCTGAAGGCGACATTGCATCCAAAGCAACCTTCTATCCGAAAGAAAATAGTATATGAGGCTACATTGTATCTAAGGCGACATTATATCTGAAGGCAACATAGTATCCGAAGCGACATTATAGCCAAAGGAAACATAGTAATCGAGGCTACATTATATCCAAGGCGACTTTATATCCGAGGCAACATTGTATCCGATGCGACATTGTATGCGACAGCTACAGTATCCGAAGCGAACTAGTATCTGACGCAACATCGTTTTCGAGGCGACATTATATCCGAAGCCAACTTAGTATCCGAAACGACATTGTACCTGAAGGCTACATTGTATCCAAGGCGACTATATCTGAAGCGACATTTTATCCAAGGCGACATTGTACTCGAAGGCGACATAGTATCCGAAGTGACTTTATATCCGAAAGCAAAATAGTTGCGAGACTACACTATATAAGAGGCAACATTATATCCGAAGGCAATAGAGTAACTGAAGCTACATTGTACCCGGAGACAACATAATGCCCGACGCTACATTATATCCGAGGCAAGTTTATATCCGAGGCAACATTGTATCCCAAGCGACATTGTATCCGAAGCAAATTTGTATCCGAAAGCAAAATAGTATATGAGGCTACATTGTAACCGAGACGACATTATATCCAAAGGGAACCTACTATCTGAAGCGACAATGTCGCCAAAGGGCAACATTTTACTGAGGTGACTTGATATTCGAGGCAACATTTTATTCAAGGCGACATTGTATACGAAGGCGACATAGTATCCGAAGCGACCTTCTATCCGAAGGCATCATTGTATCTTAGGCGACATTGTAGTCGAAGCCAACATAATACCCGAGGCTACATTGTATTGAAGGCGGCTTTATATTCGACGCAACATTGTATCCGACGCGACATTGTATACGAGGCGACATAGTAACCAAAGTGACCTGTATCCGAAAGAAACTAGTATCGGAGGCTAGATTGTATACGAGGCGACATTATATACAAAGGTAACATAGTATCCGATCCGACAATATAGCCGAAGGCAATATATTATCCGATGCGACATTCTAGCCGAAGGCAACATAATATCCGAGGCTACATTGTATCTAAGGCGACTTTATAACATAGGCAACATTATACCCAAGGCGACATTGTATCCAAAGCGACCATTTATCCGACATAAAATAGTATCTGAGGCTACATGGTATCAGAGGCTACATTATAACCGATGCGACATTGTAGCTGAAGGCAAGATAGTATCCAAGGCTATATTGTATCCGAGGCAACTTTATATTTGAGGCAACATTCTAGCCGAGGCGATATTGTATCCGTAGGTGACATATTATCCGAAGCGATTTTGCATCCGAAAGAAATATTATCCGAAGCGACATTATATCCGATGGCTAAATAGTATCTGACGCGACAGGCTACATTGTATCGGACACAAAAATGTATCCGAGGAAAAATAGTATCCAAGGCTACATTGTATTTGTAGCGACTTTATATCCGAATGTGACATAGTATCAGAAGCGACCATTTATCCGAAATAAAATAGTATCTAAGGCTACATGGTATCAGAGGCTACATTATATCCGATGCGACATTGTAGCCGAAGGCAACATATTATCCAAGGCTATATTGTATCCGAGGCAACTTTATATTCAAGGCAACTTTGTGGCCAACGCGATATTGTATCCGTAGGTGACATAGTATGCGAAGCGATTTTGCATCAGAAAGAAATATTATGCAAGGCTACATTGTATCTGAGGCGACATTACATCCGATGCGACATTGTAGCCGAAGGCAACCTTGTATCTGAGGCTACATTGTATCGGACGCAACAATGTATCCGAGGAAAAATAGTATCCGAGGCTACATTGTATCTGTAGCGACATTTCTTGACACTTGCTAGGTAGCTTGAGGGATCTTTATCTTGAGCTTCTTGACTTGATCATCTCCAAATGAGGATGCTTCCAATATAGGTGCAAGCTCTTGGTTCCTTCTTTGCTTCTTGACCCACAGGCCATGTGTTGTGTTGAGTTGTGTAATGGTGATATGACATATCAAATTCCTGTATAGAGCACAACATCTAAAAGCAACACATTAGTCCATCACTTCTAATCAATTTGGGTTTGATGTCATCAAAACAAGAAGGTAAGGTGAATGATTAAACCCATGGGAACCTTTGGGCTTACAAATAGCTTCAAGGGGATAATTTTTGGTGACTCACTTGCATGTTTAGAGTAACTTTTGAAAGCACCTGTTAAAATTCAATGAATTTGAAGAGTACTCTTGCAATTATGTGTTTATACAATGGGAATGGACATTCCAGTTCTCAAGTTAAATGTCCAGTGGATGTTCTTGAGCTTATTTTCTTTAATAGGATAAATTATTATCATCTTTTTAAAAAAAACACACATTCACATTTTCGATAAAAAATTTCAGTTGCTATTATGTCGAATGTTGAAATTTTGTTTATTGTGTTCCCTTGACTCCATGTGAATTTGTATTGATATCCTTGAGTTGTGGGATAGCTTGACTAATTCTATTAATAGTTAGAGTCAACTAGGTCTTGATGTATTAGTAAAATGGGTAAAAGAGACCTGAAAATTATTGTATTCAAAACTTTGATAATAAAGTTATTTCTTGAAGTTTTCTTTTAGCCAGTTTATTATATTCTGTCTTGATTTCTTTTGTTGTTATGATGAAATTGTTTCACATTCATTTTTTATGGACTAATGTGTTGCTTTGAGGTGTTGTGTTGTAGACAGGAATTTCATGTCATAATCACCATTACACAACTCTTCACAACACATGGCTTGTGAATCAAGAGACAAATGAACAAAGAGATCCGAATGTGACATAGTATCAGAAGTGACCATTTATCCGAAATAAAATAGTATCCGAGGCTACATGGTATCAGAGGCTACATTATATCCGATGTGACATTGTAGCCGAAGGCAACATAGTATCCAAGGCTATATTGTATCCAAGGCAACTTTATATTCGAGGCAACACTGTAGCCGAGGGGATATTGTATCCGTAGGTGACATAGTATCTGAAGCGATTTTGCATCCGAAAAAAATTTATCCGAGGCAACATTGTATCCGAGGCAACGTTATATCCGATGGCTATATAGTACCCGATGCGACATTGTAGCCAAAGGCAACATTGTATCCGAGGGTACATTGTATCGGACGCAACAATGTATCCGAGGAAAAATAGTATCCGCGGCTACATTGTATCTGTAGCGACATTATATCCCAATGTGACAGTATCAGAAGCGACCATTTTTCAGAAATAAAAAGTATCCGAGGCTACATGGTATCAGAGGCTACATTATATCCGATGCGACATTGTAGCCGACGGCAACATAGTATCCAAGGCTACATTGTATCCGAGGCAACTTTATATTCGAGGCAACATTATAGCTGAAGCGATATTATATCCGTAGGTGACATAGTATCCGAAGCGATTTTGCATCCGAAAGAAATATTATCCGAGGCTACATTGTATCCGATGCGACATTATATCTGATGCGACATTGTAGCCGAAGGCAACATTGTATTTGAGGCTACATTGTATCGGACGCAACAATGTATCCGAGGCTACATTGTATCTGTAGCGACATTATATCCGAAACGACGTTGTACCCGAAGGCAACATTGTATCTAAGGTGACTTTATATCCGAGGCAACATTGTATCCAATGCGACTTTATATCGAAGGCAACAATGTATCTGAGACAACATTGTATCGAAGGCGACATAGTATCCGTAGCGACCATGGCTACGAAAGCAAAATAGTATCCGAGGCTACATTGTATCCGAGACGACATTATACCCGAAGCCAACATAGTATCCGAGGCTACATAGTATCTGAAGCGACATTATAGCAGAAGTCAACATAGTATCCGAGGCTACATTGTATCCAAGGCGACTTTATATTCGAGGCAACATTGTATCCGAGGCGACATTATATCCGAAGGCAATATAGTATCCGAAGCGACATTGTAGCCGAAGGCAACATATTACCCGAGACTACATTGTATTCGAGGCGACTTTATATCCGAGGCAACATTGTATCCGACGCGACATTGTATCCGAAGGCGACAAAGTAGCCGAAGCGACCTTGTATCCGAAGAAAACAGTATCCGAGGCTAAATTGTATCCAAGGCGACATTATATCAGAAAGTAATATAGTATTCGATCCGACATTATAACCGAGAGGCATTGTATCCGAGGTGACTTTATATCCGAAGTGATATTATATCCGAAGGCGACAGAGTATCCGAACAGACCTAGTATTGAAAAGTAAAATAGTATCTGAGGCTACATTCTATCCGAGGGGACATTACATCCGAAGGCAACATAGTATTCGAAGTCACATTGTAGCCGAAGGCAACATAGTATTGGAGGCTACATTGTATCCGAGGCGACTTTATAACCGAAGCTACATCATATCTGAAGGCGACACTGCATCCAAAGCAACCTTCTATCCGAAACAAAATAGTATACGAGGCTACATTGTATCTGAGGCGAAATTATATCTGAAGGCAACATAGTATCCGAATGACATTATAGCTAAAGGAAACATAGTAACCGAGGCTACATTATATGAGAGACGACTTTATATCCGAGGCAATATTGTATCCGATGCGACAGTGTATGCGACAACGACAGTATCCGAAGCGAACTAGTATCTGAGGCTACATCATTTTCGAGGCGACATTATATCCGAAGCCAACTTAGTATCTGAAACGACATTGTAGCCGAAGGGCTACATTGTATCTGAGGCGACTATATCCGAGGCCACATAGTATCCGGAGTGACATTTTTTATCTGAAAGCAAAATAGTTGCGAGACTACATTGTTTCTGAGGCAACATTATATCCGAAGGCAGTATACTATCCGAAGCTACATTGTACCCGGAGGGAGCATACTACCCGAGGCTACATTGTACCTGAGTCGACTTTATATCCCAATGTACCATTGTATCCAAGGCGACATTCTATCCGAAGCGAATTTGTATCCGAAAGCAAAATAATATATGAGGTTACATTGTATCCGAAGGCAACGTAGTATCTGAAGCGACATTGTAGCCGAAGGGCAATATTGTATCCGAAGTGACTTTATATTCGAGGCCACATTTTATCCAAGGCGATATTGTATCCGAAGGCGACGTAGTATCCGAAGGAAAAATAGTATCCGAGACAACATGTATCCGAGGCGACATTGAACCCGAAGGCAACATAGTATCCGAGGCTACATTGTATACGAGGCAACTTTATATCCGAAGCAACATTGTAACCGAGGCGACATTGTATCTGAAGGCGAAATAATATCTGAAGCGACCTTGTATCCCAAGGCGAAATAGTATCCGAAGCGACCTTGTATCGAAATGAAATAGTATCCGATCGCTACCTAGTATCCAATGCGACATTGTAGCCAAAGGCAACATAGTACTCGAGGCAACTTTATATCTGAGGATAGATTGTATCCGAAGCGACATTATATCCGTAGGCGACATAGTATCCGAAGCAACCTTGTATCCTAAAGAAATAGTATCTGAGGCTACATTGTGTCCGAGGGGACATTATATCTGATAGCAATATAGTATCCGATGCGACATTGTACCCGAAGGCAACATCGTATGCGAGGCAACAGTGTATCCGAGGCGACATTATATTCGAAGGCAACATAGTATCCGAAGCAACATTGTAGCCAAAGGCAACATAGTATCCAAGGCTAGATTGTATTCGAGGCGACTTTATATCCGAGGCAACATTGTATCCGAGGCGACATAGTATCCAAAGCGACTTTGTATCCGAAAGAAAATAGTATTCCTATATTGTATAAAAGGCGACATTATATTCGAAGGCAACATAGTTTCCGAAGGGACAATGTAGCCGAAGGCAACATAATATTTGAGGCAACTTTATAACAGAGGCAACATTATAACCTAAGCGACATTGTATCTGAATGTGACATTGTATCCGAAGCGACCATTTATCCGAAATAAAATATTATCCGAGGTTACATGGTATCAGAGGCAACATTATATCCGATGCGACATTGTAGCAGAAGGCAACATCGTATCCAAGGCTATATTGTATCCGATGCAACTTTATATTTGAGGCCACATTGTAGCCGAGGCAATATTGTATCCGTAGGTGACATTGTATCTGAAGCGATTTTGCATTCGAAAGAAATATTATCCGAGGCGACATTATATCCGATGGCTATATAGTATCCGAAGCGACATTGTGGCCGAAGGCAACATTGTATCTGAGGCTACATTGTATCGGACGCAACAATGTATCCGAGGCTACATTGTATCTGTAGCGACATTATATCCGGAGCGACATTGTACCCGAAGGCAACATAGTATCCGGTGCAACATTGTATCCAAGGCGACTTTATATCCGAGGCATGATTGTATCCAAGGCCACTTTATATCCGAGGCAACAATGTATCTGAGACAACATAGTATCCGTAGCGACCTTGGCTCCGAAAGCAAAATAGTATTCGAGGCTACATTGTATCCGAGGCGACATTATATCCGAAGCCAACATAGTATCCGAAGCGACATTATAGCAGAAGTCAACATAGTATCCGAGCCTACATTGTATCCAAGGCGACTTTATATTCGAGGCAACATTGTATCCGAGGCGACATTATATCCTAAGGCAATTTACTAACCGAAGCGACATTGTAGCCGAACGCAACATAATACCCGAGACTACATTTTATTCGAGACAACTTTATATCCGAGGCAACATTGTATCCGATGCGACATTTTATTCGAAGGCGACAAAGTAACCGAAGCGACTTTGTATCCGAAAGAAAATAGTATCCGAGGCGACAAGATACCCGAAGCTAACATAGTATCCGATCCGACATTATAGCCGAAGGGCAACATTGTATCCGAGGTGATATTGTATCCGAAGGCGACTTAGTATCCGAACCGACCTAGTATTGAAAAGCAAAACAGTATGTGAGGCTACATTGGGGGACATTATATCCAAAGGCAACATAGTATCCAACGTGACATTTTAGCCGAAGGCAACATAGTATTCGAGGCTACAATGTATCCGAGGCGACTTTATAACCGAAGCAACATTATATCTGAAGGCGACGTTGCATCCAAAGCAACCTTCTATCCGAAAGAAAATAGTATACGAGGCTACATTGTATCTGAGACGACATTATATCTGAAGGCAACATAATATCTGAAGCGACATTATAGCCAAAAGATACGTAGTAAACGAGGCTACATTATATCAGAGGCGACTTTATATCCGAGACAACATTATATCCGATGCGACATTGTATGCGACAGCGACAGTATCCGAACCGAACTAGTATCCGAGGCTACATCGTTTTCGAGGCGACATTATATCCGAAGCCAACTTAGTATCCGAAACGACATTGTAGCAGAAGGGCTACATTATATCTGAGGCGACTATATCTGAAGCGACATTTTATCCGAGGTAGCATGGTACCCAAGGCAACATTGTATCCGAGGCGACTTTATATCAGAGGCGACTTGTATCCGAAGACGAATTAGTATGCGAAACGACCTTTTATACGAACGAAATAGTATCCGAGGCGTAATTATATACGATTTCAACATAGTATCTAATGCGACATTGTACCGAAGGCAACTTAGTATCTAAGGCTATATTGTATCCGAGGCAACTTTATATCCGAGGCAACATTGTAGCTGAGGCAACATTGTATCCGTAGGTGACATAGTATCCGAAGCGACTTAGTATCCGAAAGAAATAGTATTCGAGGCGACATTATATCTGATGGCAACATAGTATCCGATGCGACACTGTAGCCGAAGGCAACAACGTATCCGAGGCAACATTGTATCCGACGCAACAGTGTATCGGATGAGAAATAGTATCCGAGGCTACATTGTATCTGTGGCGACATTATATCCGTAGAGACGTTGTACCCGAAGGCAACATAGTATCCGAGGCAACATTGTATCTAAGGCGACTTTATATCCGAAGGCAACATTGTATCCGTAGCGACCTTGTATCCGAAAGCAAAATAATATCCGAGGCTACATTGTATCCGAAGCGACATGATATCCGAATTGACATTGTGGTCGAAGTCAACATAGTATCCGAGGCTACATTGTATCCAACGCGACTTTATATTCGAGGCAATATTGTATCCAAGGCGACATTATATTCGAAGGGAATATAGTATCCAAAGCGACATTGTAGTCGAAGGAAACATAACACCTGAGGCTACATTGTATTCGAGGCGGCTTTATATCCGAGGCAACATTATATCCGACGTGACATTGTATACGAAGGCGACATAGTAACCAAAGTGACTTGGTATCCGAAAGAAAATAGTATCCGAGGCTAGATTGTATACGAGGAGACATTATATGTGAAGGTAACATAGTATCCGATCCGACATTATAGCGAAAGGGCAACATTGTATCCGAGGTGACTTTATATCCGAGGGGATATTGTATGTGAATGCGACATAGTATCCAAACCGACCTTGTATCGGAAAGCGAAATAGTATCTGAGGCAACATTGTACCACAAGGGGACAATATATCTGAAGGCAACGTAGTATCCGAAGCGACATTGTAGTCGAATGCAACGTAGTATCTGAGGCTACATTGTATCCGAGGCGACTTTATAACCGAGGCAACATTATATCTAAGGCGACATTGTATCAGAATGCGACATTGTATCCAAAGCGACCTTCTATCCGAAAGAAAATAGTATATGAGGCTACATTGTGTTGAGGCGACATTATATACGAAGGCAACATAGTATCCGAAGTGACATTGTAGCCGAAGGAAACAGAGTAACCGAAGCTACATTGTATCAGGGGCGTTTTTATATCCGAGGCAACATTGTATCCGATGCGACATTGTATGCGACGACGATAGAGTATCCGAAGCAAAATATTATACGAGGCTACATCATATCCGAGGCGACATTATATCCGAAGGCAATATAGTATCCGAAATGACATTGGAGCCGAAGGGCTACATTGTATCCGAGGCGACTTTATATCTGAGGCAACATTGTATCCGAAGGAGACAAAGTATCCGAAGTGACCTTGTATCCGAAAGCAAAATAGTTACGAGACTACATTGTATCCGAGGCAACATTATATCTAAAGGCAGTATACTATCCGAAGCTAGATTGTACCGGGAGGGAGCATAGTACCCGAGGCTACATTGTACCTGAGGCGACTTTATATCCGATGCAACATTGTATCCAAGGCGGCATTGTATCCGAAGCGAATTTGTATACGAAAGCAAAATAGTATCTGATGTTACATTGTATCCGAGGCGACATTATATCCGAAGGCAACGTAGTATCTGAAGCGACATTGTAGCCGAAGGGCAATATTGTATCCGAGGAGACTTTATATTCGAGACAACATTTTATCAAAGGCGATATTGTATCCGAAGGCAAAATAGTATCTGAGACAACATTGAATCCAAGGCGACATTGTAGCCGAAGGCAACATAGTATCCGAGGCTACATTGTATACGAGGCAACTTTATATCCGAAGCAACATTGTATCTGAGGCGACATTGTATCCGTAGGTGACATAGTATCTGAACCGACTTTGTATCCGAAAGAAATAGTATCCGAGGCGACATTATATCTGATGGCAACATAGTATCCAAGGCAACATTGTATCTGACGCAACAGTGTATTGGAGGAGAAATAGTATCCGTGGCTACATTGTATCCGTAGCGACATTATATCCGTAGCGATGTTGTACCCGAAGGCAACATAGTATCCGAGGCAACATTGTATCTAAGGTGACTTTATATCCGAGGCAACATTGTACCCGAAGGCGACATAGTATCCGTAGCGACCTTATCTCCGAAAGCAAAATAATATCCGAGGCGATATTATATCTGAAGCCAACATAGTATTCGAATTGACATTATAGCCGAACTCAACATAGTATCCGAGGCTACATTGTATCCAAGGCGACTTTATATTTGAGGAAACCTTGTATCCGAGGCGACATTATATTCGAAGGCAATATAGTATCCGAAGCGACATTGTAGCCGAAGGAAACATAATACCCGAGGCGGCTTTATATCCGAGGCAACATTGTATACGAAGGCGACATAGTAACCAAACTGACCTGGTATCCGAAAGAAAATAGTATCTGAGGCTAGATTGTATACGAAGCGACATTATATCTGAAGGTAACATAGTATCCGATCCAACATTATAGCAGAAGGGCAGCATTGTATCCGATGTGACTTTATATCCGAGGAGATATTGTATCTGAATGCGACATAGTATCCGAACCGACCTTGTATCGGAAAACAAAATAGTATCTGAGGCTACATTGTACCCGAGGGGACATTATATCCGAAGGCAACGTAATATCCGAAGCGACTTTGTAGCCGAATGCAACATAGTATCCGAGGCTACATTGTATCTGAGGCGACTTTATAACCGAGGCAACATTATATCTAAGGTGACATTGTATCCAAAGGCGACATTGTATCCAAAGTAACCTTCTATCCGATAGAAAATAGTATCTGTGGCTACATTTTGTCTGAGGCGACATTATATAAGAAGGCAACATAGTATCCGAAGTGACAATGTAGCTGAAGGCAACATAGTACCCGAAGCAACTTTATATCCGAGGATAGATTGTATCCGTAGGCGACATAGTATCTGAAGCAACCTTGTATCTGAAAGAAATAGTATCCGAGGCTACATTGTGTCCGAGGTGACATTATATCCGATGGCAACATAGTATCCGATGCGACATTGTAGCCGAAGGCAACATCATATCCGAGGCAACAGTGTCTCCGATGCGACATTATATTCGAAGGTAACATAGTATCTGAAGCAACATTGTAGCCAAAGGCAACATACTATCCAAAGCTAGATTGTATTCGAGGCGACTTTATATCCGAGGCAACATTGTATCCGAGGCGACATAGTATCCAAAGCGACTTTGTATCTGAAAGAAAATAGTATTCCTATATTGTATCAGAGGCGACATTTTATTCGAAGGCAACATAGTTTCCGAAAGGACATTGTAGCCGAAGGCAACATAATATGTGATGCTACATTGTATCTGAGGCGACTTTATAACTGAGGCAACATTATATCCAAGGCGACATTGTATCCGAAGCGACCTTTTATCCGAAATAAAATAGTATCCGAGGCTACATTGTATCTAAGGCGACATTATATCCGAAGCCAAGAGAGTATCCGAAGCGACATTGTAGCCTAAGGCAACATATTATCCGAGACTATATTGTGTCCGAGGCGATTTTATAACCAAGGCAACATTATATCCAAGGCGACATTGTATCCAAAGCGACCTTCTATCCAAAAGAAAATAGAATCCGAGGCTACATTGTATCGGAGGCAACATTATATCCGAAGGCGATATAGTATCCGAAGCGACATTGTAGCCGAAGGCAACATAGTAACCGAGGCTACATTGTATCTGAGGCGACTTTATATCTGAGGCAACATTGTATCCAATGCGACATTGTATGCGACGACGACAGAGTATCCGAAGCGAACTACTACCCGAAAGCAAAATAGTATCTGAAGACAACATAGTATCTGAAGTGACATTGTAGCCGAAGGGCTACATTGTATTCGGTGCGACATTGTATCCGAAGGTGACAAAGTATCAGAAGCGACCTTATATCCGAAAGCAAAATAGTTACGAGACTACATTGTATCCGAGGCAACATTATATCCGAAGGCAACATAGTATATGAAGCTACATTGTACCCGGAAGGAGCATAGTACCCGAGGCTACATTGTACCCAAGGCGACTTTATATCCAAGGCGACATTGTATCCGATGGCGACATTGTATCCGAAGCGAATTTGTATCCGATAGCAAAATAGTTTCCGAGGCTACATTGTATCCGAGGCGACATTATATCCAAAGGCAACGTAGTATCTGAAGCGACATTGTAGCCGAAGGGCAATATTGTTTCCGAGGTGGCTTTATATTCGAGGCAACATTTTATCCAAGGCGACATTGAATCCGAAGGCAACATAGTATCCGAAGCGACCTTGTATCCGAAGGCGACATTGTATCCGTTGCGACATTATATCTAAAGGCAACATAGTATTCGAAGCGACATTGTAGCCGAAGGCAACATAGTATCCGAAGCTACATTGTATCTGAGGCAACTTTATATCCGAGGCGACATTGTATCCGATGGCGACATTGTTTTTTTTTTTTTTTTTTTAAATGACATTGGCAACCTACATTTCCTCTCTTTCTGACATTGGCAACCTTTCTTAACGAATTCAATGGGATTACTTGTATGCCTTAGTCTGTCTTTCTAACCAAGGCAAACCTGAAGTTCTGAGAACCTATAGCCTTCAAGACATTCAAGAGACAATATAGCAAGGCAAAAGTGTCCAGGGGAGGAGTCTAGACAAAAAACTTCTCGAGTCAAGACTAATGGGTCCAAGGGAAACCATCAGCTTAAACAAGAACCATGTACAAGTTCCCCCAACTGTCAGAAGCTACCACTGAAATTAAACCATACGCAAATCATTGAGCTTCGTACTTCCATCTTCCAGCTTCCTGCAATTAATTTCCTTCCCTCCTACTTCTATCCACTTATCTAAACAGACTTAATTGACCTGGAATTATATACTATCCTTCGAACGCAGATTTTCCTTTACTGAGAGTATCTCTGTACTTTTTGAGTGGCCCCCATTAATTTTGTGATTCTGTTATTGGCTCGGCCTCTGTGATTGTCCCTGCTGTCTCATTCGCTCCTCAAGATTATATGGATTGGTACATTTCTCGTCTTTTTCCTAGATTCTCATGGTAGGACATCCCCAATAAATCGCCCATAGCTAGGAACTTATTAAAACCTACCACTTCTGGGTTCTCAGGCACATCCTCGTCATTTGGTATCAGGATTCCTTTTCCTTTGTGTCACCTATCCAATTCATCAGATTGAGCGACCTAGTATCCGAAAGCAAACTAGTATCTGAGGCGACATTATATCCGAAGGCAACATAGTATCTGAAGCGCCATTGTAGCAGAATGCAACGTAGTATCCGAGGCTACAATGTATCCAAGGCGACTTTATATTTCTAGGCAATATTGTATCCGAGGCGACATTGTATCCAAAGCGACATTGTAGCTGAAGGGCAACATTTTTGGGGCACAACCTATTTATGTAGTGTTCCATCACATGGACGGTTTGGATCAACCTATGATGTGGTCCGAACAGTTCTTTGTCGGCCCGTGCATCGCCCGGGGTTTTTTACTAGTGTGTATATATATATATATATATATATATATATATATATATATATATATATATATAGAGGAAAATGATTGTGAGCTTGAAGCTCATATAGCTTATATGAGTTTGAGGGCCCAAACACATGTTGGCCCATATTGTTAGGATGGGCCAAAGCATTCATTTGAAAGGCCCTTACATAGATAGGGTGTGTACAAAAAATCAGCTCCATAGGATCATCCTAACCCATCCAAAAGTGGAGGGCAAAATGGACAGACACCGTTGGCCACAAATTTGCCCATTTTTACCCTCTGCTTTTGGAGGGGTTAGGATGATCCAATGGAGCTGATTTTTGGTACACCCTATCTATGATGGGGCCTTGCAAATCGGTTTGGATCACCACAAAAAATGTGGGACCAAGTGTTTGGGCCCTCAAGCTCATATAAGCTATATGAGCTTCAAGCTCACAATCATTTTCCTCATATAAATATATATATATATATATATATATATATATATATGTGAGGAAACTGTTGGTGAGCTTAAGCTCACCAAACTTATGGTGAGCTAGCTTGCCCAATCACATGGGGGCCCACTTTGTTAGGATGATCCAAACCATTCATTTGAAAGTCCCTTACATAGATGGGGGGTGTACCAAAAATCAGCTCCATAGGATCATCCTAACCCCTGGACAAAAATGGACAGACACAAATCTGCCCCATTTTGTGTCCACATTCACTGCATATGTCACAACCAAAGTGGTCCACATTCACTGCATATGCCACAATTCACCTAGTGGCCAGCCGCGCTACTATTGTCAACGAATATTTGCAAAAGAAACAATATGCATATACAATATGGAGAGAGAGAGAGAGAGAGAGAGAGAGAGAGAGAGAGAGAGAGAGACCTGTGACATGTGACACGGTAAGCAGCACTCTCCATCAACATCGTCATTTGCTAATTCATAGTCGTAATGCTTTTTAATGTATTCCCAACGCACCCAGAGTAATGGTCAAGAGTGAAAAGAAAACAGAAATATAACAAAGGTTAATTTTCAAGGGAACTGGCAGAGTAAATGCAAAAGTAGTAAATGACACGTAGAGATTACTAAAAAAATATCAGTATAATAAATAAGAGAATTAATTCCACAAATAAATAAAAACTATTGTAGTCCAACATGTAATGCAATTACCAACTGCTTATGGATGAGTTCACTGTTTCAGTTTTTACAGCCAACAAAGAATAGTTCACTTTCTGTAGCAGAATATCTACGAAGAAAAAACAATCAGAGACATAACATAAAAGCAGTAATGTAAATATTGAAAGAGAAAAAGAAAAGGCTGATTCCAAAGCCGATCAAGTGGCGTTACCTTGATTACTTTGCCAATGAGATCGATTGGGAAAAGAAAGAAATATACCCTTTCAGATATTTCTATCAAGGCTTGGATAAGAGATCAAACCAATTCAGTGACGAAATTTTAAAAATACTCTTCCTTTCCAAAATTTTCAGAAAATTCCCGCAATCCAAACTAAATAAAATATATGACAAACACAAATGAACCCTTTAAGTTTCAAAGACTCAAAGCATGATTTTTTGGAGATTTTATAAAAGACCCACATCCTATGACGAATTCTTAAGCCAGTCTACTATTTGTCACTTACCCCTACTATGAGCCAACACACCCTCTTTTTCACATGTCTAGATCTCCGTCTCTCTAGGAACCCTTCTCCCCCACCCTAAGAATCTCAGCCCCCTCCATGCATTAACTACGATAGCATTTTGTATGTTCAGAGGGCAATGTCCCTCTAGAGATTCCCCCCCCCTCCCCTCGCCCGGTCTCTAATGAGCTTCTACCCTCCTCTAGGGGTCCCATAGAAGCCTAGAGAAATAAATACACATGATAGAAGAAACAAAAATTCATGCATCCCATAGACCAAGAAAACATCCACAAATCATTCGTATAATGAAAACAAGCACCCTAACTACTAAACAATAACTATGGAACTATCTAACATGTATAAAAAAATAAAAATAAAATCTACTCACGGGGGACAATTTTAGAATGCTAATCACAATAAAAAGCAATGGTTATTTTCAAGCTAGAAATTCCGTAACAAGACTGCCAAACAAGATCCATCAGTTTTGGCAGTCAAATCAACTTCGATGATTCATGCAACATTTAATGTGAAAACTAATACAAAGTTGCGTCCATCTGTTTATGCATTTTTCAAGCAAGAAATTCCTTAACAGGACTACCAAAACAGATCCATCTGTTTATGAATTTTTCAAATTGGACA
Organism: Tasmannia lanceolata; assembly: GCF_043159265.1. Taxonomy (NCBI): domain Eukaryota; kingdom Viridiplantae; phylum Streptophyta; class Magnoliopsida; order Canellales; family Winteraceae; genus Tasmannia; species Tasmannia lanceolata. The sequence continues at coordinate 32,512,852 of NW_027518697.1, read as the reverse complement.
AACATAGTCCATATCATGAAAGGGGATGATGGGGCAGACATATTATACCTAGAATGCACCAAGACCCAGCCGTGTGTCACAACCAAATGTGGTCCCATTCACCGCACGTGCCACAATTCACCTAGTCGCCAGGAGCGCTATTGTTATTAGCAAAGATTTGCAAAAGAAAGAATATGCATATACAATATGGAGAGAGAGAGAGAGAGAGAGAGACCTGTGACACTGTAAGCAGAACTCTCCATCAACATCTTCCTTTGCTAATTCATATTCCGAGAGATACTTCTCATAATGCCTTTTTAATGTCATTCCAAACGCCCCTGGAGAACTGGTGAAGATTGAAAAGAACACAAAAACATAACAAAAGTCAATTTGGGAACTGACAGAGTAAACGGAAAAATAGTAAATGAAGCATAGAGATCATTGAAAAAATATAAGTACATTAAATAAGACTTAATTCCGCAAAGAAAAAAAAATTATTTTAGTCCAAAATGTAATGCCATTACCAACAACTTCTAGATGACTCACCATTTCAGTTTTTGCGTATAACAAAGAAAAGTTCGCTTCTGCAAAGTATCAACAAAGAAAAATCAAATAATCAAATACATCGCAATCGAATAATCAAAGAGATGGCACACAAGCATTAATATAGTTATATTGGAAGAAGAAAGAAGGCTGATTCCGGAGCTGATCAAGTATCATTACCACACCTTTTTTGCGAATGAGATCGATTGTGGGAAAAAAAAATATCCTTTCGGATATTTCTATAAAGGCATGGAGATAAAACCAATTCAATGACGAAATTCATTACATAGAAAAATGACTGATTTTTCATGTTTGGGTGGATCTCATAGCACCTTCAGGAAATCGCTTCACTCTACCAAACAAATGAAACTGACAAACATAACTAATTCTCATTTGTATCAAGCTGAGATCCAAGGAGAAATGCATCAAAACTATAATTGCTAAAAATAAGAAAAAAGATTAGTTGAGGTTGTTTCCTAATAGCCATGACAATGTGTGCTGAATCAGGAAATAATTTCGAAAGGAAGTGGAGTTTCCAAGTTGCACGGGATTCCTATTTCTGTAAAAGCAGATATGGGGTAAGAGATGCATGTGGGTTGATGGGTTTAGATGTGAATTAATATAGAATATTTCCATCTTTGCTAAAGGACCAGTTGATTCAACAAATAAAAAACAGTGCCTTCCAGAATGACAAAGATACCCCCTTCTGGAAAGGACAAATGTAAACAGTTAAGAGGCTGTCGGAGAACATGTTGTAACTTGACTGTACTTCAGCCATTTGAAGGAGCAATTCGATCAGATTATGGCACAGTTTTGGTTTTGTTGGACTACATTCAGGAGATTTTCTATCAAGCACTCGACAAAGTTTCAAACATGACCCAGGCCAAGTGTGACTTTTAATGTAATCAACATAATAAATTGGGTATAACACATACATAGGCATTCAAGGGTTATATGAATATATTATCTAGATCAAGGTTCTGAAAATCAGAATCGAATCGTAACAGGCTTCGAATCGAATCGAATCGTAAATAGTAAGATTTATTCTGATTTACATATAAAAAAGAGAAAATGTATTAAAAATATAAAAAGTTAAAAAAACAGAATAAAATGAGCAATTATCTATTTTCCATTTAAAACCATAAAATTAAATTAAATATAAGGATGAGAAGGGCTTTATAGGTTATAAGTTGGTACAACGTCGGAAGGACGAGGAGGAGAAGAATGAAAGAAGAGAAGAAAACGAAGAAAGGAGGAGAATAATAGAGTTACGGCTTTCTTTAGTTGTGTTTAGGTTATAAGTGGGGGCGAGAGGTATATATACGATGTATAAGGGGTTTAATCACAAAGGGTCGACCACAGGAAAATAAGCAAAAAATCTCGTAAAAAGAAAAGTAAAAATCATGTAATTTTTACACAAGTGCGACTTTTACAGAAAACAAGTCTTCCTTCCGAATTGAATCGTTTTACCCACGATTCGATGGGATTCAAATCGTGAATCATACGATTTTAACATTGGTTATACATAAATGATGCCATGTGCTCAATGTGCAACAACAAAACTCAGAACCAGAGACAGATTTGAAAACCAAAGAGAGACTGACATTCATTGGTAATCACCAAAAACAAAAGTGTGAAGAATATAAATCCGTTTAAACTCATGTCGGCATGCATAGATATAAATAAATGCAAAAGCAAGTACAGACCATGTTTGATTTCACTAATCCACATAGGGAGAGCAGACTGGCCACTTTGTGTGTGCCCTTTAGTAATTGTGGTTAGATGAAATGTAATTGGGCACTTGTAGGAGAAAGAAAAATACTAAGGCATCCTTGATCTTAAAATCATAAGAATGGATCGAAAGATAACCGAGGAACTTTTTTCATAGATGGTAAGTAGTTAAACAAATGCCAAATAGCTTGTTCATTGCACCCTTATGTGCAATGAACAAGTTATGATCTTCACACTTTCACCGAATAGAATAGAGCTCACATCAGTTCGGATCTTAACACCACCCATCATTAGGCACCACCCTGCAGAAGGTGGAGTAAGAATGGGAGGCCACCATCCAGCAAGGAGTGTAAAACTTTTAACTACAATAACCTCTCCTGCCCCAAAAACAATAAAACAGAGAAAAAACAGAGGAAAGAGTGGAGGCCTATTCAGTAAAAGGAGATTCCGAAGGAGACAGATCAGGAAACTGTTGCTGAAGAGGTGGTTGAGACACGAGACCTGAAAAATCAAGAAATACAAAATGAAGCAGAAGAAGTTGAGTCTCTTTGCGATCAACAGGGGGAACCTTCAAGTATCCTCCAAACCCAAAACCCATATGCTATCCTTACTGAGGTAGAAGAAAATGAAGAATAGCTAAACAGCACATTGAGTAAGCTGGAACAGAAAACAAACCTGTTCAAAAGGGGGACAAGGAAACCGAGCTCAGTAAAAGCGAAAAAATAGCTCAGATGATTGCGGAGGAGGACCAACACTTAGTTGATGATGATGAACTTCGGGATCTAGAATGCTAGGAGCCTCTGCTTGGCATTAAGGAGACAGGAAATCCAGTCTCTAATCAACAAGAAATGTGCCCCATTACCCATCAAAAAAAAAAAAAAAAATGTGCCCCATTCTTATGTTTACTAGAAACAAAAGCTAGCAAAGAATTAATGGAGCATTATTCTTCTGATAATTGTGAACGTTTGAGTACCTATGGAAATTACTCTCATACCACCAAAGGAAGGATCTGGGTGATTTGGGATCCTAAAATCATTCAAATTTCTATTCGAAAAGATTCTAGACAATTTGTTCATGCCGAGATTACTTGGACCCAAATAAAGGTAAGCTTCTTGCTTACTGCTGTATATGCTTCTAACAGTGGGAGTGAACGAAGAGATTTATGGGAGGATATTTGTAACCTCGCATCCGCCATCAACAGGCCGTGGATTGTTGCTGGTGACTTCAACACTACCAGATTCCCGGATCAGAGGATGGGAGGCCCTGACCGTGTTTATAGGGAATTGGAGGAATTCAATGATTGTATTGAAGCATGTGCTCTGAAGGACCTCAAAACCATTGGCCAAGTTCTATCCTGGAATAATAACTCTCAGGATGATATTAGATTGAGACATATGGTCAGAGCTTTGATAAATGATGACTGGCTTATGCAATTTCCCCATTCAATGGCCATGTACAAGCATCAAGGAACTTCATCGAGGAACTTCTGACCATGCCCTCATAATTCAACTTATGGAGAATCAGAAGACCAACAAAAAGACTTTCAAATTCTTCTCCAGTGGCTCCAGGATACTTCTGTTTATGAGGTGGTTGAGAAATCATGGGGGATCCAAGATAGAGGAAATCCTATGTACAGAGTAGTCCAGAAACTCAATGAAGTGAAACGAGAACTGAAAGTTTGGAACCAAAACGTGTTTGGGAGAATTGACAGGAAAGTGCCAATTCTGCTTCAAAAGCTCCACAAGGTCCAAGATATGATTGCTTTAAATCGGCTGATAAAAATCTTACACATCTGGAGGGCAAAGCAAGGGAAGAATGCATGCAAGCTGCCAGCCAGAATGGAAGAACCAATGAATCACCAAAACTCTCGAGTTCAATGGCTAAACTTGGGGGATTCAAATTCCAGTTTTTTCCATGTTGCAATGAACCATCACTGCAATCAAAATAGCATTATGGGCATCACCAAACACAATGGAGACATTACAACTGATGCTGAGATCATTGAGGTCACCTTCCTAAACTAATTCAAAGGGCTTTTAAATAATGGAAAAAGAGTTGATCATAACTCTATTCCAGAGCCTAACAGGAGACTAACTACCACTGAAGCTGAAAATCTCACCCGCCCAGTCTCCCCAGATGAAATTGAAGTAGTGGTAAAAGCCTTGGATGGGAATAAAGCTCCGGGACCCAATGGTTTTAATGGTGATTTTTACCAGCACTTTTGGTACTTGATAGGAGGAGATGTAACTAAGGGTGTCCAATATTTCTTCAACAAAGGAACTCTTCTTCCGGAGGTGAATACTACCAACATTGCTCTCATCCCCAAGGGCCTGGATGCAGCAGCCCCCGATACATATCAGCCTATTTTCTTCTGCAACCTGCTCTACAAGATTATCGTTAAGATCATGACTAATAGGCTCAGCACTGTGATGGACCGCATCATTGGACCTTTCCAGTCTGCCTTTATAAAGGGAAGGTTAATCCAAGACAATATTCTCTTGACTTAGGACTTACTCCACAACTTCCATAGGAAGGGTGCCAAGCAAGCGATGTGCATCAAGATTGACCTCAGAAAGGCTTACGATAATGTAGCTCATGAAGCCCTCCCCAGTTTCATGGCCAAACAGGGGTTCAATGATACATGGAGGAGATGGATTCAGCAATGCAATCGCACCCCAACCTTCTCTATTATTATCAATAGTAGCCCAAAGGGGTTCTTCAAACAACTAATGGCCTGAGACAAGGGGCCCCGATCTCCCCCCTTCTGTTTTGTATCACCATGGAAATGATGTCGGCCATTTTTCAAGAAGCCAGTAGGAAGAACCTCATTTCTACCCCCTTTGTTAAACGCCCCATCTTTGTATCTCACTTGTTCTTTGCATATGATGTCATGCTCTTTGCCAATGCCACCCCAGAAAATGCTCTCCAAATCGGAAAATCTCTCAACAAATTTAGAGAATGCTCTGGCATGGAGGCGAATGTGAAGAAATCTGAGATCCTATTTGCTAACAGCAGATGCCAGGAAAAAAATGATCTGCAAAATCATTGGCATGAAGGAGCCCTCCCATTAAAATATATTGGCCTCCCGTTAACTTCCACCAGATTGTCTTCTGCTATGTGCAAACCTCTTGTAGCCAAAGTAAGGAGCTGAATTGCTACCTGGTCGAACAGGCACCTCTCTAGAGCTTGTAGGTTGGAGCTGGTAAGAGCAGTCCTGAACAGTTTCCATATAGTCCATGGCTTTCTCACTTCCCTGTTGTACTCTCAAGGAAATAGTCACCATTCCGAGAAATTTTGTTTGGTGTGGCCCTCTCTAACCTGAAGGTATCACCCAGTGGCCTGGAGCACAATTTGCAGACCAAAGGACGGAGGAGGAGTTCGCATTCGAAAGCCCCATAACATTAACCAGGCTGCCCAGCTGAATTGTGTCTGGCGGATCCTCAATGCAAGAGGAAAGAATTATTGGGAGGCAAATGTTCCTCGAAACATGTCCTGAGGAGCTAGAGGCATCTTTCGGGGGAGGGAAATTGCCAAAGGAAATGTCTGCTACATCTTGGGCAATGGGGAGGGGATTGATTTTTGGAAACAATCTTGGCATCCTGATGGACCAATCTGCTCCCAAACATCCATAGGATCTGTGATAATCTCAATTCCGGCAAATGCTGAGGTTAGAAACCTTTGGGCAAATGGTGATTGGGCTGAAATCTTCAATCATCCATGGCTATCTGAAGTAAAAAACATTCTATTCTCTTCTCTTACCATAGCTGGAGGGCCTGATATCCCGGTGTGGAAACCATGTCCAGAGTCTCCAGACTTAGGATTCACAATGAAATCAGCATGGCAATAAATCAGAAGCAAACACCCAAAAGTTTTGCGGCATTCCTATGTATGGTTTAAGGGACACATCCCGAAGCACGGATTCACTTCATGGCAGGCTCTAAACTATAAACTTGACACAGGCTCTCCTTGCTTGGTGCATCCAGAAACATAGGCTGCCTCCTATGCAATTCGGAGAGGGAATCCCCGGATCATCCCTTCTTCTCATTCTCTTTCTCTTCATGGATTTGGAGGTCGATACTGTGGAGATTCAGATTCCAGAGAAAGCCAAAGCCAACTCTAAGAGAGAGGAGGAATGGATTCGGCAAAATCTTGTTGGGACTGGACAAACTGCAACAGCTATTCGTCTTGCATTCTGTGCTTCCATATCCCACATATGGCTTCAGCACAATGGGAGGCTGCATGGAAATACCCACAACCACAAACAGCATATCCTGAGAAATATCCTGGTGCTGGTTCCAATGAGATGCATCCATCTTCGTCTCCAAGAGGCACCAACAATAGAAATAAACGGGTTGGCTGCAATCTTGGCCTTCAGGCCCCAACACTCCCAACAGGGGATGCAAATGGATCAGACTGGATCCAGAACCGGAATGGACCAAGATCAACACTGATGCCTCTCTCTCTGAGACATCAGCGGCTATTGGAGGACTGTTGTGCAGCCCACAAGGGTAAATCATTGCCCGTTTTTCTCAATGGAAACCCCAGGAAGCTTCCATTCATGAGCTTGAGATTGATGCTTTCCTGAAGGTGATCTCCCTTGCAAAGGAAAAAAACAGAATGAAAGAGTGAATTGAATCTGATTCCTTGGTAGTTGTTAAAGTTCTTGAAGGTGAGTACAATTGCCCTTGGAAAAAGAAACCGACAAAGGAGAAAATCATGGACCTTCTAAGCTCGTTTAATGATTAGAAAATCACTCATAGCTGGTGGGAAGCTAATAGTGTGGCAGATTTTTTGTCCAAAACTGAATGCCCCTACAAAGGGGAGGTTATCTCTTTGATATATATATATATATATATATACTAGTAAAATACCCCGTGCGATGCACGGGACGATAAAGAAAATGTAAATGATTAATTAAAAAGATGTTCTAAAACTGTTCATATATGGATAGAAAAGAAACATCAAAAAATTGGAAGGCAATAAAAGAAACAGAACCCATTTCCATGATCCCGTGTTATACTAAAAGTGAAAAACCAATAGAATCATAAAAAAAATGAAGGTAAAAGTGCAAACACAATGGAATAAAAAAAATCCAATCCGGTATATAAGAATAGAATAAATCAAAAAGATCAGAACACATGATATTCAGTTTGGCGGAATATTATAATCCAACTATTTGTGAGAATGGAAATATCAATTCCATTCAACTATAGTTTACGACATTATGCTCATCAAGTTTTTAAATTTTAGTATTGAATAAGACATCAGTGGAAGTGTCATGGTGTGAAAGTGATAACCTAAGCTGAACTTTTTGTATACCTTAACACAGCAGATCAACAATTGCCAGTGCAATCTTTATTTAATTTTCATAATATCAACAAACACAAAGTAAATGAATAAAAGAGTTATTTAAATTCTGAAGGGAGCAAAAAACAAAAGTAAGTTTTCTTTATTTAATTTTCATTATATCGACAAACACAAAGTAAATGAATAAAAGAGTTATTTAAATTTTGAAGGGAGCAAAAAACGAAAGTAAGTTGGTGTTTTTGTATAGTTGGAACTCGCTAAATACAGAAGACAAACAATTGCCAGTGCATGCTTGCTTTAGTTCATTTCCATCAACCTATTGACAAAGACAAAGCAAATGATTAAAAGAGTTACTCCAATCTAGAACGGAAGTAACATGAATGGATAAATCCCTACACTAAGGCCCTGTTTGAATTTCAACAAAACCACCAGTGGCAGTTTTTTTCATTGCTCAATGATCTATGAGATAAAAATGGAATAGATAAATGAGATTGGAAGCCAAAAAAAAAAAAAAAATAGATAAACTCTAACAACATCTCTATTGAACAAATTCAATAATTGACACTGCCGTTAAAATAAAGAGAATGTGTGAGGATATCCCTCTTTGAAACCTTCGGGGCAAAAAGGCTTCCAGATATCTAATCCATCATTCTATTTTTTAACTGCAAGCAAAGGAAAATGCAGATCAATAAAGTTAGAAATGAAGGGTGTAGAAATATTTGGAAGTTCAAAGAACCCAAATGGAAACCTTTTCGGCGATCTTGCAATGCTTCTTCTCTAGATAATTTCTCCCCTGCATATGAAAACAAAGAGTTTAGTACCTTCAACCTTGAACATCCTGGCAACGAAAATACTTCAATTTATAAATTCTTCAAGAAGACATGTTTCTTTACAATGCATATAGGGGAAGAAGACTGTTCATGCCTGCTAGACTCCATAAATGATCAGAGTGCTCATGATTTCGATATTGGTACTTGCCAGCCGAGACATAAGGAATGGATATCGTACTTGAGAATCGCTCGATTCAAACCAGCTGTGTCGTTGAAGATGTTTACAAAAGAGAAATGAGGCCAAAACTATACAAATTAATTCAAATCCCGCTACAAAGAAAACCTACAAAGAAAAAAAATGCAAGGAAGACATATAAATGCATTCTGATTGGGAGGTGATGCCCCGGCATAATTCACATCCTACATAAATAGAAACAGAAGCCACACCTAACAAAAAAATCAATAAATCCTAGAATAGAAGCATGAAAAAGAAAATATTTCTTTGTGGCTTTTCATCAAACATAAGGCACTATCTTAGGCCCTGTTCGTTTTGCATTTTGAGAAGAAAACCCTAACAAAATATTGGGGAAGAAGAAACATAGCTACTAACAGGAAACTAAGGAACCAGTGTTGAACCCGACTAGTCATGAACAACCCACCTGGAATCCCTTCATCATCTCCCCATAAAGAACCAAAATAACATAAATGGAAAAAAGATAAATACTGGCATCCAAAGATAACAAAAAAAACCAGCAAGAACCAAACAATATAAACAATTTTCTTCGTGGCATTTCATCGAACATAAGGCACTATCCAGAAAACACCGAAGTAAAATGACGATAAAAATCAGTGGGAAGTAACCCACCACGACAGCCCTAAAATAGTTTCCGAAAAATGAGCAAGAATCCCAAGAACCGATACACAGAATAATGAGCAATAATTTAGAAGGCCTTACAACAATGCATAATTTCGTAACCCTTATAGTGAAACTACCTAAAACTTGTAAATAAATGAAAGAAGTCTCTATGTCAATGAGAGGATAAGCTATGATTTCCTTAATAAGTGACCTGCATTCATCTCTTTATAATTTATATTTTCTAGCGTCATGATGTGCATTGAATCAGATAATCTTACGGCGAAACTATCCTAAAACCTGTAAATAAATGAAAAAAAAATCTCTAATTCAACTACTTCAGAGCTGCACCACCTTATAGAAACCTCAAACAAAGATACTTAAAAGAAAGAGGGTTACAACATGAAGATTGAGATTTTTACGCTTTAGGCAAGAACCCTAATCTCATATGCAATCGTATATATCCGTTTCATTGACCGATTAGAGTCTCCAGTTCGAAATTCATGAACAAACAACCTATAATTCCACCATTAGAATACAGAATCGTTCAAAAGTGAACATATAACTCAAAATGAAAATAAGAAGAAAAATGCTGGGTTTTGATCAACTCATAATATCTCATTATAATGTGGAAATCCCAATAAATAAGCCCAACATATAAAAGAAATTAAAGCATAAAAGCAAATGAAAATACCTCTCCCAAGCAGTCATAGAAATACCCATAGTTTCAACCAAAAAAGTCAATCTATCTTTAGATCCAGAGCCGTTGAAAGTATGTAGTAGAAAGGGGATAAATGATTGATTCTCAAATTCCCTGGAATTCAAAGGTTTAGAGGAAACCCATTAGAATCTTAAATTAAGGGGAAACCCAAACCCGTAATTCAAGGGTTTCAAAAGACCCCATTAGAATCTCATTGAAGGGAAACCCTAACCTGAAATTCAAAAAAGGTTTAAAAAAAAACATTAGAATCTCAATGGGAGGGAACCCTAACCTAGAACAACAAAGACAGATGAAGGGCGGGTTCGAGAGACAGGATGAGAGAGAAAGAGAAAGGTAGAGTGTCGCATCTCGCATCTCGGGCGAGAGAGAGAGAGAGAGAGAGAGAGTGAGGCACGCGTCAGTGTGTCACTAAAAAAAGAAATACCTAGAAACGTGTCTTCTATAAGATCGAGCAGGAGAAAAAATCTCCTAAATATCTCTGACAAAGAGCTGTGTAAATTAGGGAGGGACCATCTTACCCCTGCAAAATATACTTAGATATAGCAGGTAAGGGCTAAAAGGCTAACACGGTTGAACTACAACGTGTTAAATCCACAGATGTTTCCAATAATTCCAAAAACTCCTCTCCCTTTCTATTCTGCTAGATAGATAGATATACAGAAGGAGAAAGTTAGGAATGGCAAAAATCGTTAATATTAATACTGACATGTAATTCTCACAAAAAAAGAAAAGAAATCCTTTTTTCTGTAGCTATATATATATATATATATATATATATATATATATATATATATATATATATATATATATATGAGGAAAAGGATTGTACGCTCGAGTGTACCAACCTTATGGTACGCTCGAGTGCCCAATCACATGTGGTCCCACATTTTTAGGATGATCTAAAGCATTCATTTGAAAGGCCCTTATATAGATGGGGTGTGTACCAAAAATCAGCTCCATAGGATCATCCTAACCCATCCATTTGGGGAGGTCAAAATGGACAGACACTGTTTGTCCACAAATCTGCCCATTTTTTCCCGGGATTAGGATGATTCAATGGAGCTGATTTTTGGTACACACCCTATCTATGATAGGGCCTTGCAAATGAATGCTTTGGATCACCACAAAAAAATGTGGGACCCATGTGATTGGGCACTCGAGCGTACCATAAGGTTGGTACGCTCGAGCTTACAATCCTTTTCCTCTCTCTCTCTCTCTCTCTCTCTCTCTCTATATATATATATATATATATATATATATATATATAATATATTAAAAAATTTGGTTGTCACCATCAATTATATTACATCAATTTCACTTAGAGAGGTGGGTCCACATTAGACGCCACTCTCTCTCCCACCCTTAGTTTTCTTTCCTTTTTTCATTTTTTTTCTAATGGATCCGGGTGTTGTGTGTGTGTGTGTGAGATTTGCTAGGCAATGTAAGGGAAAGCCATTTCGCAGCTCATTTTTTAGCCTTTTGTCATATTCGTTTAATTCATCTGAGGTGGGTATTCTCTCCTGCAAAAGTGAGCCGCAAAATGGTAAAGTGAGCCACGAAATGCTATTCCGCAAGACTGCCTAGCAAATCCCTATATATACATATAAATATAAACCCAAATGTCTTCCTTGGACCACCGCCTCTACTGTATTTATGATTTACTGTTTTACAGTACAAGGAGCGGGCGGGTGAACAAAATTATATATATTATATAGGCCACTGATTGGTGCTGCCATGGTTTGATAATTGCACTAACTCAACTTGTCTTTCATTATTAAACTAGCTATCAAAAGGTATTAGAATTTCAAAAAAGCTCCCAGAAGGCAATTAAGAAAGAAAAGAGTAGATGAAGTTGTGCAATCAACAAAACATGGAAATGCCAACATCCGTAGCCTACAGATGTTGGCACTACCATGTTTCCAGAATTGCACTCATTGATTTCGTCTTTTATTATTTAAACAACCGTCAAAGGTTATTGCAGTTCCTATAAAGTTCTCCAAAGCCAATTAATGAAAACAATACAAGCCTTGCACAATTATTAGAACATGATGGTAGTGTCAATATCAGCAAACTATGCATAAATGTATTTATATGTATATATATAAGTAAATTAAAATCAACAGGAGAAACTACTAATTCAAATAATGAGGGAGCTCGGTAAAGAAATTGAAAGTCACCTCTCTTTTTTTCAAAGGATGATACATATGTGATGATCCGACAACAGAAAATTGGTTAATATGCCAAACCCCACCTACAATAAATGGAATCCATTATAATTATATGCTACAACAAAATGCAACGTGCGAAGGATATAAAGCAGTTTCTGTTTTTACATCAGAAAGACATTAGCAGTGGTTGTATAATTCTACATAATGGAAGAGGAACATGTGAAAATAATAAAATGTTATAAAAGATACCTTGTGAGATAAAGACTAGTCCAAAAAAAGCTCTTGGGAAAAGTCCCCTCCCCATCCCTTGGATATCGGGAAGTCATCATAACTAGATGTTAAAAAAAGGCTACATGGGAAGGATATTAAGCCGCTTCTATTTTTCAATCAGAAGGGCATTGCAGGCCGTGGTTGATATGTAAATAACCATATAGATGGCATGATTATAATCAAGGTTTAAAATTTCGGTTTCGGTAACCGGTTCGGACCCCACCAAAAACCGAAATTTCAGTCCGAAATTTGGTAATTTGGTTCCAAATTCCGGACCCAAATTTCGAAATTTCGGACTAAAATTCCGAAATTTTGTAACACTTTTTTTTTTTAATAAATAATGTCATTAAACCGAAATTTCGGACCGAAATTACCGAAATTTAAAGGTCGAAAAAAGGAATTTAGGAAAATACCGGTTTCGGTCCCCACCGGTAACCAAAATTTCGGATTTCGGTCGAAATTTTAAACCATGATTATAATGCAAATTAAGGTGGACCGTCAACTATAGTTTTGATGACACCTAAGCAAATTTAGCTAACCTATCACCTATCAGTTCAAGATGATACAGACAATGAGATGAAGAAGTATAAAAAACCAATTATTCGCCCCTTTTTACTTGGGACAACCCTCTCTAGTGTAAAAGAGTGGATTACTCCGAATTACACTAAAGAACTAATGCAATTTTCACATTTTTAATAAAGGAAGCGGAAAATATTAAAAGATGGTCCAAAAGAAGATCTTGGGAAAAGTCTCTCTCCCACTCTCTAGATATCTGGAAAAGCTTTGAACCTAAACACAATCATAAACAACGCAACTGAAAATGCTCAGCAAACATCTAACAATCATAAAACCACTATAGAGTATTCTCACTCATATTTAACATTGAAAGATGCACATGTAATATGCAAATATAGATACATACATATAAATATGCATAGATACATATAAATACACAATATAGTCAGAAATACAGACAATTCTAACGTAAATATTGAAGTTAAAGGTGTAATTGTAATAGAAACAAATAAATGTAAGATAATAGAATAATATTCTCTTGTAATAGATAGACATAATAGTACTCTCTTTAATATTTTTATATTTAACAATGTTAGATGTACTTGAAATATGCATATATAGTCAGAAAACACATCATGCATATATAAATAGCGAAATGATATCAATAAAAATACATGTAAACATTATGTTCCTCCTCCCATATACGACATTGTAGTTGCTGACTCTAAAAGAGTCCCATATACTCGAATGTAATTCTTTTCGCTTATCAATACATAGGTCGGGATCCGCCTAACCCCAGCTTAACCACACAAAAAAAATGTAAGATACACAGAACAAAACTCTCTTGTAATAAATACACAAAACAATACACCATTTCATATTTAGCAATGTGTAAGAAGAACATGTGATATGCATATATAGATACACACATATAAATGCTGTCGAGAGAGTTGGAGAAAGAATGAATGAGTTAGGGAGATCTCCCCCTTACTCATATAATTATATTAAACCCAAAAATGTACAAGGTCCGTTATGCCCTTAGGCTTATTACATATTCCAACACTCCCCCTCAAGCTGGAATGTAGATATCATATATTCCCAGTTTGTTACATATATCATTCAATTTGGCCCTGTTCAAGGACTTTGTAAACTTATTTGCTAACTGGTCCACTAACCGAGTAAACACAGTGCAAATCTCTCCCTTCTAAATTCTCTGACGAATAAAATAACAATCCATTTCAATGTGCTTGGCGCGCTCATGGAAGACTGGATTGGTAGCAATGTATATTGCAGCTTTATTATCACAGTACAACTGCGATGGAGAGGATGAGTCAAAACCTATCTCAGATAAAAGTGAGCGCAGCCAAATGAGCTCGGTGCTTGTCTGTGCCATTGCTATGTATTCTGCGTTTGCGCTGGACTTAGTTATAACATCTTGCTTCTTGCTTCTCCTTGATATTAGATTACCTCCTACAAATGTACAGTACCCTGTGGTGGATCGCCTATCTGCTGGGGATCCAGCCCAATCTGCATCAGAGAAGCCTTCAATTTTCATATGGCTATGTCTTTTGAACAACAATCCCTATCCTGGAGCTCCCTTCAAGTATTTAAGAATTTGGACTACCGCAGCCCAGTGAGAGGTACGTGAAGAGCTCATATACTGACTGACCACTCCCACGGCATATGAAATATCTGGCTGTGTGACTGTGAGATATATTAGTTTACAGACTAGCCTTCGGTATCTGTCAGGATCTAACAAATCACCTTCCTCTGGAACCAGCTTCACATTAGGATCCATGGGTGTTGACGCCGGTTTGACCCAAAGATTACCTGTCTCTTCTAACAAATCCAAAACATATTTTCTCTGCGATAAAGACAAGCCTCTGGAAGAACGAGCTACCTCTATCCCCAGAAAGTACCTGAGATGACCCAAATCCTTGGTGGAGAATTCCTTTTGCAGGAGAACTTTTAATTTCTGTATGCCTCGTGAATCACTACCTATGATGATGATGTCATCAATGTATATTATCAACAGAATGCACCCAGCTGAAGAGTGATGACTGAAGACGGAATGATCCACTCCACATTGTTTCATTCCAAAGCGCATGACTGCCTCACTAAACCTTCCAAACCATGCTCGTGGAGATTGTTTGAGGCCATAAAGTGACTTGCGCAGGCGACACACGTAGGAGGACATCTCCCCATGAGCAACATACCCAAGTAGTTGCTCCATATACACCTCCACAGTGAGGTCGCCATGAAGAAATGTATTTTTCACGTCCAATTGATGTAGAGGCCAACCATGATTCACGGCGAGAGACAGAAGGACACTGACAGATGGGATCTTTGCAACTGGGCTGAAAGTCTCAATGTAATTTACGCCAAAAGTCTGAGTGTATCCTTTTGCGACCAACCGTGCCTTTAATCGTTCGACAGTACCATCAGGTAGATTTTTAATGGAGAACACCCATCTACATCCAACAGGACGAGCACCAGAGGGTAGTGGTACAAGATCCCATGTCTCATTACTATGAAGAGCTTCCCTTTCCAGATTCATGGCATCACGCCAACCAGGATGTTCAAGTACATCAACTACAGACTGTGGTAAGGACATAGATGACAAAGAAGAGATAAAACTCTGGAAGGCATGTGTTAATTTATAATACGAAACAAAATTTGATATTGGATGAGCAGTAGAGTGGGAGCGCATACGAGAAGCAATAGGAGAGTCGAAAATCACACCTAAGGATGGGATAGATGATACCTGGGAGCTAGAGACTGGGATCACTGTCTGAGAAGAAGACAGTTCGGTTGGAAGTGGCATGGATCTAGAATTCTGCTTGCGGTGCTGATACTGCTTTGTAGTTTTAGGAGGAAGTGGATCTTCCGACGGAACAATAGGATGAGTATCCATAATAGGAGACGAAGGTGGAGCAGGTTGAAATGAGGCAAACTCAGGCAGTACCGGCAGTGGAAGAGAGACCACGGAATCAAGAAGAGAGTTGCGCGGTTCTACGCCCTGATGAAAGAATGGTTCATACTCAAAAAAAGTAACATCAGCGAAAACAAAGCAGCGTCGCATGCGGGGGCTGTAGCAGTGATACTCTTTCTGCGTACGTGTTAACAGGTCTTTAGGTCTTTATTGTAATGCCCAAGGGCATACTTGTCTTTGTACTTCACTCTTTATTATTTATATTACATGAGTGAGGGGGAGAACCCTAACTCAATATTTTCTCTCACCCTTTACTTTCTCTCTTTTCTCTACCTCTCTCAACATGGTATCAAAGCTCTAGGGCATGGATGCCTAGGGCCATTTTTTTTTTCTTTTCTTTTCTTTTCTTCTCTTTCCTTCTTTATTCCCTAACCCTAACCTTAACCTCCACCACCATCTTCTCCATCCCTAACCCTAACCATAACCCCTCCATTCTTTGCTACATGTACTGCTACAGTATCTGCTACAGTACCTGCTACAGTAAATCGCTACAATACCGCTACAGTACCCGCTCCAGTACTGCTACAGTACATCGCTACCGTTCCTGCTACAGTGCCCTCTTTTCCCACTTTTCCTTGCCCTAATCTGATCCATCATAATCTCTTCTTCCTCTTTTGGGTCATAGATATGCCCTAGATTTTCTTGTTCGGCTTGATCCCTATCTTCATGGTGTTGTTCTGGATTTGTACTTACATCATTGCGATGTTTGTGGCTCGGAGTTGTCTCGACTTTGTCTTTATGTCGTGAGGCTGTCTCATGCCTCCCTTATGCATATGTTGTCCTCACGAAGCCGCGGTCTATTAGCTTGCTTATAGTCTTCATCCTTGTCTCTACTTGCTCGTTGTTGGTCCTCTTCAGTCTTCTTCCCGGTCTCTTATGGAGAATACCCCTCGTATTGAGGACCCTAATATTCGTACTCCGGCTATTGCTACTAGTTCCCAGCCGCGTCAGGCTGCGTCGTCATCTTTGTCTTCGGTGGATGCGTCATTCCCACCGATTACCACTTCCCGTCTTGATGGATCCAACTATTTGACTTGGAAGATTGCTGTGGAGACATATCTGAAGGCCTGACGAAAGATTTATATTATTCATCGTGATCCCCCTCCTGAGACTGACCCTGCCTTTGATGATTGGGATGTAGATGATGCCCTTGTTCGTACACTTCTTTGGCAGAGTATGACCCCTGCCATTGCTAGCACCATGATGGATCTCCCTACTGCCAAAAAGGTATGGGAGCACACTGCGGCATTATATTCTGGTGAGGGGAATGTCGCTCGTCTCTGCGATACTTACTCTCGCTGGATGGGTCACAGGCGCAGTGATTCTACAGTCCATGATTACTACAGACAGTTTGTCTCCTATTGCCAGCAGCTGGATGCTCGTATGCCTCTCACCACTGATCTTACCACGGCCGCCAGACAGCGGGATCAACTCCGTGTTATTCATTTTCTTGAGGGTCTTAGACCAGAGTTCACTCATCTTCGACAGCACATCCTTGGGTCCGGTACTGTACCCACTCTTCATGAGGTATTTTTACGAGCTCAGCAGTGTGCACTTGGCATTACTGTTCCAACTCCTGTGGATGTCTCGACTACTGCTGCTTATGGAGCCGCTGACCGCCCTTCCCGAAGAGGAGGCACTTTTGGTCGCGACCGTGGTTGTGATACTAGTCGAGGCGGACGTGGCGGCGGCCGAGAGGGTGGCCGTGGAGGTCGAGCTCGGCCCTATTGTACTCATTGTAGGCGTGAGGGTCACTATCACGAAACATGCTTTGATCTCCATCCTGAGCTGCGTCACACTCCAGATCCTCGTCAGGGCCGTATTGCACATCTTGCCCTTCCAGATTCGCCTGCTCCTATTGACAGCCCCTCACAGACACCACTGGCTACTCCGACCGATCAGATGGTCGTCTCTCGTGCCGACTATGATGAGCTACAGCGTTTCAGATCTGCCAGCCGCCCTCCTACTGCTAGTCTTGTTCAGCCAAGTAGTTCTCCTGCTTCGTTCCTCTCTAGTTCTAGCTCTTGGATTATTGATTCAGGAGCATCTCATCACATGACAGGTACCCAGTCATCCTTACATGATTTTCATCATGTTGTTTTACGTTCTATTACTCTTGCTGATGGGAGTACCTCTCCTATCACTGGTGTTGGCAGTTGATCCCCTTCACCAGGCATCATGGTTTTAAATTTCGGCCGAAACGTTTCGTTTCGGCCAAAATATTTCGGTTTTGGTGGAAAACGAAACGAAATTCACCGTGAGTCGGAAAAGTACCAAACTTCGCCGAAACGTTTCGGAAATTTCGGCCGAAACGTTTCGCTTCGGTAAAATTTCGGTGCAATTTCAGAAATTTCGGTGAAACATTTCGGTGAAGTACAAAATTTCGGTGAAATTTCGGAAATTTCCGAAATTTTACAAATTTCACCGAAATTTCGGTGAAATTTTTACAAGATTTCGTCCGAAATTTCGTACGGAAACCGAGATTTAAAACCTTGCCAGGCATTACATTATCATATGTGCTATGTGTCCCCAAGTCACCTTTCAGTTTCCTTTCTATTAGTCAATTACCAAAGCATCTTCATTGTTCTATCTCATTTTTCCCTTCTTATTGTCTTTTTCAGGATCTCTCGACTGGGAGGACGATTGGCTCGGGCCGTAAGGTGGATGGCCTTTATCGTCTCGACTGCACTCCGTCCCATCCGATTCTACATGGCTCCGTCGATGCATACCAGTGGCACTGCCGTCTAGGTCACTCGTCTATGGAGCGTTTCCGCAGGATTCCCTTCGTTTCTTCTTTATCTGTTAGGTCTTTTCAGTGTGAGGCCTGTGACCTTGGGAAGCATCATCGTGTGCCATTTCCCCCTAGGACTGTTAGTCGGGCTTCACACCCTTTTGCTCTTGTTCATTCTGATGTATGGGGTCCTGCGAGGACTATCTCTTTATTTGGATTTCTCTATTTTGTGGTCTTTATTGATGACTATTCACGTATGACGTGGACTTATTTAATAAAAGATCTTTCTGAAGTTGTTTATGTGTTTCTTGATTTCTATACTGAAGTTAGTAATCAATTCTCATGTATTATCCAATGTCTTCGCATTGACAATGCAAAGGAATATTTCTCTTACTCAAATGATTTTCAGGAATTCCTCTCTTCGCGAGGCATTCTTCATCAGTCCTCATGTGCTCATACCTCTCAGCAGAATGGAGTGGCTAAGAGGAAGCTTCGCTCCTTGTTAGATGGGGCCCGGACACTACTCTTCAGATGCGGGTCCCTAAGACTTATTGGGCTGATGCTGTACTCACAGCATGCTACCTGGCGAATAGGCTTCCCTCTTCGTTCCTTGGTGGCACCTCTCCGTTCTCGATTCTCCGTCCTACCTCTTACCATTTCTCTCTTACACCTCGAGTTTTTGGTTGTCTCTGTTTTGTCCACGTTCTTGGGTCAGGATTAGATAAGTTGGATTCTCGGGCCGAACGTTGTATCTTTTTAGGTTACTCTCGGACCCAAAAGGGTTATCGTTGCTACAGTCCTCGCCTGCGACGATCCTTTGTCTCGGCGGATGTTACATTCTTTGAGACTTAGTCATTTTTTAGTCCGTCCATCTCGTTGGATCCCTCCCCCTCTACACTTCAGGAGGATTCCTCGCATACTCATGTTCTTCCTCTTCCGGTTCTTCCCGATCTCACCCTGTTTCTACACCTCTGGTGTCGAGTTCCTCCCCTACAGTTGATTCTATTGTTATGCCGACGTCAGCGCCTTGTGCAGCCCCTCTACCTCCACCATTGAAGCAATATCAGCGTCGGGTCAAATCTGCTGCTCATTCAACCCCGCCCGAGCCATCATTATCTCAGCCGGAGATCCCCACTTCTAAGGTATATTCTGACTCTCCTATTGCCTCTCGCACTCGGTCTCGCAGTACTGATCATTTCATTTCCTCTTTTGTGTCTTATTTCTCACCCCTATATTTCGCAGTTTTGTTTCATTTTTGTCCTCTATTTCTCTACCTAAGACTCTACAGGAGGCACTTGATCATCAAGGCTGGCGGGTGGCTATGGATCTTGAGATGCAGGCCCTTCAGGCCAATCAGACATGGGATTTGGTCCCTCTACCATATGGTGCTCGCCCCGCTGGTTGTCGCTGTGTTTATACAGTCAAGCACCTTCCTGATGGCACAGTTGAGCGCCTTAAGGCTCGACTTGTTGCCAAAGGATACACGCAGACATATGGGATTGATTATGGCAAGACTTTTTCACCAGTTGCGAAAATTCCTTCTGTCCGTATCCTGCTATCCCTTGCTGTGAATCATGGCTGACACCTTCATCAGTTGGATGTAAAGAATGCCTTTCTTCATGGTGATTTGGAGGAAGAGGTCTATACGGAGCAACCTCCTGGATATGTTGCTCAGCGGGAGAGATCTTCTCTTGATTGCCGTTTGAGGAAATCCATTTATGGTCTCAAACAATCTTCGAGAGCCTGGTTTGGGAAGTTCAGTGAATAAGTAGTGCTACACTTATTCGCTTTGACATGAAGCAGTGCGCAGTTGATCACTCCGTCTTCAGTTTTCAGTCTCAGGCTGGTTGTGTTCTGTTGATAGTATATGTCGATGATATCATTATCACTGGTAGCGATACAGGTGGCATTCAGAGGCTCAAATCGTTCCTTCAAACAGAGTTCTCTACTAAGGATTTGGGTCGTCTTCGGTATTTCCTGAGCATTGAGGTTAACTATTCGACTAGGGGTATCTACCTCTCACAGAGGAAGTATGTTCTAGATCTTCTTGATGAGACAGGTTGTTTGGGAGTCAAGCCTGCCTCAACTCCTATGGACCAGAATATGAAATTACTCCCTGAGGAGGGAGTCCTGTTAGAAGATCCAGGGCGACACAGACGCTTAGTTGGTAAGCTCATTTATCTTACCGTTACACGTCCAGATATTACCTTTGCAGTTAGCGCTGTTAGCCAGCATATGAGCTCACCTCGCACTTCACACTGGGCTGTTGTACTCCAGATATTGAGATATCTGAAGAGTTCGCCAAGTAAAGGGTTGTTATTTCAGAGGCATGGGCACCAGAGAATTGAAAGATACACTGATGCAGACTGGGCAGGATCTCCGGCTGATAGGCGGTCTACTATAGGATATTGCACCTTTATTGGAGGTAATCTTGTTTCATGGAGAAGTAAGAAACAAGATGTCATGTCTAAATCCAGTGCCGAGAGGCAGAATATAGAGATTTGTCTCATACGAGTGGCGAACTCATGTGGCTACGTTCCTTACTTTCAGAGATTGGTTTTTCCTCCTTCTTCTCCAGCTCAGTTATACTGTGACAACCAGTCTTCCATGAGAGGACCAAATATATTGAAGTGGATTGTCATTTCATTAGAGATTTGATTCAGCGAGGCTACATATCTCCTGTGTTTACCAGATCTACAGATCAATTAGCAGACATGTTCACAAAGCCTCTAAGTAGAGCTAAGTTAGTTGATAATTGTAACAAGCTAGGAATGTTAGATATCTACATTCCAGCTTGAGGGGGAGTGTTAACAGGTCTTTAGGTCTTTATTGTAATGCCCAAGGGCATACTTGTCTTTGTACTTCACTCTTTATTATTTATATTACATGAGTGAGGGGGAGAACCCTAACTCAATCTTTTCTCTCACCCTTTACTTCCTCTCTTTTCTCTACCTCTCTCAACAGTATGTAAGTACCCCAGAAAGACATCTTTCTGATCGAGGATCAAGCTTATCGCTGCCTGGACCTAACTGATGAACAAAACAGACGCGTCCAAAAATTAGAGGCGTTAGAGCGAATGGATCCCGACCAGGATTTAAGATGGCAAAGGAGGATACACCAACTAGAACTGATGAAGGTAGACAAATGGCTAAAAAGCAGGCAGTGAGAATGGCATCACTCCAGTACAACTTAGGAACACCCATCTGAAAGAGGAGAATACACGCGACTTCAAGTAATGAAGTTTTCATTCTGCGACACCGCTCTGTTGGGAGGTGTACGCACATGAGGACTGGTGGAGAATCCCATGATGGGAAAGATAGTCCTGAAGACCATGTGTGCTAGAAAAATATTCCCTGGCATTATCGGTAGGAAGGCATTTAACATTGCAATTATATTGATTCTTAACTTCAAAATGAAATGTGCGAAAAACAAAGAACACATCAAATCTATTTTTAAGTAAATACACCTAAGTCATACTACAGAAGTCATCAATAAACACAATAAAATACTTAAATCCAGTAGAAGAAGCGACCATAGAGGGTCCCTATACATCAAAATGAATTAACTCGAAAGGACTAGACACCCTACTAATGACCCGGGATGAAAATGACACGTGATGGTGTTTCCCGAGTTTACATGATTCGCACTGAAAAGAGGAAAACGGGGCTGGGACTAGATGGGTCTGCTGAAGCCGCTGAAGTGAAGGATGTCCGAGGCGACAGTGCCATTGAAAGGGATCCACAGAGCTATGTAAGACAGTGCAGCCTGTAGTCAAGACGATAGAGTCCATCCACCTCATGACCCGTTCCAATCGTCTTCCCAGTCGAGAGATCCTGAAACAAACAATAATATGAGTAAAATGAGACAGAGCAATGAAGTGCTTTAGTAATCTAACTAACTGAAAGTAAACTAAACGGGATCGTGGCACATATAAAACAGAGGATAAGGTAAGAGTAGGAAGAGGGGAGATAGTGCCAACACCCGTGATGGGTGTAGTGGACCCATCAATAAGGGTGATGGATTGAAAAGATGGAAATGAACGAAAAGAATGGAGGTGAGAGGAGTTACCAGTAATGTGGTTGGAGGCTCCAGAATTAATGATACAGGAACCCGAGCTAGATAGAAGAGTAGTCGGTGAGCTAAATGGCTGTGCGAAACCTGCAGTAGGAGGACGAGCACTGAGACGAAGCCGCTGAAACTCGTCATAATCTGCACGGGATAAGGTATGTGTCATCCACTGGTGCAGGAACAGATGCAGGTGGCGGAATGGGCTCAGACGGAGTCGCAGCACCCAAATGCGCTGAGCGTGACTGACGAAGCTCGGGGTGTAGAGTATAACAAATATCAATGTGATGACTGTCCCTCTGATAATGAGTGCAAAACCATCGGCCACGGTCACCACCAGTACGACCTCCGCCTCGGCCTCCACGGCCACGGCCAAAGGAGGCACCACCACGAGCGGGATGAGTAAGACCATCGGAGGCTGCTAGAGCGGAGCCATCAACAGGGATAGTGATCAAAGGATCACCAAGGGAGCACTGTTGAACCCTAGATAGACCTCCGTGAGGGAAGGGATATTCCTAGAGCCAATAATCTGCTGGCGTAGATGTGTGTACTCCGGACCCGAACTCTCAAGATACTGCACAACACGAATCTGTTCCCCTCTGACGAGCAGAAAATAGCAAGATCTGTCGTGAGGGGCATAAAGACATCAAGCTGCTGACATAAAGCCACAAACTGGCTGTAGTGAGTGGCAAGTGACAGATCACCACGGCGAAGGCGAACCCACTCCGAGTAAGTGGAGCAGATACGACTAATATTGGCAACACCAGAGTAAAGGAGAGTAAACTGATCCCAGATCTGTTTGACGTTAGGAAGAAGCATTAGAGGGCCGACAATGTGAGAAGCCATGCGAACAAGAGCACCCTCCTGCTCCCATCGATCATAGGTAAAGTCGGTCTTCGGAGGACGATCACGACGAATAATGTGGGCTTTGCCACGAGCAAGTAGGTAGGTTTCGACGGCGGCCTTCCAAGTAACATAGTTTGCCTCATCCAACTTAACAGTAGTCATCTGTGGGAATGAACCATCCACAGAGGTAGAAGACGATGAAGAGGATGCCGAAAAGTTGTCTGACGGCCAAGAGGGACCACACCGGTCGATGGATTCTCAATCACTGGATCCAGAATAACAAACGATAAAGTAAAGACCAACTCTGACAACTGTTGGGCACAGCAAACAACCAAAAGTCAACAGAAGGGGGGCAAACTAGGGAAAGCCGAGAACACTGCCATGGAGGCCATGGACTACCGGATGAAGCCGCGAAGAAGAACGACAAATATAAATGTAAAGAAAAAGATCTAGTGCATCAAGGCACTAGAATGGGGTGAAGATATTAGAAAGGGTGGGGGGTATCTGATGAATGAGATGAGGATGTGTGTGTGTGTGGGGGGGGGGGGGGGGGGGGTCGAAAATTCCAACCGGGGGGGCGGTTTCAGAAATTGTAGAGGGGGTGCTGGGGTTTCAGAAAATGCAGGGGAGGGGGGGTTGGGACGACAGGAGTTGCAGAGGAGAGGAGGGGGGCGTCGAAAGTTGCAGAGAGGAGGGGGGGCGTCGGAAATAGAAGAAGAGGGGCGAGGGAAGTCAGAACTTGCAGAGAGGGGGGGGGGGAGGGGTGGGCAAGGGGCGTACGGCAAGTGGGGAGGGGCGGGAGGTTACAGAGGGGCAGGAAGTTGCAGAGGTGTGGGGGAGGAGCGTACGGCAGGGAGGGTGAGTGGGGTTTGGGTCGGGGAGTGCAAGGGAGGGGGGCGGCAGATTGAGAAGGTTAGGGTAAGGGTAAGGGTTAGGGTTAGGGTTAGATTAGAAAAAAAAACGAAGAAGAAGAAGAAAAAAAAAGAAAATGAAAGGAAAGCATTAGGGCATGGAGAGGGGCGTACGGCAGGGAGGGAGAGTGGGGTTTGGGTCGGGGAGTGCAAGGGAGGGGGGCGGCAGATGGAGAAGGTTAGGGTTAGGGTTAGATTATAAAAAAAAAGGAAGAAGAAGAAGAAAAAAAAAAGAAAAAGAAAGGAAAGCATTAGGGCATGGAGAGGAGCGGCGATCGCACGAAGACGAAGAAGACAGGTCTTCAATGGAGATCCCTAGGGCACGCGAACCCTAGGGCTCTGATACCATGGTGAGAAAGAGTTGGAGAAAGAATGAATGAGTTAGGGAGATCTCCCCCTTACTCATATATTTATATTAAACCCAAAAATGTACAAAGTCTGTTATGCCCTTACATATTCAAACAAATGCATAGATACAAATAAAGTTAGATGGTGTACGTGTAATAGATACAAATCAATGTAAGATAAGAAGAAACGTGTTGTTATAATATAAAAACGAAACAGTACTCCCAATCATTGTGTACTTGTAATAAACAAGCAGAAAAATACTCTCCTTGATATTTCAGAAAGACGTACTTGTCATATATCTTTTCACATCAGAAATGATTACCCCATCTCAGTGAAAACAATTATATCAATATACTTGAAAAATATTTAACATAGAGGGGCTGTTTGGATACTTGGATCTTAGAATCCAGGTTTTAGTTCGAAAGCAGTGTTAAATTCTGGATTTTATTTTTATAATCCACTATAAGGGACCTTATGTACGAAACCCAGGTTTTAGAAATCTCACCCTCATCCTGTGATTTTTAAAACCAACACGGGACGATCTCCTACTCTCTCGCTCGACGGAAAGAAGGGTGAGAAATCAGAAAACGACGGACGGTCTCCTTCTCTCTCATCTCCCATCCGGTATTTTGAAGAAATCCAAAATTCTAAAATCCACGTATCCAAACCGCCCCTATGTCAAATATTTAGATCTCTTCTATCACAACTAACATGGAACAGTCAGACATTGGCGGATAAAGCAATGTCATTTATAAGGAATGAAAGATATAGGTCCCCGTTTTCACGACTACTATTATCATTCCTTCTAGGACATGTTTAACAGTAGCAAAGAAATGCAATACATAGAGAGATAAATGTTGATATGTAAATAAATGTATAGATGGCATGATTATAAAGCAAATTGAGACGGACTATTATCAAATATAGTTTTAATGAAAACTAAACAGATTTAACTCACAAATTAGTAAAAGACCATACAGACAATGATAGGAAAGTATTTAAAACAAATTTATCAACGGGAAGTGATATATTCACCCTTTTTTACATGGGACAACACCCTCTACTATACACTAGAGGGTTTGTCCCAAGTAATAAAGGGGTGAATATACCATTCCCCTTTACCAAAATAGAAAGGGAACAAGTAAATGAGATGGGTTCAGTCCAAATTACACTAAAAAACTAATACAATTTCCCGATTTTTCAAATATGGATGCGAAAACATATGAAAAGACCCACCACTTAAGAAGACGATAGTCCAAAAAAATCACTTCAGAAAAGGCCCCTCCCACTCCCCTGGATATCTGGAAGAAGCTTTGCATGTAAAAACAACCATAAACAACCATTCAACTTAAACATGCTCAGCAAACATCTAATGTTTTCCAATTACACAACTACGGTCGAAACTCTGAAATACTTCAAAGTTCCGATAATATTTATGTTTTGATTTTCTCCTAATGAAGATAAAAATAAGTTAGGGAGATCAAGGAAAAGCATGAAACTGTGAAATACTTCAAAGTTCCGATGAGATTTATGTTTCCATGTTCTCCTAATGAAGATAAAAATAATGTTAGGGAGATCAAGGAAAAGCACTCCAAAGTACTCTCTTCACTCCAGAGTACTCTCTTATATTTAATAACGTAAGATGTATTTGTAAATTATAAAAATACAGTAAAAAAAAATACAATGCTCCTGTAAATATTGAAAGTTAAATATAAGATACACCTAACAGAACTCTCTTTCATATTTAACAATACTCAACTCAACTCAACTAAGCCTGTCCGAAACTAGTTGGAGTCGGCTAATGAATCCTTCAGAAAATTTTCATGAAGATGGTGAAAGAATCTACGCGGCTCAAACTGACCAACTCTAATCCTGACACTAGTTGGATTCGTCTATATGGATCATTTTCTTTCATATTCTCCTATCCAATGTCATGTACCCTGTCATATTTAACAATGTAAGATGTAATTGTAATATGATATATAGATACATGCATGCATGGATAGCTATATATTGGATAGATACAAATAAACACACAGACAGAGTTAGAAACGCAGACAATGCTAATGCAAATATTGAATCACACAATAGTACTATCTGTACTAGATACGCATAATATTCACGTTCATATTTAAGTACGTTGGATGTACGTATAATATGCATACGTACAAACATACATATCGTTATCTTTTCTTATACATACATACTTACGAATGAATGATGCAAATAAATACACAGATACATCATAAAGGACAGACAATTGTAAATATTGAAGTTAAATGGTGTACTTGCATCATGGTTTCAAATTTTCGGTTTCTTAAAGCATTTCGGTCCTGAACGAAACCGAAATTTCGGCCAAAAGCCAATACACCAATCAAAATAATATTATATTTAATACGAAATTTTAGTAATTTCGGTCGAAATTCAAATAATTAAATAAATTGAGATTTTTGGGTTGAAATTTCGAAATTACCATAAACTCCTTTAACATAAAATCGAGATTATATCCATATGCAAGGGTAAAATCGGGAATTTCTATAAACTGTCTAACTTTATTTTCCACCACGCATAACCTGAATCTCTCTACTCCTCTTCCACGTATCCGAAGACTTAGACAGCTGGTGTTGCCCCCTCCTCTCTTCTCTCTCCTTGCTACTTGCGAGAACTGCAAAAACCGTTAAATTGAATATCATCACCTGTAAGCAAGATCATTCTCTGAATTGATGGTCTTTTGCTTTTGCAAAAATGAAATTTCGGTTGAAATTTAGAATTTCGACCGAAATTTCGAAATTTCAACCGAAATAAAGTGTCATTTCGGGTATTCCTAACTTCAGTAATTTCAGATTTCGGTCGAAATTTAAAACCATGCTTGTAATACATACACATAAATGTTAACTCAACTCAACTCAACTAAGCCGTTGTCCCAAACTAAATGGGGTCGGCTAATGAATCCTTTAGAAAATTTTCATGAAGAAGGTGAAAGAATCGACCCGGCTCAAAGTGACTAAGTCTAATCCTGACACTATTTGGGTTCGTCTACATGGATCATTTTCTTCCATTCTCTCCTATATACACATAAATGTTAGATACACAAAACATTACTCTGATATCATAGATACAATGAAAAATACTGCTTTTCATGGTGTATTTGTGATAGATACATAGAACAGTACTCTTTCATATTTAATAATGTAAGATTATAAGTAATATGTACATATATATACATGCATATATACAAATAAATATAGAGATACAGTCAGAAACCCACATAATACTATAGTAAAAATTAAATTTAAATAATCTCTTCCGTATTTAACAATGTAGAAAGGAAAGGACTTGTAATATGCATATCTAGATAATTTGATTAATCTCTTCCGTATTTAACAACGTAGAAAGGTAATAAATAGCTATTTTGATTAGACAGAGTGAATGATATTTCAACTAATAGGACGGAGTTCACACCTGATCATAACACCTCTACCCTTGTGTGCAGAGTCGCGACAGGTCGACATAGTGCCTATTCCTAAAACCGATCATCACATGAAAATAGCTTCTTACTCGCCACATCCTCCTGTTCAAATCCGTACAAATAGTAGTATAGTACAAAAACAAGATTGAGAAAGACGGAACGAGTACAAAACAAGCAAATCATAAAAAGATTAAAAAAATATTCATAATTTAATCTTTCATCATAGGAGTGGCTATTCCTAAAACCGATCATCAACTTATTAGGCTGCGCAAATCTTCAAAACAAACTTGAGATGCCTACTTAAAATCCGTTGTATTGATTTATAACCTATAAAAGGCATATATCCACAATACCTCAGCAAAATCACCTTCATCCAATCACAGAAAAGAGGCAAAATGAAAATTAGCAAGCTATTCAACTACACACGAGTAGTAAAATCAAAGCTAAATTCGATTTAGATATCCAACTTTGTATCTTCATCTTGTGAAGAATAGGAGAAATCCAATTTTTTGTTCAATTCCTCATCACCTCGGTCTTTTACAATATCCACCTGAAATTGCTCAAGATAAATGAAAGTGAGAATGGGAATAAAACTGTCAAACAGAAGAATAATTTTGTAAATCTAGACATCAATTCATGAAGAATCTTAGCTGAATTGAGAAAATAAACAAACATGTATTTGGATTAGACTAAGAAAAAAATATTTCAACAAATAGGACAGAGCTCACACAAGTGATCTTAACACCTCCACGGAACTGGACAGAGCTCACATAGGTTCTGATTTTAACACCTCCCCCCTTGTGTGGAAAGTCGAGACATGACTACGTACTCCCTATTGAACAAAATGATCAGTTGTGCATATCTTCAAAACAAGCTTGAAATGTCTAATTAAAATCCACTGTATTGATATAACATGTAGAATGGTAAAGAGTTAGAGGGTAACGATCAAAACAACACTGCAGACTTCAAATTGAGGATGAGTAATACTGTATGTCTTAGTTAAAATCAATACAATTTGTTTTTTGATGCTTTTATATGTTGTTTGCCATTGGAATTCAATTTCTCTTTATGAGCAATTATGGCCAAAATTCTGTACTGGATTTCAAATGGGGGATAAGTAATACGGTTTATATTCTTTTACTTTCCAGGTTTCACATGCGAACTTCCTTAAATTTTGAGACTTAAGCTTCTTCACCCTCATCCTCTTTACAGGTAAATGTGTCCTTTTTCTCCATTACCATTGTATTTTGGTTTAATTAAAGCCTATTTCTTTATAAAATTCGAGTAATTAGTCTTTTCCTTTGAACTGTTTTTGATGTGTAATATTTAAATACCCTGTTATATTAGATTTACTTGCACGTCAAACTGCAAAAGAAAAAAAAAAGACATGCTTTGTGCCGATTTATTTGATTCTTTTCAAAATTTGTTTTTTTAATTTCATTCTTTAAATGTTTTCCTTTTTTTGTGCATTAAAATTCTCTTCGGGTAAGTAAAGCTTCTTTCATTTCAAAATGTGACCAATCAGTCTATGACAGAATTGTTTTTCTTTCATAATGCTTTACATTTAATTACAACTTCTTTCTAGATTCATAGGCTGTTTTCTACAAATTTCCAACTCCAGTTCGTACCCTTCCATATTGCATAATATCGTTTTTTTCTTCACAAGAGTGCTGCTTACTTTTGCTTTCAGTTTGAATGCCATTGTAGTTAATTTAATTTTAAAAGTGGTAGTGATCGAGCTCTTACAAGTGTGCCATTTCTGAGATCATTCTTAGGTTTTGGAGTGTTAATTTCCTATGTTTTGATTTGGTTGGATGTGGGTTTTGTTCAGCTTTTATTTTGCGTTTATGGGATTTAAAGAAAATTAGGAAACTGAATTTATTAATTTCAGTTTAGGACCTTTTTGAGGGAGCAAACAAATTTGTTTCCATTTCCTTTTGGCTCAAAATTAATCGGAAGGTTTAAATTTATTGTTTTGGGAATAAAAACCACGGAAATGATCCACATCATTTGTTAGCCTAATTGTTATTATGTCACTTGAAATGTGTTCGATTTGAGGAGCTAAAAAATTAATTTTTATAAAATTTAAAACCGTAGCAATTTCTTATGTGAAATCTTATAAAAAGTTTAGAAATATGAAGAATAAAAAATTGTTGCGGATGACAGTTACAACTGGGTAAAAAAGGTTTTGGCCAACAATGATAAACGGAAGGTACTTTCTTGAAATGATAGTTGGACTCAACAAACTGCCTTGGCTAAGCCCTCTCTATGAACTCAGGTTTTACCTTAAAATGCCACTTTAAATCTTGAAACTGCTACAATTATCACAGTAGACTACATGTCATAGATATGAATATATGTACACTGACAAAATGAAACAGTCATACAAGTACTCTTTGCTTCAGACCTTGATCACAAATTCAGGACATATAGTAGTTCTTTTCCCCCTTTGACGATTGAATACATATTTATGACTATTTTAGGTTTGTGAATGTAGTTAGGACATTGCAAATAGGTCATGCAAGTACATCATGGTCATATTGTTCTATGCACCCAACCAAATTTTCTCATATATATTCTAATAGATGTACATTTACAAATAATTTCTTTAATTTTTTTACATTTAACAGATAATACATTTATTTTTTCTTCCTCATCTGTGCATTGGAATGGTATTTTTACTAGTGTGTGTGTGTGTGTGTGTGTGTGTGTGTGTGTGTGTGTTGCTAAATCAACTCCATAATTTAAATCTTCGAGGCCATGAATATAGCCACTGGGTGTGGATGTACAGAAAGAATAGCAAAGGCAATTGCAGGTTCAAACCCATAATTTAAATAAGAGAAATTATCTGGTGCCCGACCGTCAAGTCCCTTGTGGGCGGTACGTGAAAAGTACCACCCTTGATATTTGATCCAACGGCAGCCTCTTAAAAGTGGGCTGCTGTTGGATCAAATACCAAGGGCGGTACTGCCGCCCACACGGGACTTGACTCGGCCACCATATAAAAACTCTTTAAATAATGGGTATTAACACTTGTTGCATACTCATCCATGGAATACCTGCTATATCAACTCCATAATTTAAATCTTTGAGGCAACGAAAATAGCCACCTGGATGTAGGTGTACAGAAAGAATAGCAAAGGCAATTGCAGGTTCAAACCCAGCTTACCTAACAAAAAAAGAAAAGCAAAGAGAATTGCAGATAATCTCAAGCATTTTAAAGAGATTCACCATGGAATATATATCAGTGAATTGTCCTAATTATAATGTAAAATAATAAAGTTTAACATAAACATTTTCCCAAATTAAGTAAACTTAAAGAATATATCAAATACATAGAAGAAAAAGACCGATGATTAACAGCTTCAGTGGCCAAAGCACAGCCTTCCGAGCATGCAGGACAGATCGTGGTTAGCCAGACGTCCTGAACACTCATCTGAGTGCATGGGATTGAATTCCCATAGACACCCATCAAAAAAAAAAAGGAATTCCCATAAACTAGTATGAGTTCATGGGCATGAATTTCCATAGACTCATTTGAGTCCATGGGCATGAATTCCCATAACTGTAGCCTTTCCGAATGCATTTAACTACACAATCATCATAATCCAACCCATAAAAAAACCTCAGAACACAACATCCCAACCCATAAAAAAAACCTCAGCACACAGTATCTCAACCCATAAATGCCTATAAACCCAAAGTTCCCACATCTCAACACACTATAAAAGAAAATTATGTGATGCACAGTTCGAAAAGGGAAATAGAGAAAAATATACATAAATATTCCAGAAGAATTACCGAATAATCACAGTCTCAACTTCTGAAATAGAAAAAGGGAAACGAACCGAATGAAAGAACTTTTGACCTGTAATTGGCGGATTGTTACCAAAAAAGATGTAATAAAAATGATTCTCAACTCAACTCAACTCAACAAAGCCTTTGTCCCAAACTAATTGGGGTCGGCTAAATGCATCCTTTAGAAAAAATTCCTGAAGAAGGTAAAAGGAATCTACCCGGCTCAATCCTAGTTCTATTTGCGTTCCTCTACGTGGATCATTTTCTTCCATTCGATCATTTCCAAGGTCATGTTCTCTGTTATGTTCCTAGCTATCAAGTCTTTCCTCCTGTTTCTACCCAAGTTATTTTCGGTCTGCCCCCTACCTCTTTTTACTCCAATTTGGCACGAGTCGCGTTTTCTTACCGGAGCATAAAAAGGCCTGCGTTGGATATGTCCAAACCATCTTAAGCGGTGCTCTGTCATCTTCTCCTCAATTGGAGCCACCCCAACCTTTTTACGAATGTCTTCATTTTTAATTCTATCTAGCCTTGTGTGGCCACACATCCATCTAAGGGTATGTAATAAAAATGATTGAAAGGGTAAAATTAAAGAAGTGAAATCATAAAAATTCACCAATCTATACCATTCAAAAAAATCTATACACCAATTTATTTCTACATATTAGCTTTTGTCATAAATATACACTAATACACCAACGTTTGATGGTTGGAAGGGTGTGTACAAAATCCCAACGTCAACAACTTATATTCAAAGAAACTCAACTTTTCTAAATCTTCTAGTTCACAATTAAGTA
Source organism: Tasmannia lanceolata (assembly GCF_043159265.1). Taxonomy (NCBI): domain Eukaryota; kingdom Viridiplantae; phylum Streptophyta; class Magnoliopsida; order Canellales; family Winteraceae; genus Tasmannia; species Tasmannia lanceolata. Next base: position 32,480,037 of record NW_027518697.1, on the reverse strand, counting down.
GACTACAAAATACCATGTTTGATGGTTGGAAGGGAGTCTACAACAAACCAAAGTCAAGAAATTTCAAATGAACTCGTCTTTCCATTTAAATTCAAAGATACTCATCTATTCTAAATTTTCCAATAAACGATTAAGTAAACTACAAAAATACCATGATTAAATTTTCAAATTGCTTTCCATCCAACAGTGACCCTATTGGTTCAAACATTATTAAGTAAAATACAAAAATTAGGGGTGTGCATTAATCGGTGAAAACCAAAATAACCGACCGAGCCGAATTCAGTCGGTTATTTCAGTTCGGTTAAATGGTATTTCGGTTCGGTTTCGGTTTCTATTTGAAATAAATTTCGGTTTTCGGTTTCGGTGTCGGTTTTTGTTAAAATAATTCGGTTAGGACCGAAAAACCGAATGGGGAGGATTGCTGTTGTCTCCTTCAAGGTTTTTTTATTGTTTTAACAAATTTCAGCAAGAGAAGCAATAGAGAGGCTTCTCGATGACATATGTCAGAAGGTGAAAGACAAAAAGGGCTACAAGTTACTTTATCATCAATCACTCTTTATTTGATTTTTTTACCCTCTCTCATATCACATCACTCTCTTTACTTGTCAGAAGTACCCTTACTTATTCCCATCATTACAACCCCATTAATTTATTCTCACCACAATTTTTGTCCAAGACAGTTGCATGCCATTAATTCATGCCCTCTCTTTTTTTTGAAAAGTTTGGACTCCCGGGTAGAACTCACTATTCGGTTGAACCGAAAAAACCGAACAACCGAAATCACCAAATCGGTTCGGTTTCGGTATGGAAATTTAAGTAACCGAAAAAATTTCAGTTTGCTCAATTCGGTTAATTTGGTTCAGTTTAAACCGAATACTCACCCCTAACAACAATACGAAGATTAATTTTTTTCATTAGAAACTTTTATATACAAATATTGTGTGCAATTCCAATAGGCCATAGAACAATGGTAAGATCATAATCAAAATAGATAAAACCGTCAAAACAACATTCTTTAAGTAGAAAAAAAAAAAACTAATACAACCTCTCATCATGACCTTCTCACTAAAAGCACCACCGTCGCAAAAAAAAAAATCAAATGAAAAATCTTGAAGCAAAACCAATTTGAAGTTGATAAAATAAAATGTGAACACAGAATGCACACAAAGATTATATTGAAACCTCGACTAATGCCAACGTGTTGAACCCTATAACATGCATTTTTTGAAAGACTGATGGAGCGAAACTGTTAAAGTATAAAAGATAAATAACGCCTCTCCAAAAGCTTAACCTTTTGGGGAAATTGGTAAGTTAACATGGTATCAGAGCCAAAGGTCTCGAGTTCAAACCTCTCAGATAGCAAAAATCCACATGCGATGGTCGGCCCAAAGTGGGACCACATGTGCCACGTGTTTGCCAAGTGGGCCACACGTGATGGGGGAGTGTTAAAGTATAAAAGATAAATAACGCCTTTCTCCAAAAGCTTAGCTTTTGGAGAAGTTGGTAAGTTAACAGAAACAAAGTAGTATCAAAAACTGGCCTTTGATAGCTGCTAAGATAGAGGTAGATTATGGTAACAGAAAACAGAATGCAGACAAAGATTATATTGAAACCTCGACTAATGCCAACGTGCTGAACCCTATAACATGCATTTTTTGAAAGACTGATGAAACAAAACAAAGAAGTATGCAAAAACAGGCCTTTGATAGCTGCTAAGATAGAGGTAGATTATGGTAACCCTAAAAATGGAAAAAAATGATTTTAAAGCATCATGAATATTTTGCAGGTAGATAATGGTAACCCAAAAAATCGAAAAAAAATAAAATATCAAGCAGGCATTGCTCTAAAATCATTCCAAACCATCATGAATATTTTGATAAAAGGCAAGGGAGGTGAAAAGAAGGGGGACTTTCTTCCAACGACTCTGTGTGAATGACATGAATAAATATAACAAATATGACTATATGAATGACATAGCTGAGAAAATGTGGAAAATCAGCATATGGTTGTTGGGTGTCTTAAATATTTGATGGTTGACGCCATACAAAACAGAGAGAGAGAGAGAGAGAGAGAGAGAGAACTATGGATAAATCTCTTTCACTTAGAAAATGAATAAATATAATAAACCTAACATCTGAATCAACAAATGCACCAAAGGCATATAAGGCTACAAATCTTGCCAAAGAGATAATAAAATTAAAACTTTACCTTGGGAATAAATAAGGCAAAATCCATTATTAAAGACCCTTCATGGAGAAGTGAAGGATGAGAGGAAACGTTGTTGAAAGGGCCAACTTTAAGTGTATTTGGACCAAACCCTGTAAAGACAAAAGGGAAGTATGAAAATTGGTATCAGCAACATGCTTCCTAGTACTGTTCAAGTATGGCCAAAAACCCGCTGCTGCTGAGAGAAAGAAGAAGAAAGAAACTGAATCAACAAAAAAAAAAGGCAGATAGAAATCACAAAACCAATTGGTGGGATCCGATTTTACGAACAATTCCTCATCGCCTCAGTCCTTCACAATTACCATTTGATCCTGTTCAAGAGAAATGAAAGAGAATGTGAAGAAAAAATAGTCAAAAGGAAGAATCGCATAGTTTATCCAGACATCAATTCATGAAGTATCATTATAGGAATTAAGAAAATAAAAAATTTAAAACAATAGGCTGAAATTTTGGGCCAAAATACTGTAAAACAATAAAAAAAATTATTTTTTTGAAATTTTAGCCGAATTTTGTACATTTCGGAAGTTTTAGTTTCGGTACGTTTCGATTTCGGACTCAACCGAAATTTCGAATTTCGGCCAAAATTTAAAACCATGCTTATTATATTGTGCAAATATTCAAAACAAACTTGAAATGCCTACTTAAAATCCCAAATCCCATGTATTGATTTAAAAGCTACATAATACAGATATCTGCAAATCCTCGGTAAAATCAGCCACAATAAATATGCATAAAGGTAAGTGAAATCCCAAACGGCAACCCAAGAGGGGGGTGAATTGATTATATAGCAACCATGATTATATACTTTCTGAAATTCTAACCCTCTATTGATGTCTAAGTTTCTTTAAAATCAAATACCCTAATTACATACAGATTTCCCACAGAAAATACTTTCACCTGGTCTTTAAGAATCAACACCACTTTGTTTGCTTGAAATCTTAGTTAAACAAAGCTTGGTGTGCACCTAATTTGATCAATAAAAGAGTACCGTTTTCCAAAACAATTCAGAAACACACTATTTTTAATTTTGAATCCAATAACTATGGTGTGGTTTTTTTATCAATAAAAGAGTACTGTTTTCCAAAACAATTCATAAACACACTATTTTTAATTTGAATCCAATAACTATGGAGTGGGTATCTTGGTGTGGTTTTCATCTAGAAAAAAGCAAGAACACCAAACTGACTCTCAGAACTCTACCAAATGACCCTCAACCCATTTCAAAACCCAAAAACCAGACCATGCACGTTGTTGCCAAACAAAGCATTCCCATACCCTTTCAAAAAAAAAAAAAAAAAAAAAACTCACATCTCATATCCTAATAAGAGATGAGAAGGTTGGGGAGAGAAGGCCTAAGGCAACCAAGCCCATTGATCCATAACCCCGGATGCAAACTTCGCAGCAAGTACCACCCGCCGATAGCACTCGGTATGATCTTCTCATCTTCTTCTCTTGTTCATTCCATTCCAAAGAGAAGCACAAACATGTAGGTCATCATGCCCTATTTATGCAAAGCATGACAGCCCCTTCTAACATATTTACCCACATCGAAATGAATGGAGCCGCTAATCATAGGTTTGATTGTGTATCCAGATTACTGGACAGAAACTAAGAGAAGGTTTCATGCCATAAAGTTCTCAACTCTTACCCTGGATTCTCGGATCCATCATTTAGCTTTGATCTAATAACAGCTCGATGAAATTCTGCTCGAGTTGAAGAATAAAAGATATTGAATTGGCAAAAAGAACTATCATATTTTTCTTTTCAAAGCACCCACATAAGTCACTTGAATAAATTTTTTCACTCATGCTTAATCTACTTAAGAAAATTAACCTTGATTATCAAACCTTTCCTCATTTATTGACGTGGCCACTACTATTGCCCGAAAGTTAAAAATTAGAAAGTGTCCCAAGAATCTAATACATACATGAAGTGGGTATAGATAGAGGTTCTTTATTTTATTTATTTATTTCCTTCTAGCTATTAGGTAGTTTTAGACGAATATGGCTTGTTGCCTTTTCTTGTAATTTGAGTCCATGCAGATTTAGAAATTTAGTTCAATTAGGAATAGAAAATGAGTCTAATTAGGAATTGGCTTCAAATAATTTTAGAAAGTAGAGGTTTACTTGGAGAAGAAGTTAGTGTTTTTATAAAAGCCTATGTGCAAGGGTTGTTGCACAATTTATGTTTTGTTTTATGAAATAAAGAAATTTTCTTCTTTCTTGGTAGAGAAAGTTGTTTACCTCGTTCTTCGTGGATTCGAAGAATAGCTCTTCCTGGATTCAACGAGCACCCTTCGTGGATTCTAAAGTTTATTTGATCGGTGGTTGATAGAGTTCAATCCTCGACTCGTTCTTTGTGCTTCCGGCTACGCCAGGTGGTATCAGAGCCCTGCTACGTTCGATACATGGCTTCCCACAGAATACGGGAAAATAAAAAAACCGTGACGATGGAGATGTTTAACACTCTCCAGGCTACCGTTAATCACATAGCGAAGCAATAGGCACGGTTATATCATATTGAGCACGACCTACCCCAAATCGATGACGGTGATAGGCGACGGCACGCTCAAGCTCTACGTCAAGTTCCACGCCCCGGCCCTAGATTTAAATATTTTCCTAACAATTATTATTCTAGCAAGAAGGAATTCAAAGATATCATCCATCTGAGGTATACTCATGACTGCGCTCCGCAATCCGAAGTTTGTAAACACGATTTTTGTATTAAGGTTGATTTGCCTGATTTTAATGGCCAACTCCACATAGACGATTTTCTTGATTGGCTTGCGGATGTCGAGAGAATTTTCAACTACATGGAAGTTTTCGAGGAGAAAAAGACAAAAGTCGTGGCCATCAAACTTAAGGGAGGTGCTTCGGCATGGTGGGAGCAACTACAACTCTCACGTACAAGGACGGAGAAGCGACCAATCCGGACATGGGCACGGATGTGTAAAGTCCTTTGTGAGAGGTTTCTGCCCATTTATTATGATCATATGGCTTTTTACATAAGTCAAGCCGTGATAGAGATACTGCAGACGACGAAAGAGAAGATGACTTTGGATCTTCCTATTGAGACAAGCAAACCGGCAGAAGTATTTCCGATGCAAGGAAGAGGATACGGAGATGTTCTTTCTACTTTGGCAATGACCAAAGTCCCATGTCATGATTCATACGAGTCACAGTTCAAGCAATGGATCATGTGCTACAAGTGCAACCAATTGGGTCACAAATCCGATTGGTGTCCTCAAGGTGGTCGACGCACTACCCATCTAGCCGTTGGTGACGAGCTTGAAGATGATGATCATAAGCAGTGTATAGAGGAGCGTAAAGAGGAGCAAAATACGGAAGAAGACCGCATTCCTACCATTTGTGCTTCCGAGCAATACTTAGCGATGCATCAAGTTATGTGTCCGTCAAAAGTAGAGAAGAACCCCGAACCCTTTCAAGTGGAGCGGCAATTATGTTTCACACTAAATGGACCCCTTATCAAATCAAAGGAGGAGGAGGAGGAGCGGATATCCAAATGTGTCAAAAAGAAAAAGAAGCTAGTTAAGTCCCAACCTAAGTACAATGCCGAAATGGCCAAGCGTCAATTTAGTAAGGTCTTTGAAGTGGGAGATTCTATAACGACATCACCAATGAACTCGAGGTCAAGTTCTCTTCAAGTGGAGGGGAATGACGTGGCCACTACTTTTGCCTGCAAAGTTAAAAATTAGAAAGTGTCCCAAGAATCCAATACGTACATGAAGTGCGTATAAATAGAGTTTCTTTATTTTATTTATTTATTTCCTTCTAGCTATTAGGTAGTTTTAGACAAATATGGCTTGTTGCCTTTTCTTACAATTTGAGTCCATGTAGATTTAGAAATTTAGTTCAATTAGGAATAGAAGTTGAGTTTCATTAGGAATTGGCTTCAAATAATTTAAAAAAGTAGAGATTTACTTGGAGAAGAAGTTAGTGTTTTTATAAAAGCCTATGTGCAAGGGTTGTTGCACTATTCATGTTTTGTTTTATGAAATAAAGAAATTTTCTTCTTTCTTGGTAGAGAAAGTTGTTTACCTCGTTCTTCGTGGATTCAAAGGTTTATTTGATCAGTGGTTGACGGCGTTCAATCCTCAACTCGTACTTCGCGCTTCCGGCTACACCATTTATCTTTTGATTTTCTTTCCCTTCGATTCTCTTTGGTCATTTGGAACATTCACAGGCAACATACCTATCGCAATCATGATTATATATACTTTCTAAAATTCTAACCCTCTATTGATGCCTAAGTTTCTTTAAAATCAAATACTCTCATTACATACAGATTTCCAACAGAAAATACTTTCATCTGGTTTAAGAATCAACACCAAAAATCCTGTGTTTATGAATTGTTTTAGAAAACGGTAGTCTTTTATTCATCAAATAAGGTGCCCTTTTTTTAAGAATCAACACCACTTTGTTTGCTTGAAATCTTAGTTAAACATAGCTATGTGTGCACCTTAATTGATCAATAAAAGAGTACCGTTTTCTAAAACAATTCATAAACACACTATTTTTAATTTTGAGTCCAATAACTATGGGACTCACAATCGGTTCTCATAATCTAAAACAAACAGGGCTTAAAAGTAGAGATGTCATTTATCTTGCATGTTGCTTTCACTAAACTAATTAACTAAATTGTTTTTGCTTTTAACTGCCAACTACTTCAAAAATTTTAATTTGTTTGAACCTTCTATTATTTGCAAATATCTGAACCAAGTCTCCATCATATACCTACTTTAAAGTAAGTTTTCTTGTTTTAAATAAAATTTTCTCAAATTTTATTTTCTGTTTACATACACTTAAAATCAGCTTTGTTCTGCAATTCCTTGCATCATATAATGTGCATACAAATCAAGCGGAGGACCACTGAAAAAATCCAATAAATCCAGAGCAAGAAGAAAGATGAAACAGTTGCTTTTAACTGCCAGCTACTTCAGAAATTTTAATTTGTCTGAACCTTCTCTTATTTGCAAATATCCGAACCAAGTCTCCATCATAGAGCTAAGTTTTCTTGTTCTAAATTAAATTTTCTGAAATTTCATTTCCTGTTTACGTACACTTAAAATCAGCTTTGTTATGCAATTCATTGCATCATATAATGTGAATACAAATCAAGCGGAGGACCATTGAAAATCGCCAATGAATCCAGAGCAAGAAGAAAGATGAAACAGTTGAAATGGATTTTCATGAGTTCGTACTATTCAAATGAAGATGCCAAATGAATGATTTCATCTGGTGGTAAGAACAGAATCAATTCAGAATGAAATTATGATATTTATGAAGAATCTACTTGCTATGAACTAATTGGATGGTAAATTAGAATCTCATAAAAAAGAGAGAAAAGGAAAATACAACATATAAACAGTATGATTACTTCAGCAGATGGAGAATACCTTGAGCTGGAATCCACATCATACACAAACCCAACATCGCGTGGTCCCTAGTACTCTGTTGCTTGAAGTTGGCTGGGAGATTAGGAGGAGGAGAAGTCAAAGGGGAGATCAGTGGCAGATCAGTCAACCGGGGGATTAATGGTGGATGTAAGAAACGTTGTTTGGTTGCCTTGCAAGATGTCTGGGAGATTGGTGGGAGAAAACCTTGTCTCATTTGGTTGCAAGAAGATTACCAGGAGAATAGCAGAACTTTAGAAAAGAAAAAACACAAACCCAGATCAAAGAAACCCTCTTCGAATGTATGATAGTGAGAGGGAAAGAGAGGGATTTTACCTCGATTCGCTTCCTCTTCCACGTCATTTTTGGGTTTGGGGAGGGTCGGACAATGAGCTCGCAGATTCCACAAGTTCAGGGCTTCTTGCCATATAACAGGGAATATAAAAACGAAGAAGAGAGAGAAGAGTCTTCACCACTTGTGATAATACGAGAGAAGATATGACCCGCAGATCTTTTAGCATATTTACGTCTTCTCAGAACGAAGGAGGATTCGATCCTTCGAAGATCTTCTCTCAAAATTTCTTCGATTTGGAGAAATTTGTTGAGAAGATTTAGAGGGTACTACGTCAAACGACCGGTCCCGACAACGCTAATTGTCAAAGTCTCGTAAAATCCATTTAGCGCAACCAAACAACCTTCAGCAATTCAAATTCCACGAATCCCGCCCTATTCTTCTCTATTTGGGCAACCAAACAGAGCTATTATCATTAAAATCTGAAGCCGATGAGGGGATAATTCAAAATTGGGTGCCTACTCAATAGGGTTGGCCTCAAAAACATTAGAATAAGATGTGTGACTCCCAGAGGAACTCTCGGGATTGGATTGATTCCTGATACATAGGAGTCTTCTTAAAATTTGCTGCCCCTTCATTATATGTAGGGATTGCAATCCCACATTCGATTAAAAAGGATTGGAATCAATCTGCAAATTTTGTACTTTTCAACAAATGGAATCAGATATTTATACCGGGACAACAAACTCAAGTCAAGCTTGGAAAATTCAAACTTCTTTCAGAATATTAAATAATATATCGAATTCAAAATAAATATAAGGTTAGTTATTAGGGAATTGGTCTCTTAGAGCCAGGGGAGCATAGCTCCTACCCACATGTGACCTGATTATGCAGAATCGGTCATTTATGGGGGCCAACTTGGATGGTTCCTGGGCACAAAAGATCAATTTGTGTGTGTGAACAGACAAAAGATTATTTTTTAGAAGGTTACGATCAATCAATCAGATTAAAAGAATAGAAAAGAAAATAACAAACAAAAGATCAAAAAACAATTGTAGAAACCACTTAAAATCAGAAAAACTGAAGATTTCCTAAAGAATTAAAATCATTAAAGAAAAAAATATGTAAGAAAAAATGAAATTGAAAGACTGAAGTGCTGAGATTGAATGAAATGATAACATGTTTGGATAATATTTCCATAAAATTACACGTATGAGTTAAAGTGAAAATATACCATACATAAAAAGGAATTAAAGAGAATATATCAATTGTATATGATCTGCATGCATTAATAAAAATCATGGCTCTTTGGACAATGCTACCGATTAGAGACACTTTATGACATTTCCATACACAAACCTAGGTACCACAGTTTGTAATTTTCAGGTTTCTCTTTAAAAAAATACTTTATCTATGGTAGAATATGATTCTAAGCTAAGTTTAACTTGGAGAACAGGTTTCTCGTTCAAAACCTTAATACCTTTTCTTTGTCAGGAATTGCCAAACGTCAGTGGAAAGGAAAAATATCATGAAATCCACTAGATATCCAAAATAAAAATACAGCATACGAATTGAACAACAATCAATAAGAAAGCAAGCTTTCAATTCAACCCAAAAAATACTAAAATATTAAATTATTTGAGAAAACCCAAAACAAAAAAATCCTAGAACCAAAAACATAAGAGAGTAAGATGACAATGCATCCTCAATAGAAAATCAGTGACCCCCTCCTCATCCACGAACATAAAAATTAAAATTATAGAGAACCAATCCAGTGCCAATTAACGGAATGCAAGAAGCAGCCAGGCCGAATGCCGAATGCAAACAAGATGAAAGAATGGTCAAAAGCAGTAAAGACCTAAAACTACTAAATTCCAAAGCAACAAGACATTACAAGAAACACTATATCTAAAACATAAGGGAGTAAGAACACCACGAATTTCGATTACAAAGTCCGAGAAAGCTAAAGGTGGAACTACAACAAACTTATCCCGAACAAATTAAAAATATGCAAGAAGCAGCTCGATAAAAACAAACTAAAACCCCACAACAACAAAGAGAAAGGACTTTGAAAACCCTAAAATCCCACCCAAAATGAAAAATAACCACAAAAGAACGAACAGATGCAGTGCCAATCCGTTCAGTTTTCGTGACCAAGCGGTGAGACAAAGTTTCTGCTTTTTCTTCCTCCAAATCTTCTCTCTAGAAGAGCAAGAGAGCGTCCGTTTGGAATTCTAGTGAGATTCAGAGAACAGCCGAGGATAAATTTTGAGGAAATTAGGGCAGGATTTTCCATTTATGGCAGTGAAAAGAAAAGATAATCAGAAAAAAAAAACCTAGAAAGAAGACTCGTTTCTTTGGTTCTATTCATGCAAGGGTTTTTGTAGAGAGAAAGAGAGAGATAATGGATGCAGAGAGTCTAATACCAGGGAAGATAAAATAGACCTGGTTTACTAAACTACCCTTTAATTTTGTATTGGAATTATGTTGGGAAGATTAGGCAACAGGATCTCGTCCATCTCTGTTTCCTTGGCAAGCTATGAGAGAGAGAAATTAAAGGGTTTGACAGTGAGAGCAGAGGTGTCTCTACCCCTTTCTCCAAACCCTCTGATTTAACGGTGAGAGAGGGAGATGAAAGGGTTTGGGTCTCTACTCCTTTCCTCAAACCCTCGTCCACTCTCGGGGCATTAATAGAACAGATGCAGATTTCAATACCAAAACAAAACAGATTTCCGCCTTTCACCTGAAGCAAAAACATCACTAATGTATCAAGTGCTACTGATTAACCTTTCCCGAAATAACAGTAGTTTTAAAATTACTAAAGAGTTGAAGAAAAATTGGAAAATAACAGAATACTCAACTCCCATTTCAAAAAAAAAAAACAGAATACTCACCTCAGGAAAAGCATCAAAGAAAAATAACTTATACGTGAGAGATAGAGAGGAGATGCAGGGTGGGATTTAGGTTTTGCGATTTGGAGTAGGGGATATTTGGGTTTTATAAAGAAGATCTGATTGTGAGGGAGTGTTACCGGAGAAAATTTGGAAAATAACAGAATACTCACCTCAGGAAAAGCATCGAAGAAAAACAACATAAATGTGAGAGATAGAGAGGAGATGTAGGGTGGGATTTAGGTTTTGCGATTTGGAGCAGGGGAGATTTGGGTTTCATAAACAAGATCTGTTTGTGAGGGAGTGTTACCAGAGAAAAAGGTTTGCAATACGAACGTGATTTTAGGGTTTCATTTTAGGGTTTCGAAAAAATGGACGAGGAGAGTGAGGGGAATGAAATGGGCTTTTCTTTTTCATTTGTCTGTTGAGGTTTACGGGTGCGAGAGATTTGCAGAGAGAGGATCGACACGCTATTGCTTGATGGGCACGGTTTCGTTAATGGGGACAGGGATGGAATTTAACATTTGAAGCTGGGTTTATTTTGGATTCTGAAAATTGTCGGTGCAAACAAAAAAAATCTGTACAAATATTAGAAACAATGGAATTGCTAGCGTCCATCACAGAATTCATTTCGCGGATCGTTTATTGCATTTCAGAGCAGCCACACAGGTTCACTTTCAGCAACTTTTGTCTTCATTTAAGAGGTGGCTGGTATGACATGCAGCAGACCATATGCAGAATGCCTTTTGCGATGGACCCTAGCAAATCCCTAAAAACAATAGGCTCACTGGATTTTAAGTTTTCTTTTGAACCGGTTAAGGCGGTTAAGTCACATATGAGAGTTTCAACCCTATTTACATTTCGCATCGTTTTTAAAAGAGGAAATGACCAAGAAAAAGGGCTTTGATATGATAATGATGTGTCAAGGGGGGAGAGTTGTAAATGACCAATGTAGAGTGATAGTGAATGGTTTGAGATTTTTAAGACAAATCTACCCTCAGGTAAAAATCGTTTATTTTACCCTCATAAACTTTACTTTTTTATTTTCACCTCTCTCTCTCTCTCTCTCTCTCTCTCTCTCTCTCTCGCCGGCCGTCGGTGTTGTCTCTCCGGCACTCTCTCGACGCCGTTTCTCTCTCTCTATGGTACTCTCTCTGTCGACGGAACCCCCTCTCTCTCCCTCTCTCCGGCCCTCTTTCTCAACGGCACCCTCTCTGTGGACGGCACCCTCTCTCTCGACGGCATCCTCTCTCTCAACGGCATCCTCTCTCCGGCCCTCTCTCTCCGGTAGCCTCTGATTCTGAGCGAACCTCCTCTCCCAGGTTGGTAGTCTCTCCCTCTCAGTTAGTTTTTGAGATATTAAGTTAGGGTTTTGAGAAAATCAGTTTAGAAACAAAAAATTAGGGGTTTTGAGAAAATCATTTTAGGGGTTTTGAGAAAATCAGTACTCTCTCTCTCAAAATCCCTATTTTTTATAAATCTATGGTTTAAAGCCCTAAAGTTTGGTTTAAAACCCTATTTTTTATAAAAATCTATGGTTTAAAGACCTAAAGTTTGGTTTAAAACCCTATTTTGTTAACAAATATATGGTTTAAAGACCTAAAGTTTTGTTTGAACCATTAATTTGTTAGAAATGTATGGTTTATAGCCCTAAAGTCTGGTTTAAACCCGTAATTGTTTGAACCCATATTTTGAAAATCCCCTAAGTTTTGAAATATAATGGTTTCAACCAAAATTTGATAGAAATATTTTGTTAAAACCCCTATTCAGTTTACAGAACCCCTAATTTTTCAGAACTATATGGTTTAAACCAATAATTGTCACACATTATTGGTTTAAACCCTTAAATGTTGAATAATAAATGGTTTAAACCAATAATGTTGAAAAGTCATTCGCTTGAATTCCTTCTATTTCGGAAAACAGGTTTTATCCCTTGTATTTCGGAAAACAGCTGTTAAGTTTTGAAAAATGATGGTTTAAACCAATATTTCTTGTAAATCATTGGTTAAAACCTCTATTTTTTCGAAAATTAGTTGAGAAAACCGTTAATATTTTGACAATATATGGTTTAAACCAATAATTTCTCCCACCTTATTAGTTTACACCCCTAAATCTTGAATAATAAATGGTTTAAATCAATAATTTTTGACAAATCATTTGTTTAAAGCCCTTCTATTTCGGAAATCAGCCCCTAAGTTTTCAAAAATAATTGTTTAAACCAATATTTGATATAAAGCATTGGTTTAAACCCCTAATTCTTGAAAAATCAATAGTTTAAACCCCTAATTTCTGAGCAATCATTGGTTTAAACCCCTAAATCTTGAATAATAAATGGTTTAAATCAATAATTTTTGACAAATCATTTGTTTAGACCCCTTCTATTTCGGAAATCAGCCCCTAAGTTTTGAACAATAATCGTTTAAACCAATATTTGATATAAAGCATTGGTTTAAACCCCTAATTTCTGAGCAATCATTGGTTTAAATCCCTAAATCTTGAATAATAAATGGTTTAAATCAATAATGTTTGACAAATCATTTGTTTAGACCCCTTCTATTTCGAAAATCAGCCCCTAAGTTTTGAACAATAATGGTTTAAACCAATATTTGATATAAAGCATTGGTTTAAACCTCTAATTTATGAGCAATCATTGGTTTAAACCCCTAAATCTTGAATAATAAATGGTTTAAATCAATAATGTTTGACAAATCATTTGTTTAGACCCCTTCTATTTCGGAAATCAGCCCCTAAGTTTTGAACAATAATGGTTTAAACCAATATTTGATATAAAGCATTGGTTTAAACCCCTAATTTCTGAGCAATCATTTGTTTAAACCCCTAAATCTTGAATAATAAATGGTTTAAATCAATAATGGTTGACAAATCATTTGTTTAGACCCCTTTATATTTCGGAAATCAACCCCTAAGTTTTGAACAATAATGGTTTAAACCAATATTTGATATAAAGCATTGGTTTAAACCCCTAATTTCTGAGCAATCATTGGTTTAAACCCCTAAATCTTGAATAATAAATGGTTTAAATCAATAATTTTTGACAAATCATTTGTTTAAACCCCTTCTATTTCAGAAATCAGCCCCTAAGTTTTGAACAATAATGGTTTAAACCAATATTTGATATAAAGCATTGGTTTAAACCCCTAATTTCTGAGCAATCATTGGTTTAAACCCCTAAATCTTGAATAATAAATGGTTTAAATCAATATTTTTCGACAAATCATTTGTTTAAACCCTTTATATTTTTGAAATCAGTTCCTAATATTTGAAAAACAATTGTTTAAACCAATATTTGATATATAGCATTTGTTTAAACCCCTAATTCTTGAAAAATCAATAGTTTAAACCAATAATTGATCAGAAATCATTATTTTAAACCCGAAATATTTGAGAAATTAGTTGGTTTAAATCAGTTGTTAACTTTTTTTCATCACATTATGTTTGAACAGGTCGAAATCTGATTTAGTGGATTTGATTCCATCTTTTCCCCCTAGTGATCATCTCATCAAACCATGGTAATGCCTCCGTTATTCTTTTAAGCCTTGTATTTTTTAAAATGTTATATATATATATATATATATATCTAATAATGGTTTGTTTTGCAGGCGTCTTATGCTACGTCGAGATGCTGCCCCTCTAAGTTTGCCGAATTCTTCAGGTCCCTTGAGTTGAGGAAAGCACATACCGATATGCTAGAGCGCGGCCCATTTGGAGCCTTGCTTAATTTGGAAGGTCTGAAATTGCACAAGGCAATTTTGACCGTCCTTGTGCGATCTTGGATACCCAAGTCTAGAGCATTTCAAATAGGTGGTATATTACTCCCCTTTGAGGTAAGAGATTTAGCATTGGCATTAAGCCTAAGCCTTGTAGGAGATAGAATACGAATAGACTGGGATTCGACAGAGGATGTGAGATTTAGTGAGATTACAGATGTTATAAGGGCGGAGTCCAGATCGGATGAGATTGCATCGGTCCACGCAACAGTGAGACATGTGTTGCTGCTTCTGTGCTGCTGTGTGCTTTTTGCCCGAGCTGACCCTGTGGATCACAGGACGAAATCCTGCCTCTTCCCCTACTTAGGAGCAGAGACCGTGGGAAGAATTGCTTGGACATACCCTGTCTACGACTTCCTGGTAGAGTCATTGGATTCATATTCGAAAAACAGAAAGACAGGATATATCACCGGATGCGCTATTATGCTACAGGTGAAGAGTACATATATTATATACATGATTACTCTTTTGTAAGTTTGGTTTTTTGTTCTTTAAAGGCTGACTGTCTGTCTTCATTCCAGGTGTGGCTCTTTGAGCATACTACCTTGTGGGCACCTTCAGCTCCAGATGCACATCCACGCCTATTAAAGTGGATCACAGGGATCGATACACGGAGGAGTGACCATGCAGCCCTTATCAGACAGATCCGTGATGGGAGGCTAAAGAAGACCCAGGTTAGACCTAGAGCTTCTGTACTCCCTTAGTACTCACTTTTTCTAACCGAGATTAACTATTCGATTTCAGGTTGTGAGGTGCCTACTACCTCTTCCTCGAGAAGAGGGCCTGCTATCTTTCACGGCAGATGAGGCTGATACTGTGATGGGAGAGGTAACGAAAATCACTCTCTTTCTTGCATAGGGTCGTTATATTCAAGTTATCTAAATTTTCTCTATTGTTGATACATTTATAAGAAAGAAGCTTCTGCGACCGCCCCAACAGTTGAGGAATGCCTCCAAGACATTCGGATTTTAGAGAAAGAAACGATAGCGTCTCTGAGTGATATGTTACTTAAGGTACTGAATTTTAAGTCTATATTCAATTACTATATAGTACATTCTCTGAGTGATATGTTACTAATTTTCCATTTCCACTTTTCAGAGGAGCATACCTTTTAAGGGGAGGACAGGGAGAAAAAGAGATGTTGATAGGGAAGTGAAGGAAGACCATGTGTCTATAAGCAAGGCTGATTTTGATTTGTTAGTGGAGAGGGTTAGAGAACTTGAAAGGAGGTCAGTACGACATGAAAATGAAATAGCCGAGCTTAAGAGGATCATTGCCTCTGGTGGAATGGAGGCCGAATCGCAGGATGAAGGAAAGGGGGAGATGATGGGAGGGGATGACGGAGGGGTGGTAGTCATTCCGAGCCAGGATTCCTTAGAGGAGGAAATAAAACGGAATGTGATTTCCATCCCCGACAGTCCACTAAAACCTGTGGCAAAAGTGATTTGGAGTATTGAGAGAGGAGTGAAGCTGCGTTTGAGGAAAAGTAAACCCTCTCAATACACTAGTTCACCGTATACGGCTTTCGGGACTAAGAAGGTCAATGATAAAGCATTGCTGGTGGCAGACCCGCAATGCCATCGGTTGCTCCCTAAGGTTCTTGCGCTTCCCCCAAGGTAAATTGGATTGAAGCCCTTTTCCAATATAGTTATCTAGCCTTTGTAAATCCTAAACTATCAGGTGTTTTGCAGCGAACGAGTTATACAGGTCAACGGCGAGTTCCTGTGTGCCGAGGACTTGCTTATCCTTAACAACCCCATTGAGTGGTTAAGTTCTCCGGTAAATAATTTGGTTATTTATTCTAGAGCTGAATTCTTTCACCATCGATATTTGTCTCAAATCTCTATATGTTATTTTACGTAGATTATGAATGTATACGCCGAATATCTAAACGTTCGGGACGAAAATAAAAGAAAGCCTGGAGAAAGAGCCTGTGTGGCCATTACTACCTTCCTCTATGTAAGAATAGATAGTTTTCATTCCCAATCAGAAGTTATTTTTTATAGGTGGTTGTTCACAAGGTTCGAATTTGTTTTGCTCACTCCATTAACTTCTCTTGTATTATTTTTTTAGGATTGTCTAACTAGCAAAGACTACACTGGCTCCGATAGTCTTATGAAGTTTGTGAAACGATTAAACGAGTACCCGCTGGATACCCTAAAAAGAGTCTTATTCCCGCTGCATGTCCCTCAGCATTGGATTCGCCTGGTCCTCGATATGGTGGACGAGAAGTTCTACATCTTCAACTCCTTGCGAGAGCAGATCTACTATAGAGATGTTGTACCATTGGTGAGTTCGGGTCCCACTTTCCTTGGTTATATTTCAATGTATATAAAATCTTTAGCTTGTATGGATTGTTTTATAGATACGATACCTTGAACGGCTATACATAAGTATGTGGGACTTCGATGTAAGCAAGTTTAGTGTGGTGGAAGTCAAGAATAGGCCCTTACAACTCAACAGGTAATAAATTTCACTTAAAATCAGTTTGGAAGTTTAAATTAATTGTGGAAGAGCGTGGTCGATGATGTGTTGTTGTTTTGCAGTAATGATTGCGGGCTGTTTGTGCTTAAGGAGATGGACTGCCTGGCACGTGACGTTCCGCCAGAGTTCAGTCAGGCAGATATAGAGCTGATGAGAGGACAATTGTTGGAGGATTTCTTAGAAGGGCGGTGTGGGACGGTTCTGAACTTGTAGGAGTTGATGAACAGGCAGGCTTGGCGAGGTTGAATTCCATTTCAAATGTAGGCTTGTAAGAAACAATATCCTTGTAATGTTTATATGTGGGTAAAGGCTGGGAAGATGCTAAAAATCGTTTTTCATATCAACATTGTATTTGGTTTGTCTTTTTGTACCAACCACCAGAAAATGCTGTTGTAAATAAGATAGGCTTTACACGGATATGTAAGTGGTACACATTCCAACACGAAAACATCTCTGTTGTTCTATATGTGGATCTTATCAAATACATGGATGATGGTTTGTAGTCTATAAATTTGTTTTAGATTTTGAGATCCAATGTAAGCCGAAAGTTGATTACTTCAGTCGAACTTATAAAAGTAAATTTCTAACCAATAATCAGTTTTGAACCCAAAAAAAAATTAAATAAATCGTAGAAACTCTACTGCGGAATTCCGAGAAAAGTTTCGGAATTCCGCAGTAGCCATATACGAAACCCCAACATACGAAATTGTTACTGCGGAATTCCGCGAATTTTGTCGGAATTCCGCGGTCGGAATTCCGAGTTCTTACTCGGAATTCCGCAGTAACCCAATTAGGCAAAAAAAAAGGTCTCGGAATTCCGAATGTTTTTACGGAATTCCGAGAGTCGGCCCAGGCGCGCATAATGAGTGGACGGACTCGGTTTTTCTCATTTTTTTCCCTTTTTCTCCTCTATCTCAAAAACCTCCTTTGTTTTTCTTTTTTTTTTCCCTAAATCCACCATCCATCCTCCCTCCATCCTCGATCCTCTTCTTCCTTACGAAACCCTACATTTCTCTCCTAAACCTTACCCACATCATTTTTCTTGAAACCCTTTCCTCTTTCTCTCATTTTTCCATCTTTTAGGTGTCCCTTCCTCTTCTTTTCCTCAATCTCTCCTCTCCATCCTACATCCAACCCGTTTTTCTTCCTTCTCTCCCCTTCTTTCATCATATTCTTTCATTTAGGGCTTCAAATCCCTCTTTTTCTCTCTTTTTTTCCTTCTCTTCAAACCCTAATTTTCCAACCATGCCTAGAACGAAAAATTCAAACCTTGGCGGTTCCTCCGGCGGGCGAGACGATGAAGGACCATCAAGAAAGAAAGCCAAGGCTAAAGCTCCGGTTCCGGAAACTGAGGTTATTTCCGATTCATACTTCTCCTCCGCCCAAGCGAAGAAGACATGGCCAAAACTGGCTAATCGGGGCATCCTCACCGGCCGATTCATTGAGCCCGACGTTCTCCACCATTTCGACCTTCAAGCGCGATTTGATGCCGGTGGGTGGACCCAATTTCTTCATCTCAACGAGCTTGTCTACCCTCGGTTAGTTCGTCTTTTCTATACCAATCCCACTATCACTCCCTCTTACTTCCGAATTGAATCTCGTGTCAAGAACACCCCCATCAAACTCAATATTCATCAACTTGCTGAGATTCTCGCAATTAGTTCCAACGGCTTTGACCATAACTTTTGGCCAAGCAATGGGATCCATTCCCTCCCAGATCTTGATCACGACACTGTGTTTGGCCGAATTACCAAGCACTATCGGCCCAACATGCTTGTGCAAACTTCTGACCTCATACCCGGGGCCAAAATGCTTCATAACCTCATGTTCAACAACTTCACCCCACGCGGTGGCATGACCGATGCCATCCGACCCCTTGAGGCATACCTCATATATTGCATCCTTGAGGGTCGCCGGCTTTGTCTACCATACATCATCTTTCACTTCATGTTCCAGACTCTTTCTCGACACCGCGCCTCACTGCCGTATGGCATGCTCCTTACCTTTATATTTCGCCACTTCGGTATCACTCTGGAGAGTGAGGCAACCGACACTCCCACCGCTCCTTTTGATGATCGGACCTTCCGGCGCATGGCACTTGCGAATGAAGTTGTTGCCGTTGACCCTGATGAAGAAGTTGCCGTAGACCCTGATGAAGAAGAAGACGAGGACGCTCCGGACACTGAGGCCCTTGCGGCGCCCTATGCCTCTTCGGATTTGTCTCAGGGTTTCGCAGCCATGCAGGAGGCCCTTGAGCGATCTATGACCACGCAGTTTGAGCGGACTACCCATGTTGACACAGAGATGTCTACGTGTTTCCAGTCGCTCTCCACTCAAGTTGACGTCCAGTTCTCTACCCTTTATCAGTACCTCTCCGGTGGTCCGTCGAGTCAGCACCCGGGCAATTCCTCTTCTTATCCGTCACCACCTCCTCCGGAGCAGTAGATGGATGCAGTTATTTGCTAATGGCTCAATTTTTTGGGTCCGACTCCTTTTCTATATTCGGAGTCTCTTTGTGGATGTTTTGGGCTGTATTAGCTTTATATTTCTGCAGCTGCTATATGATGGTTGGATATTTTTGGAGCTTTATATTTATATAGTTTTATACTTTTTGACAGTGAGTGTGGTTGATCAAGGATACCCATTTTAGGCAGAACAAAACTTGGCTTCATAATTGCCCCCAGTGCAATAAAGATCAAGGATACCCCATTTGTAAATGGCATGAAAGTAGCATCTAAAATGAAACCTCTGTTGCAAACTTCATTTATGGAGAGAAATATAGAGAGTAAACAATTTTCTTACGCGCAAATCCAACGCCGGAGCTGTTATATAATCAACCATTTTCTAGGTACAAATTGAAGGCTGTACATTATAGGGTATAAAACAGTAAAATTTCTCAAAAAATATATCTACATATAATGCTAGGCCATTCCCATATAACTTCATAATCTTCAGATGAATCCTCACTGGTTGAATTGCGCAGTGGTTTTCTCAACTGAGTTCTAAATTATTAGGCGTTTAAAACAATGATATCTCACACATTATTGGTTTAAACAATTGATTGTGGGGTGTAAACCAATAATGTGTGAGAAATTATTGATTAAAACCATTGATATTTGAAAAATTAGAGGTTTTCTCAACTGAGTTCTATTATATCAGTGGTTTAAACCAATGATATCTTACACATCATTGGTTTAAACAATTGATTGTGTGGTGTAAACCAATAATCTGTGAGAAATTATTGATTTAAACAATTGATATTTGAACAATTAGAGATTTTCTCAACTTAGTTCTAAAATATTAGTGGTTTAAACCAATGATATCTCACACATTATTGGTTTAAACAATTGATTGTGGGGTGTAAACCAATAATGTGTGAGAAATTATTGATTAAAACCATTCATATTTGAAAAATTATAGGTTTTCTCAACTGAGTTCTAAAATATCAGTGGTTTAAACCAATGATATCTTACACATGATTGGTTTAAACAATTGATTGTGGGGTGTAAACCAATAATCTGTGAGAAATTATTGATTTAAACATTGATATTTGAAAATTTAGAGGTTTTCTCAACTGAGTTATAAAATATTAGTGGTTTAAACCAATGATATCTCACACATTATTGGTTTAAACAATTGATTGTGGTTTGTAAACCAATAATGTGTGAGAAATTATTGATTTAAACCACTGATATTTGAAAAATTAGCTGTTTTCTCAACTGAGTTCTAAAATATTAGTGGTTTAAACATATGATATCTCACACATTATTGGTTTAAATAATTGATTGTGGGGTGTAAACCAATAATCTGTGATAAATTATTGATTTAAACCATTGATATTTGAAAATTTAGAGGTTTTCTCAACTGAGTTATAAAATATTAGTGGTTTAAACCAATGATATCTCACACATTATTGGTTTAAACAATTGATTGTTCAAACTTTAGGGTTGTAAACCAATAATCTGTGAGAAATTATTGATTTAAACCACTGATATTTGAAAAAATAGCTGTTTTCTCAACTAAGTTCTAAATTATTAGTGGTTTAAACATATAATATCTCACACATTATTGGTTTAAACAATTGATTGTGGGGTGTAAACCAATAATCTGTGAGAAATTATTTATTTAAACCATTGATATTTGAAAATTTAGAGGTTGTCTCAACTGAGTTATAAAATATTAGTGGTTTAAACCAATGATATCTCACACATTATTGGTTTAAACAATTGATTGTTCAAACTTTAGGGTTGTAAACCAATAATCTGTGAGAAATTATTGATTTAAACCATTGATATTTGAAAAAGTAGTTGTTTTCTCAACTCAGTTCTAAAATTTTAGGTGTTTAAACCAATGATATCTCACACATTATTTGTTTAAATAATTGATTGTTCAAACTTTAGGGGTATAAACCAATAATCTGTAAGAAATTATTGATTTAAACCATTGATATTCGAAACATTAGGGATTTTCTCAACTGTGTTCTAAAATATTAGTGGTTTAAACCAATGATATATAACACATTATTGATTTAAACAATTGATTGTTCAAACTTTAGAGGTGTAAACCAATAATCTGTTACAAATTATTGATTTAAACCATTGATATTTGAAAAATTAGGTATTTTCTCAACTGAGTTCTAAAGTATTAGTGGTTTAAACCAATGATATCTCACACATTATTGGTTTAAACAATTGATTGTGGGGTCTAAACCAATAATCTGAGAGAAATTGTTGATTTAAACATTGATATTTGAAAAATTAGAGGTTTTCTCAACTGAGTTTTAAAATATTAGTGGTTTAAACCAATGATATCTCACACATTATTGGTTTAAACAATTGATTGTGGGGTGTAAACCAATAATCTGTGAGAAATTATTGATTTAAACATTGATATTTGAAAATTTAGAGGTTCTCTCAACTGAGTTATAAAATATTAGTGGTTTAAACCAATGATATCTCACACATTATTGGTTTAAACAATTGATTGTGGTTTGTAAACCAATAATCTGTGAGAAATTATTGATTTAAACCATTGATATTTGAAAAATTAGCTGTTTTCTCTACTGAGTTCTAAAATATTAGTGGTTTAAACATATGATATCTCACACATTATTGGTTTAAACAATTGATTGTGGAGTGTAAACCAATAATCTGTGAGAAATTATTGATTTAAACCATTGATATTTGAAAATTTAGAGGTTTTCTCAACTGAGTTATAAAATATTAGTGGTTTAAACCAATGATATCTCACACATTATTGGTTTAAACAATTGATTGTTCAAACTTTAGGTTTGTAAACCAATAATCTGTGAGAAATTATTGATTTAAACCATTGATATTTGAAAAAGTAGCTGTTTTCTCAACTCAGTTCTAAACTTTTAGGTGTTTAAACCAATGATATCTCACACATTATTGGTTTAAACAATTGATTGTTCAAACTTTAGGGGTATAAACCAATAATCTGTAAGAAATTATTGATTTAAACCATTGATATTCGAAACATTAGGGATTTTCTCAACTGTGTTCTAAAATATTAGTGGTTTAAACCAATGATATATAACACATTATTGATTTAAACAATTGATTGTTCAAACTTTAGAGGTGTAAACCAATAATCTGTTACAAATTATTGGTTTAAACCATTGATATTTGAAAAATTAGGTGTTTTTTCAACTGTCTTCTAAAGTATTAGTGGTTTAAACCAATAATATCTGACACATTATTGGTTTAAACAATTGATTGTGGGGTCTAAACCAATAATCTGAAAGAAATTGTTCATTAAACCATTGATATTTGAAAAATTAGAGGTTTTCTAAACTGAGTTCTAAAATATTAGTGGTTTAAACCAATGATATCTCAACTTCTTACAAACTGTAGGTTTAAACCATTGATTTTACAGAAATTAGGAATTTTCCAATTGATTTTCTAAAAATTTGTGGTTTAAACCATGCAGATTATGGGTTTAAAAATAAATTTCTGAGAAACTATTGCTTTAAACCATTGATCTTTGAAAAATTACAACTGATTTTCAATATATTAAGGGTTTTAAAAAACGATATTTCACAAATATTAATTTAAACCATTTTTTCCAAAACTTAGTGATTTAAACCATTGATCTTTGACAAAAGTGAAGGAGAAAGTCACAGTGAGGCCATTTCAAAAAAAAAAACCATTTCAAGAAAATAAAGTCACAGTGAGAGGGGTACCAACCTCTTTTGTGCCGGTGGCGGGGAGAGAGAGGACCGGCGAGAGAGGTAGAGAAGACTGCAGGAGAAGACCGTCGGAGAGAGAGAGAGAGAGAGAGAAAGGTGGGTGGGTGTATACTGTAAAGTGCTTTGGGTTTCTCAAATTTAAATTTCCAACGGCTGAAAGTAATCATCATAGCCTCTAATTTGATTTGATAGGGGGAGAGAGAGGGAGAGGGAGAGAGAAATGCGTATGTAAGGGTATTCTCGTCAAAGTCACTCTACATTGGTCATTTACAACTCTCCCCCCTTGACACGTCATTATCATATCAAAGCCCTTTTTCTTGGTCATTTTCTCTTTTTAAAACAAAAAAAAACTATTTACATTTCACATCATTTCAACCCACTATTTTTATTTTTGATTGGCAAGTTGGGGTTAGGCGGGACCCCAACCAGATATATTAAAAAAAGAGAGACATTACAAATGGGGGCCACAAGGGCAACAAAGACAAGCAAGCAAGAAGCTAACAAGAAAACAGAAAGAATACAAGCAAAGTAGCAGCAAAAGGAGAAGAGGGGGGAGGGGAGGGGAACCGAGGGGAGGGGAACCCCCTCACTAGAGCAAACAACTGATCCTTGGAACTCCCTTCTATCCAAATGGCAGCAGGGACACAGAGGGTTATCCTCTTCCTTCAGCAGCGTGTGTGTGTGTGTGGGGGGAAAGTGATGGTGAGCGGTCGCTCATATAGCTTATATGCGCCGTCGATTAATAACTGTGGATTTGAAACGATCCAGGCCATTCCCTGACCTTTTCATAAACAAAAAAACATCTGTTCGACGTTCTCTCTCCCTCTCTCTTTCTCACCCAAAACCAGACGCCGTCTCCGACGGAGAAATCTGCCGTCTCTCCGCACGGTGCCATCTCCGTAGCCTTCCACGGCGGTGCCGTCTCTATTCGACGTTCTCTCTCCCTCTCTCTTTCTCGACCGATGCCATCCCCGCACGGTGCCATCTCCGTAGACGCGCCCAAAATCCGCCCTCCCCTTCCTTCTCGACGGTGAAATCTGCCATCTCCGCACGGTGTTTTCTCCTCCAACGAACCAGGCGTCGTTCTCCTCCCCACTTAAGTTCTATATTTCATTTTTTATCTTTTTTTCCCTCTTCTAGGGGTTTCAGTTAGGTTTTTTTTGTTTCAAGGTTTTTAACTGTTAGGGTTTTGATTTTTTTAATAATTTTTCCTTTAAAAAATATTGGCCATACGAGCAGCTTTAATGGCGATGAGGAATTTGTGGGATTTAGTGATTTTTTTTGTGGGATTTAGGGTTTGTGGGATTTTGTGATTTTTTTTCTTCTGTGTCTGTTTCTCTCTGCAGCTTCAATGTCGATGAGAAATTTGTACAACGAGATCAATTGATGTTTGTAGGGAAAAAAATTCTCTTTGCAGCTTCAATCGACAGATGCAATTAAAAAAATTCTCCCTAGGCTTTCTACGGAAAATCGTGAATCATTTTGTAGGGTATTTTTTTTTCTTCATTGAAAATCATAATTTTGTTTTATGGATGGTTTTCTCTCTTTTAATGCTTTTATCTCTTTTCCCCTTTCAATTTGTAATAAAAAATCATGAATTCTTTATGGGTATCCATTCCTGTTAGCTTGTAGTGTTGAAGATTTACAAAAACAAAATCATTTCTGTTAGAGTATTAAGTGTTGGAGTTACTTTTCTTTGCTTCTATAAGCTTAAATGTGCAACGTTACTTAAGCATTATAGACCTGATAGATTTGATTTTACTTGTTAGATATCGATTTTTGGTAGAAGATAAATTTTGAGCTGTGGATGTATGGGTGTGATCATATCTACAAGTTCCACTTGTAGAATGCTTGATAACAAAAGCATGAAAAGGTGTAAATACTTATTATTTTTCTTTTTCTTTTTATTTTTCATCAGAAGTTCCCATGGGAAAGCAGAATGCACATTGTTTCAATCTCATTAATCATTTTCTTGTTAGCTATTAGAAGTCTGGGGTTTAAGATGTTGGAGACTAGTTTATGGGGAAATTAGGGCTTTAGATACTGTGGTAACAAATTTATGAAATTTCTGTTTGAAGAAAAAAACTGTTTATTTAGATTGGAATTGAGCCTTTTCTTGCATTGTATTGGAGCTGGAGTTCTAGATTTGTTGAGGAGTAATTGGTTTGGAAATTATGGCTTTAGGTATCAAGATTATATAAAAAAATTCTGGAATTTTTATTGAAAGAGCAAACTTGTTTTTTGAATCAGCCTTTTAAATGTTAAAAAAAAATCTATTAGAATTTCAGAATTTAGATACATGGAGGACTCGTTGCTCAGGAAGTTAGTACTGAGGTTTTTAGATATCAAGTGTTGGACTACTAATAATCAAAATGATGATAGCACACTCCTGATAGGGGTTTGTCAGTTAAGTAGGCCCATTAATTACTCAACAAATAAAACCTTTCTTCCTCACCCAAAATCCAAATGCAAGGGATTGTATTTGATGTTATTTGTATTTGATGTTATTTGTAGTTCATATTATATTTCCATTAGTTTTATGCAGATTCAGAGAGACTCAATTAATGGCATCCTCTCGCAATAGTAGTTCTAGCAGACGTGGTATCAGAATTGCTACAAGAAATTGTAAATGTGAGAAGAAAGCTTCTATCCAAATAACGCATACTAATGAGAATGGCAATAGAGGCCGCCTGTTTTACGCTTGTGCCTTCTTCTGTGTAAGTAAGCAGTGAATAATTCTAATTTTTACTAGTATGTAAAGTTTCAAATTCCTAACTCTTATACAACACGCATGAAGGAAGTACAAAGAAGTGCAATTATTTCCGTTGGTGCAAAGAAGATATGGATGACAATGAAGTTAGTTCGAATAGGGATGATATAGCCGAATTGAAGAATGACATAGCCGAATTGAAGAATGAAATAGCCGAATTGAAGAATGACATGGGCACATTGGTAAATTTATTATACGAATTGAAGGTGCAATCAGGCAAACGCTTCGACGGATTGAAGGTGCATGCAAATGAATTGAAGGTGCATGGAGGCAAACGCTTCTAAGTTTTTGAGAACCAACTTCAATGGATTAAAGTTGCAGTTGTTGGGTTGTTTATCTTGATCCTTTTTGTGTCTCTGTTACTTGATGATCTAGGGCAGTGTTGTTTAGTTGGAGGTGTGGGGTTGTTTATCTTGTTTATTTTTGTGTCTATCCGTTAGTAAGTGATCTAGGATACTGTTGTTTAGATGCCCTTTTTCTAAATGTAGGATGCTTAACTTAGCCTGTTTAACTTGCTATTCCTTATATAGTGTAGATTCATCTTGTGTGGTACTTATTACCAGCTTGGCTTCAATCACTTGAACAAGGACCATTTCGGAGACCTATAATACAAGCCATCTCATTGATGGAATCAGTGGGGTCCAATACAATACATGTGTGGCTCATAATATGTGAAGGAGGTCCATCATATTCCTGGTAATGGGTTGCTCATAAGAGAGGAGATTTTTTGTGAGCACACCCAAGATAGTTCAATCACCATGATAATTGGCTTTAGAACATTTTTGTGATGGCCTAATGACTTAAATATTTGATTATACGCAGGAACTGTTATTATGGCCAAACAAGTTAATTAAATAATGGAAAATTTCCTTATAAATCCTAAGGGATAGAAGGCCTCTTTGGGTAGTTCTAAAAATTATTTGCGTACATTCTTATATTCAAATAGTATTGAAGTTAAAAAAGGAAATTTTAGAAAAAAATTAGACAGGATTTGGGAACATCGAGCCAAAAGTGTCCAATGGAGCCAGAGGTCTAAAATTGGTTGGAGCTCGACCCACACATAGCCAAAAAATCAAATGGAGCGTCCTGGATTCGAATGGAAGGTGCCTGTGTACGAAAATATCTCGAATATTTTTGTTCATTTATGTCTATTCACATAGGGTGATTTTTGAACATTCAAAAGCCTACCCAAAATAACAATTCACTATTTTTTATTTTTTTTACAATTCTCCCCTTTCTTTCTAGAATTTCTTGCCTATTCACTCTCTTAACCGTAAGCCTAAACTATGTACAATGAAAGTAGGACCAACGAGACTCCGATGGACGATCTGATTCAAAATAGATGGTGATCCATTCTCAATAAGGTCCAAAAAACACTCTGAAAAGGATCAGACTGATAAGGGACATGAACGAATTGTGCCCAAGACAGAGGTGGATCCGATCCAAAGTAAATAAACTTTTCATTAGTCAATTGTGCTAGGTGTTTAATCAATTAAAAGATCATAACCATTGGATTTGAACTTTTGCTTGCTATTAAATGAGAACCACCGGTTAGTTTTGTTCTACCGTCCATCCATGTAGGGCTTTTGAGATGAAAGCCATTGATCAAACATACATTCTACCGTCCATATGCAAGGCATTCGAAATGAACAGCTTCGATCAAATGCACATGGGTACAGCAGAGATCCAAGCAAACTACCTATTGGTATTGGAGAGGCCTAAAAACACATTTATCAATGCAAATAACTTTACTCTCTCTTGGGCTCTGCCCAAATCCACAGCAGAAACAAGCTGTCCAGAACCAATGTCCCATGAATTTTAAACACATTTTCCCCAAACTGTCATCCACAAAAAAAAATGTCCCCACATTAATCAAAGATGAGCGCAAACATAATAAATTGGAGTCTTTCTCCTCGCCGGAATCTTACACCTTCACCAGAATATACCTCTAACCTCACCATAATTCCATTTCCCAATTCAGACAAAGACACAGAAATGATGTGAGGTAAAAATGAGGGCATTTGATTGTCAAAGATTCAAGGAGAGCAAAGTGGAGTGAAGGTGTGTGTCTCTTTATCCAAATGAGGTAGCAGTCATTATCAAAAGTTGAACATATTTGTTCCATCAGAACTTGTATTTTTCACTCTACTGAGAAGGAAAGTGCAACAAGTAAAAATTAATTCCTCTTGACTCCTTGTATTTTTCACTCTATTGAGAAGGAAAGTGCAACAAGTAAAAATTAACGCCTCCTGGCTCCTGGGTCAACAATGAAAAGTATTGAATACACGAAGATGCAATCCCAAGTAAAGGGAAAATAAGATCAAAGTGAAGTTTAAGGCTTATTCAAAATTCAGAGAGCATGAGATGGGTATGAAAAACATGAGGCCTGTTGGGACAAAGAAAAATTGAGAGAGCATGAGATGGGTATGAAAAACATGAACAAAGAAAATAGTTTCTAAATTGTTATAATCAGTTTTTACACATGACAGATGGGCAATCTTGATTTATTTGAAGGAAGAAAAGCCTATAAGCCAATGCCTAAATTTCACGTGTGACTTACACTTAAATAATGAAAGAAAAGCTTCAAGCACAATCCACATTTTACTTGTAAAACTTCAATGTTGTGTTCTTGAAGACTTTCAAAGATGAAAATAAGAGGTCCTTTTGTGTTCTCATCCATTACCCACATTGCAATACAAACCTTCGTCACATTTCCAGTTCAAAACCTGAAAAGAAAGAAAGCTTCGTCAAACAGATGCGATGTCGAAGTGAACTTCACCATTGCAAATGGGAGGATCCCCACATCATTGCCTTCTCAACAAAATTCCTTACAAATTATCATTGCCTTATCAACAAAATTTCATATACACAGGCTATTGAAGCAATAAACAATTATTCTATTATCGACACAAGCTACCACATACCTATGCGAATCTACAAAATCACGAAGCAATATCCGCGTGCATTGACTCTTCATGTTCGTCATCCTCTTACTCATCCCTTAAAGTCATCTATTTCGAAGCAAGAAAAATGAAAAAATTACAACATTGATAAAGACAATTAGTAAGAATAAGAAATTGAAGAGGTTGACATAAGAAATCCAAACCTTCTGTTTCTTTTTATTTTCTTGTCCACATGTTGTCATGTAATGGCCAATTTCTTCACATTTCTTACACCTTCGTATCTGCTTTGGTTGGGATTGGGACTTTTCTATCGGGGATTTGAACCGGGTAGCAACCTTTGGACGGCCCTTGGTTCTTACAGGTTGGGGGTCGCGAATAGAAATCTCAACTCCTTGGCTAACAAAGTTGGTTACTACTTCGCTCCCACTGTTTGCCAAATCAACTTCCTTGTCTCTCATCTCCTTCTCAGAATCCAACAACCAAGCATCAAGGGTTTCATTCACCTTCTTGAAAAGAGTGTTATTATCTTTAAACCTATCTAGAAGTGTTTGAAAGTTTGTTATTAGGCACCATCTGTGAAGTGGAGATACGTCATTATTATCCAACTCTCTCATAAACACTCCACTATCCACACGATATCTAACCCCAGTTGTCCATCTATTTAAGATATATTGTTGGGGAATGCTCATCAATAGCTTCTTGGACATAATGCGGAGTATGTGTTTGCATAAAATTCCTTTCGTCTCGAACATCGCGCACTCACATGTTGCCTTTACCCCTTCAGATTCATCGTACACAACTTTGCACCATTTCCACTTCTCATCAACACTTAATCCAACTTTGTATACGGCCACGATGCCACTCTTTTCCACCTTCTCATGATAACAGTCAATACTATCCTTAAATTCTGCCTGAAATATGTCAAACATTGTCTTCGTATAAGACTTACTAGCTTCTTCTTCCAATTTGCTCCTTGAAACAAGTACAGGCTTCGTAGTTTTAGACTTGAATCTTCTTGGGACTCCGCTTTACGGCGTTCAATAAGTGCCCTATCATATTGCTCTACGAATTCTTTTAAGCTTGTGTTCTGATTTACATATCCATCAAAGAAAGAATTGATGCTTTCACTGCGCGCACTGGATGTCATGCCAGCAGTGAATGTGTCCCTGAAATATGCTGGCACCCCGTGGGTCCGTACATCCCACATTTTTGCTAACCATCTGTTTTTCTCAATATGATATTTCTGAATCAAATTTTTCCATGCTACCTCACAGTCTTCCTTTTGTCTCGTGTAAAACCATTTCTTGTAATCCTTGGAAAATTCAGTAGTGGGATCTCGCATTAATGGAACATGCTCAAGTAGATGCTTACTGATGTGCCAAGAGCAAAATCTGTGATGCGTATTTGGAAAGACGGTTCTGATAGCATTTCGCATCGCCCCATCCATATCTGTGATGATACAACCAGGAGCTCTCCCGAACATGCAGTCCAACCACTGCTCAAATAGCCATGTAAATGTCTCTTCTGTTTCGTCTGCTATTAGCGCACATCCAAATAAGGTGCTCTGCCTGTGGTGATTTACTCCAGTAAATGGTGCAAAAGGCATTCGAAACCTGTTCGTCCTATACATTACATCAAACACAATGACATCACTAAAGGTTAGATATGCATCTCTAGCTCGTGAATCGGCCCAAAACATTTATCGCAAGTTACCATTAATATCCAACTCTATTTTGAAAAAAAAGTTTGGGTCCTCTGATTGTTTCGCTTGGAATTTCTATGCTACCAAAACGCCTTCTTGCCCCATATTATTCACCCTCTGTTTTCTCAAATGGCAAACCACTTGATTTGTCGTTATAGAACTACCTGATCCTTTATATGAAACATTAATGGCCTTCGCAATATTAGCAGGATGAATTGAGGCTGTACTCAGGTCGTCCATCAAATTCTTAACTACCCGAGTCTTGATAAATTTGTTATGCGAATAATGCATTTGTCTTTCAGTGGAGAAGTAAGCTCATGACAATGTACATCTTCAAAAGCTTTAACTTTCCACTTCCCATCAATTAATGAGATATCCATTTTCACTTTACAACCCTCCCTGACAGTCCGACGTGGCTTCACAACTCTATCAACCACCACATTTTTAGCTTTACTGCTTTTGAACCCTGCTCTATCACAAACAAATCTCTTAAATATCACTTTCTGTGTTATCTTCGACTTATAAGTTGATGATTTTCGTACTCCAAAACTGGTGGCCAACCCATATATATTATAAAACTCGTATGCATCATTTTCACTATCAAATATCTGATCCAAAAAGAGTTTCTTACCCAAATTCCTCTCACCACCATCATCAATATCAATAAATTCTACACCGCCCTCCTCATTTGGATCTCCCTCCTCATTTGGGTCTACCTCCTCATTTGGGTCTACCTCCTCATCAACAGATATATATCCCACCTCACTTTCATCATTTCCTAACATATCACCAACCATAATCAGTATATTAGCGTCAATATCATCAATTGATAAACCAAAATCTATACAGTCTCTATCATCCATTAACTTGAGTACACTTCTTCAATCCCTTCACTTCAAGACAATCAAATAAAACAAAAAACATGTAAGCCAAATCAATGTCAATTACATAATAATAAACCAAAGCATAAACATAAGCACAAATCTATAGAAATGCTTGGTTTATCCAAATCACCAAATAACCAACAGGAACAGCAGAAAAACCCATGAACTCCGAATCTTTTTAAATACAAAAAATCGCCACATCCAGATACATTACTCTATCATAGCATCGACATCGAAGTTACCAACAAAAGCCATTAAAACACAAAAAACCCCTCCAAATAAGTTAAAAACCCCACCAAAAAGAGAAAATGAAAGGGGAAAAGAGATAAAAGCATTAAAAGAGAGAAAACCATCCATGATTCATGATTTTTCCTAAATACATTACCCTTAAAATCCTTGAAACAAAAAAGTTGAAAAACCCAATAGGTTTTCTCTCTGTCTAAAGCTTTAATCTTTCTACATTCTCACTAAAACAAAATTATGATTTTCAATGGAGAAAAAAAAATACCCTACAAACATCAATGATTCACGATTTTCCGTAGAAAGCCTAGGGAGAATTTTTTTTAATTGCATCTGTCGATTGAAGCTGCAGAGAGAATTTTTTTCCCCCTACAAACATCAATTGATCTCGTTGTACAAATTTCTCATCGACATTGAAGCTGCAGAGAGAAACAGACACAGAAGAAAAAAAATCACAAAATCCCACAAACCCTAAATCCCACAAAAAAAATCACTAAATCCCACAAATTCCTCATCGCCATTGAAGCTGCTCGTATGGCCAGTATTTTTTAAAGGAAAAATTATTAAAAAAATCAAAACCTTAACAGTTAAAAACCTTGAAACAAAAAAAACCTAACTGAAACTCCTAGAAGAGGGAAAAAAAGATAAAAAATGAAATATAGAACTTACCTGGGGAGGAGAACGACGCCTGATTCGTTGGAGGAGAAAACACCGTGCGGAGATGGCAGATTTCACCGTCGAGAAGGAAGGGGGAGGGCGGATTTTGGGGGCGTCTACGGAGATGGCACCGTGCGGGGATGGCATCGGTCGAGAAAGAGAGAGGGAGAGAGAACGTCGAATAGAGACGGCATCGCCGTGGAAGGCTACGGAGATGGCACCGTGCGGAGAGACGGCAGATTTCTCCGTCGGAGATGGCGTCTGGTTTTGGGTGAGAAAGAGAGAGGGAGAGAGAACGTCGAACATATGTTTTTTTTGTTTCTGAAAAGGTCAGGGAATGGCCAGGATCGTTTCAAATCCACTGTTATTAATCGATTGCGCATATAAGCTATATGAGCGACCGCTCACCATCACTTTCCCCTATATATATATATATATATATATATATATATATATATATATATATATATATATATATATATATATATATATAAGAAAACGGTTCCTACACATATGTGTAGAGAGTTCTCTACACACTAGCTTAAAATACAGTGGGGGCCCACATTGTTTGGGTGATCCAAGCCATCCATTTTAAAGGCCCTCACATAGATAGGGTGTCTACAAAAAATCAGATCCATAGGATCATCCCAACCCTACGATTTTTGGAGGTAAAATGGATGTCTTTAAACCTTCACAAATTAGTCCATTTTTTGCCTCCACAGTTCGAATGGTTAGGATGATCGTATGGATCTGATTTTTTGTGGACACCCTATCTATGTGAGGGCCTTAAAAATGAATGGTTTGGATCACCCAAATAATGTGGCCCCCACTGTATTTTAAGCTACTGTGTAGATAACTTATCTACACATATGTGTAGGAACCATTTTCTCTCTCTCTCTATATATATATATATGAGAAAACATTTCCTACACACTTGTGTAGGTAAGTTACCTACACACTAGCTTAAAATACAGTGGGGGCCCACATTGTTTGGGTGATCCAAACCATTCATTTGAATGGTCCTCACGGAGATAGGGTGTCCACAAAAAATCAGATCCATAGGATCATCCCAACCATTCAAACAATGTGGGCCCCCACTGTATTTTAAGGGAGAACGGTTCCTACACATATGTGTAGATAAGTTATCTACACACTAGCTTAAAATACAGTGGGGGCCACATTATTTGGGTGATCCAAACCATTCATTTTTAAGGCCCTCACATAGATAGGGTGTCCACAAAAAATCAGATCCATACGATCATCCTAACCATTCGAACTGTGGAGGCAAAAAATGGACTAATTTGTGAAGGTTTAAAGACATCCATTTTACCTCCATAAATCGTAGGTTGGGATGATCCTATGGATCTGATTTTTTGTAGACACCCTATCTATGTGAGGGCCTTTAAAATGGATGGCTTGGATCACCCAAACAATGTGGAGCCCCACTGTATTTTAAGCTAGTGTGTAGAGAACTCTCTACACATATGTGTAGGAACTGTTTTCTCTCTCTCTCTCTCTCTCTCTCTCTCTATATATATATATATATATATATCTATATATATATATATATATATATATATATATATATATATATAGAGGAAAAGGATTGTACGCTCGACCGTACCTAAAGTTAGGTACGGTAGAGTGCCAAATCACATGGGTCCCGCATTTTTGATGAGCATCTAAACCATTCATTTGCAAGGCCCCATCATAGATAGGGTGCATACCAAAAATCAGCTCCATAGGATCATCCTAACCCATTCATTTGTGGAGGCCAAATGGACAGACAGTGTTTGTCCACAAATCTGCCCATTTTGCCCTCCAGTTTTGGAGGGGTTAGGATGATTCAATGGTGCTGATTTTTGGTATGCACCCTATCTATGATAGAGCCTTGCAAATGAATGGTTTAGATGCCCACCAAAAATGGGAGACCCATGTGATTTGGCACTCTACCGTACCTAACTTTAGGTACGGTCGAGCGTACAATCCTTTTCCTCATATATATATATATATATATTACAGTCTATAATATGGGACTTCCCTGGAGTTAGCATGAACAATATCCATAAGTCCTTGAGGCCAATCGGAGGGGACCAGCCCACTGGTTTTTATGGGGCAATCAGTTTTGGACAGAAAATCAGCCGCTCCATTTGATTCCCGCCAGATATGAGAGATCTTCCATGTTTTCAGATTTCCCAGCATATGGTAAAAGTTGTTGAGTTTAACTTTTAGCCTCCAAGGGCATTTGAAGGATCCGTTGATGGAATTTACTGCAAATAGGGAGTCTGATTCAATCCATAGTTGATCTAGCCCGTGATCCACTGCTAACTCAACCCCCTTGCAAATTACTTCGAGCTCAAGTTCATGAATACTTTTGGGGTCTTGATCAATGGAGAAAGCACATAAGATGTTGCTATCGGAGTCTCGGATGAGTCCTCCAATGGAAGCTTTGTCCGTAGCAAGAGAAGCATCAGTGTTCAGCTTGAACAGGTCAGGGGCTGGAGGAATCCACAAGCTGAATTCCTTTTTCTGCACAATGGGGAATTGGGGTAGGTGGAGGTGATGTGCAAGATTAGTAGCTCTTTGCGAGGGGGGTCATCGAGATTTAGGTGGAGAATTCGGCAACGGATAACAGCTAGAATGTCGGCAAGGATGGCCCTTTTGTGCCTCTCTTTATTTTCAAAAATTCTGCTGTTTCTTTCCAACCAGAGGTAGTAAATTGAAGCTCCAAATGCCACCTTGAAAGCTGTTGTAACACCGTGCTTACCTTTGAAGTTTGCTCTAAGCCACTCTTCTTCCACACACAGGGATCTGAGAGGCTTTCTTCTTGAGGAAAGACGCCATAGGATCGACCTCCAAACCCAAGATGAATACGAGCACTTGAAAAATAAGTGGTCAATACTTTCAAGCTCGCATTTACATAGAGGACATCGAGTCTCCCTGGAGGTACCTAGAAAAATCAAACGATCTCTAGTGCTTAGCTTGTTTTGAAGAGCCTGCCAAGTGACGAAACTGTGCTTTGGAATGTGGCCAGTGAACCAGATTGAGGAGTACCATTGAACTTTTTGGGTACTGATCCTACAGATGTTCCAGGCACTTTTGGAGGTGAAAAAACCGTCAGCATTAGGCTTCCAAATCACCTGAGTTTCATGGTTGCTGATGTGCAGAGTTGAGGATAGAATGTTCTGAATGGCTGGAAGAGTGGTCTCAAGGATTGGGTCCCATTCCCCATTACAGAACAGCTGGTCAACTGTTGCTTTGGATGATATAGAATTGAGGGTTCTGCCTTCAGGATATTGGTATGTGAGTCTCCCGTTGGGGTGCCAGGGCTCTTTCCAGAAATCTACGCCTTTACCATCACCGAGAATATAGCAAATGTGAGGACTGGCTTTTTCTCTAGCATTGAAGATGGATCTCGCTGCCCAGGAAGGGTTGCTGGGCATTTTTGAAATCCAAAAGCTTTTCCTTTTGAGATATTTGAATTTAAACCATTTGGCCCAAAAAGAATTTCTTCCACTAATGACATTCCAAAGGGATTTCAGCTGACAAGCTTGGTTGATCTCGGATAGCTTTCTGATACCCAAACCACCTTCAGATTTTGGTCTACATATAGTGTCCCAGGCAACTGAGTGGATCTTTTATTAATGGCGTTCCCAGACCAAATAAAGTTCCGGAAAATCTGCTCAATTTTCATAAGAATTCCGATGGGGATATTGAAAGAAGAAGACCAGTAGAGCTGGAAAGAAGTTAGCACAGTTTTAACTAACTCAACTCTGCCTGCTCGAGACAGCAGGTTGTTGGACCATGTAGCAATGCGTTTATGGACTTTGGCAATGAGAGGGTTGCAATCAGCATGGGATAGTCTGGAAGAAAACAAAGGCAGCCCAAGGTATTTGATTGGGAATTTACCTAGCTGGAAGTTAAAAATGGATTGCATTTGGGACCTGTAGCCGTCAGCACTTTCAGAGAGAAATATTTCACTCTTTTGGATGTTGATTTCAAGCCCGGAACACTGGTTAAACTTGCTTATACAATCAAGGATTTCTCTTGCTATGGGGCCAGCTGGGGACGCAAAAAGAAGAAGATCATCAGCAAACAAGCGATGGGAAATCTGGGCAGAGTCGATAGAGAAGGGGGAGGAAATCCTGTTTTGAAGAGTAGCTTCATTTAGAATGGCAGAGAACATTTCCATAGTGATACAGAATAAGAGGGGGGATAGAGGGTCGCCCTGACGGAGACCATTTGAGGATCGGAAGTATCCACAGGGGGAACCATTTACCAGGATAGCAAACGAAGCAGTTTGGATGCACTGGAGGATCCAGTTACACCAAGCATCATTGAATCCTATTTTCTTCATAATGAGGATCAAGGAATCATGTCGCACATTGTCAAAAGCTTTCTTTAGGTCAATTTTGAGGCAGAGGGCCGGCTTGGTTTCTTTAAGATGGAAATTGTGGATGATGTCATGAGCAAGAAGAATGTTATCATGGATGAGTCTGCCTTTGATAAAGGCAGATTGGCTCAGGCTAATGATCTTATCCATCACGGTTTTAAGACGATTGGTCAGGATTTTGGAAATAATTTTGTATAGGTAGTTACACAGAGAGATAGGCCTGAACATCTCAGGGGAGCTGGCATCAATGGACTTCGGGATTAAAGCTATGTTGGTAGCATTTATCTCAGCAAGAATCTTACCAGAATTGAAAAAGTGGATCACCACCTTTGAAACATCATTTCCTATTAGATACCAGAAAGATTTGAAAAATTGGCCATTAAAACCATCGGGCCCGGGAGCCTTGTTCCCGTTAGAGTTAAAAATGACAGATTCGACCTCCTCTTTTGTGACTGGCCTTACTAGACGGTCTGCATCAAACTTGTCCAGAGTTT
Source organism: Tasmannia lanceolata (assembly GCF_043159265.1). Classification (NCBI taxonomy): domain Eukaryota; kingdom Viridiplantae; phylum Streptophyta; class Magnoliopsida; order Canellales; family Winteraceae; genus Tasmannia; species Tasmannia lanceolata. The sequence goes on along the minus strand of NW_027518697.1, from coordinate 32,442,689 downwards.
TCAATGGGTCAGGAAGCCACTGAATGGGGTCAGCATCTTTTTTCGAGTTTAACAAGTTTTCAAAAAAACTAACCAGAATATCTTGGATTTGGACAGGGTCAGATGTTATCATACCCCCCCCGCAGAAGTGAGGCCTTGGATGCTTTTATGGTTTTTTCTGGAGTTCAGCGCAGAGTAGAAGAAGGCTGTGTTCCCATCCCCATTGTGGAGCCAGTCTACCCTCGCTTGCTGCCTGTACATTGCTTCCTCCTTTTTTGAAGTTTGGAAGTAGGCTTCTTTGAGTTTGGCCTCTTCAGCTCTTAGAGTTCTATTGGAAGGATCAGTAGGAATTTTTGATGGGACCTCATCAAGCTGGTTTCTAATGATTGGAAGCTCAATGTTGATTCTTCCAAAAACATTATTGTTCCAGACCTTCATTACCCTTTTGACTTCTTTCAATCTTGTAGTAACCTTGTACATCAGATTGCCACTAACAGGGGTTTACCAAGCTCTTTCTACAGCTTCGAACAGAGAAGGCTCCTCCAGCCACATATTAAAGAAACAGAAAGATCTCTTCCCATGTAAATTTCTTACAGGAGGGGCACTGACTATGATTGGAGAGTGGTCTGAGAGGCCATAGTTTTTATAGAACGAAGAGGTGGTAGGGAATTGGCAGAGCCAGTCAGTGTTAACCAGAACTCTATCCAGTCTCCGAAGTTTGAGGTTCTAAGCATCAGAGTTGTTGGACCAGGAGAGTGTTTGACCCACAGCTCTCAGGTCCGAGAGAAAGCAATCATAAATACATTCATTGAAATCAGCCATGTCTTCTTGGATGGGATTAGCTCCTCCATAACGCTCATCAAGGAATCTGATGGTGTTAAAGTCTCCCATGGCAACCCAGGGGAGGTATAATGAATGTTGAATACTTCTGAGGATGTCCCATAGTGCTCTTCTAGCAATGCCTGTATTGAATGCATAGATAGCTGTTAGGCAAATACGGATATTTGTAGCAAGAAAATGCACTTCACAATGAATGTGTTGGGCTGAATCATTTAAAACATTAATGGCTATCTGGTTTGGGTCCCAGAGGATCCAGATTCTCCCTATGATAGTGTGATTGTAATTGGCATAACAGAGCCAGTTCTCAGCAATCTCAGTGGAGTATTCTTGAAACATATCAATCTTTGCTTTAGTTTCCACCAGACAAATGAAAGGGAGGTGCTCCTTTCTGATGAGCAATTTGATATCATCTCTACGAAGCTTGGAACACAGCCCTCGAACATTCCATATTGCTACCTTCAATATTGACAGAGAAATTTTGGAGGGCTTTGGGCACTCGATGGTGCAGGGGTTGGGTCCGGAGCAGAGACATTATTACGGATTGGTGCTTGGTCCACATCCTCAATACTGCAGCACTGGGTATGACTAGGGTCTGAATCTGCAGCATCAGGAGAGGAGGGTTTTTCAACCCATTCAGATTGGGAGTACTTTTTTTTTTAGGATGGTTATACTCTCCAACGGCTGAGTTGGGGCAGCTTCTTTTGCTCTCAGGTCATTTGGCCTCGTCGACTCACTACCATTCCTTTTTTCATCCAACGTCTGTTCAAGAATGACAGGAGGCTCCTCCATTTCAAGAACAGCAAAGCTGTTTTGAAGGAAGGACGCCTTTGACTGAGGGGAAGATGGTCTCTGTTGAATAACTTTGGGGGACTTTTGGACGGCAATCACCATACCTTCTGTACTGGGCATCATTGCAGGTTCGGTGGAGGTTTGGGGATTTTCGGCCGACTTTTGAACTGGTCTCCATTCCTGTTTGGATTTTGGCTCCTTTCGTTGGAGAAGAACCGAACAGGCTTCAGGGGGGTGACTAAAATTTTTGCAGATTGTGCAAGCCTTTGGCTTCCAATCATACTCCACAACTTGATTATGCACTCCATATGTGGTATGAATTGGGATTATTTCAGGCAACTCAGCCTCAGCATCGATTTCCACACATAGTCTTGCATACAAAAGTCTTGTGGCTTCAGTGGTTTGGGAGTCCATGTAGAGTGGTATCCCAATGTAGCTAGCAATCTTGCTTATCCCCTTTGTATTCCAGAACTCTAATGGAAGGCCAGGAAGCCGTATCCAAATGGGCACAGATGTTAGCTTGAGTTTTTCCAAAGGCATACCAGGTTTCCATTTCTTCAACACCAGAGGTCTACCTCCATAGGAATGTTCACCGGACTCCAAAACTGCATCACTGTCTTCAGCACACGTGAATTTAAATAAATAGAATCCACTACTTAGGGTGTGAATCTGCATTTCACCTTTAAGGTTCCACTTCTTTGACAAGTTTTCTCGAAGATTGAGGAAATGCGGTCTGCGACCTATAAAGTATCCCACCAGGGTGTGGTCCCATCTTCTTGCCATATCAGTGATCTCTTCAGATTGAAAGGAAATCTTCTTTCTCCCTTCGTCGTCCTCATTTAGATCTACAAAGTGCAAGTTTGAAGACTTCACCTTTTTTTGGTTGCTGAAGAGTGATCTCCATTGATTTGGGCCTTGAGGTTCCTCTCCAGGGGATTGGGTATTTTGCAGATCAGGACCCAAATTTGGGGTAGTCTCTTCACCATTGCTGTTGCTGTCCATTTGAATTTCGGGGAGGGAATTCAAATTTTGAACACTACAGTTCGGTGCTCCTCTTGTTTTGTGCCCAACTTCCAAGAAGCTTCCTTCAGAGTCAAAGAAAAGACTTTGACCCCCTTTTTCAACACAAGATTTGAACTTTCCCGCTTTTGCAAGTTTCTTGTTGATCAGTGGGCCCGAACTGGGAGGTGAATACCCATCAGTTAAACCAGTAGCTTGGACACATTGGTTAATAACCTGCTTTGGGTAGCTTATCGGGGAAGGCATTCTATTTTTGGAAAGTAAAGGATTTTCCGGACCAGATGAGCCGGCGGTCATCGGAGATTGATGAAGAAGGGATGGCTTCAGGGAGCATTCAGCTCCTTGTTTTATCGCTTGTGGGACAAAATGCTCAAGAGTTGGAAGGGGTGGAGCTGGTTTATACAGTTTTTCACTGGCCAAACAAGAGGAAGTCTCGGCTTTGGCTCTTTTTTTGCTACTGGAATTTTCCCCTCCGGTTTGAGGGCTAGCTTTCTTACCAGCAGAGATTTTGGGGAAGATTCTGTGGACACGGGAACCTCTCTTGAAATGAGTGGTGTGGTCGGGACTTTCTTCATTTGCGTGTGAAAACAGATTAAATCTTGGAGGAGGGTGGAGGGCTTTGGCCATTGTCTGGGAGGGGCTTGAAGGGCTTGGGCTCTCATCAATGGACAGGGGGTCTTCCTTTTCAGTAGATTTTGCTACCAGGAAATTTTCACGAAGAGCCCCCACAAAGTTGAAGAAGTTATCAGATGGGGTATTGTATACCGGCCACCCTTCACCTTCCAACCGCCTAGGGGGCTCCATGGAAACAATCTTGTCTGGAGTTTTGGTCAGATCTGGAATTTCTTCATTGGGCCAATACTCTTTTGAAGTTCTGAGAACTTCTAAGGCTTTTTCATACCCCGGATCAGGAGGATCCATGGCTAACCAAGGGGAAAAACCGAAAGGATTGAAGGAGCAGGAAGGGCTTGGGCCCTTGGCTTCCCGCCGGCAAAAATGATATAAGAGAAAAATAAAATCACATTGTGACTCAGTAGATTACTCATTACACGGAAGAAACAAACTCGCCTTAGAGTCAGATCGAGCTATTGCCTAAACAATAGTGACATTGCAGAGAAAAAGTACTGCATCTTCCATGATCTGAGGAGCAAAATTGCATATTACAATTAAAAGATCCAGAAGGATGAGGAATCACATGAGACATCTGATGAAGAATTTTCCTCTTAATATAAATAATATGGCATACCTGTTTACTATTTACTGATTTCTGTGAAAAACAGAAAGAATAGATGATTAGTATAACCTTTTCGATGCGGCGAGTTGAGGCACGGACTAGGTCGCTCTCTTTAAGGTGATTTTGCGCCTCTGCGGAAAAGCTTCCGGTGCAACAGATTCGAACGCAATCACCCCCAGGATACAACAGCCCGACGCACCGTCGCTATCTATCTGAAGTACACGATCAGATAAATCCGAACCAAACAACGAACACTCCGAATGCCCAGAAAATGGAATAAAACAGAGATGAAATAAAATAACAGAACACTCTGAAATATAGAGAGAAACTCGGTTCTGTCAACAACAGAAAGAAAGAGAAGCACTGTATTATCACAGATAACAGAGTGCTAGAAAGCAGAGAAGTTGTGTTTTAAAAAACGTTGGTGTGCTTCTGTTTTTATAGCAAAAACGTGTCTGCAGAAGACACTTTTTAAAAACAGTAAAGACACAACGTTAAAACATTAAACGCATCCTTTAAACGTATGTTTTAAACGTTATTAAAGATGTATCTAACGGTCAGATTTAGGGAGAATTAAATAGACGTGACTTTTGGGATAAAATAGAAAAGATACGATTAGGTTTACAATAAACATGACTCTTGGTGTTTAAAATAAACACAACTCTTGGTGATTAAAAAATAATAATCTCGTTTAGGGAAAACCCAAAACCCAACCCAACCCACACGCACACGCACCCGCGCCCACGCCCACGCCCACGCCCTGACCCGACCCGACACGGCACGGCTCGGCTCGGCGCGCGCGCGTGTGTGTGTGTTTATTTGTTTTTGGTTCTCTTTGTAAAATCCCCAAGGCAAACAAATTGAATGCCCTTGAAAGGCTCAAGCCTTAGCTCAACATTCCCTCTTATATGGATGGGAGAATTTTTCTCAACTTCCCATCTTAGACTAAACTTTTGAGAGATAAGAGAGCACACTCCAAAGGTTTTTAGTGGGAAAAGTACAAGAGAAAGAATCAATTTGAAAATTTCAAATTTTGGGTGGGAAATTCAAAAGCAAAAAAGAATCTTTTTCAAAAGCAAATGTTTCTTTCATTTTTAGTATTTAAAATACTAACAATCCCCCACTTATTTTAATAGAAAAAATACTAGTAAAACTTAATGCTGGGCAATCATCAGAGTATCACGTATAATAAAGGTGACTATGTCTGGAACCTTTACTTAGTGTAAGTGCATTCTAACTGTAAGGAATTGATAGTGACTATGTCTTGAACTACAATCCTTGGGTACAGAGAGACGTGCACCACACACATGATACTAAAGTGTTCAATTGGTTCCAAAAAGCTCGCACATTACGGCCATGTGCTACATCCCAGTTTCCATGTAAGCATAAGAGAATAAGCTCTCGTCTCTTTTGGAAGCGGCCCACTTCCGCGCTAACATGTAGGTGAGTCTATCAAGGATGCTCCTGTAGCCTATACATCCCACTCATACGAGCTATAGATCTCATTAAGAGTAATAACTCAACCTTTCAAACGCTTCAGGATATCATGCTTGAGTTACACCATAGGGATGGACTTTGAGATAAACTTGAAAATAGCATGATCGTCCACAAGTTACACTATGACTCGTTTTTCCCATTGAAAACCTAGTTCTTGGGATCTCCAGTCCCTAGGTTGGGTGTCCATCATAGGTAACTATTTACAAATGGGCTTTAGTCCCATCCCCCTCGATGTACTGCAGATTTTCTCCCTTGACAAGGCCTTAGTTAAGGGATCTGCCAAATTATCACCAGATCTCACAAAGTCAATGGTGACTGATCCATTAGAAATCAATTCTCTCACAGTATTGTGCTTCCGGCGTATCTGTCGCGACTTTCCATTATAGTACTTATTATGTACTCTTCCAATAGTAGTTGTGCTGTCACAGTGAATCAAAATAGCGGGAACAGGTCTTTCTCAAATAGGTATATCAGATAAAAATTTCTCAACCAACTAGCCTCTTCACACGCAGAGGTTAGTGCAATCAACTCAGATTCCATAGTGGACTGAGCAATAATAGTCTGTTTCTTGGATCTCCAAGAAACTGCACCACTACCAATAGTAAATACATACCCAGTGGTAGCCATGGAATCTTCTGACAAAGTATTCCAATCGGCATCACTGAAACCCTCTAGAACAGCAGGAAACCTATGGTAGTGAATCTCATTATTAATGGTTCATTTAAGGTATCTCATGACTCGTGATATAGCATTCCAATGTTCTATACTAGGATTACTAGTATATCTACATAATATGCCTACTGCATATGCTATATCAGGTCTGGTACAGTCTGTAGCATACCTTAAACTACCAATAATACTAGCATACTCTTTTTGATTAACACTATCACCTTCATTAGAATACAATCTAATACTAGGATCAAAAGGAGTACATACTGGATTACAATCAAAGTACTTATACTTTTTAAGTATCTTTTCTATATAATGGGACTGGTCTAAAGATATACCACTATCAGATCTTGTAATTTTAATCCCTAAAATTACATTTGCTTCTCCTAGATCTTTCATATCAAAGTTTTGTTTTAATAGATTTTTGGTTTGTTTAACTATTTCCAAGTTAGAACCAAAAATTAAAAGATCATCAACATACAAGCAAATAATAATACAATAAGTATTAATATACTTATAATATATACATTTATCACTTTTATTGATTTTAAAACCATTTGATATAATGACATTATCAAATTTCTCATGCCACTGTTTTGGTGCTTATTTAAGACCATACAGTGACTTCACCAACTTACATACTTTATTTTCTTGACCTGGAGATATGAAACCACTAGGTTGGTCCATATATATCTCCTCTTCTAGAGTACCATTTAAAAAAGCTGTCTTTACATCCATTTGATGAATTACCAGATTATGGATTGCAGCAATTGCAATCAAGACTCTAATGGATGTAATCCTAGTAACAGGAGAGTATGTATCAAAGAAATCAATATTTTCTTTTTGCCTAAAGCCTTTAGCAACAAGCCTAGCTTTATACTTGTCTATGGTTCCATCTGGTTTCAATTTTCTTTTAAGAATCCATTTACACCCAATGGTCTTAAATCCTGGTGGTAAATCTACTAATTTCCAAGTCTGGTTTGACATCAGAGACTCCATCTCATCATTGACAGCTTCTCTCCAAAAGTCAGCATCTGACGAGGATAATGCTTCCTCTAAGGAAGAATGATCTCCCTCCAAACTAAAGACATAGAAATCAGAGCCAAAATCCTTTGCTATTTTGGATCTTTTACTTCTCCTAGGTTCAATTTCTTCTTCAGGGTTTACCTCAATCCTAGGCTCAGTACCCCCACTATCTCCAATAGTCATGGTACCCCCACTATGTCTAGATTTAAAAGGAAATTTATCTTCAAAAATTCAGCATCCACTGACTCTATTATTACACTGTTATTTAGGTCTAAAAACCTATATGTTTTGCTTGTAAGTGAGTAACCCATAAAGGCACACTCTATGGCTCTACTTCCTATTTTGGGTCTCTTAATATTAGAAAGTCTTACATAAGCTAAACATCCCCAAACTCTAAAGTAACTCACATTGGGTTTCCTATTTTTCCAAAATTCAAAAGGTGAGACTTTAATTTTGTAATTAGGAATTCTATTAAGAACATAGCAGGAAGTTAGAATTGCTTCTCCCCATAAGTTAGAGGGGGCTCCTGAACTTAGGAGTAAAGCATTCGTAAGTTCCACTAGTGTTCTATTTTTCCTTTCTGCAACCCCATTTGAGGCGGGGGAGTAAGGAGCGGTTGTTTCATGTATAATTCCTAATGACTTAACAAAATCAGTGAATTCTAATGATTCATATTCACCTCCTCTATCACTTCTTAGTCCTTAATCTTCCTATTGAATTGGTTCTCTACTTCTAATAGGTATTCCTTAAACATTTTTAAGGCTAAACTCTTATGTCTAATTAAATAGATGATTGTATACTTAGAAAAATCATCTATAAAGGTTATAAAGTATCTTTTACCACTACGGGTCAAGATACCGTCTAACTCACAAATGTCACTATGAATTAAGTCTAAAAGTTCTGAATTCCTTTCAACACTTTTGAAAGGCTTTCTAGAAATTTTAGCCTTACTACATATTTCACATTTGTTAAAGTCTTCTAAGACTACTTTAGGAATCATACCTAATACACTCATGTTATGTACATATTTTTTATTTATATGACATAACCTAGCATGCCATGAATTAACAGAAGAAAGCATGTAAACAGAAGAATCAATTTCATTGATTATTTCAACATTCAGTTTGAACGTTCCATCACATGCATATCCTTTACCAACAAAGGATCCAAACTTGGTTACAACATACTGGTCAGACTCTATGGTTTGTTTAAAACCAGCCTTGTTAAGAAGAAAACCAGAAATTAAGTTCTTCCTCATGTCTGGAGTATGAAGAACATCCTTCAGTATCACTTTCCGCCCTGAAGTGAAGCAAAGTTCAACGTCCCCAACACCGAGTACCTTTGTTGTATGCGAGTCCCCTAGAAGCACCTTCTTCTCATTATCTGCATGAGCATACGTCTTGAACCACTTCCTGTCAAAACACACATGACGGGACGCACCAGTGTCGACCCACCACCCTTCAGATCCTCCAATGATATTCACTTCAGTGATCATAGCCACAAGTGGCTCTTCTATCACGTTGGCTTGAGGGATTGGCGCAGTCTTCTTACGTCGACACATCCGTACAATATGACCCTTTAGACCACAAATATAGCACACAACTTTGGAATAGTCATTCTTTCCAGAAGTTGTGTTTTGGTTCGGACGCTTGAAGGTACCTCAGTTTTGGTTCTGTTGCTTTTTCTTCAACTTCTTTTTGGGCTTCAGATTCACTTGCGGTTTCTGATTTTGGTTCTTAACTTCAGAAATGGCATTAACATTAGTTACATTTTTAGTATTCCCTTCTTTCTTATCTTGGTTACGGTTTTCTTCTTCGATCCGAAGACGAACAAGAAGACCTTCCATAGATAATTCCTTAGTTTTATGAAGAAGGGAATTTCTGAATTCTTTCCAAGAAGGAGGTAATTTGTCAATCACGGCTGCAACTTGAAATTGTTCACTAATAGTCATTCCTTCCGCAAGAATGTCGTGAACAAGTTTTTGCAACTCGTGGGTTTGAGAAATCATCGTCTTCTCATCCACCATGTAATATCTAAAATACTTGCTAACCGCATATTTTTTAGACCCAGCCTCTTCCGTATCATATTTCTTCTGTAAGGCTTCCCAAAGAGTTATGGAATCCTTACAGTCACTATAAAAATCATATAGTTCGTCGGAGAGGCAATTTAGAATAAAATTTTGGCAAAGGAAATCAGAATCTTTCCAATTCTTTTTCATTACAGATCTAACGGGATCAAGTTCTGATCTCCATGGCCTTGGGTCATCTAAAACATGGGCTACTTTCTTGGTGGATAAATAGAAAAACATTTTCTTCTTCCATCTCTTAAAATTAACACCACTGAATCGAAAAGGCTTATTCGGATTTGAAGAATCCGAGATAATCTCATCATGGGATGCCATATTTTAGAAAGAGGAAAACAGAAACGCAAATCACCTTAAAATTGATGAAGAATTTTCCTCTTAATATAAATAATATGGCGTACCTGTTTACTAATTTCTGTGAAAAATAGAAAGAATAGATGATTAGTATAACCTTTTCGATGCGGCGAGTTGAGGCACGGACTAGGTCGCTCTCTTTAAGGTGATTTTGCGCCTCTGCGGAAAAGCTTCCGGTGCAACAGATTCGAACGCAATCACCCCCAGGATACAACAGCCCAACGCACCGTCGCTATCTATCTGAAGTACACGATCAGATAAATCCGAACCAAACAACGAACACTCCGAATGCCTAGAAAATGGAATAAAACAGAGATGAAATAAAATAACAGAACACTCTGAAATATAGAGAGAAACTCGGTTCTGTCAACAACAGAAAGAAAGAGAAGCACTGTATTATCACAGATAACAGAGTGCTAGAAAGCAGAGAAGTTGTGTTTTAAAAAACGTTGGTGTGCTTCTGTTTTTATAGCAAAAACGTGTATGTAGAAGACACCTTTTAAAAACAGTAAAGACACAACGTTAAAACATTAAACGCATCCTTTAAACGTATGTTTTAAACGTTATTAAAGATGTATCTAACGGTCAGATTTAGGGAGAATTAAATAGACGTGACTTTTGGGATAAAATAGAAAAGATACGATTAGGTTTACAATAAACATGACTCTTGTTGGTGTTTAAAATAAACACAACTCTTGGTGATTAAAAAATAATAATCTCGTTTAGGGAAAACCCAAAACCCAACCCAACCCACACGCACACGCACGCGCACGCGCGCCCACGCCCCGACCCGACCCGACACGGCTCGGCTCGGCTCGGCTCGCACGCGTGTGTTTATTTGTTTTTGATTCTCTTTGTAAAATCCCCAAGGCAAACAAATTGAATGCCCTTGAAAGGCTCAAGCCTTAGCTCAACATTCCCTCTTATATGGATGGGAGAATTTTTCTCAACTTCCCATCTTGGACTAAACTTTTGAGAGATAAGAGAGCACACTCCAAAGGTTTTTAGTGGGAAAAGTACAAGTGAAAGAATCAATTTGAAAATTTCAAATTTTGGGTGGGAAGTTCAAAAGCAAAAAAGAATCTTTTTCAAAAGCAAATGTTTCTTTCATTTTTAGTATTTAAAATACTAACAACATCTACATGATATATGAAAACCAAATCAAGATAAGCATTTAAAAAAACAGCTCCGGGTTTCTTAATAAAAATCTCATGCACAAACCTTTAGTGTAAGGCACGGATGAGATACAACAAACCCGCAGACCACAACGAGAGTAATTGATGATACAACACAACAAAAGGGGGATATATTTTGAAACTGGCAACAAAACCCCACCACTCTTTTGTCAAAGCAATCCCATATAGAACGAGAAATGGAGCATTGTCAAATGATGAATTTGGCAGACATCATTAGACGTGTTGAAACACAAAAAGAACCAAAATTCTAAAAATAACCACACATAAGCAAAAGATTTTAAATAGAAATATGATGGAAATGAGGCTAGTTAACTCTAATTTTGGCATGGCATTCATATACCTATTAGACAGAGAGAACCAAATGTAGGAAACCACTCAACATCCCTGACATCTTTTGCACAATCTGCATGAGCATCATAAACATATACTGGCAATACCCTTGGGAGATAGGCTACTGTGGGAGGTGAAAGAAGTGCCTAATAAATGGAGCAGTTCGCTATGTCATGGTAAAGATGGAGCTGAATAACTAGAAATGAAATGAAATGAAATAACTGAAAACATATTCCAATTCACAGTCAATGCCTGTCCTACGAGAAGAAATATAAACGAGAAGTAACCGATAGATGCACCAACAAAAGGCCTTTCTCCAAACAACTAACACCCTTTAGCTGCAGGAACAAAATAGTCATCTATAAAGTGGAAATGCAGCCAAAGACAAAGCCAGGACAAATACGAGCAAGCAAACCAACAACATTTGCATCCTCGTCTGGTAAAAATTGTTTTGCCAAATACTGGATAACGCCAACAGCAGGTACAACAAGAAGAAGAAAACATAGGACTGCAAAATGCAACTTACTGTTATAATAAACATAAAAACCTATCACACAACACTAAATATTAATGTCTGAAACGTAACTCACTGTCCAACGTCTAATGGTAGCTATAACAGCAGATATAGCACGAACCAAAAGAAAACGTCCAATACCAACAAATACATAAAGAACTCGAGAAAGTTTTCAATCATCTTTCCTGCAAACAATTTTCATGCATAATTTCAGAAAATAGCCCTACCTGAACTATAAATCTACGTCATAAGACAGGCATCTTCCAGACCATTTATGCCCACCAGAACAAATTGAGAGAACTGCTGGATTGCAAATAAGGGAAGTAAAGAAAAAAGGAAAATCAGCCATTGTTGGAACTTTGATGATCCGTACAATTCATCACCCCCACGACAACTGCAGCAAAAGACATCAGAATGAGAAAATTGCTATTAAGAAACAACTTTGATATCAGAAAAAGAGGACCTCATGAAAGCACCAAACTTACTTGAACAAGTGACACGATAAGAAGAAACACTGACGAAAACAACAAAAATGAAAGGGATTTGCTAGCATCCATCGCAGAAGGCATTTCGCGGATGGCCTATTGCATCTGAGGGTAGCCACACAGTCTCACTTTTCAGCAGATTTTGTCTTCATTCATGAAGTGGCTGCTCTCAGATGCAACAGGCCATCCGCGATGGATGCTAGCAAATCCTAAAAAGAAATAGCCTAACACAAAACAAACAAGTGATGCAAAAAGAAGAAACGCTAACTAAAACAGCAAAAAAAGTAATAGCCTAACAAAAAACAAGGATATCAGATGTCTTAATTTAATAACCACCACGGATACCCAAGAACAGCTTGTATCGATCAGAAAGAATAGTATCTATCTCTTCGCACGTAATCAAGAAATTGACCAAAATTTTTTTAGCTATCAAGGCTTTTCCTTAGTTAAACCAGATATTACATAAAGCTATCATGCAAATTAAAGATATTGATTACAAATATCATCCATAAACTCATTCTCGAGAGCCATGCAATTATTACGAAGATGATAGTTCCTAAGCATATTCATGATAAAGAAATTAAGGACTCCCATATGTTGATCCTTCGGTGCATATATCAAATAGTATAGAACATTAGTACAAATTTACGCAGAATTTAGAGAAAGAGACAAAAGCTACCCAATATTCGATGAGCTCTTAGCTGCAGAAGAGCATGGATCGTTTAATGGAAGAAATCCTATCATTCAATCTGAAAGTTAATTGGCAAAATTGGATACTGTGGGACCCGATCCCGCGAGAGGGGTGGGGCGCGAGCCGCCACGCTCTCTCTTGGTCTCTCGTACCCACGCGATTGGCGTGTGCTCTTTTATTATTGATTTTAATTCGTCTTTTATGTGAACTTGGGATCGCTAAGGTAATCCGAATTCCACACAAAAGAGAGTGACAGAGTTGCCATCTAGATGTGGGATCTAGGACCCATAATTAACCAGAAATCTAGACTCGTTACCTGGTTACAAGAATGGAAGGTAGGGGGAGTTATCCACCACATGCACCATTCCTGCCCGATAACCGGTCTTCAATTCCAAAAGTTAACTTTTTTGAATTTCTTTTAAATGGCTCATTTAACTCTATGTTAGTGTGCTAACTATGTGACATGCATCCTATGATCTAATTTCAATGTAGATCCTAAATGTGTATCTTGATTTCTTAATTTGTTTGAATTCAATCTAAGTGAATGTTCTCCTAAAATTCTAATTTCATGGAAAGTCCTAAGTGATTTAATTAAGAATTTATAAGAAAATTAATATACAAAACCCCACAATTTGTTGTGGAGCCGACTCGTGATTGGTATGCCATCAAGCATCCAAGCTGCCTACGTACCCAAGCCTCACTAGGATCAGAGTCGACGTAGTTCGGTGCACCTAAGCTAAGCTACTTATGCCTAACTCATCTAGGACACCGATCTAGACTGGATTGACTGTTTCAACAGTTTTAAGAGAAGTTATTTAATTCAAGTTGAAGATTTTATTATCGTAGGACTTCATCTAAGATGCTATATGATCCTATCTAAGTGCAAGTTGTCCCTTAGACTAATGCAGGTTAACCTACGTCCTAGGTAACTAGGCTTGTCCTATGAGAAAAGAGGGTAACTAGTGTAACTAGATCTATGGCACGGTTGCTATCCATAGCAAACGCCCGTGATGAGGCTGGACTCCTAACTCTAGGACTCCCTAAAACCTAGGACACAACGAGACGTAAGTGTTCCTAAGGGGTCCTAAAGGTTCCTACGATAGGAGACCGTAATCCAACGGCTCCTAAGACGCGGATCGAGTTAATTCGATTTGTTAAACTTAATGATTTTCGATTTTTGAGAATTTTCGGTTCCTAAACATCTAAGGAATACCAAAGGCTCTATGATTCTCAAGCTTCAGCTTCAAATCCCAACCATGAAAAGGAATCGTGCGCTCCTCCCTTGCGCAATTTAATACTTAAGTTATAGCACCTTATTGCCTGGCATATTTCTCAGGATTTTCGTGGACAGTAGACCTCGGAGCCAATAACATGTTATAACTTAAATACTCAAATTGTCAAGGATCGATTGCAATTGAGATACGATTATGGTTGCATCCTTGGCGTTTAAATTATTCTAGCATGGCCATTTTACAAGGGAAATCTAAGACTCCTAAGATTTCTGCCTCAGCGGCTTAAGGAATGAATGAATGACAGAAAATTAAAGTTCCCTAGAAATTTTCATAATGATTTTGGTTAATTTCAATTTTTAATAGATTTTATCAATTTCAGATCACATGAATGATTTTACAAATGAACTCATTGCAAACAAATTCGAAATAAATTGAAATTTCTACAGTAACAAGGTATAAATGAATATGACTTACTGGAAAATTTTCATAGATTTTTATATTAAGATGCTATTAATTTTCGATTTAATAACAATGAGACCAAATTGTTAAAATTACAAAGCAACCCTTAGAAATAGAAATCTAAATCAATTTAAATTTCTACAGTAACAAGGTATAAATGAATATAGTACACTGTGAAAATTTCATGTATTTTAGATACGATTTACTATCAATTTCAGATTTTTAAAGATTCAGACCAGGTTATGAATTTACACGACATCCCCTAGGAAACAAATTCTAAATCAATTGAAAATTTTACAGTAACATAATATTTGTAATATAAGACTACTGTAAAAAATTTTAAAATTTTAATTATGATTTGATATTAATAAAAAACCCCACAAAATCTGGTTGTTTCAAAAGAAAATATCAAACGATATACCAAATAAAATCCTAAAATCATTAAAAATTCATGGAAGAATATATCAGCATCATATTATTTTACCACGAAATTTTATTAATTTTAGAACTTATTTGGTATATTTTCCATTTTTCTTCTTAAAAAAGATGTCTTTTAAGAGTTTTCTATTTTTTAAACATGATTTTTGAGAAAATTATGATTCTGAAAGATGTCCTTTAACATTGCTCTGATATGACGAACACAAAAAAATTATAATATTCCAAGAAATAGATCATCCTAAGATAGCTGTTTTTTTTCAATTTCTTAAAACTGGGTGGGATGAGAGAGTTCTGGTCCGTTTTATAAAGAGTGTGCGAAACATCATCCAAAATTAAAAGCTCTGTAACTCCCTCATTTTATGTCCAAAAGTTGTGAAATTTCTACCACTCGGAGGACTTCATATTCTCTTTCAGGGGAAAGAAATCTCGTTTCAAAATTGGGTGTGATGAGAGAGTTCTGGTTCGTTTTATGAAGACTGTGTGAAACGTCACCAAAATTAAAACCTCCATAACTCTCTCACTTCAAGTCCATAAGTGGTGAAATTTCTACCACTCGGAGGTCTTCATATTCTCTTTCAGGGGAAAGAAATCTCATTTCAAAATTGGGTGGGATGAGAGAGTTCTGGTCCATTTTTTAAAGAGTATGCGAAACGTCACCCAAAATTAAAACCTCCGTGACTCTCATTTCAAGTCCAAAAGTGGTGACATTTCTACCCACTTGGAGGGCTTCAAATTCTCTTTCATGGTAAAGAAATCTTGGTTCAAAATTGGGTGGGATGAGGGAGTTCTGATCCGTTTTATAAAGAGTGTGCGAAATGTCACCGAAAATTAAAACATCCATAGCTCTCTCATATAAGTCCAAAAGTGGTGTAATTTCTTCCAATCAGAGCTCTTCATATTCTCTTTAAGGGGAAAGAAATCACGTTTCAAAATTCGGCGGGATGAGAGTGTTTTGGTCGCTTTTATAAAGAGTGTGTCACCCAAAATTAAAACCTCTATAACTCGCTAATTTTAAGTCCAAAAGTGGTGAAATTTCTAGTAATCGAAGGTCTTCAAATTGTCTTTAAGGGGAAAGAAATTACGTTTCAAAAATGGGTGGGCTAACAGAGTTCTGGTTCGTTTTATAAAGAGTGTGCGAAACGTCACCCGAAATTAAAACCTCCATTATTCTCTGAAATCAAGTCCTTAAGTGGTGAAATTTGTACCACTCGGAGGTCTTCATAATCTCTTTCAGGAGAAAGAAATCTCGTTTCAAAAATGGGTCGAATGACAGAGTTCTGGTTCGTTTCATAAAAAGTGTGTGAAACGTCACCCAAAATTAAAACCACCATAACTCTCTGATTTCAAGTCCATAAGTGTTGAAATTTGTACCACTCAGAGGTTTTCATATTCTCTTTCAGGGGAAAGAAATCTCGTTTCAAAATTGGGTGGGATGAGATAGTTCTGGTCTATTTTTTAAAGACTGTGCAAAACGTCACCCAAAATTAAAACTTCCATGACTCTCATTTCAAGTCCAAAAGTGGTGACATTTCTACCACTCGGAGAGCTTCAAATTCTCTTTCATGGTAAAGAAATGTCGGTTCAAAATTGGGTGGAATGAGAGAGTTCTGGTCCGTTGAATAAAGAGTGTGCGAAACGTCATCCAAAATCAAAATCTCTGTAACTCCCTCATTTTAAGTCCAGAACTGGTGATTTTTTTTTTGATGAGTAAGCTGGTGTTAGGCAGGACCCCCACCAGAAATTAAATGAAGAAGGAAAAAGATACAAGAGGAACCTAGGGAGCACAAGCAACCAGCTAGGCTCGATCGAGGGGCTCAAAGAGCATACAATCATTGAAAAAGTGACTCAACAAAAAAAAAAAAAAAAAACAGAAACAAAAAGGCTAATGTCTGCAATACAGATCGCCATTTTTGTCTTTCTGAAGAAGCTCCAAAAGGGCAGTGGGGATAAATTGAAGGGGAATATCAAGACCTTTGCAGGGAAAAATTCTTTTGGATAGAAAATCAGCCGCTGAGTTGGCTTCTCTCCAGGTGTGGGTAATCCTACAGTTAATGGCATCAAGATATTGCCAAGTTTTAGTGATGACTGGAAGGTCTTTCTAGGTAGGCTGACTAGATTTGGCCAAGGCTTTAACAGGTAAGGAAGAATCCGCCTCAATCCATATAATCCGGATACCCAGTGATTCCGCAGCAGCTACCCCAATGCAGATAGCTCGAATTTCCAGGGAGTAAATTTTAGTTTTTGGGACAGAAAGGGAGAAGCATAGAACAGTGTCACCATTGGGATCTCTGATGATTCCTCCCAGCCCATCCCCTTCCTCGTTTAAGGATGCATCAGTATTCAACTTAAACTCACACTGAATTGGTGGAATGCAGCGACAGAACTGAGTTTCCTTTAATTTTGGGATAATGTAAACCCAAGATTGGCAGCCATAAGGATCTTTCTTTCATTCGCAGAATCAGAAGAGTTGAGGTGCCTCATTTTCAGCTTAATATCTTCCAGAATGAGACAAAGAGTTTCTCTTTGTGCTTAGATTTTCCTTCGAAAATTCGAAGGTTACGCTCCTTCCAGAGTCTATAGATAGTCGCAGCAAATGCGATTCTGATAGCAATAGCACATTGACCTTTCCCTTTCCAATGATTTCGGATCCATTCTTCTTCAGCCAAGAGAGATCTCTTCAGCGATCTACGGGAGCCACACTGCCTGAGAATGAATTTCCAAATTCGTGTTGAGTAGAAGCAGTGGAAGAATAAGTGATTAATGGATTCTTTATCAAAATTGCAGAGAGGGCATATGTCATCAATGGAGGCTCTACTGAAGATGACGTGATCTCTGGTGAGCAGCTTGAGATAAAGGGCTTTGCAGGCAGTAATGGCATAACGAGGAATATATTCTCTTTCAGGGGAAAGAAATCTCGTTTGAAAATTGGGTGGGATGAGAGAGTTCTGGTCCGTTTTTTAAAGAGTGGGAAACGTCACCCAAAATTAAAACCTCCATGACTCTCATTTCAAGTCCAAAAGTGGTGACATTTCTACCACTCGAGGGCTTCAAATTCCCTTTCATGGTAAAGTAATCTTGGTTCAAAATTGGGCGGGATGACAGAGTTCTGATCCGATTTATAAAGAGAGTGCGAAACGTCACCCAAAATTAAAACCTCCATAACTCTCTTATAAGTCTGAAAGTGGTCAAATTTCGACCAATCGGAGGTCTTCATATTCACTTTAAGGGGAAAGAAATATCGTTTCAAAAATGGGTGGGATGAGAGAGTTCTGGTTCGTTCTATAAAGAGGGTGCAAAACGTCACCCAAAATTAAAACATCATAACTCTCTGATTTCAAGTCCATAAGTGGTAAAATTTCTACCACTCGGAGGTCTTCATATTCTCTTTCAGGGGAAAGAAATCTCGTTTCAAAATTGGGTGGGCTGACAGAGTTCTAGTTCGATTTTTAAAGAGTGTGCGAAACGTCACCCAAAATTAAAACTTCCATGACTCTCATTTCATGTCCAAAAGTGGTGACATTTCTACCACTCGAGGGCTTCAAATTCTCTTTCATGGTAAAGTAATCTCGGTTCAAAATTGGGTGGGATGAGAGAGTTCTGATCTGATTTATAAAGAGAGTGCGAAACGTCACCCAAAATTAAAACCTCCATAACTCTCTCATATAAGTCCGAAAGTGGTGAAATTTCACCCAATCGGAGCTCTTCATATTCACTTTAAGGGAAAAGAAATATCATTTCAAAAATGGGTGGGATGAGAGAGTTCTGGTTCGTTTTATAAAGAGGGTGCGAAACGTCACCCAAAATTAAAACCACCATAACTCCCTGATTTCAAGTCCATAAGGGGTGAAATTTCTACCACTCAGAGGTCTTCATATTCTCTTTCAGGGGAAAGAAATTTCTTTTCAAAATTGGGTGGGATGAGAGAGTTCTAGTCCGATTTTTAAAGAGTGTGCGAAACATCACCCAAAATTAAAACTTCCATGCCTCTCATTTCAAGTTCAAAAGTGGTGACATTTCTACCACTCGGAGGGCTTCAAATTCTCTTTCATCGTAAAGAAATCTTTTTTTTATTGGTATAGTAAAGAAATCTTGGTTCAAAATTGGGTGAGATGAGAGAGTTCTTGTTCGTTTTCTAAAGAGTGTGCGAAACGTCACCCTTAATTTAACCTCCATAACTCTCTCATTTCAAGTCCATATGTGGTGAAATTTCTGCCACTCGGAGGTCTTCATATTCTCTTTCAGGAGAAAGAAATCTCATTTTAAAATTGGGTGGGATGAGAGAGTTCTGGTCCGTTTTATATAGAGTGTGCGAAACGTCACCCAAAATTAAAATCTCCGTAACTCCCTCATTTTAAGTCCAAAAGTGGCTAAATTTCTACCACTGGAGGACTTCATATTGTCTTTCTGAGGAAAGAAATCTCGTTTCAAAATTGGGGGCGATGAGAGTGTTCTTGTCCGTTTTTCAAAGAGTGTGCGAAAAGTCACCCAAAATTAAAACCACCATAACCCTCTCATATAAGTCCGAAAGTGCTGAAATTTCTACCAATTGGAGGTCTTCATATTCTCTTTAAGGCGAAATAAATCTCATTTCAAAACTCGGCGAGATAAGAGTGTTCTGGTCCATTTTATAAAGAGTCTGTCACCCAAAATTAAAACCTCCATAACTCACTCATTTTATGTCCAAAAGTGGTAAAATTTCAACCAATCGGAGGTCTTCATATTCTCTTTAAGGGGAAAGAAATCTCGTTTCGAAAATGGGTGGGATGAGAGAGTTCTGGGTCGTTTTATAAAGAGTTTCTTATTTTAGAAACTTTATAAAATATCAATCTTTAAACTTAGTAAATCGTAAAGATGGTGTCAAGGAGCTTTTTGCTTAGTTCTGAGATGAGGATGCGATGGTATTGAATCTTAGATTTAGTTGATGATGGATAGAGATTGAAAAAATATAAAGTTTCTTATTTTAGAAACTTTATAAAACAAACATCTTTTAGATATAAGAAAACCAAGATATGCTGTCAAGGTGCTTTTGTTGATAGAGATTGAAAAACAGAAAGTTTCTTATTTTAGAAACTTTATAAAACAACCACCTTTTAGAAATAGGAAACACTATACGTGGTGTCGATGAGCTTTTAGCCAAGTTTTGAGATTATGATTAGATGGTATTGAATATTAGATTTTGTTGATCAAGGATAGAGATTGTAAAATAGAAAGTTTCTTATTTTAGTAACTTTATAAAACATCCATCTTTTAGACATAGGAAACCCCATAGATGGTGTCAAGGAGCTTTTTGCAAAGTTTTGAGGTGGGGAGGAGATGATATTGAATCTTAAATTTAGTTGATAAGGGATGGCGATTCAAAAATTAGAAAGTTTCTTATTTTTGAAACTTTATAAGACATCAATATTATAGACATAGGAAACCCAAAAGATGGTGTCGAGGAGCTTTTAGCCAAGTTTTGAGATGTGGATGAGATGGTATTGAATTTTAGAATTAGTTTATAAAGGATGGAGATTGAAAAAATAGAAAGTTTCTTAATTTAGAAACTTTACAAAACATCCATCTTTTAGACATAGGAAACCCTATATATGGTGTCAAGGAACTTTTAGCTGAGTTTTGAGATGAGGATGAGATGATATTGAATCTTAGATTTAGTTGATGAAGAATAGAGATTTAAAAAATAGATGGTTTCTTATTTTAGAAACTTTGTAAGACATCTATCTTTTAGCAAATGAAACCTTAGGGATGGTGTCAAGGAGCTTTTAGCCAAGTTTTGAGATGAGGATGAGATGGTATTAATCTTAGATTGAGTTGATAAAGGATAGAGATTGAAAAAATAGAAAGTTTGTTATTGTAGAAAGCTTAAAAACATCCATCTTTTAGACATATGAGACCCTAGAGACGGTGTCAATGAGCTTTTAGCCATGTTTTGGGATGATGATGAGAGGGTATTGAATCTTAGATTTAGTTGATTAATGATGGAGATTGTAAAAATCGAAAGTTTCTTATTTTAGAAACTTTATCAAACATCCATCTTTTAGACATAAGAAACCCTAGAGATGATATCAACGAGCATTTAGCCAAGTTTTGGGATAAGAATGAGTGGGAATTGAATCTTAGATTTAGTTGATGAATGATGGATATTGAAAAAATAGAGAGTTTCTTCTTTTAGAAAATTTATAAAATATCAATCTTTTAAACTTAGTAAATCGTAAAGATGGTGTCAAGGAGCTTTTTGCTTAGTTCTGAGATGAGGATGCGATGGTATTGAATCTTAGATTTAGTTGATGATGGATAGAGATTGAAAAAATATAAAGTTTCTTATTTTAGAAACTTTATAAAACAAACATCTTTTAGATATAAGAAAACCAAGATATGCTGTCAATGTGCTTTTGTTGATAGAGATTGAAAAACAGAAAGTTTCTTATTTTAGAAACTTTATAAAACATCCACCTTTTAGACATAGGAAACACTATAGATGGTGTCCATGAGCTTTTAGCCAAGTTTTGAGATTATGATTAGATGGTATTGAATATTAGATTTTGTTGATCAAGGATAGAGATTGTAAAATAGAAAGTTTCTTATTTTAGTAACTTTATAAAACATCCATCTTTTAGACATAAGAAACCCCATAGATGGTGTCAAGGAGCTTTTTGCAAAGTTTTGAGGTGGGGAGGAGATGATATTGAATCTTAAATTTAGTTGATGACGGATGGAGATTGAAAAATTAGAAAGTTTCTTATTTTTGAAACTTTATAAGACATCAATATTTTAGACATAGGAAACCCAAAAGATGGTGTCGAGGAGCTTTTAGCCAAGTTTTGAGATGTGGATGAGATGGTATTGAATTTTAGAAAATATTTATAAAGGATGGAGATTGAAAAAATAGAAAGTTTCTTATTTTAGAAACTTTACAAAACATCCATCTTTTAGACATAGGAAACCCTATATATGGTGTCAAGGAACTTTTAGCTGAGTTTTGAGATGAGGATGAGATGATATTGAATCTTAGATTTAGTTGATGAAGAATAGAGATTTAAAAAATAGATGGTTTCTTATTTTAGAAACTTTGTAAGACATCTATCTTTTAGCAAAGGAAACCTAAGGGATGGTGTCAAAGAGCTTTTAGCTAAGTTTTGAGATGAGGATGAGATGGTATTGAATCTTAGATTAAGTTGATAAAGGATAGAGATTGAAAAAATAGAAAGTTTGTTATTGTAGAAAGCTTAAAAAACATCCATCTTTTAGACATATTAGACCCTAGAGACGGTGCCAATGAGCTTTTAGCCATGTTTTCGGATGAGGATGAGAGGGTATTGAATCTTAGATTTAGTTGATTAATGATGGAGATTGTAAAAATCGAAAGTTTCTTATTTTAGAAACTTTATCAAACATCCATCTTTTAGACATAAGAAACCCTAGAGATGATATCAACGAGCATTTAGCCAAGTTTTGGGATAAGAATGAGTGGGTATTGAATCTTAGATTTAGTTGATGAATGATGGATATTGAAAAAATAGAGAGTTTCTTATTTTAAAAAATTTATAAAATATCAATCTTTTAAACTTAGTAAATCGTAAAGATGGTGTCAAGGAGCTTTTTGCTTAGTTCTGAGATGAGGATGAGATGGTATTGAATCTTAGATTTAGTTGATGATGGATAGAGATTGAAAAAATATAAAGTTTCTTATTTTAGAAACTTTATAAACCAAACATCTTTTAGATTTAAGAAAACCAAGATATGCTGTCAAGGTGCTTTTGTTGATAGAGATTGAAAAACAGAAAGTTTCTTATTTTAGAAACTTTATAAAACATCCACCTTTTAGACACAGGAAACACTATACGTGGTGTCCATGTGCTTTTAGCCAAGTTTTGAGATTATGATTAGATGGTATTGAATATTAGATTTTGTTGATCAAGGATAGAGATTGTAAAATAGAAAGTTTCTTATTTTAGTAACTTTATAAAACATCCATCTTTTAGACATAGGAAACCCCATAGATGGTGTCAATGAGCTTTTTGCAAAGTTTTGAGGGGGGGAGGAGATGATATTGAATCTTAAATTTAGTTGATGAGGGATGGAGATTGAAAAATTAGAAAGTTTCTTATTTTTGAAACTTTATAAGACATCAATATTTTAGACATAGGAAACCCAAAAGATGGTGTCGAGGAGCTTTTAGCCAAGTTTTGAGATGTGGATGAGATGGTATTGAATTTTAGAATTAGTTTATAAATGATGGAGATTGAAAAAATAGAAAGTTTCTTAATTTAGAAACTTTACAAAACATCCATCTTTTAGACATAGGAAACCCTATATATGGTGTCAAGGAACTTTTAGCTGAGTTTTGAGATGAGGATGAGATGATATTGAATCTTAGATTTAGTTGATGAAGAATAGAGATTTAAAAAATAGATGGTTTCTTATTTTAGAAACTTTGTAAGACATCTATCTTTTAGCAAATGAAACCTTAGGGATGGTGTCAAGGAGCTTTTAGCCAAGTTTTGAGATGAGGATGAGATGGTATTAATCTTAGATTGAGTTGATAAAGGATAGAGATTGAAAAAATAGAAAGTTTGTTATTGTAGAAAGCTTAAAAACATCCATCTTTTAGACATATGAGACCCTAGAGACGGTCTCAATGAGCTTTTAGCCATGTTTTGGGATGATGATGAGAGGGTATTGAATCTTAGATTTAGTTGATTAATGATGGAGATTGTAAAAATCGAAAGTTTCTTATTTTAGAAACTTTATCAAACATCCATCTTTTAGACATAAGAAACCCTAGAGATGATATCAACGAGCATTTAGCCAAGTTTTGGGATAAGAATGAGTGGGTATTGAATCTTAGATTTAGTTGATGAATGATGGATATTGAAAAAATAGAGAGTTTCTTATTTTAGAAAATTTATAAAATATCAATCTTTTAAACTTAGTAAATCGTAAAGATGGTGTCAAGGAGCTTTTTGCTTAGTTCTGAGATGAGGATGCGATGGTATTGAATCTTAGATTTAGTTGATGATGGATAGAGATTGAAAAAATATAAAGTTTCTTATTTTAGAAACTTTATAAAACAAACATCTTTTAGATATAAGAAAACCAAGATATGCTGTCAAGGTGCTTTTGTTGATAGAGATTGAAAAACAGAAAGTTTCTTATTTTAGAAACTTTATAAAACATCCACCTTTTAGACATAGGAAACACTATAGATGGTGTCCATGAGCTTTTAGCCAAGTTTTGAGATTATGATTAGATGGTATTGAATATTAGATTTTGTTGATCAAGGATAGAGATTGTAAAATAGAAAGTTTCTTATTTTAGTAACTTTATAAAACATCCATCTTTTAGACATAAGAAACCCCATAGATGGTGTCAAGGAGCTTTTTGCAAAGTTTTGAGGTGGGGAGGAGATGATATTGAATCTTAAATTTAGTTGATGACGGATGGAGATTGAAAAATTAGAAAGTTTCTTATTTTTGAAACTTTATAAGACATCAATATTTTAGACATAGGAAAACCAAAAGATGGTGTCGAGGAGCTTTTAGCCAAGTTTTGAGATGTGGATGAGATGGTATTGAATTTTAGAAAATATTTATAAAGGATGGAGATTGAAAAAATAGAAAGTTTCTTATTTTAGAAACTTTACAAAACATCCATCTTTTAGACATAGGAAACCCTATATATGGTGTCAAGGAACTTTTAGCTGAGTTTTGAGATGAGGATGAGATGATATTGAATCTTAGATTTAGTTGATGAAGAATAGAGATTTAAAAAATAGATGGTTTCTTATTTTAGAAACTTTGTAAGACATCTATCTTTTAGCAAAGGAAACCTAAGGGATGGTGTCAAGGAGCTTTTAGCTAAGTTTTGAGATGAGGATGAGATGGTATTGAATCTTAGATTAAGTTGATAAAGGATAGAGATTGAAAAAATAGAAAGTTTGTTATTGTAGAAAGCTTAAAAAACATCCATCTTTTAGACATATTAGACCCTAGAGATGGTGCCAATGAGCTTTTAGCCATGTTTTCGGATGAGGATGAGAGGGTATTGAATCTTAGATTTAGTTGATTAATGATGGAGATTGTAAAAATCGAAAGTTTCTTATTTTAGAAACTTTATCAAACATCCATCTTTTAGACATAAGAAACCCTAGAGATGATATCAACGAGCATTTAGCCAAGTTTTGGGATAAGAATGAGTGGGTATTGAATCTTAGATTTAGTTGATGAATGATGGATATTGAAAAAATAGAGAGTTTCTTATTTTAGAAAATTTATAAAATATCAATCTTTTAAACTTAGTAAATCGTAAAGATGGTGTCAAGGAGCTTTTTGCTTAGTTCTGAGATGAGGATGCGATGGTATTGAATCTTAGATTTAGTTGATGATGGATAGAGATTGAAAAAATATAAAGTTTCTTATTTTAGAAACTTTATAAAACAAACATCTTTTAGATATAAGAAAACCAAGATATGCTGTCAAGGTGCTTTTGTTGATAGAGATTGAAAAACAGAAAGTTTCTTATTTTAGAAACTTTATAAAACATCCACCTTTTAGACATAGGAAACACTATAGATGGTGTCCATGAGCTTTTAGCCAAGTTTTGAGATTATGATTAGATGGTATTGAATATTAGATTTTGTTGATCAAGGATAGAGATTGTAAAATAGAAAGTTTCTTATTTTAGTAACTTTATAAAACATCCATCTTTTAGACATAAGAAACCCCATAGATGGTGTCAAGGAGCTTTTTGCAAAGTTTTGAGGTGGGGAGGAGATGATATTGAATCTTAAATTTAGTTGATGACGGATGGAGATTGAAAAATTAGAAAGTTTCTTATTTTTGAAACTTTATAAGACATCAATATTTTAGACATAGGAAAACCAAAAGATGGTGTCGAGGAGCTTTTAGCCAAGTTTTGAGATGTGGATGAGATGGTATTGAATTTTAGAAAATATTTATAAAGGATGGAGATTGAAAAAATAGAAAGTTTCTTATTTTAGAAACTTTACAAAACATCCATCTTTTAGACATAGGAAACCCTATATATGGTGTCAAGGAACTTTTAGCTGAGTTTTGAGATGAGGATGAGATGATATTGAATCTTAGATTTAGTTGATGAAGAATAGAGATTTAAAAAATAGATGGTTTCTTATTTTAGAAACTTTGTAAGACATCTATCTTTTAGCAAAGGAAACCTAAGGGATGGTGTCAAGGAGCTTTTAGCTAAGTTTTGAGATGAGGATGAGATGGTATTGAATCTTAGATTAAGTTGATAAAGGATAGAGATTGAAAAAATAGAAAGTTTGTTATTGTAGAAAGCTTAAAAAACATCCATCTTTTAGACATATTAGACCCTAGAGATGGTGCCAATGAGCTTTTAGCCATGTTTTCGGATGAGGATGAGAGGGTATTGAATCTTAGATTTAGTTGATTAATGATGGAGATTGTAAAAATCGAAAGTTTCTTATTTTAGAAACTTTATCAAACATCCATCTTTTAGACATAAGAAACCCTAGAGATGATATCAACGAGCATTTAGCCAAGTTTTGGGATAAGAATGAGTGGGTATTGAATCTTAGATTTAGTTGATGAATGATGGATATTGAAAAAATAGAGAGTTTCTTATTTTAGAAAATTTATAAAATATCAATCTTTTAAACTTAGTAAATCGTAAAGATGGTGTCAAGGAGCTTTTTGCTTAGTTCTGAGATGAGGATGCGATGGTATTGAATCTTAGATTTAGTTGATGATGGATAGAGATTGAAAAAATATAAAGTTTCTTATTTTAGAAACTTTATAAAACAAACATCTTTTAGATATAAGAAAACCAAGATATGCTGTCAAGGTGCTTTTGTTGATAGAGATTGAAAAACAGAAAGTTTCTTATTTTAGAAACTTTATAAAACATCCACCTTTTAGACATAGGAAACACTATAGATGGTGTCCATGAGCTTTTAGCCAAGTTTTGAGATTATGATTAGATGGTATTGAATATTAGATTTTGTTGATCAAGGATAGAGATTGTAAAATAGAAAGTTTCTTATTTTAGTAACTTTATAAAACATCCATCTTTTAGACATAAGAAACCCCATAGATGGTGTCAAGGAGCTTTTTGCAAAGTTTTGAGGTGGGGAGGAGATGATATTGAATCTTAAATTTAGTTGATGACGGATGGAGATTGAAAAATTAGAAAGTTTCTTATTTTTGAAACTTTATAAGACATCAATATTTTAGACATAGGAAAACCAAAAGATGGTGTCGAGGAGCTTTTAGCCAAGTTTTGAGATGTGGATGAGATGGTATTGAATTTTAGAAAATATTTATAAAGGATGGAGATTGAAAAAATAGAAAGTTTCTTATTTTAGAAACTTTACAAAACATCCATCTTTTAGACATAGGAAACCCTATATATGGTGTCAAGGAACTTTTAGCTGAGTTTTGAGATGAGGATGAGATGATATTGAATCTTAGATTTAGTTGATGAAGAATAGAGATTTAAAAAATAGATGGTTTCTTATTTTAGAAACTTTGTAAGACATCTATCTTTTAGCAAAGGAAACCTAAGGGATGGTGTCAAGGAGCTTTTAGCTAAGTTTTGAGATGAGGATGAGATGGTATTGAATCTTAGATTAAGTTGATAAAGGATAGAGATTGAAAAAATAGAAAGTTTGTTATTGTAGAAAGCTTAAAAAACATCCATCTTTTAGACATATGAGACCCTAGAGACGGTGCCAATGAGCTTTTAGCCATGTTTTCGGATGAGGATGAGAGGGTATTGAATCTTAGATTTAGTTGATTAATGATGGAGATTGTAAAAATCGAAAGTTTCTTATTTTAGAAACTTTATCAAACATCCATCTTTTAGACATAAGAAACCCTAGAGATGATATCAACGAGCCTTTAGCCAAGTTTTGGGATAAGAATGAGTGGGTATTGAATCTTAGATTTAGTTGATGAATGATGGATATTGAAAAAATAGAGAGTTTCTTATTTTAGAAAATTTATAAAATATCAATCTTTTAAACTTAGTAAATCGTAAAGATGGTGTCAAGGAGCTTTTTGCTTAGTTCTGAGATGAGGATGAGATGGTATTGAATCTTACATTTAGTTGATGATGGATAGAGATTGAAAAAATATAAAGTTTCTTATTTTAGAAACTTTATAAACCAAACATCTTTTAGATTTAAGAAAACCAAGATATGCTGTCAAGGTGCTTTTGTTGATAGAGATTGAAAAACAGAAAGTTTCTTATTTTAGAAACTTTATAAAACATCCACCTTTTAGACACAGGAAACACTATACGTGGTGTCCATGTGCTTTTAGCCAAGTTTTGAGATTATGATTAGATGGTATTGAATATTAGATTTTGTTGATCAAGGATAGAGATTGTAAAATAGAAAGTTTCTTATTTTAGTAACTTTATAAAACATCCATCTTTTAGACATAGGAAACCCCATAGATGGTGTCAATGAGCTTTTTGCAAAGTTTTGAGGGGGGGAGGAGATGATATTGAATCTTAAATTTAGTTGATGAGGGATGGAGATTGAAAAATTAGAAAGTTTCTTATTTTTGAAACTTTATAAGACATCAATATTTTAGACATAGGAAACCCAAAAGATGGTGTCGAGGAGCTTTTAGCCAAGTTTTGAGATGTGGATGAGATGGTATTGAATTTTAGAATTAGTTTATAAATGATGGAGATTGAAAAAATAGAAAGTTTCTTAATTTAGAAACTTTACAAAACATCCATCTTTTAGACATAGGAAACCCTATATATGGTGTCAAGGAACTTTTAGCTGAGTTTTGAGATGAGGATGAGATGATATTGAATCTTAGATTTAGTTGATGAAGAATAGAGATTTAAAAAATAGATGGTTTCTTATTTTAGAAACTTTGTAAGACATCTATCTTTTAGCAAATGAAACCTTAGGGATGGTGTCAAGGAGCTTTTAGCCAAGTTTTGAGATGAGGATGAGATGGTATTAATCTTAGATTGAGTTGATAAAGGATAGAGATTGAAAAAATAGAAAGTTTGTTATTGTAGAAAGCTTAAAAACATCCATCTTTTAGACATATGAGACCCTAGAGACGGTCTCAATGAGCTTTTAGCCATGTTTTGGGATGATGATGAGAGGGTATTGAATCTTAGATTTAGTTGATTAATGATGGAGATTGTAAAAATCGAAAGTTTCTTATTTTAGAAACTTTATCAAACATCCATCTTTTAGACATAAGAAACCCTAGAGATGATATCAACGAGCATTTAGCCAAGTTTTGGGATAAGAATGAGTGGGTATTGAATCTTAGATTTAGTTGATGAATGATGGATATTGAAAAAATAGAGAGTTTCTTATTTTAGAAAATTTATAAAATATCAATCTTTTAAACTTAGTAAATCGTAAAGATGGTGTCAAGGAGCTTTTTGCTTAGTTCTGAGATGAGGATGCGATGGTATTGAATCTTAGATTTAGTTGATGATGGATAGAGATTGAAAAAATATAAAGTTTCTTATTTTAGAAACTTTATAAAACAAACATCTTTTAGATATAAGAAAACCAAGATATGCTGTCAAGGTGCTTTTGTTGATAGAGATTGAAAAACAGAAAGTTTCTTATTTTAGAAACTTTATAAAACATCCACCTTTTAGACATAGGAAACACTATAGATGGTGTCCATGAGCTTTTAGCCAAGTTTTGAGATTATGATTAGATGGTATTGAATATTAGATTTTGTTGATCAAGGATAGAGATTGTAAAATAGAAAGTTTCTTATTTTAGTAACTTTATAAAACATCCATCTTTTAGACATAAGAAACCCCATAGATGGTGTCAAGGAGCTTTTTGCAAAGTTTTGAGGTGGGGAGGAGATGATATTGAATCTTAAATTTAGTTGATGACGGATGGAGATTGAAAAATTAGAAAGTTTCTTATTTTTGAAACTTTATAAGACATCAATATTTTAGACATAGGAAAACCAAAAGATGGTGTCGAGGAGCTTTTAGCCAAGTTTTGAGATGTGGATGAGATGGTATTGAATTTTAGAAAATATTTATAAAGGATGGAGATTGAAAAAATAGAAAGTTTCTTATTTTAGAAACTTTACAAAACATCCATCTTTTAGACATAGGAAACCCTATATATGGTGTCAAGGAACTTTTAGCTGAGTTTTGAGATGAGGATGAGATGATATTGAATCTTAGATTTAGTTGATGAAGAATAGAGATTTAAAAAATAGATGGTTTCTTATTTTAGAAACTTTGTAAGACATCTATCTTTTAGCAAAGGAAACCTAAGGGATGGTGTCAAGGAGCTTTTAGCTAAGTTTTGAGATGAGGATGAGATGGTATTGAATCTTAGATTAAGTTGATAAAGGATAGAGATTGAAAAAATAGAAAGTTTGTTATTGTAGAAAGCTTAAAAAACATCCATCTTTTAGACATATTAGACCCTAGAGATGGTGCCAATGAGCTTTTAGCCATGTTTTCGGATGAGGATGAGAGGGTATTGAATCTTAGATTTAGTTGATTAATGATGGAGATTGTAAAAATCGAAAGTTTCTTATTTTAGAAACTTTATCAAACATCCATCTTTTAGACATAAGAAACCCTAGAGATGATATCAACGAGCATTTAGCCAAGTTTTGGGATAAGAATGAGTGGGTATTGAATCTTAGATTTAGTTGATGAATGATGGATATTGAAAAAATAGAGAGTTTCTTATTTTAGAAAATTTATAAAATATCAATCTTTTAAACTTAGTAAATCGTAAAGATGGTGTCAAGGAGCTTTTTGCTTAGTTCTGAGATGAGGATGCGATGGTATTGAATCTTAGATTTAGTTGATGATGGATAGATATTGAAAAAATATAAAGTTTCTTATTTTAGAAACTTTATAAAACAAACATTTTTTAGATATAAGAAAATCAAGATATGCTGTCAAGGTGCTTTTGTTGATAGAGATTGAAAAACAGAAAGTTTCTTATTTTAGAAACTTTATAAAATATCCACCTTTTAGACATAGGAAACACTATAGATGGTGTCCATGAGCTTTTAGCCAAGTTTTGAGATTATGATTAGATGGTATTGAATATTAGATTTTGTTGATCAAGGATAGAGATTGTAAAATAGAAAGTTTCTTATTTTAGTAACTTTATAAAACATCCATCTTTTAGACATAGGAAACCCCATAGATGGTGTCAAGGAGCTTTTTACAAAGTTTTGAGGTGGGGAGGAGATGATATTGAATCTTAAATTTAGTTGATGACGGATGGAGATTGAAAAATTAGAAAGTTTCTTATTTTTGAAACTTTATAAGACATCAATATTTTAGACATAGGAAACACAAAAGATGGTGTCGAGGAGCTTTTAGCCAAGTTTTGAGATGTGGATGAGATGGTATTGAATTTTAGAAAATGTTTATAAAGGATGGAGATTGAAAAAATAGAAAGTTTCTTATTTTAGAAACTTTACAAAACATCCATCTTTTAGACATAGGAAACCCTATATATGGTGTCAAGGAACTTTTAGCTGAGTTTTGAGATGAGGATGAGATGATATTGAATCTTAGATTTAGTTGATGAAGAATAGAGATTTAAAAAATAGATGGTTTCTTATTTTAGAAACTTTGTAAGACATCTATCTTTTAGCAAAGGAAACCTAAGGGATGGTGTCAAGGAGCTTTTAGCCAAGTTTTGAGATGAGGATGAGATGGTATTGAATCTTAGATTAAGTTGATAAAGGATAGAGATTGAAAAAATAGAAAGTTTGTTATTGTAGAAAGCTTAAAAACCATCCATCTTTTAGACATATGAGACCCTAGAGACGGTGCCAATGAGCTTTTAGCCATGTTTTCGGATGAGGATGAGAGGGTATTGAATCTTAGATTTAGTTGATTAATGATGGAGATTGTAAAAATAGAAAGTTTCTTATTTTAGAAACTTTATCAAACATCCATCTTTTAGACATAAGAAACCCTAGAGATGATATCAACGAGCCTTTAGCCAAGTTTTGGGATAAGAATGAGTGGGTATTGAATCTTAGATTTAGTTGATGAATGATGGATATTGAAAAAATAGAGAGTTTCTTATTTTAGAAAATTTATAAAATATCAATCTTTTAAACTTAGTAAATCGTAAAGATGGTGTCAAGGAGCTTTTTGCTTAATTCTGAGATGAGGATGCGATGGTATTGAATCTTAGATTTAGTTGATGATGGATAGAGATTGAAAAAATATAAAGTTTCTTATTTTAGAAACTTTATAAACCAAACATCTTTTAGATTTAAGAAAACCAAGATATGCTGTCAAGGTGCTTTTGTTGATAGAGATTGAAAAACAGAAAGTTTCTTATTTTAGAAACTTTATAAAACATCCACCTTTTAGACATAGGAAACCCTATAGATGGTGTCAATGAGCTTTTTGCAAAGTTTTGAGGGGGGGAGGAGATGATATTGAATCTTAAATTTAGTTGATGAGGGATGGAGATTGAAAAATTAGAAAGTTTCTTATTTTTGAAACTTTATAAGACATCAATATTTTAGACATAGGAAACCCAAAAGATGGTGTCGAGGAGCTTTTAGCCAAGTTTTGAGATGTGGATGAGATGGTATTGAATTTTAGAATTAGTTTATAAATGATGGAGATTGAAAAAATAGAAAGTTTCTTATTTTAGAAACTTTACAAAACATCCATCTTTTAGACATAGGAAACCCTATATATGGTGTCAAGGAACTTTTAGCTGAGTTTTGAGATGAGGATGAGATGATACTGAATCTTAGATTTAGTTGATAAAGAATAGAGATTTAAAAAATAAATGGTTTCTTATTTTAGAAACTTTGTAAGATATCTATCTTTTAGCATAGGAAACCTTAGGGATGGTGTCAAGGAGCTTTTAGCCAAGTTTTGAGATGAGGATGAGATGGTATTGAATCTTAGATTAAGTTGATAAAGGATAGAGATTGAAAAAATAGAAAGTTTGTTATTGTAGAAAGCTTAAAAAACATCCATCTTTTAGACATATGAGAACCTAGAGACGGTGCCAATGAGCTTTTAGCCATGTTTTCGGATGAGGATGAGAGGGTATTGAATCTTAGATTTAGTTGATTAATGATGGAGATTGTAAAAATAGAAAGGTTCTTATTTTAGAAACTTTATCAAACATCAATCTTTTAGACATAAGAAACCCTAGAGATGATATCAACGAGTATTTAGCCAAGTTTTGGGTTAAGAATGAGCGGGTATTGAATCTTAGATTTAGTTGATGAAAATGGATATTGAAAAAATAGAGAGTTTCTTATTTTAGAAACTTTATAAAATATCAATCTTTTAAACTTAGTAAATCGTAAAGATGGTGTCAATGAGCTTTTTGCTTAGTTCTGAGATGAGGATGCGATGGTATTGAATCTTAGATTTAATTGATGATAGATAGATATTGAAAAAATAGAAAGTTTCTTATTTTAGAAACTTTATAAAACAAACATCTTTTAGATAAAAGAAAACCAAGATATGCTGTCAAGGTGCTTTTGTTGATAGAATTTGAAAAACAGAAAGTTTCTTATTTTAGAAACTTTATAAAACACCCACCTTTTAGAAATAGGAAACACTATACGTGGTGTCCATGAGCTTTTAGCTAAGTTTTGAGATTATGATTAGATTGTATTGAATATTAGATTTTGTTGATGAATGATAGAGATTGTAAAATAGAAAGTTTCTTATTTTAGTAACTTTATAAAACATCCATCTTTTAGACATAGGAAACCCCATAGATGGTGTTAAGGAGCTTTTTGCAAAGTTTTGAGAGGGGGAGGAGATGATATTGAATCTTAAATTTAGTTGATGAGGGATGGAGATTGAAAAATTAGAAAGTTTCTTATTTTTGAAACTTTATAAGACATCAATATTTTAGACATAGGAAACCCAAAAGATGGTGTCGAGGAGCTTTTAGCCAAGTTTTAAGATGTGGATGAGATGGTATTGAATTTTAGAATTAGTTTATAAATGATGGAGATTGAAAAAATAGAAAGTTTCTTATTTTAGAAACTTTACAAAACATCCATCTTTTAGACATAGGAAACCCTATATATGGTGTCAAGTAACTTTTAGCTGAGTTTTGAGATGAGGATGAGATGATACTGAATCTTAGATTTAGTTGATAAAGAATAGAGATTTAAAAAATAGATGGTTTCTTATTTTAGAAACTTTGTAAGATATCTATCTTTTAGCATAGGAAACCTTAGGGATGGTGTCAAGGAGCTTTTAGCCAAGTTTTGGGATGAGGATGAGATGTTATTTAATCTTAGATTGAGTTGATAAAGGATAGAGATTGAAAAAATAAAAAGTTTGTTATTGTAGAAAGCTTAAAAAACATCCATCTTTTAGACATATGAGACCCTAGAGACGGTGTCAATGAGCTTTTAGCCATGTTTTGGGATGAGGATGAGAGGGTATTGAATCATAGATT
Organism: Tasmannia lanceolata; assembly: GCF_043159265.1. NCBI lineage: Eukaryota > Viridiplantae > Streptophyta > Magnoliopsida > Canellales > Winteraceae > Tasmannia > Tasmannia lanceolata. Next base: position 32,408,403 of record NW_027518697.1, on the reverse strand, counting down.
TAGTTGATTAATGATAGAGATTGTAAAAATAGAAAGTTTCTTATTTTAGAAACTTTATCAAACATCCATCTTTTAGACATAAGAAACCCTAGAGATGATATCAACGAGCCTTTAGCCAAGTTTAGGGATAAGAATGAGTGGGTATTGAATCTTAGATTTAGTTGATGAATGATGGATATTGAAAAAATAGAGAGTTTCTTATTTTAGAAAATTTATAAAATATCAATCTTTTAAACTTAGTAAATCGTAAAGATGGTGTCAAGGAGCTTTTTGCTTAATTCTGAGATGAGGATGCGATGGTATTGAATCTTAGATTTAGTTGATGATGGATAGAGATTGAAACAATATAAAGTTTCTTATTTTAGAAACTTTATAAACCAAACATCTTTTAGATGTAAGAAAACCAAGATATGCTGTCAAGGTGCTTTTGTTGATAGAGATTGAAAAACAGAAAGTTTCTTATTTTAGAAACTTTATAAAACATCCATCTTTTAGATATAAGAAACACTATAGATGGTGTCAATGAGCTTTTAGCCAAGTTTTGAGATTATGATTAGATTGTATTGAATATTAGATTTTGTTGATCAAGGATAGAGATTGTAAAATAGAAAGTTTCTTATTTTAGTAACTTTATAAAACATTCATCTTTTAAATATAGGAAACCCCATAGATGGTGTCAAGGAGCTTTTTGCAAAGTTTTGAGGTGGGGATGAGATGATATTGAATTTAAGATTTAGTTGATGAAGGATGGAGATTGAAAAATTAGAAAGTTTCTTATTTTTGAAACTTTATAAGACATCACTATTTTAGACATAGGAAACCCAAAAGATGGTGTCGAGGAGCTTTTAGCCAAGTTTTGAGATTTGGATGAGATGGTCTTGAATTTTAGAATTAGTTTATAAAGGATGGAGATTGAAAAAATAGAAAGTTTCTTATTTTAGAAACTTTAAAAAACATCCATCTTTTAGATATAGGAAACCCTATATATGGTGTCAAGGAACTTTTAGCTGAGTTTTGAGATGAGGATGAGATGATATTGAATCTTAGATTTAGTTGATGAGGAATAGAGATTTAAAACATAGATGGTTTCTTATTTTAGAAACTTTGTAAGACATCTATCTTTTAGCAAAGGAAATCTTAGGGATGGTGTCAAGGAGCTTTTATCCAAGTTTTGAGATGAGGATGAGATGGTATTGAATCTTAGATTGAGTTGATAAAGGATAGAGATTGAAAAAAATAGAAAGTTTGTTATTGTAGAAAGCTTAAAAAACATCCATCTTTTAGACATATGAGACCCTAGAGACGGTGTCAATGAGCTTTTAGCCATGTTTTGGGATGAGGATGAGAGGGTATTGAATCTTAGATTTAGTTGATTAATGATGGAGATTGTAAAAATATAAAGTTTCTTATTTTAGAAACTTTATCAAACATCTATCTTTTAGACATAAGAAACCTTAGAGATGATATCAACGAGCATTTAGCCAAGTTTTGGGATAAGAATGAGTGGGTATTGAATCTTAGATTTAGTTGATGAATGATGGATATTGAAAAAATAAAGAGTTTCTTATTTTAGAAAATTTATAAAATATCAATCTTTTAAACTTAGTAAATCGTAAAGATGGTGTCAAGGAGCTTTTTGCTTAGTTATGAGATGAGGATGCGATGGTATTGAATCTTAGATTTAGTTGATGATGGATAGAGATTGAAAAAATATAAGTTTCTTATTTTAGAAACTTTATAAAACAAACATCTTTTAGATATAAGAAAACCAAGATATGCTGTAAAGGTGCTTTTGTTGATAGAGATTGAAAAACAGAAAGTTTCTTATTTTAGAAACTTTATAAAACATCCAGCTTTTAGACATAGGAAACACTATAGATGGTGTCCATGAGCTTTTAGCCAAGTTTTGAGATTATGATTAGATGGTATTGAATATTAGATTTTGTTGATCAAGGATAGAGATTGTAAAGTAGAAAGTTTCTTATTTTAGAAACTTTACAAAACATCCATCTTTTAGACATAGGAAACCCTATATATGGTGTCAAGGAACTTTTAGCTGAGTTTTGAGATGAGGATGAGATGATATTGAATCTTAGATTTAGTTGATAAAGAATAGAAATTTAAAAAATAGATGGTTTCTTATTTTAGAAACTTTGTAAGATATCTATCTTTTAGCATAGGAAACCTTAGGGATGGTGTCAAGGAGCTTTTAGCCAAGTTTTGGGATGAGGATGAGATGTTATTTAATCTTAGATTGAGTTGATAAAGGATAGAGATTGAAAAAATAGAAAGTTTGTTATTGTAGAAAGCTTAAAAAACATCCATCTTTTAGACATATGAGACCCTAGAGACGGTGTCAATGAGCTTTTAGCCATGTTTTGGGATGAGGATGAGAGGGTATTGAATCATAGATTTAGTTGATTAATGATGGAGATTGTAAAAATAGAAAGTTTCTTATTTTAGAAACTTTATCAAACATCCATCTTTTAGACATAAGAAACCCTAGAGATGATATCAACGAGCCTTTAGCCAAGTTTTGGGATAAGAATGAGTGGGTATTGAATCTTAGATTTAGTTGATGAATGATGGATATTGAAAAAATAGAGAGTTTCTTATTTTAGAAAATTTATAAAATATCAATCTTTTAAACTTAGTTAATCGTAAAGATGGTGTCAAGGAGCTTTTTGCTTAATTCTGAGATGAGGATGCGATGGTATTGAATCTTAGATTTAGTTGATGATGGATAGAGATTGAAAAAATATAAAGTTTCTTATTTTAGAAACTTTATAAACCAAACATCTTTTAGATGTAAGAAAACCAAGATATGCTGTCAAGGTGCTTTTGTTGATAGAGATTGAAAAACAGAAAGTTTCTTATTTTAGAAACTTTATAAAACATCCACCTTTTAGACATAAGAAACACTATAGATGGTGTCAATGAGCTTTTAGCCAAGTTTTGAAATTATGATTAGATGGTATTGAATATTAGATTTTGTTGATCAAGGATAGAGATTGTAAAATAGAAAGTTTCTTATTTTAGTAACTTTATAAAACATCCATCTTTTAGATATAGGAAACCCCATAGATGGTGTCAAGGAGCTTTTTGCAAAGTTTTGAGGTGGGGATGAGATGATATTGAATTTAAGATTTAGTTGATGAAGGATGGAGATTGAAAAATTAGAAAGATTCTTATTTTTGAAACTTTATAAGACATCAATATGTTAGACATAGGAAACCCAAAAGATGGTGTCGAGGAGCTTTTAGCCAAGTTTTGAGATTTGGATGAGATGGTCTTGAATTTTAGAATTAGTTTATAAAGGATGGAGATTGAAAAAATAGAAAGTTTCTTATTTTAGAAACTTTAAAAAACATCCATCTTTTAGATATAGGAAACCCTATATATGGTGTCAAGGAACTTTTAGCTGAGTTTTGAGATGAGGATGAGATGATATTGAATCTTAGATTTAGTTGATGAGGAATAGAGATTTAAAACATAGATGGTTTCTTATTTTAGAAACTTTGTAAGACATCTATCTTTTAGCAAATGAAATCTTAGAGATGGTGTCAATGAGCTTTTATCCAAGTTTTGAGATGAGGATGAGATGGTATTGAATCTTAGATTGAGTTGATAAAGGATAGAGATTGAAAAAAATAGAAACTTTGTTATTGTAGAAAGCTTAAAAAACATCCATCTTTTAGACATATGAGACCCTAAAGACGGTGTCAATGAGCTTTTAGCCATGTTTTGGGATGAGGATGAGAGGGTATTGAATCTTAGATTTAGTTGATTAATGATGGAGATTGTAAAAATATAAAGTTTCTTATTTTAGAAACTTTATCAAACATCTATCTTTTAGACATAAGAAACCCTAGAGATGATATCAACGAGCATTTAGCCAAGTTTTGGGATAAGAATGAGTGGGTATTGAATCTTAGATTTAGTTGATGAATGATGGATATTGAAAAAATAAAGAGTTTCTTATTTTAGAAAATTTATAAAATATCAATCTTTTAAACTTAGTAAATCGTAAAGATGGTGTCAAGGAGCTTTTTGCTTAGTTATGAGATGAGGATGCGATGGTATTGAATCTTAGATTTAGTTGATGATGGATAGAGATTGAATAAATATAAGTTTCTTATTTTAGAAACTTTATAAAACAAACATCTTTTAGATATAAGAAAACCAAGATATGCTGTAAAGGTGCTTTTGTTGATAGAGATTGAAAAACAGAAAGTTTCTTATTTTAGAAACTTTATAAAACATCCACCTTTTAGACATAGGAAACACTATAGATGGTGTCCATGAGCTTTTAGCCAAGTTTTGAGATTATGATTAGATGGTATTGAATATTAGATTTTGTTGATCAAGGATAGAGATTGTAAAGTAGAAAGTTTCTTATTTTAGTAACTTTATAAAACATCCATCTTTTAGACATAGGAAACCCCATAGATGGTGTCAATGAGCTTTTTGTAAAGTTTTGAGGTGGGGATGAGATGATATTGAATCTTAGATTTAGTTGATGAAGGATGGAGATTGAAAAATTAGAAAGTTAAGAATTTTTGAAACTTTATAAGACATCAATATTTTAAACATAGGAAACCCAAAAGATGGTGTCGAGGAGCTTTTAGCCAAGTTTTGAGATGTGGATGAGATGGTATTAAATTTTAGAATTAGTTTATAAAGGATGGAGATTGAAAAAATAGAAAGTTTCTTATTTTAAAAACTTTACAAAACATCAATCTTTTAAACAAAGGAGACCCTATATATGGTGTCAAGGAACTTTTAGCTGAGTTTTGAGATGAGGATGAGATGATATTGAATTTTAGATTTAGTTGATGAAGAATAGAGATTTAAAAAATAGATGGTTTCTTATTTTAGAAATTTTGTAAGGCATTTATCTTTTGGCAAATGAAATCTTAGGGATGGTGTCAAGGAGCTTTTAGCCAAGTTTTGAGATGAGGATAAGATGGTATTGAATCTTAGATTGAGTTGATAAATGATAGAGATTGAAAAAATAGAAAGTTTGTTATTGTAGAAAGCTTAAAAAGCATCCATCTTTTAGAAATAGGAGACCCTAGAGACGGTGTCAATGAGCTTTTAGCCATGTTTTGGGATGAGGATGAGAGGGTATTGAATCTTAGATTTAGTTGATTAATGATGGTGATTGTAACAATAGAAAGTTTCTTATTTTAAAAACTTTATCAAACATCCATCTTTTAGACATAAGAAACCCTAGAGATGATATCAACGAGCATTTAGCCAAGTTTTGGGATAAGAATGAGTGGGTATTGAATCTTAGATTTAGTTGATGAATGATGGATATTGAAAAAATAGAGAGTTTCTTATTTTAGAAACTTTATAAAATATCAATCTTTTAAACTTAGTAAATCGTAAAGATGGTGTCAAGGAGCTTTTTGCTTAGTTCTGAAATGAGGATGCGATGGTATTGAATCTTAGATTTAGTTGATGATGGATAGAGATTGAAAAAATATAAAGTTTCTTATTTTAGAAACTTTATAAAACAAACATCTTTTAGATATAAGAAACCAAGATATGCTGTCAAGGTGCTTTTGTTGATAGAGATTGAAAAACAGAAAGTTTCTTATTTTAGAAACTTTATAAAACATGCACCTTTTAGACATAGGAAATACTATAGATGGTGTCCATGAGCTTTTAGCCAAGTTTTGAGATTATGATTAGATGGTATTGAATATTTGATTTTGTTGATCAAGGATAGAGATTGTAAAATAGAAAATTTCTTAGTTTAGTAACTTTATAAAACATCCATCTTTTAGACATAGGAAACCTCATAGATGGTGTCAAGGAGCTTTTTGCAAAGTTTTGAGGTGGGGATGAGATGATATTGAATCTTAGATTTAGTTGATGAAGGATGGAGATTGAAAAATTAGAAAGTTTCTTATTTTTGAAACTTTATAAGACATCAATATTTTAGACATAGGAAACCGAAAAGATGGTGTCGAGGAGCTTTTAGCCAAGTTTTGAGATGTGGATGAGATGATCTTGAATTTTAGAATTAGTTTATAAAGGATGGAGATTGAAAATATTGAAAGTTTCTTATTTTAGAAACTTTAGAAAACATCAATCTTTTAGACATAGGAAACCCTATATATGGTGTCAAGGAACTTTTAGCTGAATTTTGAGATGAGGATGAGATGATATTGAATCTTAGATTTAGTTGATGAAGAATAGAGATTTAAAAAATAGATGGTTTCTTATTTTAGAAACTTTGTAAGACATCTATCTTTTAGCAAAGGAAACCTTAAGGACGTGTCAAGGAGCTTTTAGCCAAGTTTTGAGATGAGGATGTCATGGTATTGAATCTTAGATTCAGTTGATAAAGGATAGAGATTGAAAAAATAGAAAGTTTGTTATTGTGTAAAGCTTAAAAAGCATCCATCTTTTAGACATATGAGACCCTAGAGACGGTGTCAATGAGCTTTTAACCATGTTTTGGGATGAGGATGAGAGGGTATTGAATCTTAGATTTAGTTGATTAATGATGGAGATTGTAAAAATAGAAAGTTTCTTATTTTAGAAACTTTATCAAACATCCATCTTTTAGACATAAGAAACCCTAGAGAAGATATCAACGAGCATTTAGCCAAGTTTTGGGATAAGAATGAGTGGGTATTGAATCTTAGATTTAGTTGATGAATGATGGATATTGAAAAAATAGAGAGTTTCTTATTTTAGAAAATTTATAAAATATCAATCTTTTAAACTTAGTAAATCGTAAAGATGGTGTCAAGGAGCTTTTTGCTTAGTTCTGAGATGAGGATGCGATGATATTGAATCTTAGATTTAGTTGATGATGGATAGAGATTGAAAAAATATAAAGTTTCTTATTTTAGAAACTTTATAAAACAAACATCTTTTAGATATAAGAAAACCAAGATATGCTGTCATGGTGCTTTTGTTGATAGAGATTGAAAAACAAAAAGTTTCTTATTTTAGAAACTTTATAAAACATCCACCTTTTAGACATAGGAAACACTATAGATGGTGTCCATGAGCTTTTAGCCAAGTTTTGAGATTATGATTAGATGGTATTTAATATTAGATTTTGTTGATCAAGGATAGAGATTGTAAAATAGAAAGTTTCTTATTTTAGTAACTTTATAAAACATCCATCTTTTAGACATAGGAAACCACATAGATGGTGTCAAGGAGTTTTTTGCAAAGTTTTGAGGTGGGGATGAGATGATATTGAATCTTAGATTTAGTTGATGAAGGATGGAGATTGAAAAATTAGAAAGTTTCTTATTTTTGAAACTTTATAAGACATCAATATTTTAGACATAGGAAACCCAAAAGATGGTGTCGAGGAGCTTTTAGCCAAGTTTTGAGATGTGGATGAGATGATATTAAATTTTAGAATTAGTTTATAAAGGATGGAGATTGAAAAAATAGAAAGTTTCTTATTTTATAAACTTTACAAAACATCCATCTTTTAGACTTAAGAAACCCTATATATGGTGTCAAGGAACTTTTAGCTGAGTTTTGAGATGAGGATGAGATGATATTGATTCTTAGATTTAGTTGATGAAGAATATAGATTTAAAAAATAGATGATTTCTTATTTTTGAAACTTTGTAAGACATTTATCTTTTAGCAAAGGAAACCTTAGGGATGGTGTCAAGGAGCTTTTAGCCAAGTTTTGAGATGAGGATGAGATGGTATTGAATCTTAGATTGAGTTGATAAAGGATAGATATTGAAAAATAGAAAGTTTGTTATTGTAGAAAGCTTAAAAAACATCCATCTTTTAGACATATGAGACTTTAGAGACGGTGTCAATGAGCTTTTAGCCATGTTTTGGGATGAGGATGAGAGGGTATTGAATTTTAGATTTAGTTGATTAATGATGGAGATTGTAAAAATAGAAAGTTTCTTATTTTAGAAACTTTATCAAACATCCATCTTTTAGACATAAGAAACCCTAAAGATGATATCAAGGAGCATTTAGCCAAGTTTTGGGATAAGAATGAGTGGGTATTGAATCTTAGATTTAGTTGATGAATGATGGATATTGAAAAAATAGAGAGTTTCTTATTTTAGAAAATTTATAAAATATCAATCTTTTAAACTTAGTAAATCGTAAAGATGGTGTCAAGGAGCTTTTTGCTTAGTTCTGAGATGAGGATGCGATGATATTGAATCTTAGATTTAGTTGATGATGGATAGAGATTGAAAAAATATAAAGTTTCTTATTTTAGAAACTTTATAAAACAAACATCTTTTAGATATAAGAAAACCAAGATAAGCTGTCAAGGTGCTTTTGTTGATAGAGATTGAAAAACAAAAAGTTTCTTATTTTAGAAACTTTATAAAACATCCACCTTTTATACATAGGAAACACTATAAATGGTGTCCATTAGCTTTTAGCCAAGTTTTGAGATTATTATTAGATGGTATTGAATATTAGATTTTGTTGATCAAGAATAGAGATTGTAAAATAGAAAGTTTCTTATTTTAGTAACTTTATAAAACATCCATCTTTTAGACATAGGAAACCCCATAGATGGTGTGAAGGAGCTTTTTGCAAAGTTTTGAGGTGGGGATGAGATGATATTGAATCTTAGATTTAGTTGATGAAGGATAGAGATTGAAAAATTAGAAAGTTTCTTATTTTTGAAACTTTATAAGACATCAATATTTTAGATATAGGAAACCCAAAAGATGGCGTCGAGGAGCTTTTAGCCAAGTTTTGAGATGTGGATGAGATGGTATTAAATTTTAGAATTAGTTTATAAAGGATGGAGATTGAAAAAATAGAAAGTTTTTCATTTTAGAAACTTTACAAAACATCCATCTTTTAGACATAAGAAACCCTATATATGGTGTCAAGGAACTTTTAGCTGAGTTTTGAGATGAGGATGAGATGATATTGATTCTTAGATTTAGTTCATGAAGAATAGAGATTTAAAAAATAGATGGTTTCTTATTTTAGAAACTTTGTAAGACATCTATCTTTTAGCAAAGGAAACCTTAGGGATGGTGTGAAGGAGCTTTTAGCCAAGTTTTGAGCTGAGGATGAGATGGTATTGAATCTTAGATTCAGTTGATAAATAATAGAGATTGAAAAAATAGAAAGTTTGTTATTTTAGAAAGCTTAAAAAACATCCATCTTTTAGACATATGAGACCCTAGAGACGGTGTCAATGAGCTTTTAGCCATGTTTTGGGATGAGGATGAGATGGTATTGAATCTTAGATTTAGTTGATTAATGATGGAGATTGTAAAAATAGAAAGTTTCTTATTTTAGAAACTTTATCAAACATCCATCTTTTAGACATAAGAAACCCTAGAGATGATATCAACGAGCATTTAGCCAAGTTTTGGGATAAGAATGAGTGGGTATTGAATCTTAGATTTAATTGATGAATGATGGATATTGAAAAAAAAGAGAGTTTCTTATTTTAGAAAATTTATAAAATATCAATCTTTTAAACTTAATAAATCGTAAAGATGGTGTCAATGAGCTTTTTGCTTAGTTCTGAGATGAGGATGCGATGGTATTGAATCTTAGATTTAGTTGATGATGGATAGAGTTTGAAAAAATATAAAGTTTCTTATTTTAGAAACTTTATAAAACAAACACCTTTTAGATATAAGAAAACCAAGATATGCTGTCAAGGTGCTTTTGTTGATAAAGATTGAAAAACAGAAAGTTTCTTATTTTAGAAACTTTATAAAACATCCGCCTTTTAAACATAGGAAACACTGTACGTGGTGTCCATGAGCTTTTAGCTAAGTTTTGAGATTATGATTAGATGGTATTGAATATTAGATTTTGTTGATCAAGGATAGAGATTGTAAAATAGAAAGTTTCTTATTTTAGTTACTTTATAAAACATCCATCTTTTAGACATAGGAAACCCCATAGATGGTGTGAAGGAGCTTTTTGCAAAGTTTTGAGGTGGGGATGAGATGATATTGAATCTTAGATTTAGTTGATGAAGGATGGAGAATGAAAAATTAGAAAGTTTCTTATTTTTGAAACTTTATAAGACATCAATATTTTAGACATAGGAAACCCAAAAGATGGTGTCGAGGAGATTTTAGCCAAGTTTTGAGATGTGGATGAGATGGTATTGAATTTTAGAATTAGTTTATAAATGATGGAGATTGAAAAAATAGAGAGTTTCTTATTTTAGAAACTTTACAAAACATCCATCTTTTAGACATAGGAAACCCTATATATGGTGTCAAGGAACTTTTAGCTGAGTTTTGAGATGAGGATGAGATGATATTGAATCTTAGATTTAGTTGATGAAGAATAGACTTTTAAAAAATATATGGTTTCTTATTTTAGAAACTTTGTAAGACATCTATCTTTTAGCAAAGGAAACCTTAGGGATGGTGTCAAGGAGCTTTTAGCCAAGTTTTGAGATGATGATGAGATGGTATTGAATCTTAGAATCAGTTGATAAAGGATAGAGATTGAAAAAATAGAAAGTTTGTTATTGTAGAAAGCTTAAAAAACATCCATCTTTTAGACATATGAGACCCTAGAGACGGTGTCAATGAGCTTTTAGCCATGTTTTGGGATGAGGATGAGAGGGTATTGACTCTTAGATTTAGTTGATTAATGATGGAGATTGTAAAAATAGAAAGTTTCTTATTTTAGAAACTTTATCAAACATCCATCTTTTAGACATAAGAAACCCTAGAGATGATATCAACGAGTATTTAGCCAAGTTTTGGGATAAGAATGAGTGGGTATTGAATCTTAGATCTAGTTGATGAAAGATGGATATTGAAAAAATAGAGAGTTTCTTATTTTAGAAAATTTAGAAAATATCAATCTTTTAAACTTAGTAAATCGTAAAGATTGTGTCAATGAGCTTTTTGCTTAGTTCTGAGATGAGGATGCGATGGTATTGAATCTTAGATTTAGTTGATGATGGATAGAGATTGAAAAAATATAAAGTTTCTTATTTTAGAAACTTTATAAAACAAACATCTTTTAGATATAAGAAAACCAAGATATGCTGTCAAGGTGCTTTTGTTGATAGAGATTGAAAAACAGAAAGTTTCTTATTTTAGAAACTTTATAAAACATCCACCTTTTAGACATAGGAAACACTATAGATGGTGTCCATGAGCTTTTAGCCAAGTTTTGAGATTATGATTAGATGGTATTGAATATTAGATTTTGTTGATCAAGGATAGAGATTGTAAAATAGAAAGTTTCTTATTTTAGTAACTTTATAAAACATCCATCTTTTAGACATAGGAAACCACATAGATGGTGTCAAGGAGTTTTTTGCAAAGTTTTGAGCTGGGGATGAGATAATATTGAATCTTAGATTTAGTTGATGAAGGATGGAGATTGAAAAATTAGAAAGTTTCTTATTTTTGAAACTTTATAAGACATCAATATTTTAGACATAGGAAACCCAAAAGATGGTGTCGAGGAGCTTTTAGCCAAGTTTTGAGATGTGGATGAGATGATATTAAATTTTAGAATTAGTTTATAAAGGATGGAGATTGAAAAAATAGAAAGTTTCTTATTTTATAAACTTTACAAAACATCCATCTTTTAGACATAAGAAACCCTATATATGGTGTCAAGGAACTTTTAGCTGAGTTTTGAGATGAGGATGAGATGATATTGATTCTTAGATTTAGTTGATGAAGAATATAGATTTAAAAAATAGATGATTTCTTATTTTTGAAACTTTGTAAGACATTTATCTTTTAGCAAAGGAAACCTTAGGGATGGTGTCAAGGAGCTTTTAGCCAAGTTTTGAGATGAGGATGAGATGGTATTGAATCTTAGATTGAGTTGATAAAGGATAGATATTGAAAAATAGAAAGTTTGTTATTGTAGAAAGCTTCAAAAAACATCCATCTTTTAGACATATGAGACTTTAGAGACGGTGTCAATGAGCTTTTAGCCATGTTTTGGGATGAGGATGAGAGGGTATTGAATTTTAGATTTAGTTGATTAATGATGGAGATTGTAAAAATAGAAAGTTTCTTATTTTAGAAACTTTATCAAACATCCATCTTTTAGACATAAGAAACCCTAAAGATGATATCAAGGAGCATTTAGCCAAGTTTTGGGATAAGAATGAGTGGGTATTGAATCTTAGATTTAGTTGATGAATGATGGATATTGAAAAAATAGAGAGTTTCTTATTTTAGAAACTTTATAAAATATCAATCTTTTAAACTTAGTAAATCGTAAAGATGGTGTCAAGGAGCTTTTTGCTTAGTTCTGAGATGAGGATGCGATGGTATTGAATCTTAGATTTAGTTGATGATGGGTTGAGATTGAAAAAATAGAAAGTTTCGTACTTTAGAAACTTTATAAAACAAACATCTTTTAGGTAAAAGAAAACCAAGATATGCTGTCAAGGTGCTTTTGTTGATTGAGATTGAAAAACAGAAAGTTTCTTATTTTAGAAACTTTATAAAACATCCACCGTTTAGACATTGGAAACACTATACGTGGTGTCCATGAGCTTTTAGCCAAGTTTTGAGATTATGATTAGATGGTATTGAATATTAGATTTTGTTGATCAAGGATAGAGATTGTAAAATAGAAAGTTTCTTATTTTAGTAAGTTTATAAAACATCCATCTTTTAGACATAGGAAACCACATAGATGGTGTCAAGGAGCTTTTTGCAAAGTTTTGAGGTGGGGATGAGATGATATTGAATCTTAGATTTAGTTGATAAATGATGGAGATTGAAAAATTAGAAAGTTTCTTATTTTTGAAACTTTATAAGACATAAATATTTTAGACATAGGAAACCCAAAAGATGGTGTCGAGGAGCTTTTAGCCAAGTTTTGAGATGTGTTGATGATGGTATTAAATTTTAGAATTAGTTTATAAAGGATGGAGATTGAAAAAATAGAAAGTTTCTTATTTTAGAAACTTTACAAAACATCCATCTTATAGACATAAGAAACCTTGTATATGGTGTCAAGGAACTTTTAGCTGAGTTTTGAGATGAGGATGAGATGATATTGATTCTTAGATTTAGTTGATGAAGAATAGAGATTTAAAAAATAGATGGTTTCTTGCTTTAGAAACTTTGTAAGACATCTATCTTTTAGCAAAGGAAACCTTAGGGATGGTGTCAAGGAGCTTTTAGCCAAGTTTTGAGATTACAATGAGATGGTATTGAATCTTAGATTGAGTTGATAAAGGATAGAGATTCAAAAAATAGAAAGTTTGTTATTATAGAAAGCTTAAAAAACATCCATCTTTTAGACATATGAGACCCTAGAGACGGTGGCAATGAGCTTTTAGCCATGTTTTGGGATGAGGATGAGAGGGTATTGAATTTTAGATTTAGTTGATTAATGATGGAGATTGTAAAAATAGAAAGTTTCTTATTTTAGAAACTTTATCAAACATCCATCTTTTAGACATAAGAAACCCTAGAGGTGATATCAACGAGCATTTAGCCAAGTTTTGGGATAAGAATGGGTGGGTATTGAATCTTAGATTTAGTTGATGAATGATGGATATTGAAAAAATAGAGAGTTTCCTGTTGACCCCGATCCCGAGGACGAATGAGCGAGGGACACGAGATCCCGCGCCGATCCTCTAAGATCTCCACAATGTGAAGGAGAGCTCTACCAAGGAACTCTCGAAATGGTGCCACTCACAGCATGGGTGGCGATATAAGTGAGATACCTCTCGATTCCAGGACTAGCTCGGAACCCAGATGTACCTATAACAAAGAAGAGTCGCCATCCAGGGAAGTAGGCCCTGGATCCCATGAAATGCTCTGTTGCAACGGATAACCAAAGATACAAAAGTCTGGGCCTGATGACGAATGAGGAAGGTGTTAAGCGCCCCCAATTCGCCCAAGTGCAAGCACCGGGTCTCTTATGCCATTTTTAATTAATTTTGACGAGTTTTGGGCTAAAATCATGTGAAATGGGAACGAGTATCCCCGAAGAGACGTCTATCTAAGCATGCATGACCCGGGGATGGGCAAAAGAAAATAGACATCCAAATCCTAACTCACCGCATCTACTCCTAACCCATCACATCTAGGAAAGCAGTAACATCCGCATGCACAGCTACAGCTAAGCAAGCAATATCAGATATGGTAAGCAGAAAAGCAGTAAACATCTACAGCTAAGCATATGATCATGATAAATAAGCAAATAAATGTCACAGCTAAGCATGTAAATAAGCATGTGAAACTAAACGCACAAGGAATAAGCAAGCTGAAAGTAAACACACAAGGAATCAAAGACAAACACACGATAAGCTAAAAGATGCGACGAAATAAAGGAATCAGAAAATAGACGGTATGCGCAGGCCCCAAAATGCCAGGGAAAATAAAAGGGAACGTACGATAGGCTCAGGGAGCGATTCTAATGAATCAAGCTCAGCGATCCTGATCCGCTAAAGATCAGATAAGTCTCACGATCGTCATAGCCTATCGTTGGGCTCAGCGAGGACAATCCCTGTAAAGGGGCCACGCTACGTCGTCGCCCGTCCCAAAACCCGATAAAACGTCGGAAAACCGATAAAACCGGCAAACCACGATCAAAATTGGAAATGAAATGAAAGGAAGGCTCCGAGTGACCTGGCAATCACCATCCTTGCCCATTTTGTTTTTTTTTTTGTTGTGAAAGGTTTGAAAGATTTTTTGGATGCTTGAATGATTTTTTTTGTTTTTGAAGGGTTTAAATGATTTTATTGAAAAGTTTGACTGAACTTGGGATGACGATCCCAAGCTGCCTACGTACCCTGTGAAAAGGGATCAAGCCAATGTAGTTCGAAACAGCTTTTCGAAAAACGCTTTTGTTGTTTTTGAATTTTTGATTGTTTTGGATTTTTGGTTATTTGATTTTTATGTGTTTTTGTCTATCCCTTTTGATTAAAAAAAGGGGTTTTTGGCTCAAGAGGTTGCCGTCCGTCATAGCCTAAACCCGATGGAAACTCCGAAAATCGATGAAGATCTCGAAAATCGAATGAAATCCCGAAACGCAGGAACTCGAAGGAGAAAACGGAACGGAAGGAGCCCCAAAATGAAAGAAAATCCCAAACTCTAAGGAAAGTCGAAAGCGAGGCAAAGGAAGAGTATTACCTGTTTGGAGGGAAATTGCCAATGCAGAGGATTCCTTGGAACTTTAGTGTCGGCACCGGAAATGGTGGCCGAGCATCTCCCGGATTGTGACGGTGCCGGATCTAAGCGGGAATTGTCGAAGTTTCTGATCCGATGACAAGATTGATGAATCGATTGCTGGAATTTTCAAGGATTGTTGGAATGAATGGCGAGGCGGCTTCGATGGTACAGTTGAAATAGAGAGTTAAATCTGATGGGGAGATGGGGCCTCGGTGGATGAAACGGGGTTGATCGGAGAGTGTCCAGAAAGTGGAGCTCGAGCTCCCCTTCGGAAAATGCTTTTTTTTTTATTATATATATATATATATATATATATATATATTTTATATATAAAAAAATGAGCCCCTCTTCTCTCCCTCTCTCTCTTTCTCTGTTTTTCCTTTTTTTTTTTGAAAAATGGGAGGTAGCGGTGGTGAAGGGGAAGATCGGCCGGCCGGAGGTGGTCCGGCGGTTGGTGGTGGCGCGGTGGAGCTCGAGTTCCCTCCCTCTCTGTCTCTCTCTGTTTCTTTTTTTTTTTTTTTGAAAAGGAGAAGGGGTTTAAGGATTATGGGTTTGGGTTTTCGAAATGTGATTGGGGTGGAAATGGGTTGCGATTTTGGAGGTGGGGATTGGAGGAGATGAGGGTGGGAGAGGGTTTTCGAATGGGTGGTGGTGGTGGTGGTTCGGTGGAGGTGAGTGGGGGTGTGGGTTTCGGATCTGCAGAGGTGATGGAACGGGGAAGGTAGATTTGGGTTTCGATTTTTTTGAGGTATAGACAAAGGGGTTTCGGTTTTGGGGTTGAGGGTGGTGGAGGTGAAGAATGGGAGGGGATTTTCGAAGGGTGGTGTTAGGGTGAAAATGGGTTTTGGGTTTCGGGTTGGAGGTTGAGGGTGGTGGCTGGTGGTGGTGCGGCGGCTATGGAGGTGGAAGATCGGTTTTGGGTTTCGGGTTTGAGGTTGAGGATGGTGGCTGGAGGTGGTGGATGTCGGTGGTGGAGAAGGGTGATGGTGGGTTTGATGGGTTTTGGGTAGGGAAATGGTGTTGGCGGAGGTGGTGGATGTCGGTGGTGGTGGTTGGAGAGGATGGTGGTTGTGGATGACGGTGGTGGTGGAGATGATGGCCGGAGGTGGCTCGGCTCCCTCCGTCTCTCTGCTTTTTCCTCTCTCTGTTTTCTTCCTCTTCTTGTTTGTTTTTTATGATGGTGGTGGAGCTGAGGGTGGCGGTGGTGGATGACGGTGGTGGTGGAGGTGACAGAGAGGATGGTGGTGGTCAATGGTGGCCGTGGAATGGGTGGAGAAGATGCGATGGAAGGGTTGGAAGTGGAGATGAGGGTGGCTGATGTTGGTGGTTAGTGGAGGTGGGTGTAAGAGAGGGTGAAGATGGGTTCGGCTGGCAGTGGTGGTGAAGAGGAGGGGGTTTAATGGAGGTGGCGGCTCGGTGGTGGTGAGGATGGTGGCGATGCCGGCGGGGAGGGATCTGGCGGCAGAGAGGGTGACTGGTAGGGATGGTGGAGGCAGTGGTGGTGGCCGGAATCCGATTGGGTGGCCGGGAAATGGATTTGGGGGTGGGTTTGGTGGTGATGGCCGCCGGGGAGTCGCCTTGCCGGAGGTGGTGGCCGGAATCCGGTTGGGTGGCCAGCGACTCCCTCTCTTCCCCCTTTCTTTTTTTCTGCTGTTCCTTCTTCACCAGGGAGATCAGAGCCGCTGCTCTTGAGCAGGGGAGGCTCATCATGAGGAGAGGAAATCATGAGTTCTTGTCCCCCCTTTGTCCCCCCATTGCTTCTTAATTATTTGCCCAAAAATCATCATTCCACATCGGATACCAAAATAAAACCAAGAGATACTCATTGCTTGGGAGTTTTAAATCGAAAGAAAATGATGATGCTTTCCTCTTTGACCATAGAATAATTCGGTGGGCCCTTTCACTTGCATATTAGTAGACCCCACTATCTACTTAATTAGGAAAACACAATTATATTTAATGGGCACACCCTCACTTGGTAATTGCACACTCATAAACAAGGGGTTGATATTGACACACTCATTTTGCTCTTTTCTCATTCTCCCATGACGCAAGAAAAAAATGGAAGCTGATATCCACACACCCATATTTGACAAAGGCACAAACTCTGCTTGTCCTTTCTTCAAATTTTTGCCCGAATTAATTATAATTTTGCAAGGTTTCAGACACTTCGGGAACTTGAGACTGACTTTGATTCTTAGGGACTTCGAAGTTGGTTCCGAGACTCAGATTTCGGGATTTATTCAATTTTTTTGGAGAATTTTTGGGTCAAGTCAAAATGGGGTGTCTACAGTTTCTTATTTTAGAAACTTTATAAAATATCAATCTTTTAAACTTAGTAAATCATAAAGATGGTGTCAAGAAGCTTTTTGCTTAGTTCTGAGATGAGGATGCGATGGTATTGAATCTTAGATTTAGTTGATGATGGATAGAGATTGAAAAAATAGAAAGTTTCTTATTTTAGAAACTTTATAAAACAAACATCTTTCAGATAAAAGAAAACCAAGATATGCTGTCAAGGTGCTTTTGTTGATAGAGATTGAGAAACAGAAAGTTTCTTATTTTAGAAACTTTATAAAACATCCGCCTTTTAGACATAGGAAACACTATACGTGGTGTCCATGAGCTTTTAGCCAAGTTTTGAGATTATGATTAGATGGTATTGAATATTAGATTTTGTTGATCAAGGATAGAGATTGTAAAATAGAAAGTTTCTTATTTTAGTAACTTTATAAAACATCCATCTTTTAGACATAGGAAACCCCATAGATGGTGTGAAGGAGCTTTTTGCAAAGTTTTGAGGTGGGGATGAGATGATATTGAATCTTAGATTTAGTTGATGAAGGATGGAGAATGAAAAATTTGAAAGTTTCTTATTTTTGAAACTTTATAAGACATCAATATTTTAGACATAGGAAACCCAAATGATGGTGCCGAGGAGCTTTTAGCCAAGTTTTGAGATGTGGATGAGATGGTATTGAATTTTAGAATTAGTTTATAAAGGATGGAGATTGAAAAAATAGAGAGTTTCTTATTTTAGAAACTTTACAAAACATCAATCTTTTAGACATAAGAAACCCTATATATGGTGTCAAGGAACTTTTAGCTGAGTTTTGAGATGAGGATGAGATGATATTGATTCTTAGATTTAGTTGATGAAGAATAGAGATTTAAAAAATAGATGGTTTCTTATTTTAGAAACTTTGTAAGACATCTATCTTTTAGCAAAGGAAACCTTAGGGATGGTGTCAAGGAGCTTTTAGCCAAGTTTTGAGATGACGATGAGATGGTATTGAATCTTAGATTGAGTTGATAAAGGATAGAGAATGAAAAAATAGAAAGTTTGTTATTGTAGAAAGCATAAAAAACATCAATCTTTTAGACATATGAGACCCTAGAGACGGTGTCAATGAGCTTTTAGCCATGTTTTGGGATGAGGATGAGAGGGTATTGAATCTTAGATTTAGTTGATTAATGATGGAGATTGTAAAAATAGAAAGTTTCTTATTTTAGAAACTTTATCAAACATCCATCTTTTAGACATAAGAAACCCTAGAGATGATATCAACGAGCATTTAGCCAAGTTTTGGGATAAGAATGAGTGGGTATTGAATCTTAGATTTAGTTGATGAATGATGGATATTGAAAAAATAGAGAGTTTCTTATTTTAGAAACTTTTTTTTTTGGTTGGCTTATTTTAGAAACTTTATAAAATATCAATCTTTTAAACTTAGTAAATCGTAAATATGGTGTCAAGGTGCTTTTTGCTTAGTTCTGAGATGAGGATGCGATGGTATTGAATCTTAGATTTAGTTGATGATGGATAGAGATTGAAAAAATAGAAAGTTTCTTATTTTAGAAACTTTATAAAACAAACATCTTTTAGATATAAGAAAACCAAGATATGCTGTCAAGGTGCTTTTGTTGATAGAGATTGAAAAACAGAAAGTTTTTTATTTTAGAAACTTTATAAAACATCAACCTTTTAGACATAGGAAACACTATACGTGGTGTCCATGAGCTTTTATCCAAGTTTGGAGATTATGATTAGATGGTATTGAATATTATATTTTGTTGATCAAGGATAGAGATTGTAAAATAGAAAGTTTCTTATTTTAGTAACTTTATAAAACATCCATCTTTTAGACATAGGAAACCCCATAGATGGTGTGAAGGAGCTTTTTGCAAAGTTTTGAGGTGGGGATGAGATGATATTGAATCTTAGATTTAGTTGATAAAGGATGGGGAATGAAAAATTAGAAAGTTTCTTATTTTTGAAACTTTATAAGACATCAATATTTCAGACATAGGAAACCCAAAAGATGGTGTCGAGGAGCTTTTAGCTAAGTTTTGAGATGTGGATGAGATGATATTGAATTTTAGAATTAGTTTATAAAGGATGGAGATTGAAAAAATAGAGAGTTTCTTATTTTAGAAACTTTACAAAACATCCATCTTTTAGACATAGGAAACTCTATATAAGGTGTCAAGGAACTTTTAGCTGAGTTTTGAGATGAGGATGAGATGATATTGAATCTTAGATTTAGTTGATGAAGAATAGAGATTTAAAAAATATATGGTTTCTTATTTTAGAAACTTTGTAAGACATCTATCTTTTAGCAAATGAAACCTTAGGGATGGTGTCAAGGAGCTTTTAGCCAAGTTTTGAGATAACGATGAGATAGTATTGAATCTTAGATTCAGTTGATAAAGGATAGATATTGAAAAAATAGAAAGTTTGTTATTGTAGAAAGCTTAAAAAACATCCATCTTTTAGACATATGAGACCCTAGAGACGGTGTCAATGAGCTTTTAGCCATGTTTTGGGATGAGGATGAGAGGGTATTGAATCTTAGATTTAGTTGATTAATGATGGAGATTGTAAAAATAGAAAGTTTCTTATTTTAGAAACTTTATCAAACATCCATCTTTTAGACATAAGAAACCCTAGAGATGATATCAACGAGCATTTAGCCAAGTTTTGGGATAAGAATGAGTGGGTATTGAATCTTAGATTTAGTTGATGAATGATGGATATTGAAAAAATAGAGAGTTTCTTATTTTAGAAAATTTATAAAATATCAATCTTTTAAACTTAGTAAATCGTAAAGATGGTGTCAAGGAGCTTTTTGCTTAGTTCTGAGATGAGGATGCGATGGTATTGAATCTTAGATTTAGTTGATGATGGATAGAGATTGAAAAAATATAAAGTTTCTTATTTTAGAAACTTTATAAAACAAACATCTTTTAGATATAAGAAAACCAAGATATACTGTCAAGGTGCTTTTGTTGATAGAGATTGAAAAACAGGAAGTTTCTTATTTTAGAAACTTTATAAAACATCCACCTTTTAGACATAGGAAACACTATAGATGGTGTCCATGAGCTTTTAGACAAGTTTTGAGATTATGATTAGATGGTATTGAATATTAGATTTTGTTGATCAAGGATAGAGATTGTAAAATAGAAAGTTTCTTATTTTAGTAACTTTATAAAACATCCATCTTTTAGGCATAGGAAACCCCATAGATGGTGTCAAGGAGATTTTTGCAAAATTTTTGAGGTGGGGATGAGATGATATTGAATCTTAGATTTAGTTGATGAAGGATTGAGATTGAAAAATTAGAAAGTTTCTTATTTTTGAAACTTTATAAGACATCAATATTTTAGACATAGGAAACACAAAAGATGCTGTCAAGGAGCTTTTAGCCAAGTTTTGAGATGTGGATGAGATGGTATTGAATTTTAGAATTAGTTTATAAAGGATGGAGATTGAAAAAATAGAAAGTTTCTTATTTTAGAAACTTTACAAAACATCCATCTTTTAGACATAGGAAACCCTATATATGGTGTCAAGGAACTTTTAGCTGAGTTTTGAGATGAGGATGAGATGATATTGAATCTTAGATTTAGTTGATGAAGAATAGAGATTTAAAAAATAGATGGTTTCTTGCTTTAGAAACTTTGTAAGACATCTATCTTTTAGCAAAGGAAACCTTAGGGATGGTGTCAAGGAGCTTTTAGCCAAGTTTTGAGATGACGATGAGATGGTATTGAATCTTAGATTGAGTTGATAAAGGATAGAGATTGAAAAAATAGAAAGTTTGTTATTGTAGAAAGCTTAAAAAACATCCATCTTTTAGACATATGAGACCCTAGAGACGGTGTCAATGAGCTTTTAGCCATGTTTTGGGATGAGGATGACAGGGTATTGAATCTTAGATTTAGTTGATTAATGATGGAGATTGTAAAAATAGAAAGTTTCTTATTTTAGAAACTTTATCAAACATCCATCTTTTAGACATAAGAAACCCTAGAGATGATATCAACGAGCATTTAGCCAAGTTTTGGGATAAGAATGAGTGGGTATTGAATCTTAGATTTAATTGATGAATGATGAATATTGAAAGAATAGAGAGTTTCTTATTTTAAAAACTTTTTTTTTGTTGGCTTATTTTAGAAACTTTATAAAATATCAATCTTTTAAACTTAGTAAATCGTAAAGATGGTGTCAAGGAGCTTTTTGCTTAGTTCTGAGATGAGGATGCGATGGTATTGAATCTTAGATTTAGTTGATGATGGATAGAGATTGAAAAAATAGAAAGTTTCTTATTTTAGAAACTTTATAAAACAAACATCTTTTAGATATAAGAAAACCAAGATATGCTGTCAAGGTGCTTTTGTTGATAGAGATTGAAAAACAGAAAGTTTTTTATTTTAGAAACTTTATAAAACATCCACCTTTTAGACATAGGAATCACTATAGATGGTCTCCATCAGCTTTTAGCCAAGTTTTGAGATTATGATTAGATGGCAATGAATATTAGATTTTGTTAATAAAGGATAGAGTTGTAAAGTAGAAAGTTTCTTATTTTAGTAACTTTATAAAACATCCATCTTTTAGACATAGGAAACCCCATAGATGGTGTGAACGAGCTTTTTGCAATTTTTTGAGGTAGGGATGAGAAGATATTGAATCTTAGATTTAGTTGATGAAGGATGGAGATTGAAAAATTAGAAAGTTTCTTATTTTTGAAACTTTATAAGACATCAATATTTTAGACATAGGAAACCCAAAAGATGGTGTCGAGGAGATTTTAACCAAGTTTTGAGATGTGGATGAGATGGTATTGAATTTTAGAATTAGTTTATAAAGGATGGAGATTGAAAAAATAGACAGTTTCTTATTTTAGAGACTTTACAAAACATCCATCTTTTAGACATAGGAAACCCTATATTTGGTGTCAAGGAACATTTAGCTGAGTTTTGGGATGAGGATGAGATGATATTGAATCTTAGATTTAGTTGATGAAGAATAGAGATTTAAAAAATAGATGGTCTCTTATTTTAGAAACTTTGTAAGACATCTATCTTTTAGCAAAAGAAACCTTAGGGATGGTGTCAAGGAGCCTTTAGCCAAGTTTTGAGATGAGGATGAGATGGTATTGAATCTTAGATTCAGTTGATAAAGGATAGAGATTGAAAAAATAGAAAGTTTGTTATTGTAGAAAGCTTAAAAAACATACATCTTTTAGACATATGAGACCCTAGAGACGGTGTGAATGAGCTTTTAGCCATATTTTGGGATGAGGATGAGAGGGTATTGAATCTTAGATTTAGTTGATTAATGATGGAGATTGTAAAATAGAAAGTTTCTTATTTTAGAAACTTTTTTTTTTGGTTGGCTTATTTTAGAAACTTTATAAAATATCAATCTTTTAAACTTAGTAAATCGTAAATATGGTGTCAAGGAGCTTTTTGCTTAGTTCTGAGATGAGGATGCGATGGTATTGACTCTTAGATTTAGTTGATGATGGATAGAGATTGAAAAAATAGAAAGTTTCTTCTTTTAGAAACTTTATAAAACAAACATCTTTCAGATAAAAGAAAACCAAGATATGCTGTCAAGGTGCTTTTGTTGATAGAGATTGAGAAACAGAAAGTTTCTTATTTTAGAAACTTTATAAAACATCCGCCTTTTAGACATAGGAAACACTATACGTGGTGTCCATGAGCTTTTAGCCAAGTTTTGAGATTATGATTAGATGGTATTGAATATTAGATTTTGTTGATCAAGGATAGAGATTGTAAAATAGAAAGTTTCTTATTTTAGTAACTTTATAAAACATCCATCTTTTAGACATAGGAAACCCCATAGATGGTGTGAAGGAGCTTTTTGCAAAGTTTTGAGGTGGGGATGAGATGATATTGAATCTTAGATTTAGTTGATGAAGGATGGAGAATGAAAAATTTGAAAGTTTCTTATTTTTGAAACTTTATAAGACATCAATATTTTAGACATAGGAAACCCAAATGATGGTGCCGAGGATCTTTTAGCCAAGTTTTGAGATGTGGATGAGATGGTATTGAATTTTAGAATTAGTTTATAAAGGATGGAGATTGAAAAAATAGAGAGTTTCTTATTTTAGAAACTTTACAAAACATCCATCTTTTAGACATAAGAAACCCTATATATGGTGTCAAGGAACTTTTAGCTGAGTTTTGAGATGAGGATGAGATGATATTGATTCTTAGATTTAGTTGATGAAGAATAGAGATTTAAAAAATAGATGGTTTCTTATTTTAGAAACTTTGTAAGACATCTATCTTTTAGCAAAGGAAACCTTAGGGATGGTGTCAAGGAGCTTTTAGCCAAGTTTTGAGATGACGATGAGATGGTATTGAATCTTAGATTGAGTTGATAAAGGATAGAGATTGAAAAAATAGAAAGTTTGTTATTGTAGAAAGCATAAAAAACATCAATCTTTTAGACATATGAGACCCTAGAGACGGTGTCAATGAGCTTTTAGCCATGTTTTGGGATGAGGATGAGAGGGTATTGAATCATAGATTTAGTTGATTAATGATGGAGATTGTAAAATAGAAAGTTTCTTATTTTAAAAACATTATAAAACATCCATCTTTTAGACATAAGAAACCCTAGAGATGATATCAACAAGCATTAAGCCAAGTTTTGGGATAAGAATGAGTGGGTATTGAATATTAGATTTAGTTGATGAATGATGGATATTGAAAAAATAGAGAGTTTCTTATTTTAGAAAATTTATAAAATATCAATCTTTTAAACTTAGTAAATCGTAAAGATTGTGTGAAGGAGCTTTTTGCTTAGTTCTGAGATGAGGATGCGATGGTATTGAATCTTAGATTTAGTTGATGATGGATAGAGATTGAAAAAATAGAAAGTTTCTTATTTTAGAAACTTTATAAAACAAACATCTTTTAGATATAAAAAAACCAAGATATGCTGTCAAGGTGCTTTTGTTGATAGAGATTGAAAAACAGAAAGTTTTTTATTTTAGAAACTTTATAAAACATCAACCTTTTAGACATAGGAAACACTATACGTGGTGTCCATGAGCTTTTAGCCAAGTTTTGAGATTATGATTAGATGGTATTGAATATTAGATTTTGTTGATCAAGGATAGAGATTGTAAAATAGAAAGTTTCTTATTTTAGTAACTTTATAAAACATCCATCTTTTAGACATAGGAAACCCCATAGATGGTGTCAATGAGCTTTTTGCAAAGTTTTGAGGTGGGGAGGAGATGATATTGAATCTTTGATTTAGTTGATGAAGGATGGAGATTGAAAAATTAGAAAGTTTCTTATTTTTGAAACTTTATAAGACATCAATATTTTAGACATAGGAAACCCAAAAGATGGTGTCGAAGAGCCTTTAGCCAAGTTTTGAGATGTGGATGAGATGGTATTGAATTTTAGAATTAGTTTATAAAGGATGGAGATTGAAAAAATAGACAGTTTCTTATTTTAGAAACTTTACAAAACATCCATCTTTTAGACATAGGAAACCCTATATATGGTGTCAAGGAACTTTTAGCTGAGTTTTGAGATGAGGATGAGATGATACGAAATCTTAGATTTAGTTGATGAAGAATAGAGATTTAAAAAATTGATGGTTTCTTATTTTAGAAACTTTGTAAGACATCTATCTTTTAGCAAAGGAAACCTTAGGGATGGTGTGAAGGAGCTTTTAGCCAAGTTTTGAGATGAGGATGATATGATATTGAATCTTAGATTCAGTTGATAAAGGATAGAGATTGAAAAAATAGAAAGTTTGTTATTGTAGAAAGCTTAAAAAACATCCATCTTTTAGACATATGAGACCCTAGAGACGGTGTTAATGAGCTTTTAGCCATGTTTTGGGGTGAGGATGAGTGGGTATTGAATCTTAGATTTAGTTGATTAATGATGGAGATTGTAAAAATAGAAAGTTTCTTATTTTAGAAACTTTATCAAACATCCATCTTTTAGACATAAGAAACCCTAGAGATGATATCAACGAGCATTTAGCCAAGTTTTGGGATAAGAATGAGTGGGTATTGAATCTTAGATTTAGTTGATGAATGATGGATATTGAAAAAATAGAGAGTTTCTTATTTTAGAAAATTTATAAAATATCAATCTTTTAAACTTAGTAAATTGTAAAGATGGTGTCAAGGAGCTTTTTGCTTAGTTCTGAGATGAGGATGCGATGGTATTGAATCTTAGATTTAGTTGATGATGGATAGAGATTGAAAAAATATAAAGTTTCTTATTTTAGAAACTTTATAAAACAAACATCTTTTAGATATAAGAAAACCAAGATATGCTGTCAAGGTGCTTTTGTTGATAGAGATTGAAAAAGAGATAGTTTCTTATTTTAGAAACATTATAAAACATCCACCTTTTAGACATAGGAAACACTATAGATGGTGTCCATGAGGTTTTAGTCAAGTTTTGAGATTATAATTAGATGGTATTGAATATTAGATTTTGTTGATCAAGGATAGAGATTGTAAAATAGAAAGTTTCTTATTTTAGTAACTTTATAAAACATCCATCTTTTAGACATAGGAGACCCCATAGATGGTGTCAAGGAGCTTTTTGCAAAGTTTTGAGGTGGGGATGAGATGATATTAAATCTTAGATTTAGTTGATGAAGGATGGAAATTGAAAAATTAAAAAGTTTCTTATTTTTGAAACTTTATAAGACATCAATATTTTAGACATAGGAAACCCAAAAGATGGTGTCGAGGAGATTTTAGCCAAGTTTTGAGATGTGGATGAGATGGTATTGAATTTTAGAATTAGTTTATAAAGGATGGAGATTGAAAAAATAGACAGTTTCTTATTTTAGAAACTTTACAAAACATCCATCTTTTAGACATATGAGACCCTAGAGACGGTGTCAATGAGCTTTTAGCCATGTTTTGGGATGAGGATGAGAGGGTATTGAATCTTAGATTTAGTTGATTAATGATGGAGATTGTAAAATAGAAAGTTTCTTATTTTAAAAACTTTATAAAACAGCCTTCTTTTAGACATAAGAAACCCTAGAGATGATATCAACAAGCATTTAGCCAAGTTTTGGGATAAGAATGAGTGGGTATTGAATCTTAGATTTAGTTGATGAATGATGGATATTGATAAAATAGAGAGTTTGTTATTTTAGAAAATTTATAAAATATCAATCTTTTAAACTTAGTAAATTGTAAAGATGGTGTGAAGGAGCTTTTTGCTTAGTTCTGAGATAAGGATGCGATGGTATTGAATCTTAGATTTAGTTGATGATGGATAGAGATTGAAAAAATATAAAGTTTCTTATTTTAGAAACTTTATAAAACAAACATCTTTTAGATATAGGGAAAACCAAGATATGCTGTCAAGGGGCTTTTGTCGATAGAGATTGAAAAATAGAAAGTTTCTTATTTTAGAAACTTTATAAAACATCCACCTTTTAGACATAGGAAACACTATAGATGGTGTCAATGAGGTTTTAGCCAAGTTTTGAGATTATGATTAGATGGTATTGAATATTAGATTTTGCTGATCAAGGATAGAGATTGTAAAATAGAAAGTTTCTTATTTTAGAAACTTTATAAAACATCCATCTTTTAGACATATGAAACCCCATAGATGGTGTTAAGGAGCTTTTTGCAAAGTTTTGAGGTGGGGATGAGATGATATTGAATCTTAGATTTAGTTGATGAAGGATGGAGATTGAAAAATTAGAAAGTTTATTATTTTTGAAACTTTATAAGACATCAATATTTTAGACATAGGAAACCCAAAAGATGGTATCGAGGAGCTTTTAGCCAAGTTTTGAGATGTGGATGAGATGGTATTGAATTTTAGAATTAGTTTATAAAGGATGGAGATTGAAAAAATAGAGAGTTTCTTATTTTAGAAACTTTACAAAACATCCATCTTTTAGACATAGGAAACCCTATATATGGTGTCAAGGAACTTTTAGCTGAGTTTTGAGATGAGGATGAGATTA
This sequence comes from Tasmannia lanceolata, assembly GCF_043159265.1. NCBI lineage: Eukaryota > Viridiplantae > Streptophyta > Magnoliopsida > Canellales > Winteraceae > Tasmannia > Tasmannia lanceolata. The sequence continues at coordinate 32,380,974 of NW_027518697.1, read as the reverse complement.
TATGAAATCTTAGATTTAGTTGATGAAGAATAGAGATTTAAAAAATTGATGGTTTCTTATTTTAGAAACTTTGTAAGACATCTATCTTTTAGCAAAGGAAACCTTAGGGATGGTGTCAAGGAGCTTTTAGCCAAGTTTTGAGATGAGGATGATATGATATTGAATCTTAGATTCAGTTGATAAGGGACAGAGATTAAAAAAATAGAAAGTTTGTTATTGTAGAAAGCTTAAAAAACATCCACCTTTTAAACATATGAGACCCTAGAGACGGTGTTAATGAGCTTTTAGCCATGTTTTGGGGTGAGGATGAGAGGGTATTGAATCTTAGATTTAGTTGATTAATGATGGAGATTGTAAAAATAGAAAGTTTCTTATTTTAGAAACTTTATCAAACTTCCATCTTTTAGACATAAGAAACCCTAGAGATGATATCAACGAGCATTTAGCCAAGTTTTGGGATAAGAATGAGTGGGTATTGAATCTTAGATTTAGTTGATGAATGATGGATATTGAAAAAATAGAGAGTTTCTTATTTTAGAAAATTTATAAAATATCAATCTTTTAAACTTAGTAAATTGTAAAGATGGTGTCAAGGAGCTTTTTGCTTAGTTCTGAGATGAGGATCCGATGGTATTGAATCTTAGATTTAGTTGATGATTGATAGAGATTGAAAAAATATAAAGTTTCTTATTTTAGAAACTTTATAAAACAAACATCTTTTAGATATAAGAAAACAAAGAAATGCTGGCAAGGTGCTTTTGTTGATAGAGATTGAAAAAGAGATAGTTTCTTATTTTAGAAACTTTATAAAACATCCACCTTTTAGACATAGGAAACACTATAGATGGTGTCCATGAGGTTTTAGTCAAGTTTTGAGATTATGATTAGATGGTATTGAATATTAGATTTTGTTGATTAAGGATAGAGATTGTAAAATAGAAAGTTTCTTATTTTAGTAACTTTATAAAACATCCATCTTTTAGACATAAGAGACCCCATAGATGGTGTCAAGGAGCTTTTTGCAAAGTTTTGAGGTGGGGATTAGATGATATTGAATCTTAGATTTAGTTGATGAAGGATGGAGATTGAAAAATTAGAAAGTTTCTTATTTTTGAAACTTTATAAGACATCAATATTTTAGACATAGGAAACCCAAAAGATGGTGTCGAGGAGATTTTAGCCAAGTTTTGAGATGTGTATTAGATGGTATTTAATTTTAGAATTAGTTTATAAAGGATGGAGATTGAAAAAATAGACAGTTTCTTATTTTAGAAACTTTACAAAACATCCATCTTTTAAACATATGAGACACTAGAGACGGTGTCAATGTGCTTTTAGCCATGTTTTGGGATGAGGATGAGAGGGTATTGAATCTTAGATTTAGTTGATTAATGATGGAGATTGTAAAATAGAAAGTTTATTATTTTAAAAACTTTATAAAACATCCATCTTTTAGACATAAGAAACCCTAGAGATGATATCAACAAGCATTTGGCCAAGTTTTGGGAGAAGAATGAGTGGGTATTGAATCTTAGATTTAGTTGATGAATGATGGATATTGAAAAAATAGAGAGTTTGTTATTTTAGAAAATTTATAAAATATCAATCTTTTAAACTTAGTAAATCGTAAAGATGGTGTGAAGGAGCTTTTTGCTTAGTTCTGAGATGAGGATGCGATGGTATTGAATCTTAGATTTAGTTGATGATTGATAGAGATTGAAAAAATATAAAGTTTCTTATTTTAGAAACTTTATAAAACAAACATCTTTTAGATATAAGAAAACCAAGATATGCTGTCAAGGTGCTTTTGTCGATAGAGATTGAAAAATAGAAAGTTTCTTATTTTAGAAACTTTATAAAACATCCACCTTTTAGACATAGGAAACACTATAGATGGTGTCAATGAGGTTTTAGCCAAGTTTTGAGATTATGATTAGATGGTATTGAATATTAGATTTTGTTGATCAAGGATAGAGATTGTAAAATAGAAAGTTTCTTATTTTAGAAACTTTATAAAACATCCTTCTTTTAGACATATGAAACCCCATAGATGGTGTTAAGGAGCTTTTTGCAAAGTTTTGAGGTGGGGATGAGATGATATTGAATCTTAGATTTAGTTGATGAAGGATGGAGATTGAAAAATTAGAAAGTTTATTATTTTTGAAACTTTATAAGACATCAATATTTTAGACATAGGAAACCCAAAAGATGGTATCGAGGAGCTTTTAGCCAAGTTTTGAGATGTGGATGAGATGGTATTGAATTTTAGAATTAGTTTATAAAGGATGGAGATTGAAAAAATAGAGAGTTTCTTATTGTAGAAACTTTACAAAAAACATCCATATTTTAGACATAGGAAACTCTATATATGGTGTCAAGGAACTTTTAGCTGAGTTTTGAGATGAGGATGAGATGATATTGAATCTTAGATTTAGTTGATGAAGAATAGAGATTTAAAAAATATGTGGTTTCTTATTTTAGAAACTTTGTAAGACATCTATCTTTTAGCAAAGGAAACCTTAGGGATGGTGTCAAGGAGCTTTTAGCCAAGTTTTGAGATGAGGATGAGATGGTATTGAATCTTAGATTCAGTTGATAAAGGATAGAAATTGAAAAAATAGAAAGTTTGTTATTGTAGAAAGCTTAAAAAAATCCATCTTTTAGACATATGAGACCCTAGAGACGGTGTCAATGAGCTTTTAGCCATGTTTTGGGATGAGGATGAGAGGGTATTGAATCTTAGATTTAGTTGATTAATGATGGAGATTGTAAAATAGAAAGTTTCTTATTTTAAAAACTTTATAAAACAGCCTTCTTTTAGACATAAGAAACCCTAGAGATGATATCAACAAGCATTTAGCCAAGTTTTGGGATAAGAATGAGTGGGTATTGAATCTTAGATTTAGTTGATGAATGATGGATATTGAAAAAATAGAGAGTTTGTTATTTTAGAAAATTTATAAAATATCAATCTTTTAAACTTAGTAAATTGTAAAGATGGTGTGAAGGAGCTTTTTGCTTAGTTCTGAGATAAGGATGCGATGGTATTGAATCTTAGATTTAGTTGATGATGGATAGAGATTGAAAAAATATAAAGTTTCTTATTTTAGAAACTTTATAAAACAAACATCTTTTAGATATAGGAAAAACCAAGATATGCTGTCAAGGGGCTTTTGTCGATAGAGATTGAAAAATAGAAAGTTTCTTATTTTAGAAACTTTATAAAACATCCACCTTTTAGACATAGGAAACACTATAGATGGTGTCAATGAGGTTTTAGCCAAGTTTTGAGATTATGATTAGATGGTATTGAATATTAGATTTTGCTGGTCAAGGATAGAGATTGTAAAATAGAAAGTTTCTTATTTTAGAAACTTTATAAAACATCCATCTTTTAGACATATGAAACCCCATAGATGGTGTTAAGGAGCTTTTTGCAAAGTTTTGAGGTGGGGATGAGATGATATTGAATCTTAGATTTAGTTGATGAAGGATGGTGATTGAAAAATTAGAAAGTTTATTATTTTTGAAACTTTATAAGACATCAATATTTTAGACATAGGAAACCCAAAAGATGGTATCGAGGAGCTTTTAGCCAAGTTTTGAGATGTGGATGAGATGGTATTGAATTTTAGAATTAGTTTATAAAGGATGGAGATTGAAAAAATAGAGAGTTTCTTATTTTAGAAACTTTACAAAACATCCATCTTTTAGACATAGGAAACCCTATATATGGTGTCAAGGAACTTTTAGCTGAGTTTTGAGATGAGGATGAGATTATATGAAATCTTAGATTTAGTTGATGAAGAATAGAGATTTAAAAAATTGATGGTTTCTTATTTTAGAAACTTTGTAAGACATCTATCTTTTAGCAAAGGAAACCTTAGGGATGGTGTCAAGGAGCTTTTAGCCAAGTTTTGAGATGAGGATGATATGATATTGAATCTTAGATTCAGTTGATAAGGGACAGAGATTAAAAAAATAGAAAGTTTGTTATTGTAGAAAGCTTAAAAAACATCCATCTTTTAAACATATGAGACCTAGAGACGGTGTTAATGAGCTTTTAGCCATGTTTTGGGGTGAGTATGAGAGGGTATTGAATCTTAGATTTAGTTGATTAATGATGGAGATTGTAAAAATAGAAAGTTTCTTATTTTAGAAACTTTATCAAACTTCCATCTTTTAGACATAAGAAACCCTAGAGATGATATCAACGAGCATTTAGCCAAGTTTTGGGATAAGAATGAGTGGGTATTGAATCTTAGATTTAGTTGATGAATGATGGATATTGAAAAAATAGAGAGTTTCTTATTTTAGAAAATTTATAAAATATCAATCTTTTAAACTTAGTAAATTGTAAAGATGGTGTCAAGGAGCTTTTTGCTTAGTTCTGAGCTGAGGATGCGATGGTATTGAATCTTAGATTTAGTTGATGATTGATAGAGATTGAAAAAATATAAAGTTTCTTATTTTAGAAACTTTATAAAACAAACATCTTTTAGATATAAGAAAACAAAGAAATGCTGGCAAGGTGCTTTTGTTGATAGAGATTGAAAAAGAGATAGTTTCTTATTTTAAAAACTTTATAAAACATCCACCTTTTAGACATAGGAAACACTATAGATGGTGTCCATGAGGTTTTAGTCAAGTTTTGAGATTATGATTAGATGGTATTGAATATTAGATTTTGTTGATTAAGGATAGAGATTGTAAAATAGAAAGTTTCTTATTTTAGTAACTTTATAAAACATCCATCTTTTAGACATAGGAGACCCCATAGATGGTGTCAAGGAGCTTTTTGCAAAGTTTTGAGGTGGGGATTAGATGATATTGAATCTTAGATTTAGTTGATGAAGGATGGAGATTGAAAAATTAGAAAGTTTCTTATTTTTGAAACTTTATAAGACATCAATATTTTAGACATAGGAAACCCAAAAGATGGTGTCGAGGAGATTTTAGCCAAGTTTTGAGATGTGTATTAGATGGTATTTAATTTTAGAATTAGTTTATAAAGGATGGAGATTGAAAAAATAGACAGTTTCTTATTTTAGAAACTTTACAAAACATCCATCTTTTAAACATATGAGACACTAGAGACGGTGTCAATGTGCTTTTAGCCATGTTTTGGGATGAGGATGAGAGGGTATTGAATCTTAGATTTAGTTGATTAATGATGGAGATTGTAAAATAGAAAGTTTATTATTTTAAAAACTTTATAAAACATCCATCTTTTAGACATAAGAAACCCTAGAGATGATATCAACAAGCATTTGGCCAAGTTTTGGGAGAAGAATGAGTGGGTATTGAATCTTAGATTTAGTTGATGAATGATGGATATTGAAAAAATAGAGAGTTTGTTATTTTAGAAAATTTATAAAATATCAATCTTTTAAACTTAGTAAATCGTAAAGATGGTGTGAAGGAGCTTTTTGCTTAGTTCTGAGATGAGGATGCGATGGTATTGAATCTTAGATTTAGTTGATGATTGATAGAGATTGAAAAAATATAAAGTTTCTTATTTTAGAAACTTTATAAAACAAACATCTTTTAGATATAAGAAAACCAAGATATGCTGTCAAGGTGCTTTTGTCGATAGAGATTGAAAAATAGAAAGTTTCTTATTTTAGAAACTTTATAAAACATCCACCTTTTAGACATAGGAAACACTATAGATGGTGTCAATGAGGTTTTAGCCAAGTTTTGAGATTATGATTAGATGGTATTGAATATTAGATTTTGTTGATCAAGGATAGAGATTGTAAAATAGAAAGTTTCTTATTTTAGAAACTTTATAAAACATCCTTCTTTTAGACATATGAAACCCCATAGATGGTGTTAAGGAGCTTTTTGCAAAGTTTTGAGGTGGGGATGAGATGATATTGAATCTTAGATTTAGTTGATGAAGGATGGAGATTGAAAAATTAGAAAGTTTATTATTTTTGAAACTTTATAAGACATCAATATTTTAGACATAGGAAACCCAAAAGATGGTATCGAGGAGCTTTTAGCCAAGTTTTGAGATGTGGATGAGATGGTATTGAATTTTAGAATTAGTTTATAAAGGATGGAGATTGAAAAAATAGAGAGTTTCTTATTGTAGAAACTTTACAAAAAACATCCATATTTTAGACGTAGGAAACTCTATATATGGTGTCAAGGAACTTTTAGCTGAGTTTTGAGATGAGGATGAGATGATATTGAATCTTAGATTTAGTTGATGAAGAATAGAGATTTAAAAAATATGTGGTTTCTTATTTTAGAAACTTTGTAAGACATCTATCTTTTAGCAAAGGAAACCTTAGGGATGGTGTCAAGGAGCTTTTAGCCAAGTTTTGAGATGAGGATGAGATGGTATTGAATCTTAGATTCAGTTGATAAAGGATAGAAATTGAAAAAATAGAAAGTTTGTTATTGTAGAAAGCTTAAAAAAATCCATCTTTTAGACATATGAGACCCTAGAGACGGTGTCAATGAGCTTTTAGCCATGTTTTGGGATGAGGATGAGAGGGTATTGAATATTAGATTTAGTTGATTAATGATGGAGATTGTAAAAATAGAAAGTTTCTTATTTTAGAAACTTTATCAAACATCCATCTTTTAGACATAAGAAACCCAAGAGATGATATCAACGAGCATTTAGCCAAGTTTTGGGATAAGAATGAGAGGGTATTGAATCTTAGATTTAGTTGATGAATGATGGATATTGAAAAAATAGAGCGTTTCTTATTTTAGAAAATTTATAAAATATCAATCTTTTAAACCTAGTAAATCGTAAAGATGGTGTCAAGGAGCTTTTTGCTTAGTTCTGAGATGAGGATGCGATGGTATTGAATCTTAGATTTAGTTGATGATGGATAGAGATTGAAAAAATAGAAAGTTTCTTATTTTAGAAACTTTATAAAACAAACATCTTTTAGATATAAGAAAACCAAGATATGCTGTCAAGGTGCTTTTGTTGATAAAGATTGAAAAACAGAAAGTTTCTTATTTTAGAAACTTTATAAAACATCCACCTTTTAGACATAGGAAACACTATAGATGGTGTCCATCAGCTTTTAGCCAAGTTTTGAGATTATGATTAGATGGTAATGAATATTAGATTTTGTTAATCAAGGATAGAGATTGTAAAATAGAAAGTTTCTTATTTTAGTAACTTTATAAAACATCCATCTTTTAGACATAGGAAACCCCATAGATGGTGTGAAGGAGCTTTTTGCAAAGTTTTGAGGTGAGAATGAGATGATAATGAATCTTAGATTTAGTTGATGAAGGATGGAGATTGAAAAATTAGAAAGTTTCTTATTTTTGAAACTTTATAAGACATCAATATTTTAGACATAGGAAACCCAAAAGATGGTGTCGAGGAGCTTTTAGCCAAGTTTTGAGATGTGGATGAGATGGTATTAGATTTTAGAATTAGTTTGTAAAGGATGGAGATTGAAAAAATAGAAAGTTTCTTATTTTAGAAACTTTACAAAACATCCATCTTTTAGACATAAGAAACCTTATATATGGTGTCAAGGAACTTTTTGCTGAGTTTTGAGATGAGGATGAGATGATATTGATTCTTAGATTTAGTTGATTAAGAATAGAGATTTAAAAAATAGATGGTTTCTTATTTTAGAATCTTTGTAAGACATCTATCTTTTAGCAAAGGAAACCTTAGGGATGGTGTCAAGGAGCTTTTAGCCAAGTTTTGAGATGAGGATGAGATGGTATTGAATCTTAGATTGAGTTGATAAAGGATAGAGATTGAAAAAATAGAAAGTTTGTTATTTTAGAAAGCTTAAAAACATCCATCTTTTAGACATATGAGACCCTAGAGACGGTGTCAATGAGCTTTTAGCCATGTTTTGGGATGAGGATGAGAGGGTATTGAATCTTAGATTTAGTTGATTAATGATGGAGATTGTAAAAATAGAAAGTTTCTTATTTTAGAAACTTTATCAAACATCCATCTTTTAGATATAAGAAACCCTAGAGATGATATCAACGAGCATTTAGCCAAGTTTTGGGATAAGAATGAGTGGGTATTGAATCTTAGATTTAGTTGATGAATGATGGATATTGAAAAAATAGAGAGTTTCTTATTTTAGAAACTTTATAAAATATCAATCTTTTAAACTTAGTAAATCGTAAAGATGCTGTCAACGAGCTTTTTGCTTAGTTCTGAGATGAGGATGCGATGGTATTGAATCTTAGATTTAGTTGATGATGGATAGAGATTGAAAATTATAGAAAGTTTCTTATTTTAGAAACTTTATAAAACAAACATCTTTTAGATATAAGAAATCCAAGATATGCTGTCAAGGTGCTTTTGTTGATAGAGATTGAAAAACAGAAAGTTTCTTATTTTAGAAACTTTATAAAACATCCACCTTTTAGACATAGGAAACCCCATAGATGGTGTGAAGGAGCTTTTTGCAAAGTTTTGAGGGGGGGATGAGATGATATTGAATCTTAGATTTTATTTGATGAAGGATGGAGATTGAAAAATTAGAAAGTTTCTTATTTTTGAAACTTTATAAGACATCAATATTTTAGACATAGGAAACCCAAAAGATGGTGTCGAGGAGCTTTTAGCCAAGTTTTGAGATGTGGATGAGATGGTATTGAATTTTAGAATTAGTTTATAAAGGATGGATATTGAAAAAATAGAGAGTTTCTTATTTTAGAAACTTTACAAAACATCCATCTTTTAGACATAGGAAACCCTATATATGGTGTCAACGACCTTTTAGCTGAGTTTTTAAGATGAGGATGAGATGATATTGAATCTTAGATTTAGTTGATGAAGAATAGAGATTTAAAAAATAGATGGTTTCTTATTTTAGAAACTTTGTAAGACATCTATCTTTTAGCAAAGGAAACCTTAGGGATGGTGTTAAAGAGCTTTTAGCCAAGTTTTGAGATGAGGATGAGATGGTATTGAATCTTAGATTGAGTTGATAAAGGATAGAGATTGAAAAAATAGAAAGTTTGTTATTGTAGAAATTTTAAAAAACATCAATCTTTAAGACATATGAGACCCTAGAGACGGTGTCAACGAGCATTTAGCCAAGTTTTTGGATAAGAATGAGTGGGTATTGAATCTTAGATTTAGTTGATGAATGATGGATATTGAAAAAATAGAGAGTTTCTTATTTTAGAAAATTTATAAAATATCAATCTTTTAAACTTAGTAAATCGTAAAGATGGTGTCAAGGAGCTTTTTGCTTAGTTCTGAGATGAGGATGCGATGGTATTGAATCTTAGATTTAGTTGATGATGGATAGAGATTGAAAAAATAGAAAGTTTCTTATTTTAGAAACTTTATAAAACAAACATCTTTTAGATAAAAGAAAACCAAGATATGCTGTCAAGGTGCTTTTGTTGATAGAGATTGAAAAACAGTGAGTTTCTTATTTTAGAAACTTTATAAAACATCCACCTTTTAGACATAGGAAACACTATACGTGGTGTCCACGAGCTTTTAGCCAAGTTTTGAGATTATAATTAGATGGTATTTAATATTAGATTTTGTTGATCAACGATAGAGATTGTAAAATAGAAAGTTTCTTATTTTAGTAACTTTATAAAACATCCATCTTTTAGACATAGGAGACCCCATAGATGGTGTCAAGGAGCTTTTTTGCAAAGTTTTTAGGTGGGGATGAGATGATATTGAATCTTAGATTTAGTTGATGAAGGATGGAGATTGAAAAATTAGAAAGTTTCTTATTTTTGAAACTTTATAAGACATCAATATTTTAGACATAGGAAACCCAAAAGATGGTGTCGAGGAGATTTTAGCCAAGTTTTGAGATGTGGATGAGATGGTATTGAATTTTAGAATTAGTTTATAAAGGATGGAGATTGAAAAAATAGGCAGTTTCTTATTTTAGAAACTTTACAAAACATCCATCTTTTAGACATAGGAAACCCTATATTTGGTGTCAAGGAACTTTTAGCTGAGTTTTGAGATGAGGATGAGATGATATTGAATCTTAAATTTAGTTGATGAAGAATAGAGATTTATAAAATAGATGGTTTCTTATTTTAGAAACTTTGTAAGACATCTATCTTTTAGCAAAGGAAACCTTAGGGATGGTGTCAAGGAGCCTTTATCCAAGTTTTGAGATGAGGATGAGATGGTATTTAATCTTAGATTCAGTTGATAAAGGATAGAGATTGAAAAAATAGAAAGTTTGTTATTGTAGAAAGCTTAAAAAACATACATCTTTTAGACATATGAGACCCTAGAGACGGTGTCAATGAGCTTTTAGCCATGTTTTGGGATGAGGATGAGAGGGTATTGAATCTTAGATTTAGTTGATTAATGATGGAGATTGTAAAATAGAAAGTTTCTTATTTTAAAAACTTTATAAAACATCCATCTCTTAGACATAAGAAACCCTAGAGATGATATCAACAAGCATTTAGCCAAGTTTTGGGATAAGAATGAGTGGGTATTGAATCTTAGATTTAGTTGATGAATGATGGATATTGAAAAAATAGAGAGTTTCTTATTTTAGAAAATTTATAAAATATCAATCTTTTAAACTTAGTAAATTGTAAAGATGGTGTCAAGGAGCTTTTTGCTTAGTTCTGAGATGAGGATGCGATGGTATTGAATCTTAGATTTAGGTGATGATGGATAGAGATTGAGAAAATAGAAAGTTTCTTATTTTAGAAACAATATAAAACAAACATCTTTTAGATATAAGAAAACTAAGATATGCTGTCAAGGTGCTTTTGTCGATAGAGATTGAAAAATAGAAAGTTTCTTACTTTAGAAACTTTATAAAACATCCACCTTTTAGACATAGGAAACACTATAGATGGTGTCCATGAGGATTTAGCCAAGTTTTGAGATTATGATTAGATGGTATTGAATATTAGATTTTGTTGATCAAGGATAGAGATTGTAAAATAGAAAGTTTCTTATTTTAGTAACTTTATAAAACATCCATCTTTTAGACATAGGAAACCCCATAGATGGTGTCAATGAGCTTTTTGCAAAGTTTTGAGGTGGGGAGGAGATGATATTGAATCTTAGATTTAGTTGATGAAGGATGGAGATTAAAAAATTAGAAAGTTTCTTATTTTTGAAACTTTATAAGACATCAATATTTTAGACATAGGAAACCCAAAAGATGGTGTCGAGGAGCTTTTAGCCAAGTTTTGAGATGTGGATGAGATGGTATTGAATTTTAGAATTAGTTTATAAAGGATGTAGATTGAAAAAATAGAAAATTTCTTATTTTAGAAACTTTACAAAACATCCATCTTTTAGACATAGGAAACCCTATATATGGTGTCAAGGAACTTTTAGCTGAGTTTTGATATGAGGATGAGATGATATTGAATCTTAGATTTAGTTGATGAAGAATAGAGATTTAAAAAATAAATGGTTTATTATTTTAGAAACTTTGTAAGACATCTATCTTTTAGCAAAGGAAACCTTAGGGATGGTGTCAAGGAGCTTTTAGCCAAGTTTTGAGATGAGGATGAAATGGTATTTAATCTTAGATTTAATTGATAAAGGATAGAGATTGAAAAAATAGAATGGTTGTTATTGTAGAAAGCTTAAAAAACATCCATCTTTTAGACATATGAGACCCTAGAGACGGTGTCAATGAGCTCTTAGCCATGTTTTGGGATGAGGATGAGAGGGTATTGAATCTTAGATTTAGTTGATTAATGATGGAGATTGTAAAAATAGAAAGTTTCTTATTTTAGAAACTTTATCAAACATCCATCTTTTAGACATAAGAAACCCTAGAGATGATATCAACGAGCATTTAGCCAAGTTTTGGGATAAAAATGAGTGGGTATTGAATCTTAGATTTAGTTGATGAATGATGGATATTGAAAAAATAGAGAGTTTCTTCTTTTAGAAACTTTATAAAATATCAATCTTTTAAACTTAGTAAATCGTAAAGATGGTGTCAAGGAGCATTTTGCTTAGTTCTGAGATGATGATGCGATGGTATTGAATCTTAGATTTAGTTGATTATTGATAGAGATTGAAAAAATAGAAAGTTTCTTATTTTAGAAACTTTATAAAACAAACATCTTTTAGATATAAGAAAATCAAGATATGCTGTCAAGAAGCTTTTGTTGTTAGAGATTTGAAAAAAAGAAAGTTTCTTATTTTAGAAACTTTATAAAACATCCACCTTTTAAACATAGGAAGCACTATAGATTGTGTCCATGAGCTTTTAGCCAATTTTTGAGATTATGATTAGATGGTATTGAATATTAGATTTTGTTGATCAAGGATAGAGATTGTAAAATAGAAAGTTTCTTATTTTAGTAACTTTATAAAACATCCATCTTTTAGACATAGGAAACCCCATAGATGGTGTCAATGAGCTTTTTGCAAAGTTTTGAGGTGGGGAGGAGATGATATTGAATCTTAGATTTAGTTGATGAAGGATGGAGATTGAAAAATTAGAAAGTTTCTTATTTTTGAAACTTTATAAGACATCAATATTTTAGACATAGGAAACCCAAAAGATGGTGTCGAGGAGCTTTTAGCCAAGTTTTGAGATGTGGATGAGATGGTATTGAATTTTAGAATTAGTTTATAAAGGATGGAGATTGAAAAAATAGAAAGTTTCTTATTTTAGAAACTTTGCAAAACATCCATCTTTTAGACATAGGGAACCCTATATATGGTCTCAAGGAACTTTTAGCTGAGTTTTGAGATGAGGATGAGATGATATTGAATCTTAGATTTAGTTGATGAAGAATAGAGATTTAAAAAATAAATGGTTTCTTATTTTAGAAACTTTGTAAGACATCTATCTTTTAGCAAAGGAAACCTTAGGGATGGTGTCAAGGAGCTTTTAGCCAAGTTTTGAGATGAGGATGACATGGTATTGAATCTTAGATTCAGTTGATAAAGGATAGAGATTGAAAAAATAGAAAGTTTGTTATTGTAGAAAGCTTAAAAAACATCCATCTTTTAGACATATGAGACCCTAGAGACGGTGTCAATGAGCTTTTAGCCATGTTTTGGGATGAGGATGAGAGGGTATTGAATCTTAGATTTAATTGATTAATGATGGAGATTGTAAAAATAGAAAGTTTCTTATTTTAGAAACTTTATCAAACATCCATCTTTTAGACATAAGAAACCCTAGAGATGATATCAACGAGCTTTTAGCCAAGTTTTGGGATAAGAATGAGTGGGTATTGAATCTTAGATTTAGTTGATGAATGATGGATATTGAAAAAATAGAGAGTTTCTTATTTTAAAACTTTATAAAATATCAATCTTTTAAACTTAGTAAATCGTAAAGATTGTGTGAAGGAGCTTTTTGCTTAGTTCTGAGATGAGGATGCGATGGTATTGAATCTTAGATTTAGTTGATGATGGATAGAGATTGAAAAAATAAAAAGTTTCTTATTTTAGAAACAATATAAAACAAACATCTTTTAGATATAAGAAAACCAAGATATGCTGTCAAGGTGCTTTTGTTGATAGAGATTGAAAAACAGAAAGTTTCTTATTTTAGAAACTTTACAAAACATCCACCTTTTAGACATAGGAAACACTATAGATGGTGTCCACGAGGTTTTAGCCAAGTTTTGAGATTATGATTTGATGGTATTGAATATTAGATTTTGTTGATCAATGATAGAGATTGTAAAATAGAAAGTTTCTTATTTTTGTAACTTTATAAAACATCCATCTTTTTAGACATCCATCTTTATAAAACACCCATAGATGGTGTCAATGAGCTTTTTGCAAAGTTTTCAGGTGGGGAGGAGATGATATTGAATCTTAGATTTGGTTGATGAAGGATGGAGATTTAAAAAATTGATGGTTTCTTATTTTAGAAACTTTGTAAGACATCTATCTTTTAGGAAAGGAAACCTTAGGGATGGTGTCAAGGAGCTTTTAGCCAAGTTTTGAGATGAGGATGATATGATATTGAATCTTAGATTCAGTTGATAAAGGATAGAGATTGAAAAAATAGAAAGTTTGTTATTGTAGAAAGCTTAAAAAACCTCCATCTTTTAGACATATGAGACCCTAGAGACGGTGTTAATGAGCTTTTAGCCATGTTTTGGGGTGAGGATGAGAGGGTATTGAATCTTAGATTTAGTTGATTAATGATGGAGATTGTAAAAATAGAAAGTTTCTTATTTTAGAAACTTTATCAAACATCCATCTTTTAGACATAAGAAACCCTAGAGATGATATCAACGAGCATTTAGCCAAGTTTTGTGATAAGAATGAGTGGGTATTGAATCTTAGATTTAGTTGATGAATGATGGATATTGAAAAAATAGAGAGTTTCTTATTTTAGAAACTTTATAAAATATCAATCTTTTAAACTTAGTAAATCGTAAAGATGGTGTCAATGAGCTTTTTGCTTAGTTCTGAGATGAGGATACGATGGTATTGAATCTTAGATTTAGTTGATTATTGATAGAGATTGAAAAAATAGAAAGTTTCTTATTTTAGAAACTTTATAAACAAACATCTTTTCGATATAAGAAAACCAAGATATGCTGTCAAGAAGCTTTTGTTGTTAGAGATTTGAAAAAAAGAAAGTTTCTTATTTTAGAAAATTTATAAAACATCTACCTTTTAGACATAGGAAGCACTATAGATTGTGTCCATGAGCTTTTAGCCAAGTTTTGAGATTATGATTAGATGGTATTGAATATTAGATTTTGTTGATCAAGGATAGAGATTGTAAAATAGATAGTTTCTTATTTTAGTAACTTTATAAAACATCCATCTTTTAGACATAGGAAACCACATAGATGGTGTCAATGAGCTTTTTGCAAAGTTTTGAGGTGGGGAGGAGATGATATTGAATCTTAGATTTAGTTGATGAAGGATGGAGATTGAAAAATTAGAAAGTTTCTTAATTTCGAAACTTTATAAGACATCAATATTTTAGACATAGGAAACCCAAAAGATGGTGTCGAGGAGCTTTTAGCCAAGTTTTGATATGTGGATGAGATGGTATTGAATTTTAGAATTAGTTTATAAAGGATGGAGATTGAAAAAATAGAAAGTTTCTTATTTTAGAATTAGTTTATAAAGGATGGAGATTGAAAAAATAGAAATTTTTTTATTTTAGAAACTTTACAAAACATCCATCTTTTAGACATAGGAAACCCTATATATGGTGTCAAGGAACTTTTAGCTGAGTTTTGAGATGAGGATGAGATGATATGGAATCTTAGATTTAGTTGATGATGAATAGAGATTTAAAAAATTGATGGTTTCTTATTTTAGAAACTTTGTAAGACATCTATCTTTTAGCAAAAGAAACCTTAGGGATGGTGTCAAGGAGCTTTTAGCCAAGTTTTGAGATGAGGATGATATGATATTGAATCTTAGATTCAGTTGAGAAAGGATAGAGATTGAAAAAATAGAAAGTTTGTTATTGTAGAAAGCTTAAAAAACATCCATCTTTTAGACTTATGAGACCCTAGAGACGGTGTTAATGAGCTTTTAGCCATGTTTTGGGATGAGGATGAGAGGGTATTGAATCTTAGATTTAGTTGATTAATGATGGAGATTGTAAAAATAGAAAGTTTCTTATTTTAGAAACTTTATCAAACATCCATCTTTTAGACATAAGAAACCCTAAAGATGATATCAACGAAGTTTTGGGATAAGAATGAGGGGGTACTGAATCTTAGATTTAGTTGATGAATGATGGATATTGAAAAAATAGATAGTTTCTTATTTTAGAAACTTTATAAAATATCAATCTTTTAAACTTAGTAAATCGTAAAGATTGTGTGAAGGAGCTTTTGGCTTAGTTCTGAGATGAGGATGCGATGGTATTGAATCTTAGATTTAAGTTGATAATGGATGAGATTGAAAAAATAGAAAGTTTCTTATTTTAGAAACTTTATAAAACAAACATTTTTTAGATATAAGAAAACCAAGATATGCTGTCAAGGTGCTTTTGTTGATAGATATTGAAAAATAGAAAGTTTCTTATTTTAGAAACTTTATAAAACATCCACCTTTTAGACATAGGAAACACTATAGATTGTGTCCATGAGCTTTTAGCCAAGTTTTGATATTATGATTAGATCGTATTGAATATTAGATTTTGTTGATCAAAGATAGAGATTGTAAAATAGAAAGTTTCTTATTTTAGTAACTTTATAAAACATCCAACTTTTAGACATAGGAAACCCCATAGATGGTGTCAATGAGCTTTTTGCAAAGTTTTGAGGTGTGGAGGAGATGATATTGAATCTTTGATTTAGTTGATGAAAGATGGAGATTAAAAAATTAGAAAGTTTCTTATTTTTGAAACTTTATAAGACATCAATATTTTAGACATATGAAACCCAAAAGATGGTGTCGAGGAGCTTTTAGCCAAATCTTTGAGATGTGGATGAGATGGTATTGAATTTTAGAATTAGTTTATAAAGGATGGAGATTGAAAAAATAGAAAGTTTCTTATTTTAGAAACTTTACAAAACATCCATCTTTTAGACATAGGAAACCATATATATGGTGTCAAGGAACTTTTAACTGAGTTTTGAGATGAGGATGAGATGATATTGAATCTTAGATTTAGTTGATGAAAAATAGAGATTTAAAAAATAGATGGTTTCTTATTTTAGAAACTTTGTAAGGCATCTATCTTTTAGCAAAGGAAACCTTAGGGATGGTGTCAAGGAGCTTTTAGCCAAGTTTTGAGATGAGGATGATATGATATTGAATCTTAGATTCAGTTGATAAAGGATAGAGATTGAAAAAATAGAAAGTTTGTTATTGTAGAAAGCTTAAAAAACATCCATCTTTTAGACACATGAGACCCTAGAGACGGTGTTAATGAGCTTTTAGCCATGTTTTGGGGTGAGGAAGAGAGGGTATTGAATCTTAGATTTAGTTGATTAATGATGGAGATTGTAAAAATAGAAAGTTTCTTATTTTAGAAACTTTATCAAACATCCATCTTTTAGACATAAGAAACCCTAAAGATGATATCAACGAGCATTTAGCCAAGTTTTGGGATAAGAATGAGGGGGTATTGAATCTTAGATTTAGTTGATGAATGATGGATATTGAAAAAATAGAGAGTTTCTTATTTTAGAAACTTTATAAAATATCAATCTTTTAAACTTAGTAAATCGTAAAGATTGTGTGAAGGAGCTTTTGGCTTAGTTCTGAGATGAGGATGCGATGGTATTGAATCTTAGATTTAAGTTGATAATGGATGAGATTGAAAAAATAGAAAGTTTCTTATTTTAGAAACTTTATAAAATAAACATCTTTTAGATATAAGAAAACCAAGATATGCTGTCAAGGTGCTTTTGTTGATAGAGATTGAAAAATAGAAAGCTTCTTATTTTAGAAACTTTATAAAACATCCACCTTTTAGACATAGGAAACACTATAGATTGTGTCAATGAGCTTTTAGCCAAGTTTTGATATTATGATTAGATGGTATTGAATATTAGATTTTGTTGATCAAGGTTAGAGATTGTAAAATAGAAAGTTTCTTATTTTAGTAACTTTATAAAACATCCATCTTTTAGACATAGGAAACCCCATAGATGGTGTCAATGAGCTTTTTGCAAAGTTTTGAGGTGGGGAGGAGATGATATTGAATCTTTGATTTAGTTGATGAAGGATGGAGATTAAAAAATTAGAAAGTTTCTTATTTTTGAAACTTTATAAGACATCAATATTTTAGACATAGGAAACCCAAAAGATGGTGTCGAGGAGCTTTTAGCCAAATCTTTGAGATGTGGATGAGATGGTATTGAATTTTAGAATTAGTTTATAAAGGATGGAGATTGAAAAAATAGAAAGTTTCTTATTTTAGAAACTTTACAAAACATCCATCTTTTAGACATAGGAAACCATATATATGGTGTCAAGGAACTTTTAGCTGAGTTTTGAGATGAGGATGAGATGATATTGAATCTTAGATTTAGTTGATGAAGAATAGAGATTTAAAAAATAGATGGTTTCTTATTTTAGAAACTTTGTAAGGCATCTATCTTTTAGCAAAGGAAACCTTGGGGATGGTGTCAAGGAGCTTTTAGCCAAGTTTTGAGATTAGGATGAGATGGTATTTAATCTTAGATTGAGTTGATAAAGGATAGAGATTGAAAAAAGAGAAAGTTTATTATTGTAGAAAGCTTAAAAAACATCCATCTTTTAGACATATGAGACCCTAAAGACGGTGTCAATGAGCTTTTAGCCATGTTTTCAGATGAGGATGAGAGGGTATTGAATCTTAGATTTAGTTGTTTAATGATGGAGATTGTAAAAATAGAAAGTTTCTTATTTTAGAAACTTTATCAAACATCCATCTTTTAGACATAAGAAACCTTACAGATGATATCAACGAGCATTTAGCCAAGTTTTGGGATAAGAATGAGTGGTTATTGAATCTTAGATTTAGTTGATGAATGATGGATATTGAAAAAATAGAGAGTTTCTTATTTTAGAAACTTTATAAAATATCAATCTTTTAAACTTAGTAAATCGTAAAGATGGTGTCAATGAGCTTTTTGCTTAGTTCTGAGATGAGGATGCGATGGTATTGAATTTTAGATTTAGTTGATGATGGATAGAGATTGAAAAAATAAAAAGTTTCTTATTTTAGAAACAATATAAAACAAACATCTTTTAGATATAAGAAAACCAAGATAATCTGTCAAGGTGCTTTTGTTGATAGAGATTGAAAAACAGAAAGTTTCTTATTTTAGAAACTTTACAAAACATCCACCTTTTAGACATAGGAAACACTATAGATGGTGTCCATGAGGTTTTAGCCAAGTTTTGAGATTATGATTTGATGGTATTGAATATTAGATTTTGTTGATCAATGATAGATATTGTAAAATAGAAAGTTTCTTATTTTAGTAACTTTATAAAACATCCATCTTTTTAGACATAGGAAACCCCATAGATGGTGTCTAGGAGCTTTTTGCAAAGTCTGGAGGTGGGGTTGAGATGATAATGAATCTTAGATTTAGTTGATGAATGATGGAGATTGAAAAATTAGAAAGTTTCTTATTTTTGAAACTTTATAAGACATCAGTATTTTAGACATAGGAAACCCAAAAGATGGTGACGATGAGCTTTTAGCCAAGTTTTGAGATGTGGATGAGATGGTATTGAATTTTAGAATTAGTTTATAAAGGATGTAGATTGAAAAAATAGAAAATTTCTTATTTTAGAAACTTTACAAACATCCATCTTTTAGACATAAGAAACCCTATATATGGTGTCAAGGAACTTTTAGCTGAGTTTTGAGATGAGGATGAGATGATATGGAATCTTAGATTTAGTTGATGAAGAATAGAGATTTAAAAAATTGATGGTTTCTTATTTTAGAAACTTTGTAAGACATCTATCTTTTAGCAAAGGAAACCTTAGGGATGGTGTCAAGGAGCTTTTAGCCAAGTTTTGAGATGAGGATGATATGATATTGAATCTTAGATTCAGTTGATAAAGGATAGAGATTGAAAAAATAGAAAGTTTGTTATTGTAGAAAGCTTAAAAAACATCCATCTTTTAGACACATGAGACCCTAGAGACGGTGTTAATGAGCTTTTAGCCATGTTTTGGGGTGAGGATGAGAGGGTATTGAATCTTAGATTTAGTTGATTAATGATGGAGATTGTAAAAATAGAAAGTTTCTTATTTTAGAAACTTTATCAAACATCCATCTTTTAGACATAAGAAACCCTAAAGATGATATCAACGAGCATTTAGCCAAGTTTTGTGATAAGAATGAGTGGTTATTGAATCTTAGATTTAGTTGATGAATGATGGATATTGAAAAAATAGAGAGTTTCTTATTTTAGAAACTTTATAAAATATCAATCTTTTAAACTTAGTAAATCGTAAAGATGGTGTCAATGAGCTTTTTGCTTAGTTCTGAGATGAGGATGCGATGGTATTGAATTTTAGATTTAGTTGATGATGGATAGAGATTGAAAAAATAAAAAGTTTCTTATTTTAGAAACAATATAAAACAAACATCTTTTAGATATAAGAAAACCAAGATAATCTGTCAAGGAGCTTTTGTTGATAGAGATTGAAAAACAGAAAGTTTCTTATTTTAGAAACTTTACAAAACATCCACCTTTTAGACATAGGAAACACTATAGATGGTGTCCATGAGGTTTTAGCCAAGTTTTGAGATTATGATTTGATGGTATTGAATATTAGATTTTGTTGATCAATGATAGAGATTGTAAAATAGAAAGTTTCTTATTTTAGTAACTTTATAAAACATCCATCTTTTTAGACATAGGAAACCCCAAAGATGGTGTCTAGGAGCTTTTTGCAAAGTCTGGAGGTGGGGTTGAGATGATAATGAATCTTAGATTTAGTTGATCAAGGATGGAGATTGAAAAATTAGAAAGTTTCTTATTTTTGAAACTTTATAAGACATCAGTATTTTAGACATAGGAAACCCAAAAGATGGTGATGAGGAGCTTTTACCCAAGTTTTGAGATGTGGATGAGATGGTATTGAATTTTAGAATTAGTTTATAAAGGATGTAGATTGAAAAAATAGAAAATTTCTTATTTTAGAAACTTTACAAACATCCATCTTTTAGACATAAGAAACCCTATATATGGTGTCAAGGAACTTTTAGCTGAGTTTTGAGATGAGGATGAGATGATATGGAATCTTAAATTTATTTGATGAAGAATAGAGATTTAAAAAATTGATGGTTTCTTATTTTAGAAACTTTGTAAGACATCTATCTTTTAGCAAAGGAAACCTTAGGGATGGTGTCAAGGAGCTTTTAGCCAACTTTTGAGATGAGGATGATATGATATTGAATCTTAGATTCAGTTGATAAAGGATAGAGATTGAAAAAATAGAAAGTTTATTATTGTAGAAAGCTTAAAAAACATCCATCTTTTAGACATGAGACCCTAAAGACGGTGTCAATGAGCTTTTAGCCATGTTTTCGGATGAGGATGAGAGGGTATTGAATCTTAGATTTAGTTGATTAATGATGGAGATTGTAAAAATAGAAAGTTTCTTATTTTAGAAACTTTATCAAACATCAATCTTTTAGACAAAAGAAACCCTAGAGATGATATCAACGAGCATTTAGCCAAGTTTTGGGATAAGATTGAGTGGGTATTGAATCTTAGATTTAGTTGATGAATGATGGATATTGAAAAAATAGAGAGTTTCTTATTTTAAAAACTTTATAAAATATCAATCTCTTAAACTTAGTAAATCGGAAAGATGTTGTCAAGGAGCTTTTTGCTTAGTTCTGAGATGAGGCTGCGATGGTATTGAATCTTAGATTTAGTTGATGATTGATAGAGATTGAAAAAATAGAAAGTTTCTTATTTTAGAAACAATATAAAACAAACATCTTTTAGATATAAGAAAACAAAGATATGCTGTTAAGGTGCTTTTGTTGATAGAGATTGAAAAGCAGAAAATTTCTTATTTTAGAAACTTTATAAAACATCCACCTTTTAGACATAGGAAACACTATAGATGGTGTCCATGAGGTTTTAGCCAATTTTTGAGATTATGATTAGATGGTATTGAATATTAGATTTTGTTGATCAAGGATAGAGATTGTAAAATAGAAAGTTTCTTATTTTAGTAACTGTATAAACCATCCATCTTTTTAGACATACGAGACCCCATTAATGGTGTCAAGGAGCTTTTTGCAAAGTTTTGAGGTGGGGATGAGATGATATTGAATCTTAGATTTAGTTGATGAATGATGGAGATTGAAAAATTTGAAAGTTTCTTATTTTTAAAACTTTATAAGACGTCAATATTTTAGACATAGGAAACCCAAAAGATGGTGTCGAGGAGCTTTTAGCTAAGTTTTGAGATGTGGATGAGATGGTATTGAATTTTAGAATTAGTTTATAAAGGATGGAGATTGAAAAAATAGAAAATTTCTTATTTTAGAAACTTTACAAAACATCCATCTTTTAGACATAGGAAACCCTATATATGGTGTGAAGGAACTTTTAGCTGAGTTTTGAGATGAGGATGAGATGATATTGAATCTTAGATTTAGTTGATGAAGAATAGAGATTTAAAAAATTGATGGTTTCTTATTTTAGAAACTTTGTAAGACATCTATCTTTTAGCAAAGGAAACCTTAGGGATGGTGTCAAGGAGCTTTTAGCCAACTTTTGAGATGAGGATGATATGATATTGAATCTTAGATTCAGTTGATAAAGGATAGAGATTGAAAAAATAGAAAGTTTGTTATTGTAGAAAGCTTAAAAAACATCCATCTTTTAGACATATGAGACCCTAGAGACGGTGTTAATGAGCTTTTAGCCATGTTTTGGGGTGAGGATGAGAGGGTATTGAATCTTAGATTTAGTTGATTAATGATGGAGATTGTAAAAATAGAAAGTTTCTTATTTTAGAAACTTTATCAAACATCCATGTTTTAGACATAAGAAACCCTAGAGATGATATCAACGAGCATTTAGCCAAGTTTTGGGATAAGAATGAGTGGGTATTGAATCTTAGATTTAGTTTATGAATGATGGATATTGAAAAAATAGAGAGTTTCTTATTTTAGAAACTTTATAAAATATCAATCTTTTAAAGTTAGTAAATCGTAAAGATGGTGTGAAGGAGCTTTTTGCTTAGTTCTGAGATGAGGATGCGATGGTATTGAATCTTAGATTTAGTTGATGATGGATAGAGATTGAAAAAATAAAAAGTTTCTTATTTTAGAAACAATATAAAACAAACATCTTTTAGATATAAGAAAACCAAGATATGCTGTCAAGGTGCTTTTGTTGATAGATATTGAAAAACAGAAAGTTTCTTATTTTAAAAACTTTACAAAACATCCACCTTTTAGACATAGGAAAAACTATAGATGGTGTCCATGAGGTTTTAGCCAAGTTTTGAGATTATGATTAGATGGTATTTAAAATTAGATTTTGTTGATCAATGATAGAGATTGTAAAATAGAAAGTTTCTTATTTTAGTAACTTTATAAAACATCCATCTTTTTAGACATAGGAAACCCCATAGATGGTGTCTAGGAGGTTTTTGCAAAGTTTGGAGGTGGGGTTGAGATGATATTGAATCTTAGATTTAGTTGATCAAGGATGGAGATTGAAAAATTAGAAAGTTTCTTATTTTTGAAACTTTATAAGACATCAGTATTTTAGACATAGGAAACCCAAAAGATGGTGTCGAGGAGCTTTTAGCCAAGTTTTGAGATGTGGATGAGATGGTATTGAATTTTAGAATTAGTTTATAAAGGATGGAGATTGAAAAAATAGAAAATTTCTTATTTTAGAAACTTTACAAAACATCCATCTTTTAGACATAGGAAACCCTATATATGGTGTCAAGGAACTTTTAGCTGAGTTTTGAGATGAGGATGAGATAATATGGAATCTTAGATTTAGTTGATGAAGAATAGAGATTTAAAAAATTGATGGTTTCTTATTTTAGAAACTTTGTAAGACATCTATCTTTTAGCAAAGGAAACCTTAGGGATGGTGTCAATGAGCTTTTAGCCAACTTTTGAGATGAGGATGATATGATATTGAATCTTAGATTCAATTGATAAAGGATAGAGATTGAAAAAATAGAAAGTTTGTTATTGTAGAAAGCTTAAAAAACATCCATCTTTTAGACATATGAGACCCTAGAGACGGTGTTAATGAGCTTTTAGCCATGTTTTGGGGTGAGGATGAGAGGGTATTGAATCTTAGATTTAGTTGATTAATGATGGAGATTGTAAAAATAGAAAGTTTCTTATTTTAGAAACTTTATCAAACATCCATCTTTTAGACATAAGAAACACTAGAGATGATATCAACGAGCATTTAGCCAAGTTTTGGGATAAGATTGAGTGTGTATTGAATCTTAGATTTAGTTGATGAATGATGGATATTGAGAAAATAGAGAGTTTCTTATTTTAGAAACTTTATAAAATATCAATCTTTTAAACTTAGTAAATCGTAAAGATTGTGTGAAGGAGCTTTTTGCTTAGTTCTGAGATGAGGATGCGATGGTATTGAATCTTAGATTTAAGTTGATGATGGATAGAGATTGAAAAAATAGAAAGTTTCTTATTTTAGAAACTTTATAAAACAAACATCTTTTAGATATAAGAAAACCAAGATATGCTGTCAAGGTGCTTTTGTTGATAGAGATTGAAAAACAGAAAGTTTCTTATTTTAGAAACTTTACAAAACATCCACCTTTTAGACATAGGAAACACTATAGATTGTGTCCATGAGCTTTTAGCCAAGTTCTGAGATTATGATTAGATGGTATTGGATATTAGATTTTGTTGATCAAGGATAGAGATTGTGAAATAGAAAGTTTCTTATTTTAGTAACTTTATAAAACATCCATCTTTTAGACATAGGAAACCCCATGATGGTGTCAATGAGCTTTTTGCAAAGTTTTGAGGTGGGGAGGAGATGATATTGAATCTTTGATTTAGTTGATGAAGGATGGAGATTGAAAAATTAGAAAGTTTCTTATTTTTGAAACTTTATAAGACATCAATATTTTGGACATAGGAAACCCAAAAGATGGTATCGAGGAGCTTTTAGCCAAATCTTTGAGATGTGGATGAGATGGTATTGAATTTTAGAATTAGTTTATAAAGGATGTAAATTGAAAAAATAGAAAGTTTCTTATTTTAGAAACTTTACAAAACATCCATCTTTTAGACATAGGAAACCCTATATATGGTGTCAAGGAACTTTTAGCTGAGTTTTGAGATGAGGATGAGATGATATTGAATATTAGATTTAGTTGATGCAGAATAGAGATTTAAAAAATAGATGATTTCTTATTTTAGAAACTTTGTAAGACATCTATCTTTTAGTAAAGGAAACCTTAGGGATGATGTCAAGGAGCTTTTAGCCAAGTTTTGAGATTAGGATGAGATGGTATTTAATCTTAGATTGAGTTGATAAAGGATAGAGATTGAAAGAAGAGAAAGTTTGTTATTGTAGAAAGCTTAAAAAACATCCATCTTTTAGACATATGAGACCCTAGAGACGGTGTCAATGAGCTTTTAGCCATGTTTTGGGATGAGGATGAGAGGGTATTGAATCTTAGATTTAGTTGATTAATGATGGAGATTGTAAAAATAGAAAGTTTCTTATTTTAGAAACTTTATCAAACATCCATGTTTTAGACATAAGAAACCCTAGAGATGATATCAACGAGCATTTAGCCAAGTTTTGGGATAAGAATGAGTGGGTATTGAATCTTAGATTTAGTTGATGAATGATGGATATTGAAAAAATAGAGAGTTTCTTATTTTAGAAACTTTATAAAATATCAATCTTTTAAAGTTAGTAAATCGTAAAGATGGTGTCAAGGAGCTTTTTGCTTAGTTCTGAGATGAGGCTGCGATGGTATTTAATCTTAGATTTAGTTGATGATGGATAGAGACTGAAAAAATAGAAAGTTTCTTATTTTAGAAACAATATAAAACAAACATCTTTTAGATATAAGAAAACTAAGATATGCTGTCAAGGTGCTTTTGTTGATAGAGATTGAAAAACAGAAAGTTTCTTATTTTAGAAACTTTGTAAAACATCCACCTTTTAGACATAAGAAACACTATAGATGGTGTCCATGAGCTTTTAGTCAAGTTTTGAGATTATGATTAGATGGTATTGAATATTAGATTTTGTTGATCAAGGATAGAGATTGTAAAATAGAAAGTTTCTTATTTTAGTAACTTTATAAAACATCCATCTTTTTAGACATAGGAAACCCCATAGATGGTGTCTAGGAGCTTTTTGCAAAGTCTGGAGGTGGGGTTGAGATGATATTGAATCTTAGATTTAGTTGATCAAGGATGGAGATTGAAATATTTGAAAGTTTCTTATTTTTAAAACTTTATAAGACATCAATATTTTAGACATAGGAAACCCAAAAGATGGTGTCGAGGAGCTTTTAGCTAAGTTTTGAGATGTGGATGAGATGGTATTGAATTTTAGAATTAGTTTATAAAGGATGGAGATTGAAAAAATAGAATGTTTCTTATTTTAGACTCTTTAAAAAACATCCATCTTTTAGACATAGGAAACCCTATATATTGTGTCAAGGAACTTTTAGCTGAGTTTTGAGATGAGGATGAGATGAGATTGAATCTTAGATTTAGTTGATGAAGAATAGAGATTTAAAAAATTGATGGTTTCTTATTTTAGACACTTTGTAAGACATCTATCTTTTAGCAAAGGAAACCTTAGGGATGGTGTCAAGGAGCTTTTAGCCAAATTTTGAGACGAGGATGAGATGGTATTGAATCTTAGATTCAGTTGATAAAAGATAGAGATTGAAAAAATAGAAAGTTTGTTATTGTAGAAAGCTTAAAAAACATCCATCTTTCAGACATATGAGACCCTAGAGACGGTGTCAATGAGCTTTTAGCCATGTGTTTGGGATGAGGATGAGAGGGTATTGAATCTTAGATTTAGTTGATTAATGATGGAGATTGTAAAAATAGAAAGTTTCTTATTTTAGAAACTTTATCAAACATCCATCTTTTAGACATAAGAAACCCTAGAGATGATATCAACGAGCATTTAGCCAAGTTTTGGGATAAGAATGAGTGGTTATTGAATCTTAGATTTAGTTGATGAATGATGGATATTGAAAAAATAGAGAGTTTCTTATTTTAGAAACTTTATAAAATATCAATCTTTTAAACTTAGTAAATCGTAAAGTTGGTGTCAATGAGCTTTTTGCTTAGTTCTGAGATGAGGATGCGATGGTATTGAATTTTAGATTTAGTTGATGATGGATAGAGATTGAAAAAATAAAAAGTTTCTTATTTTAGAAACAATATAAAACAAACATCTTTTAGATATAAGAAAACCAAGATAATCTGTCAAGGTGCTTTTGTTGATAGAGATTGAAAAACAGAAAGTTTCTTATTTTAGAAACTTTACAAAACATCCACCTTTTAGACATAGGAAACACTATAGATGGTGTCCACGAGGTTTTAGCCAAGTTTTGAGATTATGATTTGATGGTATTGAATATTAGATTTTGTTGATCAATGATAGAGATTGTAAAATAGAAAGTTTCTTATTTTAGTAACTTTATAAAACATCCATCTTTTTAGACATAGGAAACCCCATAGATGGTGTCTAGGAGCTTTTTGCAAAGTCTGGAGGTGGGGTTGAGATGATATTGAATCTTAGATTTAGTTGATCAAGGATGGAGATTGAAAAATTAAAAAGTTTCTTATTTTTGAAACTTTATAAGACATCAGTATTTTAGACATAGGAAACCCAAAAGATGGTGACGAGGAGCTTTTAGCCAAGTTTTGAGATGTGGATGAGATGGTATTGAATTTTAGAATTAGTTTATAAAGGATGGAGATTGAAAAAATAGAAAATTTCTTATTTTAGAAACTTTACAAAACATCCATCTTTTAGACATAGGAAACCCTATATATGGTGTCAAGGATCTTTTAGCTGAGTTTTGAGATGAGGATGAGATGATATGGAATCTTAGATTTAGTTGATGAAGAATAGAGATTTAAAAAATTGATGGTTTCTAATTTTAGAAACTTTGTAAGACATCTATCTTTTAGCAAAGGAAACCTTAGGGATGGTGTTAAGGAGCTTTTAGCCAACTTTTGAGATGAGGATGATATGATATTGAATCTTAGATTCAGTTGATAAAGGATAGAGATTGAAAAAATAGAAAGTTTGTTATTGTAGAAAGCTTAAAAAACATCCATCTTTTAGACATATGAGACCCTAGAGACGGTGTTAATGAGCTTTTAGCCATGTTTTGGGGTGAGGATGAGAGGGTATTGAATCTTAGATTTAGTTGATTAATGATGGAGATTGTAAAAATAGAAAGTTTCTTATTTTAGAAACTTTATCAAACATCCATCTTTTAGACATAAGAAACCCTAGAGATGATATCAACGAGCATTTAGCCAAGTTTTGGGATAAGAATGAGTGGGTATTGAATCTTAGATTTAGTTGATGAATGATGGATATTGAAAAAATAGAGAGTTTCTTATTTTAGAAACTTTATAAAATATCAAGCTTTTAAAGTTAGTAAATCGTAAAGATGGTGTCAAGGAGCTTTTTGCTTAGTTATGAGATGAGGATGCGATGGTATTGAATCTTAGATTTAGTTGATGATGGATAGAGATTGAAAAAATAAAAAGTTTCTTATTTTAGAAACAATATAAAACAAACATCTTTTAGATATAAGAAAACCAAGATATGCTGTCAAGGTGCTTTTGTTGATAGATATTGAAAAACAGAAAGTTTCTTATTTTAGAAACTTTACAAAACATCCACCTTTTAGACATAGGAAACAATATAGATGGTGTCCATGAGGTTTTAGCCAAGTTTTGAGATTATGATTAGATGGTATTTAAAATTAGATTTTGTTGATCAATGATAGAGATTGTAAAATAGAAAGTTTCTTATTTTAGTAACTTTATAAAACATCCATCTTTTTAGACATAGGAAACCCCATAGATGGTGTCTAGGAGTTTTTTGCAAAGTTTGGAGGTGGGGTTGAGATGATATTGAATCTTAGATTTAGTTGATCAAGGATGGAGATTGAAAAATTAGAAAGTTTCTTATTTTTGAAACTTTATAAGACATCAGTATTTTAGACATAGGAAACCCAAAAGATGGTGTCGAGGAGCTTTTAGCCAAGTTTTGAGATGTGGATGAGATGGTATTGAATTTTAGAATTAGTTTATAAAGGATGGAGATTGAAAAAATAGAAAATTTCTTATTTTAGAAACTTTACAAAACATCCATCTTTTAGACATAGGAAACCCTATATATGGTGTCAAGGAACTTTTAGCTGAGTTTTGAGATGAGGATGAGATAATATGGAATCTTAGATTTAGTTGATGAAGAATAGAGATTTAAAAAATTGATGGTTTCTTATTTTAGAAACTTTGTAAGACATCTATCTTTTAGCAAAGGAAACCTTAGGGATGGTGTCAAGGAGCTTTTAGCCAACTTTTGAGATGAGGATGATATGATATTGAATCTTAGATTCAGTTGATAAAGGATAGAGATTGAAAAAATAGAGAGTTTGTTATTGTAGAAAGCTTAAAAAACATCCATCTTTTAGACATATGAGACCCTAGAGACGGTGTTAATGAGCTTTTAGCCATGTTTTGGGGTGAGGATGAGAGGGTATTGAATCTTAGATTTAGTTGATTAATGATGGAGATTGTAAAAATAGAAAGTTTCTTATTTTAGAAACTTTATCAAACATCCATCTTTTAGACATAAGAAACCCTAGAGATGATATCAACGAGCATTTAGCCAAGTTTTGGGATAAGAATGAGTGGGTATTGAATCTTAGATTTAGTTGATGAATGATGGATATTGAAAAAATAGAGAGTTTCTTATTTTAGAAACTTTATAAAATATCAATCTTTTAAACTTAGTAAATCGTAAAGATTGTGTGAAGGAGCTTTTTGCTTAGTTCTGAGATGAGGATGCGATGGTATTGAATCTTAGATTTAAGTTGATGATGGATAGAGATTGAAAAAATAGAAAGTTTCTTATTTTAGAAACTTTATAAAACAAACATCTTTTAGATATAAGAAAACCAAGATATGCTGTCAAGGTGCTTTTGTTGATAGAGATTGAAAAACATAAAGTTTCTTATTTTAGAAACTTTACAAAACATCCACCTTTTAGACATAGGAAACACTATAGATTGTGTCAATGAGCTTTTAGCCAAGTTCTGAGATTATGATTAGATGGTATTGGATATTAGATTTTGTTGATCAAGGATAGAGATTGTAAAATAGAAAGTTTCTTATTATAGTAACTTTATAAAACATCCATCTTTTAGACATAAGAAACCCCATGATGGTGTCAATGAGCTTTTTGCAAAGTTTTGAGGTGGGGAGGAGATGATATTGAATCTTTGATTTAGTTGATGAAGGATGGAGATTGAAAAATTAGAAAGTTTCTTATTTTTGAAACTTTATAAGACATCAATATTTTGGACATAGGAAACCCAAAAGATGGTGTCGAGGAGCTTTTAGCCAAATCTTTGAGATGTGGATGAGATGGTATTGAATTTTAGAATTAGTTTATAAAGGATGTAAATTGAAAAAATAGTAAGTTTCTTATTTTAGAAACTTTACAAAACATCCATCTTTTAGGCATAGGAAACCCTATATATGGTGTCAAGGAACTTTTAGCTGAGTTTTGAGATGAGGATGAGATGATATTGAATATTAGATTTAGTTGATGAAGAATAGAGATTTAAAAAATAGATGATTTCTTATTTTAGAAACTTTGTAAGACATCTATCTTTTAGTAAAGGAAACCTTAGGGATGCTGTCAAGGAGATTTTAGCCAAGTTTTGAGATTAGGATGAGATGGTATTTAATCTTAGATTGAGTTGATAAAGGGAGATTGAAAGAAGAGAAAGTTTGTTATTGTAGAAAGCTTAAAAAACATCCATCTTTTAGACATATGAGACCCTAGAGACGGTGTCAATGAGCTTTTAGCCATGTTTTGGGATGAGGATGAGAGGGTATTGAATCTTAGATTTAGTTGATTAATGATGGAGATTGTAAAAATAGAAAGTTTCTTATTTTAGAAACTTAATCAAACATCCATGTTTTAGACATAAGAAACCCTAGAGATGATATCAACGAGCATTTAGCCAAGTTTTGGGATAAGAATGAGTGGGTATTGAATCTTAGATTTAGTTGATGAATGATGGATATTGAAAAAATAGAGAGTTTCTTATTTTAGAAACTTTATAAAATATCAATCTTTTAAAGTTAGTAAATCGTAAAGATGGTGTCAAGGAGCTTTTTGCTTAGTTCTGAGATGAGGCTGCGATGGTATTGAATCTTAGATTTAGTTGATGATGGATATAGACTGAAAAAATAGAAAGTTTCTTATTTTAGAAACAATATAAAACAAACATCTTTTAGATATAAGAAAACTAAGATATGCTGTCAAGGTGCTTTTGTTGATAGAGATTGAAAAACAGAAAGTTTCTTATTTTAGAAACTTTGTAAAACATCCACCTTTTAGACATAGGAAACACTATAGATGGTGTCCATGAGGTTTTAGTCAAGTTTTGAGATTATGATTAGATGGTATTGAATATTAGATTTTGTTGATCAAGGATAGAGATTGTAAAATAGAAAGTTTCTTATTTTAGTAACTTTATAAAACATCCATCTTTTAGACCTAGGAAACCCCATAGATGGTGTCAAGAAGCATTTGACAAAGTTTTGACGTGGGTATGAGATGATATTGAATCTTAGATTTAGTTGATGAAGGATGGAGATTGAAAAATTGGAAAGTTTCTTATTTTTAAAACTTTATAAGACATCAATATTTTAGACATAGGAAACCTAAAAGATGGTGTCGATGAGCTTTTAGCCAAGTTTTGAGATGTGGATGAGATGGTATTGAATTTTAGAATTAGTTTATAAAGGATGGAGATTGAAAAAATAGAATGTTTTTTATTTTAGACTCTTTACAAAACATCCATCTTTTAGACATAGGAAACCCTATATATGGTGTCAAGGAACTTTTAGCTGAGTTTTGAGATGAGGATGAGATGATATTGAATCTTAGATTTAGTTGATGAAGAATAGAGATTTAAAAAATAGATGGTTTCTTATTTTAGAAACTTTGTATGACATCTATCTTTTAGCAAAGGAAACCTTAGGGATAGTGTCAAGGAGCTTTTAGCCAAATTTTGAGAGGAGGATGAGATGGTATTGAATCTTAGATTCAGTTGATAAAGAATAGACATTGAAAAAATAGAAAGTTTGTTATTGTAGAAAGCTTAAAAAACATCCATCTTTTAGACATATGAGACCCTAGAGACGGTGTCAATGAGCATTTAGCCATGTTTTGGGATGAGGATGAGAGGGTATTGAATCTTACATTTAGTTGATTAATGATGGAGATTGTAAAAATAGAAAGTTTCTTATTTTAGAAACTTTATCAAACATCCATCTTTTAGACATAAGAAACCCTAGAGATGATATCAACGAGCATTTAGCCAAGTTTTGGGATAAGAATGAGGGGGTATTGAATCTTAGATTTAGTTGATGAATGATGGATATTGAAAAAATAGAGAGTTTCTTATTTTAGAAACTTTATAAAATATCAATCTTTTAACCTTAGTAAATGGTAAAGATAGTGTCAAGGAGCTTTTTGCTTAGTTCTGAGATAAGGCTGCGATGGTATTGAATCTTAGATTTAGTTGATGATGGATAGAGATTGAAAAAATAGAAAGTTTCTTATTTTAGAAACAATATAAAACAAACATCTTTTAGATATAAGAAAACCAAGATATGCTGTTAAGGTGCTTTTATTGATAGAGATTGAAAAACAGAAAATTACTTATTTTAGAAACTTTATAAAACATCTACCTTTTAGACATAAGAAACACTATAGATGGTGTCCATGAGGTTTTAGCCAAGTTTTGAGATTATGATTAGATGGTATTGAATATTAGATTTTGTTGATCAAGGATAGAGATTGTAAAATAGAAAGTTTCTTATTTTAGTAACTTTATAAAACATCCATCTTTTTAGACATAGAAAACCCCATAGATGGTGTCAAGGAGCTTTTTGCAAAGTTTTGAGCTGGGGAGGAGATGATATTGAATCTTTGATTTTGTTGATGAAGGATGGAGATTGAAAAATTAGAAAGTTTCTTATTTTTGAAACTTTATAAGACATCAATATTTTAGACATAGGAAACCCAAAAGATGGTGTCGAGGAGCTTTTAGCTAAATTTTGAGATGTAGATGAGATGGTATTGAATTTTAGAATTAGTTTATAAAGGATGGAGATTGAAAAAAAAGAAAGTTTCTTATTTTAGAAACTTTACAAAACATCCATCTTTTAGACATATGAAACCCTATATATGGTGTCAAGGAACTTTTAGCTCAGTTTTGAGATGAGGATGAGATGATATTGAATCTTAGATTTAGTTGATGAATAATAGAGATTTAAAAAATAGATGGTTTCTTATTTTAGAAACTTTGTAAGACATCTATCTTTTAGCAAAGGAAACCTTAGGGATGGTGTCAAGGAGCTTTTAGCCAAGTTTTGAGACGAGGATGATATGGTATTGAATCTTAGATTCAGTTGATAAAGGATAGAGATTGAAAAAATAGAAAGTTTGTTATTGTAGAAAGCTTAAAAAACATCCATCTTTTAGACATATGAGACCCTAGAGACGGTGTCAATGAGCTTTTAGCCATGTTTTGGGATGAGGATGAGAGGGTATTGAATCTTACATTTAGTTGATTAATGATGGAGATTGTAAAAATAGAAAGTTTCTTATTTTAGAAACTTTATCAAACATCCATCTTTTAGACATAAGAAACCCTAGAGATGATATCAACAAGCATTTAGCCAAGTTTTGGGATAAGAATGAGTGGGTATTGAATCTTAGATTTAGTTGATGAATGATGGATATTGAAAAAATAGAGAGTTTCTTATTTTAGAAACTTTATAAAAAATCAATCATTTAAACTTAGTAAATCGTAAAGATGGTGTCAAGGACCTTTTTGCTTAGTTCTGAGATGAGGATGCGATGGTATTGAATCTTAGATTTAGTTGATGATGAATAGAGATTGAAAAAATAGAAAGTTTCTTATTTTAGAAACAATATAAAACAAACATCTTTTAGATATAAGAAAACAAAGATATGCTGTTAAGGTGCTTTTGTTGATAGAGATTGAAAAACAGAAAATTTGTTATTTTAGAAACTTTATAAAACATCCACCTTTTAGACATAGGAAACACTATAGATGGTGTACATGAGGTTTTAGCCAAGTTTTGAGATTATGATTAGAAGGTATTGAATATTAGATTTTGTTGATCAAGGATAGAGATTGTAAAATAGAAAGTTTCCTATTTTAGTAACTTTATAAAACATCCATCTTTTTAAACATACGAAACCCCATAGATGGTGTCAAGGAGCTTTTTGCAAAGTCTTGAGGTGGGGATGAGATGATATTGAATCTTAGATTTAGTTGATGAAGGATGGAGATTGAAAAATTAGAAAGTTTCTTATTTTTGAAACTTTATAAGACATCAATATTTTGGGAATAGGAAACCCAAAAGATGGTGTCGATGAGCATTTAGCCAAGTTTTGAGATGTGGATGAGATGGTATTGAATTTTAGAATTAGTTTATAAAGGATTGAGATTGAAAAAATAGAAAGTTTTTTATTTTAGAAACTTTACAAAACATCCATCTTTTAGACATAGGAAACCCTATATATGGTGTGAAGGAACTTTTAGCTGAGTTTTGAGATTAGGATGAGATGATATTGAATCTTAGATTTATTTGATGAAGAATAGAGATTTAAAAAATAGATGGTTTCTTATTTTAGAAACTTTGTAAGACATCTATCTTTTAGCAAAGGAAACCTTATGGATGGTGTCAACGAGCTTTTAGCCAAGTTTTGAGATGAGGATGAGATGGTATTGAATCTTAGATTCAGTTGATAAAGGATAGAGATTGAAAAAATAGAAAGTTTGTTATTGTATAAAGCTTAAAAAACATCCATCTTTTAGACATATGAGACCCTAGAGACGGTGTCAATGAGCTTTTAGCCATGTTTTGGGATGAGGATGAGAGGGTATTGAATCTTACATTTAGTTGATTAATGATGGAGATTGTAAAAATAGAAAGTTTCTTATTTTAGAAACTTTATCAAACATCCATCTTTTAGACATAAGAAACCCTAGAGATGATATCAACGAGCATTTAGCCAAGTTTTGGGATAAGAATGAGTGGGTATTGAATCTTCGATTTAGTTGATGAATGATGGATATTGAAAAAATAGAGAGTTTCTTATTTTAGAAACTTTATAAAATATCAATCATTTAAACTTAGTAAATCGTAAAGATGGTGTCAAGGACCTTTTTGCTTAGTTCTGAGATGAAGATGCGATGGTATTGAATCTTAGATTTAGTTGATGATGAATAGAGATTGAAAAAATAGAAAGTTTCTTATTTTAGAAACAATATAAAACAAACATCTTTTAGATATAAGAAAACAAAGATATGCTGTTAAGGTGCTTTTGTTGATAGAGATTGAAAAACAGAAAATTTGTTATTTTAGAAACTTTATAAAACATCCACCTTTTAGACATAGGAAACACTATAGATGGTGTACATGAGGTTTTAGCCAAGTTTTGAGATTATGATTAGATGGTATTGAATATTAGATTTTGTTGATCAAGGATAGAGATTGTAAAATAGAAAGTTTCCTATTTTAGTAACTTTATAAAACATCCATCTTTTTAAACATACGAAACCCCATAGATGTTGTCAAGGAGCTTTTTGCAAAGTTTTGAGGTGGGGATGAGATGATATTGAATCTTAGATTTAGTTGATGAATGATGGAGATTGAAAAATTTGAAAGTTTCTTATTTTTAAAACTTTATAAGACATCAATATTTTAGACATAGGAAACCCAAAAGATGGTGTCGAGGAGCTTTTAGCTAAGTTTTGAGATGTGGATAAGATGGTATTGAATTTTAGAATTAGTTTATAAAGGATGGAGATTGAAAAACTAGAATGTTTCTTATTTTAGACTCTTTAAAAAACATCCATCTTTTAGACATAGGAAACCCTATATATGGTGTCAAGGAACTTTTAGCTGAGTTTTGAGATGAGGATGAGATGATATTGAATCTTAGATTTAGTTGATGAAGAATAGAGATTTAAAAAATAGATGGTTTCTTATTTTAGACACTTTGTAAGACATCTATCTTTTAGCAAAGGAAACCTTAGGGATGGTGTCAAGGAGCTTTTAGCCAAGTTTTGAGACGAGGATGATATGGTATTGAATCTTAGATTCAGTTGATAAAGGATAGAGATTGAAAAAATAGAAAGTTTGTTATTGTACAAAGATTAAAAAACATCCATCTTTTAGACATATGAGACCCTAGAGACGGTGTCAATGAGCTTTTAGCCATGTTTTGGGATGAGGATGAGAGGGTATTGAATCTTACATTTAGTTGATTAATGATGGAGATTGTAAAAATAGAAAGTTTCTTATTTTAGAAACTTTATCAAACATCCATCTTTTAGACATAAGAAACCCTAGAGATGATATCAACGAGCATTTAGCCAAGTTTTGGGATAAGAATGAGTGGGTATTGAATCTTAGATTTAGTTGATGAATGATGGATATTGAAAAAATAGAGAGTTTCTTATTTTAGAAACTTTATAAAATATCAATCTTTTAAACTTAGTAGTAAATCGGAAAGATGTTGTCAAGGAGCTTTTTGCTTAGTTCTGAGATGAGGCTGCGATGGTATTGAATCTTAGATTTAGTTGATGATGAATAGAGATTGAAAAAATAGAAAGTTTCTTATTTTAGAAACAATATAAAACAAACATCTTTTAGATATAAGAAAACCAAGATATGCTGTTAAGGTGCTTTTGTTGATAGAGATTGAAAAGCAGAAAATTTCTTATTTTAGGAAACTTTATAAAACATCCACCTTTTAGACATAGGAAACACTATAGATGGTGTCCATGAGGTTTTAGCCAATTTTTGAGATTATGATTAGATGGTATTGAATATTAGATTTTGTTAATCAAGGATAGAGATTGTAAAATAGAAAGTTTCTTATTTCAGTAACTGTATAAAACATCCATCTTTTTAGACATACGAAACCCCATAGATGGTGTCAAGGAGCTTTTTGCAAAGTTTTGAGGTGGGGATGAGATGATATTGAATCTTAGATTTAGTTGATGAATGATGGAGATTGAAAAATTTGAAAGTTTCTTATTTTTAAAACTTTATAAGACATCAATATTTTAAACATAGGAAACTCAAAAGATGGTGTCGAGGAGCTTTTAGCGAAGTTTTGAGATGTGGATGAGATGGTATTGAATTTTAGAATTAGTTTATAAAGGATGGAGATTGAAAAAATAGAATGTTTCTTATTTTAGACTCTTTAAAAAACATCCATCTTTTAGACATAGGAAACCCTATATACGGTGTCAAGGAACTTTTAGCTGAGTTTTGAGATGAGGATGAGATGATATTGAATCTTAGATTTAGTTGATGAAGAATAGAGATTTAAAAAATAGATGGTTTCTTATTTTAGACACTTTGTAAGACATCTATCTTTTAGCAAAGGAAACCTTAGGGATGGTGTCAAGGAGCTTTTAGCCAAATTTTGAGACGAGGATGAGATGGTATTGAATCTTAGATTCAGTTGATAAAGGATAGAGATTGAAAAAATAGAAAGTTTGTTATTGTAGAAAGCTTAAAAAACATCCATCTTTCAGACATATGAGACCCTAGAGACGGTGTCAATGAGCTTTTAGCCATGTTTTAGGATGAGGATGAGAGGGTATTGAATCTTAGATTTAGTTGATTAATGATGGAGATTGTAAAAATAGAAAGTTTCTTATTTTGGAAACTTTATCAAACATCCATCTTTTAGACATAAGAAACCCTAGAGATGATATCAACGAGCATTTAGCCAAGTTTTGGGATAAGAATGAGTGGGTATTGAATCTTAGATTTAGTTGATGAATGATGGATATTGAAAAAATAGAGAGTTTCTTATTTTAGAAACTTTATAAAATATCAATCTTTTAAACTTAGTAAATCGTAAAGATGGTGTCAAGGAGCTTTTTGCTTAGTTCTGAGATGAGGATGCGATGGTATTGAATATTAGATTTAGTTGATGATGTATAGAGATTGAAAAAATAAAAAGTTTCTTATTTTAGAAACTTTGTAAAACAAACATCTTTTAGATATAAGAAAACCAAGATATGTTGTCAAGGTGCTTTTGTTGATAGAGATTGAAAAACAGAAAGTTTCTTATTTTAGAAACTTTATAAAACATCCACCTTTTAGACATAAGAAACACTATAGATGGTGTCCATGAGGTTTTAGCCAAGTTTTGAGATTATGATTAGATGGTATTGAATATTAGATTTTGTTGATCAAGGATAGAGATTGTAAAATAGAATGTTTCTTATTTTAGTACCTTTATAAAACATCCATCTTTTAGACCTAGGAAACCCCATAGATGGTGTCAAGGAGCTTTTTGCAAAGTTTTGAGGTGGGGATGAGATGATATTGAATCTTAGATTTAGTTGATGAAAGATGGAGATTGAAAAATTAGATAGTTTCTTATTTTTAAAACTTTATAAGACATCAATATTTTAGACATAGGAAACCCAAAAGATGGTGTCGAGGAGCTTTTAGCGAAGTTTTGAGATGTAGATGAGATGGTATTGAATTTTAGAATTAGTTTATAAAGGATGGAGATTGAAAAAATAGAAAGTTTCTTATTTTAGAAACTTTACAAAACATCCATCTTTTAGACAAAGGAAACCCTATATATGGTGTCAAGGAACTTTTAGCTGAGTTTTGAGATGACGATGAGATGATATTGAATATTAGATTTAGTTGATGAAGAATAGAGATTTAAAAAATAAATGGTTTCTTATTTTAGAAACTTTGTAAGACATCTATCTTTTAGCAAATGAAACCTTAGGGATGGTGTCAAGGAGCTTTTAGCCAAATTTTGAGATTAGGATGAGATGGTATTTAATCTTAGATTCAGTTGATAAAAGATAGAGATTGAAAAAATAGAAAGTTTGTTATTATAGAAAGCTTAAAAAACATCCATCTTTTAGACATATGAGACCCTAGAGACGGTGTCAATGAGCTTTTAGCCATGTTTTGGGATGAGGATGAGAGGGTATTGAATCTTAGATTTAGTTGATTAATGATGGAGATTGTAAAAATAGAAAGTTTCTTATTTTAGAAACTTTATCAAACATCCATCTTTTAGACATAAGAAACCCTAGAGATGATATCAACGAGCATTTAGCCAAGTTTTGGGATAAGAATGAGTGGGTATTGAATCTTAGATTTAGTTGATGAATCATAGATATTGAAAAAATAGAGAGTTTCTTAGTTTAGAAACTTTATAAAATATCAATCTTTTAAACTTAGTAAATCGTAAAGATGGTGTCAAGGAGCTTTTTGCTTAGTTCTGAGATGAGGCTGCGAAGGTATTGAATCTTAGATTTAGTTGATGATGGATAGAGATTGAAAAAATAGAAAGTTTCTTATTTTAGAAACAATATAAAACAAACATCTTTTAGATATAAGAAAACCAAGATATGCTGTAAAGGTGCTTTTGTTGATAGAGATTGAAAACAGAAAATTTCTTATTTTAGAAAGTTTATAAAACATCCACCTTTTAGACATAGGAAACACTATAGATGGTGTCCATGAGGTTTTAGCCAAGTTTTGAGATTATGATTAGATGGTATTGAATATTAGATTTTGTTGATCAAGGATAGAGATTGTAAAATAGAAAGTTTCTTATTTTAGTAACTGTATAAAACATTCATATTTTTAGACATAAGAAACCCCATAGATGGTGTCAAGGAGCTTTTTGCAAAGTTTTGAGCTGGGGAGGAGATGATATTGAATCTTTGATTTTGTTGATGAAAGATGGAGATTGAAAAATTAGAAAGTTTCTTATTTTTGAAACTTTATAAGACATCAATATTTTAGACATAAGAAACCCAAAAGATGGTGTCGAGGAGCTTTTAGCTAAATTTTGAGATGTAGATGAGATGGTATTGAATTTTAGAATTAGTTTATAAAGGATGGAGATTGAAAAAATAGAAAGTTTCTTATTTTAGAAACTTTACAAAACATCCATCTTTTAGACATATGAAACCCTATATATGGTGTCAAGGAACTTTTAGCTCAGTTTTGAGATGAGGATGAGATGATATTGAATCTTAGATTTAGTTGATGAAGAATAGAGATTTAAAAAATAGATGGTTTCTTATTTTAGAAACTTTGTAAGACATCTATCTTTTAGCAAATGAAACCTTAGGGATGGTGTCAAGGAGCTTTTAGCCAAGTTTTGAGACGAGGATGATATGGTATTGAATCTTAGATTCAGTTGATAAAGGATAGAGATTGAAAAAATAGACAGTTTGTTATTGTAGAAAGCTTAAAAAACATCCATCTTTCAGACATATGAGACCCTAGAGACAGTGTCAATGAACTTTTAGCCATGTTTTGGGATGAGGATGAGAGGGTATTGAATCTTAGATTTAGTTGATTAATGATGGAGATTGTAAAAATAGAAAGTTTCTTATTTTAGAAACTTTATCAAACATCCATCTTTTAGACATAAGAAACCCTAGAGATGATATCAACGAGCATTTAGCCAAGTTTTGGGATAAGAATGAGTGGGTATTGAATCTTAGATTTAGTTGATGAATGATGGATATTGAAAAAATAGAGAGTTTCTTATTTTAGAAACTTTATAAAATATCAATCTTTTAAACTTAGTAAATCGTAAAGATGGTGTCAAGGAGCTTTTTGCTTAGTTCTGAGATGAGGATGCGATGGTATTGAATATTAGATTTAGTTGATGATGTATAGAGATTGAAAAAATAAAAAGTTTCTTATTTTAGAAACTTTGTAAAACAAACATCTTTTAGATATAAGAAAACCAAGATATGTTGTCAAGGTGCTTTTGTTGATAGAGATTGAAAAACAGAAAGTTTCTTATTTTAGAAACTTTATAAAACATCCACCTTTTAGACATAAGAAACACTATAGATGGTGTCAATGAGGTTTTAGCCAAGTTTTGAGATTATGATTAGATGGTATTGAATATTAGATTTTGTTGATCAAGGATAGAGATTGTAAAATAGAATGTTTCTTATTTTAGTACCTTTATAAAACATCCATCTTTTAGACCTAGGAAACCCCATAGATGGTGTCAAGGAGCTTTTTGCAAAGTTTTGAGGTGGGGATGAGATGATATTGAATCTTAGATTTAGTTGATGAAAGATGGAGATTGAAAAATTAGATAGTTTCTTATTTTTAAAACTTTATAAGACATCAATATTTTAGACATAGGAAACCCAAAAGATGGTGTCGAGGAGCTTTTAGCGAAGTTTTGAGATGTAGATGAGATGGTATTGAATTTTAGAATTAGTTTATAAAGGATGGAGATTGAAAAAATAGAAAGTTTCTTATTTTAGAAACTTTACAAAACATCCATCTTTTAGACAAAGGAAACCCTATATATGGTGTCAAGGAACTTTTAGCTGAGTTTTGAGATGACGATGAGATGATATTGAATATTAGATTTAGTTGATGAAGAATAGATATTTAAAAAATAAATGGTTTCTTATTTTAGAAACTTTGTAAGACATCTATCTTTTAGCAAATGAAACCTTAGGGATGGTGTCAAGGAGCTTTTAGCCAAATTTTGAGATTAGGATGAGATGGTATTTAATCTTAGATTCAGTTGATAAAGGATAGAGATTGTAAAAATAGAAAGTTTGTTATTATAGAAAGCTTAAAAAACATCCATCTTTTAGACATATGAGACCCTAGAGACGGTGTCAATGAGCTTTTAGCCATGTTTTGGGATGAGGATGAGAGGGTATTGAATCTTAGATTTAGTTGATTAATGATGGAGATTGTAAAAATAGAAAGTTTCTTATTTTAGAAACTTTATCAAACATCCATCTTTTAGACATAAGAAACCCTAGAGATGATATCAACGAGCATTTAGCCAAGTTTTGGGATAAGAATGAGTGGGTATTGAATCTTAGATTTAGTTGATGAATCATAGATATTGAAAAAATAGAGAGTTTCTTAGTTTAGAAACTTTATAAAATATCAATCTTTTAAACTTAGTAAATCGTAAAGATGGTGTCAAGGAGCTTTTTGCTTAGTTCTGAGATGAGGCTGCGATGGTATTGAATCTTAGATTTAGTTGATGATGGATAGAGATTGAAAAAATAGAAAGTTTCTTATTTTAGAAACAATATAAAACAAACATCTTTTAGATATAAGAAAACCAAGATATGCTGTAAAGGTGCTTTTGTTGATAGAGATTGAAAACAGAAAATTTCTTATTTTAGAAAGTTTATAAAACATCCACCTTTTAGACATAGGAAACACTATAGATGGTGTCCATGAGGTTTTAGCCAAGTTTTGAGATTATGATTAGATGGTATTGAATATTAGATTTTGTTGATCAAGGATAGAGATTGTAAAATAGAAAGTTTCTTATTTTAGTAACTGTATAAAAACATTCATATTTTTAGACATAAGAAACCCCATAGATGGTGTCAAGGAGCTTTTTGCAAAGTT
Organism: Tasmannia lanceolata; assembly: GCF_043159265.1. Taxonomy (NCBI): domain Eukaryota; kingdom Viridiplantae; phylum Streptophyta; class Magnoliopsida; order Canellales; family Winteraceae; genus Tasmannia; species Tasmannia lanceolata. The sequence continues at coordinate 32,338,825 of NW_027518697.1, read as the reverse complement.
TTGAGCCGGGGAGGAGATGATATTGAATCTTTGATTTTGTTGATGAAAGATGAAGATTGAAAAATTAGAAAGTTTCTTATTTTTGAAACTTTATAAGACATCAATATTTTAGACATAGGAAACCCAAAAGATGGTGTCGAGGAGCTTTTAGCTAAATTTTGAGATGTAGATGAGATGGTATTGAATTTTAGAATTAGTTTATAAAGGATGGAGATTGAAAAAATAGAAAGTTTCTTATTTTAGAAACTTTACAAAACATCCATCTTTTAGACATATGAAACCCTATATATGGTGTCAAGGAACTTTTAGCTCAGTTTTGAGATGAGGATGAGATGATATTGAATCTTAGATTTAGTTGATGAAGAATAGAGATTTAAAAAATAGATGGTTTCTTATTTTAGAAACTTTGTAAGACATCTATCTTTTAGCAAATGAAACCTTAGGGATGGTGTCAAGGAGCTTTTAGCCAAGTTTTGAGACGAGGATGATATGGTATTGAATCTTAGATTCAGTTGATAAAGGATAGAGATTGAAAAAATAGACAGTTTGTTATTGTAGAAAGCTTAAAAAACATCCATCTTTCAGACATATGAGACCCTAGAGACAGTGTCAATGAACTTTTAGCCATGTTTTGGGATGAGGATGAGAGGGTATTGAATCTTAGATTTAGTTGATTAATGATGGAGATTGTAAAAATAGAAAGTTTCTTATTTTAGAAACTTTATCAAACATCCATCTTTTAGACATAAGAAACCCTAGAGATGATATCAACGAGCATTTAGCCAAGTTTTGGGATAAGAATGAGTGGGTATTGAATCTTAGATTTAGTTGATGAATGATGGATATTGAAAAAATAGAGAGTTTCTTATTTTAGAAACTTTATAAAATATCAATCTTTTAAACTTAGTAAATCGTAAAGATGGTGTCAAGGAGCTTTTTGCTTAGTTCTGAGATGAGGATGCGATGGTATTGAATATTAGATTTAGTTGATGATGTATAGAGATTGAAAAAATAAAAAGTTTCTTATTTTAGAAACTTTGTAAAACAAACATCTTTTAGATATAAGAAAACCAAGATATGTTGTCAAGGTGCTTTTGTTGATAGAGATTGAAAAACAGAAAGTTTCTTATTTTAGAAACTTTATAAAACATCCACCTTTTAGACATAAGAAACACTATAGATGGTGTCAATGAGGTTTTAGCCAAGTTTTGAGATTATGATTAGATGGTATTGAATATTAGATTTTGTTGATCAAGGATAGAGATTGTAAAATAGAATGTTTCTTATTTTAGTACCTTTATAAAACATCCATCTTTTAGACCTAGGAAACCCCATAGATGGTGTCAAGGAGCTTTTTGCAAAGTTTTGAGGTGGGGATGAGATGATATTGAATCTTAGATTTAGTTGATTAAAGATGGAGATTGAAAAATTAGATAGTTTCTTATTTTTAAAACTTTATAAGACATCAATATTTTAGACATAGGAAACCCAAAAGATGGTGTAGAGGAGCTTTTAGCGAAGTTTTGAGATGTAGATGAGATGGTATTGAATTTTAGAATTTGTTTATAAAGGATGGAGATTGAAAAAATAGAAAGTTTCTTATTTTAGAAACTTTACAAAACATCCATCTTTTAGACATATGAAACCCTATATATGGTGTCAAGGAACTTTTAGCTGAGTTTTGAGATGACGATGAGATGATATTGAATCTTAGATTTAGTTGATGAAGAATAGAGATTTAAAAAATAAATGGTTTCTTATTTTAGAAACTTTATAAGACATCTATCTTTTAGCAAATGAAACCTTAGGGATGGTGTCAAGGAGCTTTTAGCCAAATTTTGAGATTAGGATGAGATGGTATTTAATCTTAGATTCAGTTGATAAAGGATAGAGATTGAAAAAATAGAAAGTTTGTTATTGTAGAAAGCTTAAAAAACATCCATCTTTTAGACATATGAGACCCTAGAGACGGTGTCAATGAGCTTTTAGCCATGTTTTGGGATGAGGATGAGAGGGTATTGAATCTTAGATTTAGTTGATTAATGATGGAGATTGTAAAAATAGAAAGTTTCTTATTTTAGAAACTTTATCAAACATCCATCTTTTAGACATAAGAAACCCTAGAGATGATATCAACGAGCATTTAGCCAAGTTTTGGGATAAGAATGAGTGGGTATTGAATCTTAGATTTAGTTGATGAATCATAGATATTGAAAAAATAGAGAGTTTCTTAGTTTAGAAACTTTATAAAATATCAATCTTTTAAACTTAGTAAATCGTAAAGATGGTGTCAAGGAGCTTTTTGCTTAGTTCTGAGATGAGGCTGCGATGGTATTGAATCTTAGATTTAGTTGATGATGAATAGAGATTGAAAAAATAGAAATTTTCTTATTTTAGAAACAATATAAAACAAACATCTTTTAGATATAAGAAAACAAAGATATGCTGTTAAGGTGCTTTTGTTGATAGAGATTGAAAAACAGAAAATTTCTTATTTTAAAAACTTTATAAAACATCCACCTTTTAGACATAGGAAACACTATAGAAGGTGTACATGAGGTTTTAGCCAAGTTTTGAGATTATGATTAGATGGTATTGAATATTAGATTTTGTTGATCAAGGATAGAGATTGTAAAATAGAAAGTTTCTTATTTTAGTAACTCTATAAAACATCCATCCTTTTAGACATACGAAACCCCATAGATGGTGTGAAGGAGCTTTTTGCAAAGTCTTGAGGTGGGGATGAGATGATATTGAATCTTAGATTTAGTTGATTAATGATGGAGATTGAAAAATTAGAAAGTTTCTTTTTTTTGAAACTTTATAAGACATCAATATTTTAGAAATAGGAAACCCAAAAGATGGTGTCGATGAGCATTTAGCCAAGTTTTGAGATGTGGATGAGATGGTATTGAATTTTAGAATTAGTTTATAAAGGATGGAGATTGAAAAAATAGAAAGTTTCTTATTTTAGAAACTTTACAAAACATCCATCTTTTAGACATAGGAAACCCTATCTATGGTGTGAAAGAACTTTTAGCTGAGTTTTGAGTAATGGATGAGATGATATTGAATCTTAGATTTAGTTGATGAAGAATAGAGATTTAAAAAATAGATGGTTTCTTATTTTAGAAACTTTGTAAGACATCTATCGTTTAGCAATGGAAACCTTATTGATGGTGTCAACGAGCTTTTAGCCAAGTTTTGAGAGGAGGATGAGATGGTATTGAATCTTAGATTCAGTTGACAAAGGATAGAGATTGAAAAAATAGAAAGTTTGTTATTGTAGAAAGCTTAAAAAACATCCATCTTTGAGACATATGAGACCCTAGAGACGGTGTCAATGAGCTTTTAGCCATGTTTTGGATGAGGATGAGAGGGTATTGAATCTTAGATTTAGTTGATTAATGATGGAGATTGTAAAAATAGAAAGTTTCTTATTTTAAAAACTTTATCAAACATCAATCTTTTAGACATAAGAAACCCTAGAGATGATATCAACGAGCATTTAGCCAAGTTTTGGGATAAGAATGAGTGGGTATTGAATCTTAGATTTAGTTGATGAATGATGGATATTGAAAAAATAGAGAGTTTCTTATTTTAGAAACTTTATAATATATCAATCTTTTAAACTTAGTAAATCGGAAAGATGGTGTCAAGGAGCTTTTTGCTTAGTTCTGAGATGAGGCTGCGATGGTATTGAATATTAGATTTAGTTGATGATGTATAGAGATTGAAAAAATAAAAAGTTTCTTATTTTAGAAACTTTGTAAAACAAACATCTTTTAGATATAAGAAAACCAAGATATGTTGTCAAGGTGCTTTTGTTGATAGAGATTGAAAAACAGAAAGTTTCTTATTTTAGAAACTTTATAAAACATCCACCTTTTAGACATAAGAAACACTATAGATGGTGTCAATGAGGTTTTAGCCAAGTTTTGAGATTATGATTAGATGGTATTGAATATTAGATTTTGTTGATCAAGGATAGAGATTGTAAAATAGAATGTTTCTTATTTTAGTACCTTTATAAAACATCCATCTTTTAGACCTAGGAAACCCCATAGATGGTGTCAAGGAGCTTTTTGCAAAGTTTTGAGGTGGGGATGAGATGATATTGAATCTTAGATTTAGTTGATTAAAGATGGAGATTGAAAAATTAGATAGTTTCTTATTTTTAAAACTTTATAAGACATCAATATTTTAGACATAGGAAACCCAAAAGATGGTGTAGAGGAGCTTTTAGCGAAGTTTTGAGATGTAGATGAGATGGTATTAAATTTTAGAATTAGTTTATAAAGGATGGAGATTGAAAAAATAGAAAGTTTCTTATTTTAGAAACTTTACAAAACATCCATCTTTTAGACATATGAAACCCTATATATGGTGTCAAGGAACTTTTAGCTGAGTTTTGAGATGACGATGAGATGATATTGAATCTTAGATTTAGTTGATGAAGAATAGAGATTTAAAAAATAAATGGTTTCTTATTTTAGAAACTTTGTAAGACATCTATCTTTTAGCAAATGAAAACTTAGGGATGGTGTCAAGGAGCTTTTAGCCAAATTTTGAGATTAGGATGAGATGGTATTTAATCTTAGATTCAGTTGATAAAGGATAGAGATTGAAAAAATAGAAAGTTTGTTATTGTAGAAAGCTTAAAAAACATCCATCTTTTAGACATATGAGACCCTAGAGACGGTGTCAATGAGCTTTTAGCCATGTTTTGGGATGAGGATGAGAGGGTATTGAATCTTAGATTTAGTTGATTAATGATGGAGATTGTAAAAATAGAAAGTTTCTTATTTTAGAAACTTTATCAAACATCCATCTTTTAGACATAAGAAACCCTAGAGATGATATCAACGAGCATTTAGCCAAGTTTTGGGATAAGAATGAGTGGGTATTGAATCTTAGATTTAGTTGATGAATCATAGATATTGAAAAAATAGAGAGTTTCTTAGTTTAGAAACTTTATAAAATATCAATCTTTTAAACTTAGTAAATCGTAAAGATGGTGTCAAGGAGCTTTTTGCTTAGTTCTGAGATGAGGCTGCGATGGTATTGAATCTTAGATTTAGTTGATGATGGATAGAGATTGAAAAAATAGAAAGTTTCTTATTTTAGAAACAATATAAAACAAACATCTTTTAGATATAAGAAAACCAAGATATGCTGTCAAGGTGCTTGTGTTGATAGATATTGAAAACAGAAAATTTCTTATTTTAGAAAGTTTATAAAACATCCACCTTTTAGACATAGGAAACACTATAGATGGTGTCAATGAGGTTTTAGCCAAGTTTTGAGATTATGATTAGATGGTATTGAATATTAGATTTTGTTGATTAAGGATAGAGATTGTAAAATAGAAAGTTTCTTATTTTAGTAACTGTATAAAACACCCATCCTTTTAGACATAAGAAACCCCATAGATGGTATCAATGAGCTTTTTGCAAAGTTTTGAGCTGGGGAGGAGATGATATTGAATCTTTGATTTTGTTGATGAAAGATGGAGATTGAAAAATTAGAAAGTTTCTTATTTTTGAAACTTTATAAGACATCAATATTTTAGACATAGGAAACCCAAAAGATGGTGTCGATGAGCTTTTAGCTAAATTTTGAGATGTAGATGAGATGGTATTGAATTTTAGAATTAGTTTATAAAGGATGGAGATTGAAAAAATAGAAAGTTTCTTATTTTAGAAACTTTACAAAACATCCATCTTTTAGACTTTGCAAAGTTTTGAGATGAGGATGAGATGATATTGAATCTTAGATTTAGTTGATGAAGAATAGAGATTTAAAAAATAGATGATTTCTTATTTTAGAAACTTTGTAAGACATCTATCTTTTAGCAAATTAAACCTTAGGGATGGTGTCAAGGAGCTTTTAGCCAAGTTTTGAGACGAGGATGATATGGTATTGAATCTTAGATTCAGTTGATAAAGGATAGAGATTGAAAAAATAGAAAGTTTGTTATTGTACAAAGATTAAAAAACATCCATCTTTTAGACATATGAGCCCTAGAGACGGTGTCAATGAGCTTTTAGCCATGTTTTGGGATGAGGATGAGAGGGTATTGAATCTTACATTTAGTTGATTAATGATGGAGATTGTAAAAATAGAAAGTTTCTTATTTTAGAAACTTTATCAAACATCCATCTTTTAGACATAAGAAACCCTAGAGATGATATCAACGAGCATTTAGCCAAGTTTTGGGATAAGATTGAGTGGGTATTGAATCTTAGATTTAGTTGATGAATGATGGATATTGAAAAAATAGAGAGTTTCTTATTTTAGAAACTTTATAAAATATCAATCATTTAAACTTAGTAAATCGTAAAGATGGTGTCAAGGACCTTTTTGCTTAGTTCTGAGATGAGGATGCGATGGTATTAAATCTTAGATTTAGTTGATGATGAATAGAGATTGAAAAAATAGAAATTTTCTTATTTTAGAAACAATATAAAACAAATATCTTTTAGATATAAGAAAACAAAGATATGCTGTTAAGGTGCTTTTGTTGATAGAGATTGAAAAACAGAAAATTTCTTATTTTAAAAACTTTATAAAACATCCACCTTTTAGACATAGGAAACACTATAGAAGGTGTACATGAGGTTTTAGCCAAGTTTTGAGATTATGATTAGATGGTATTGAATATTAGATTTTGTTGATCAAGGATAGAGATTGTAAAATAGAAAGTTTCTTATTTTAGTAACTCTATAAAACATCCATCCTTTTAGACATACGAAACCCCATAGATGGTGTCAAGGAGCTTTTTGCAAAGTCTTGAGGTGGGGATGAGATGATATTGAATCTTAGATTTAGTTGATGAATGATGGAGATTGAAAAATTAGAAAGTTTCTTATTTTTGAAACTTTATAAGACATCAATATTTTAGAAATAGGAAACCCAAAAGATGGTGTCGATGAGCATTTAGCCAAGTTTTGAGATGTGGATGAGATGGTATTGAATTTTAGAATTAGTTTATAAAGGATGGAGATTGAAAAAATAGAAAATTTCTTATTTTAGAAACTTTATAATATATCAATCTTTTAAACTTAGTAAATCGGAAAGATGGTGTGAAGGAGCTTTTTGCTTAGTTCTGAGATGAGGCTGCGATGGTATTGAATATTAGATTTAGTTGATAATGTATAGAGATTGAAAAAATAGAAAGTTTCTTATTTTAGAAACAATATAAAACAAACATCTTTTAGATATAAGAAAACCAAGATATGCTGTCAAGGTGCTTTTGTTGATAGAGATTGAAAAACAGAAAGTTTCTTATTTTAGAAACTTTATAAAACATCCACCTTTTAGACATAAGAAACACTATAGATGGTGTTCATGAGGTTTTAGCCAAGTTTTGAGATTATGATTAGATGGTATTGAATATTAGATTTTGTTGATCAAGGATAGAGATTGTCAAATAGAATGTTTCTTATTTTAGTAACTTTATAAAACATCCATCTTTTAGACCTAGGAAACCCCATAGATGGTGTCAAGGAGCTTTTTGCAAAGTTTTGAGGTGAGGATGAGATGATATTGAATCTTAGATTTAGTTGATGAAAGATGGAGATTGAAAAATTAAAAAGTTTCTTATTTTTAAAACTTTATAAGACATCAATATTTTAGACATAGGTAACCCAAAAGATGGTGTCGAGGAACTTTTAGCCAAGTTTTGAGATGTAGATGAGATGGTATTGAATTTTTGAATTAGTTTATAAAGGATGGAGATTGAAAAAATAGAAAGTTTCTTATTTTAGAAACTTTACAAAACATCCATCTTTTAGACATAGGAAACCCTATATATGGTGTGAAGGAACTTTTAGCTGAGTTTTGAGATTAGGATGAGATGATATTGAATCTTAGATTTAGTTGATGAAGAATAGAGATTTAAAAAATAGATGGTTTCTTATTTTAGAAACTTTGTAAGACATCTATCTTTTAGCAAAGGAAACCTTATGGATGGTGTCAACGAGCTTTTAGCCAAGTTTTGAGATGATGATGAGATGGTATTGAATCTTAGATTCAGTTGATAAAGGATAGAGATTGAAAAAATAGAAAGTTTGTTATTGTAGAAAGCTTAAAAAACATCCATCTTTTAGACATATGAGACCCTAGAGACGGTGTCAATGAGCTTTTAGCCATGTTTTGGATGAGGATGAGAGGGTATTGAATCTTAGATTTAGTTGATTAATGATGGAGATTGTAAAAATAGAAAGTTTCTTATTTTAGAAACTTTATCAAACATTAATCTTTTAGACATAAGAAACCCTAGAGATGATATCAACGAGCATTTAGCCAAGTTTTGGGATAAGAATGAGTGGGTATTGAATCTTAGATTTAGTTGATGAATGATGGATATTGAAAAAATAGAGAGTTTCTTATTTTAGAAACTTTATAAAATATCAATCTTTTAAACTTAGTAAATCGAAAAGATGGTGTCAAGGAGCTTTTTGCTTAGTTCTGAGATGAGGATGGGATGGTATTGAATATTAGATTTAGTTGATGATGTATAGAGATTGAAAAAATAGAAAGTTTCTTATTTTAGAAACAATATAAAACAAACATCTTTTAGATATAAGAAAACCAAGATATGCTGTCAAGGTGCTTTTGTTGATAGAGATTGAAAAACAGAAAGTTTCTTATTTTAGAAACTTTATAAAACATCCACCTTTTAGACATAAGAAACACTATAGATGGTGTTCATGAGGTTTTAGCCAAGTTTTGAGATTATGATTAGATGGTATTGAATATTAGATTTTGTTGATCAAGGATAGAGATTGTCAAATAGAATGTTTCTTATTTTAGTAACTTTATAAAACATCCATCTTTTAGACCTAGGAAACCCCATAGATGGTGTCAAGGAGCTTTTTGCAAAGTTTTGAGGTGAGGATGAGATGATATTGAATCTTAGATTTAGTTGATGAAAGATGGAGATTGAAAAATTAAAAAGTTTCTTATTTTTAAAACTTTATAAGACATCAATATTTTAGACATAGGAAACCCAAAAGATGGTGTCGAGGAACTTTTAGCCAAGTTTTGAGATGTAGATGAGATGGTATTGAATTTTTGAATTAGTTTATAAAGGATGGAGATTGAAAAAATAGAAAGTTTCTTATTTTAGAAACTTTACAAAACATCCATCTTTTAGACATAGGAAACCCTATATATGGTGTGAAGGAACTTTTAGCTGAGTTTTGAGATTAGGATGAGATGATATTGAATCTTAGATTTAGTTGATGAAGAATAGAGATTTAAAAAATAGATGGTTTCTTATTTTAGAAACTTTGTAAGACATCTATCTTTTAGCAAAGGAAACCTTATGGATGGTGTCAACGAGCTTTTAGCCAAGTTTTGAGATGATGATGAGATGGTATTGAATCTTAGATTCAGTTGATAAAGGATAGAGATTGAAAAAATAGAAAGTTTGTTATTGTAGAAAGCTTAAAAAACATCCATCTTTTAGACATATGAGACCCTAGAGACGGTGTCAATGAGCTTTTAGCCATGTTTTGGATGAGGATGAGAGGGTATTGAATCTTAGATTTAGTTGATTAATGATGGATATTGAAAAAATAGAGAGTTTCTTATTTTAGAAACTTTATAAAATATCAATCTTTTAAACTTAGTAAATCGAAAAGATGGTGTCAAGGAGCTTTTTGCTTAGTTCTGAGATGAGGCTGCGATGGTATTGAATCTTAGATTTAGTTGATGATTGATAGAGATTGAAAAAAAAGAAAGTTTCTTATTTTAGAAACAATATAAAACAAACATCTTTTAGATATAAGAAAATAAATATATGCTGTTAAGGTGCTTTCTTTGATAGAGATTGAAAAGCAGAAAATTTCTTATTTTAGAAACTTTATAAAACATCCACCTTTTAGACATAGGAAACACTATAGATGGTGTCCATGAGGTTTTAGCCAAGTTTTGAGATTATGATTAGATGGTATTGAATATTAGATTTTGTTGATCAAGGATAGAGATTGTAAAATAGAAAGTTTCTTAATTTAGTAACTGTGTAAAACATCCATCTTTTTAGACATACGAAACCCCATAGATGGTGTCAAGGAGCTTTTTGCAAAGTTTTGAGGTGGGGATGAGATGATATTGAATCTAAGATTTAGTTGATGAATGATGGAGATTGAAAAATTTGAAAGTTTCTTATTTTTAAAACTTTATAAGACATCAATATTTTAGACATAGGAAACCCAAAAGATGGTGTCGAGGAGCTTTTAGCCAAGTTTTGAGATGTGGATGAGATGGTATTGAATTTTAGAATTAGTTTATAAAGGATGGAGATTGAAAAAATAGAATGTTTCTTATTTTAGACTCTTTAAAAAACATCCATCTTTTAGACATAGGAAACCCTATATATGGGGTCAAGGAACTTTTAGCTGAGTTTTGAGATGAGGATGAGATGATATTGAATCTTAGATTTAGTTGATGAAGAATAGAGATTTAAAGAATAGATGGTTTCTTATTTTAGACACTTTGTAAGACATCTATCTTTTAGCAAAGGAAACCTTAGGGATGGTGTCAAGGAGCTTTTAGCCAAATTTTGAGACGGGGATGAGATGGTATTGAATCTTAGATTCAGTTGATAAAGGATAGAGATTGAAAAAATAGAAAGTTTGTTATTGTAGAAAGCTTAAAAAACATCCATCTTTCAGACATATGAGACCCTAGAGACGGTGTCAATGAGCTTTTAGCCATGTTTTGGGATGAGGATGAGAGGGTATTGAATCTTAGATTTAGTTGATTAATGATGGAGATTGTAAAAATAGAAAGTTTCTTATTTTAGAAACTTTATCAAACATCCATCTTTTAGACATAAGAAACCCTAGAGATGATATCAACGAGCATTTAGCCAAGTTTTGGGATAAGAATGAGTGGGTATTGAATCTTAGATTTAGTTGATAAATGATGGATATTGAAAGAATAGAGAGTTTCTTATTTTAGAAACTTTATAAAATATCAATCTTTTAAACTTAGTAAATCGTAAAGATGGTGTCAAGGAGATTTTTGGTTAGTTCTGAGATGAGGATGCGATGGTATTGAATCTTAGATTTAGTTGATGATTGATAGAGATTGAAAAAATAGAAAGTTTCTTATTTTAGAAACAATATAAAACAAACATCTTTTAGATATAAGAAAACCAAGATATGCTGTCAAGGTGCTTTTGTTGATAGAGATTGAAAAACAGAAAGTTTCTTATTTTAGAAACTTTATAAAACATCCACCTTTTAGACATAGGAAACACTATAGATGGTGTCCATGAGGTTTTAACCAAGTTTTGAGATTATGATTAGATGGTATTGAATATTAGATTTTGTTGATTAAGGATAGAGATTGTAAAATAGAAAGTTTCTTATTTGAGGTGGGGATGAGATGATATTGAATCTTAGATTTAGTTGATGAAGGATGGAGATTGAAAAATTAGAAAGTTTCTTATTTTTGAAACTTTATAAGACATCAATATTTTAGAAATAGGAAACCCAAAAGATGGTGTCGATGAGCATTTAGCCAAGTTTTGAGATGTGGATGAGATGGTATTGAATTTTAGAATTAGTTTATAAAGGATGGAGATTGAAAAAATAGAAAGTTTCTTATTTTAGAAACTTTACAAAACATCCATCTTTTAGACATAGGAAACCCTATATATGGTGTGAAGGAACTTTTAGCTGAGTTTTGAGATTAGGATGAGATGATATTGAATTTTAGATTTAGTTGATGAAGAATAGAGATTTAAAAAATAGATGGTTTCTTATTTTAGAAACTTTGTAAGACATCTATCTTTTAGCAAAGGAAACCAGTGTCAACGAGCTTTTAGCCAAGTTTTGAGATGAGGATGAGATGGTATTGAATCTTAGATTCAGTTGATAAAGGATAGAGATTGAAAAAATAAAAAGTTTGTTATTGTAGAAAGCTTAAAAAACATCCATCTTTTAGACATATGAGACCCTAGAGACGGTGTCAATGAGCTTTTAGCCATGTTTTGGATGAGGATGAGAGGGTATTGAATCTTAGATTTAGTTGATTAATGATGGAGATTGTAAAAATAGAAAGTTTCTTATTTTAGAAACTTTATCAAACATCAATCTTTTAGACATAAGAAACCCTAGAGATGATATCAACGAGCATTTAGCCAAGTTTTGGGATAAGAATGAGTGGGTATTAAATCTTAGATTTAGTTGATGAATGATGGATATTCAAAAAATAGAGAGTTTCTTATTTTAGAAACTTTATAAAATATCAATCTTTTAAACTTAGTAAATCGGAAAGATGGTGTCAAGGAGCTTTTTGCTTAGTTCTGAGATGAGGCTGCGATGGTATTGAATCTTAGATTTAATTGATGATTGATAGAGATTGAAAAAATAGAAAGTTTCTTATTTTAGAAACAATATAAAACACACATCTTTTAGATATAAGAAAACAAAGATATGCTGTTAAGGTGCTTTTGTTGATAGAGATTGAAAAGCAGAAAATTTCTTATTTTAGAAACTTTATAAAACATCCACCTTTTAGACATAGGAAACACTATAGATGGTGTCCATGAGGTTTTAGCCAATTTTTGAGATTATGATTAGATGGTATTGAATATTAGATTTTGTTGATCAAGGATAGAGATTGTAAAATAGAAAGTTTCTTATTTTAGTAACTGTATAAAACATCCATCTTTTTAGACATACGAAACCCCATAGATGGTGTCAAGGAGCTTTTTGCAAAGTTTTGAGGTGGGGATGAGATGAAATCTTAGATTTAGTTGATGAATGATGGAGATTGAAAAATTTGAAAGTTTCTTATTTTTAAAACTTTATAAGACATCAATATTTTAGACATAGGAAACCCAAAAGATGGTGTCGAGGAGCTTTTAGCCAAGTTTTGAGATGTGGATGAGATGGTATTGAATTTTAGAATTAGTTTATAAAGGATGGAGATTGAAAAAATAGAATGTTTCTTATTTTAGACTCTTTAAAAAACATCCATCTTTTAGACATAGGAAACCCTATATATGGTGTCAAGGAACTTTTAGCTCAGTTTTGAGATGAGGATGAGATGATATTGAATCTTAGATTTAGTTGATTAAGAATAGAGATTTAAAAAATAGATGGTTTCTTATTTTAGACACTTTGTAAGACATCTATCTTTTAGCAAAGGAAACCTTAGGGATGGTGTCAAGGAGCTTTTAGCCAAATTTTGAGACGAGGATGAGATGGTATTGAATCTTAGATTCAGTTGATAAAGGATAGAGATTGAAAAAATAGACAGTTTGTTATTGTAGAAAGCTTAAAAAACATCCATCTTTCAGACATATGAGACCCTAGAGACGGTGTCAATGAACTTTTAGCCATATTTTGGGATGAGGATGAGAGGGTATTGAATCTTAGATTTAGTTGATTAATGATGGAGATTGTAAAAATAGAAAGTTTCTTATTTTAGAAACTTTATCAAACATCCATCTTTTAGACATAAGAAACCCTAGAGATGATATCAACGAGCATTTAGCCAAGTTTTGGGATAAGAATGAGTGGGTATTGAATCTTAGATTTAGTTGATGAATGATGGATATTGAAAAAATAGAGAGTTTCTTATTTTAGAAACTTTATAAAATATCAATCTTTTAAACTTAGTAAATCGTAAAGATGGTGTCAAGGAGCTTTTTGCTTAGTTCTGAGATGAGGATGCGATGGTATTGAATATTAGATTTAGTTGATGATGTATAGAGATTGAAAAAATAGAAAGTTTCTTATTTTAGAAACAATATAAAACAAACATCTTTTAGATATAAGAAAACCAAGATATGCTGTCAAGGTGCTTTTGTTGATAGAGATTGAAAAACAGAAAGTTTCTTATTTTAGAAACTTTATAAAACATCCACCTTTTAGACATAAGAAACACTATAGATGGTGTTCATGAGGTTTTAGCCAAGTTTTGAGATTATGATTAGATGGTATTGAATATTACATTTTGTTGATCAAGGATAGAGATTGTCAAATAGAATGTTTCTTATTTTAGTAACTTTATAAAACATCCATCTTTTAGACCTAGGAAACCCCATAGATGGTGTCAAGGAGCTTTTTGCAAAGTTTTGAGGTGGGGATGAGATGATATTGAATCTTAGATTTAGTTCATGAAAGATGGAGATTGAAAAATTAGAAAGTTTCTTATTTTTAAAACTTTATAAGACATCAATATTTTAGACATAGGAAACCCAAAAGATGGTGTCGAGGAGCTTTTAGCCAAGTTTTGAGATGTCGATGAGATGATATTGAATTTTAGAATTAGTTTATAAAGGATGGAGATTGAAAAAATAGAAAGTTTCTTATTTTAGAAACTTTACAAAACATCCATCTTTTAGACATAGGAAACCCTATATATGGTGTCAAGGAACTTTTAGCTGAGTTTTGAGATGAGGATTAGATGATATTGAATCTTAGATTTAGTTGATGAAGAATAGAGATTTAAAAAATAGATGGTTTCTTATTATAGAAACTTTGTAAGACATCTATCTTTTAGCAAATGAAACCTTAGGGATGGTGTCAAGGAGCTTTTAGCCAAATTTTGAGATTAGGATGAGATGGTATTTAATCTTAGATTCAGTTGATAAAAGATAGAGATTGAAAAAATAGAAAGTTTTTTATTGTAGAAAGCTTAAAAAACATCCATCTTTTAGACATATGAGACCCTAGAGACGGTGTCAATGAGCTTTTAGCCATGTTTTGGGATGAGGATGAGAGGGTATTGAATCTCAGATTTAGTTGATTAATGATGGAGATTGTAAAAATAGAAAGTTTCTTATTTTAGAAACTTTATCAAACATCCATCTTTTAGACATAAGAAACCCTAGAGAATGATATCAACGAGCATTTAGCCAAGTTTTGGGATAAGAATGAGTGGGTATTGAATCTTAGATTTAGTTGATGAATCATAGATATTGAAAAAATAGAGAGTTTCTTATTTTAGAAACTTTATAAAATATCAATCTTTTAAACTTAGTAAATCGTAAAGATGGTGTGAAGGAGCTTTTTGCTTAGTTCTGAGATGAGGCTGCGATGGTATTGAATCTTAGATTTAGTTGGTGATGGATAGAGATTGAAAAAATAGAAAGTTTCTTATTTTAGAAACAATATAAAACAAACATCTTTTAGATATAAGAAAACCAAGATATGCTGTCAAGGTGCTTTTGTTGATAGAGATTGAAAACAGAAAATTTCTTATTTTAGAAAGTTTATAAAACATCCACCTTTTAGACATAGGAAACACTATAGATGGTGTCCATGAGGTTTTAGCCAAGTTTTGAGATTATGATTAGATGGTATTGAATATTATATTTTGTTGATCAAGGATAGAGATTGTAAAATAGAAAGTTTCTTATTTTAGTAACTTTATAAAACATCCATCTTTTTAGACATAGGAAACCCCATAGATGGTGTCAAGGAGCTTTTTGCAAAGTTTTGAGCTGGGGAGGAGATGATATTGAATCTTTGATTTTGTTGATGAAGGATGGAGATTGAAAAATTAGAAAGTTTCTTATTTTTGAAACTTTATAAGACATCAATATTTTAGACATAGGAAACCCAAAAGATGGTGTCGAGGAGCTTTTAGCTAAATTTTGAGATGTAGATGAGATGGTATTGAATTTTAGAATTAGTTTATAAAGGATGGAGATTGAAAAAATAGAAAGTTTCTTATTTTAGAAACTTTACAAAACATCCATCTTTTAGACATATGAAACCCTATATATGGTGTCAAGGAACTTTTAGCTCAGTTTTGAGATGAGGATGAGATGATATTGAATCTTAGATTTAGTTGATGAAGAATAGAGATTTAAAAAATAGATGGTTTCTTATTTTAGAAACTTTGTAAGACATCTATCTTTTAGCAAAGGAAACCTTAGGGATGGTGTCAAGGAGGAGCTTTTAGCCAAGTTTTGAGACGAGGATGATATGGTATTGAATCTTAGATTCAGTTGATAAAGGATAGAGATTGAAAAAATAGAAAGTTTGTTATTGTAGAAAGCTTAAAAAACATCCATCTTTTAGACATATGAGACCCTAGAGACGGTGTCAATGAGCTTTTAGCCATGTTTTGGGATGAGGATGAGAGGGTATTGAATCTTACATTTAGTTGATTAATGATGGAGATTGTAAAAATAGAAAGTTTCTTATTTTAGAAACTTTATCAAACATCCATCTTTTAGACATAAGAAACCCTAGAGATGATATCAACGAGCATTTAGCCAAGTTTTGGGATAAGAATGAGTGGGTATTGAATCTTAGAATTAGTTGATGAATGATGGATATTGAAAAAATAGAGAGTTTCTTATTTTAGAAACTTTATAAAATATCAATCATTTAAACTTAGTAAATCGTAAAGATGGTGTCAAGGACCTTTTTGCTTAGTTCTGAGATGAGGATGCGATGGTATTGAATCTTAGATTTAGTTGATGATGAATAGAGATTGAAAAAATAGAAAGTTTCTTATTTTAGAAACAATATAAAACAAACATCTTTTAGATATAAGAAAACCAAGATATGCTGTCAAGGTGCTTTTGTTGATAGAGATTGAAAAACAGAAAGTTTCTTATTTTAGAAACTTTATAAAACATCCACCTTTTAGACATAGGAAATACTATAGATGGTGTCCATGAGGTTTTAACCAAGTTTTGAGATTATGATTAGATGGTATTGAATATTAGATTTTGTTGAGTAAGGATAGAGATTTTAAAATAGAAAGTTTCTTATTTGAGGTGGGGATGAGATGATATTGAATCTTAGATTTAGTTGATGAAGGATGGAGATTGAAAAATTAGAAAGTTTCTTATTTTTGATACTTTATAAGACATCAATATTTTAGAAATAGGAAACCCAAAAGATGGTGTCGATGAGCATTTAGCCAAGTTTTGAGATGTGGATGAGATGGTATTGAATTTTAGAATTAGTTTATAAAGGATGGAGATTGAAAAAAAAAGAAAGTTTGTTATTGTAGAAAGCTTAAAAAACATCCATCTTTTAGACATATGAGACCCTAGAGACGGTGTCAATGAGCTTTTAGCCATGTTTTGGATGAGGATGAGAGGGTATTGAATCTTAGATTTAGTTGATTAATGATGGAGATTGTAAAAATAGAAAGTTTCTTATTTTAGAAACTTTATCAAACATCAATCTTTTAGACATAAGAAACCCTAGAGATGATATCAACGAGCATTTAGCCAAGTTTTGGGATAAGAATGAGTGGGTATTGAATCTTAGATTTAGTTGATGAATGATGGATATTGAAAAAATAGAGAGTTTCTTATTTTAGAAACTTTATAAAATATCAATCTTTTAAACTTAGTAAATCGAAAAGATGGTGTCAAGGAGCTTTTTGCTTAGTTCTGAGATGAGGCTGCGATGGTATTGAATCTTAGATTTAGTTGATGATTGATAGAGATTGAAAAAATAGAAAGTTTCTTATTTTAGAAACAATATAAAACAAACATCTTTTAGATATAAGAAAATAAATATATGCTGTTAAGGTGCTTTCTTTGATAGAGATTGAAAAGCAGAAAATTTCTTATTTTAGAAACTTTATAAAACATCCACCTTTTAGACATAGGAAACACTATAGATGGTGTCCATGAGGTTTTAGCCAATTTTTGAGATTATGATTAGATGGTATTGAATAATAGATTTTGTTGATCAAGGATAGAGATTGTAAAATAGAAAGTTTCTTAATTTAGTAACTGTATAAAACATCCATCTTTTTAGACATACGAAACCCCATAGATGGTGTCAAGGAGCTTTTTGCAAAGTTTTGAGGTGGGGATGAGATGATATTGAATCTTAGATTTAGTTGATGAATGATGGAGATTGAAAAATTTGAAAGTTTCTTATTTTTAAAACTTTATAAGACATCAATATTTTAGACATAGGAAACCCAAAAGATGGTGTCGAGGAGCTTTTAGCCAAGTTTTGAGATGTGGATGAGATGGTATTGAATTTTAGAATTAGTTTATAAAGGATGGAGATTGAAAAAATAGAAAGTTTCTTATTTTAGACTCTTTAAAAAACATCCATCTTTTAGACATAGGAAACCCTATATATGGTGTCAAGGAACTTTTAGCTGAGTTTTGAGATGAGGATGAGATGATATTGAATCTTAGATTTAGTTGATGAAGAATAGAGATTTAAAAAATAGATGGTTTCTTATTTTAGACACTTTGTAAGACATCTATCTTTTAGCATAGGAAACCTTAGGGATGGTGTCAAGGAGCTTTAGCCAAATTTTGAGACGAGGATGAGATGGTATTGAATCTTAGATTCAGTTGATAAAGGATAGAGATTGAAAAAATAGACAGTTTGTTATTGTAGAAAGCTTAAAAAACATCCATCTTTCAGACATATGAGACCCTAGAGACAGTGTCAATGAACTTTTAGCCATGTTTTGGGATGAGGATGAGAGGGTATTGAATCTTAGATTTAGTTGATTAATGATGGAGATTGTAAAAATAGAAGGTTTCTTATTTTAGAAACTTTATCAAACATCCATCTTTTAGACATAAGAAACCCTAGAGATGATATCAACGAGCATTTAGCCATGTTTTGGGATAAGAATGAGTGGGTATTGAATCGTAGATTTAGTTGATGAATGATGGATATTGAAAAAATAGAGAGTTTCTTATTTTAGAAACTTTATAAAATATCAATCTTTTAAACTTAGTAAATCGTAAAGATGGTGTCAAGGAGCTTTTTGCTTAGTTCTGAGATGAGGATACGATGGTATTCAATATTAGATTTAGTTGATGATGTATAGAGATTGAAAAAATAGAAAGTTTCTTATTTTAGAAACAATATAAAACAAACATCTTTTAGATATAAGAAAACCAAGATATGCTGTCAAGGTGCTTTTGTTGATAGAGATTGAAAAACAGAAAGTTTCTTATTTTAGAAACTTTATAAAACATCCACCTTTTAGACATAAGAAAAACTATAGATGGTGTCAATGAGGTTTTAGCCAAGTTTTGAGATTATGATTAGATGGTATTGAATATTAGATTTTGTTGATCAAGGATAGAGATTGTCAAATAGAATGTTTCTTATTTTAGTAACTTTATAAAACATCCATATTTTAGACCTAGGAAACCCCATAGATGGTGTCAAGGAGCTTTTTGCAAAGTTTTGAGGTGGGGATGAGATGATATTGAATCTTAGATTTAGTTGATGAAAGATGGAGATTGAAAAATTAGAAAGTTTCTTATTTTTAAAACTTTATAAGACATCAATATTTTAGACATAGGAAACCCAAAAGATGGTGTCGAGGAGCTTTTAGCCAAGTTTTGAGATGTCGATGAGATGATATTGAATTTTAGAATTAGTTTATAAAGGATGGAGATTGAAAAAATAGAAAGTTTCTTATTTTAGAAACTTTACAAAACATCCATATTTTAGACATAGGAAACTCTATATATGGTGTCAAGGAACTTTTAGCTGAGTTTTGAGATGAGGATTAGATGATATTGAATCTTAGATTTAGTTGATGAAGAATAGAGATTTAAAAAATAGATGGTTTCTTATTTTAGAAACTTTGTAAGACATCTATCTTTTAGCAAATGAAACCTTAGGGATGGTGTCAAGGAGCTTTTAGCCAAATTTTGAGATTAGGATGAGATGGTATTTAATCTTAGATTCAGTTGATAAAAGATAGAGATTGAAAAAATAGAAAGTTTTTTATTGTAGAAAGCTTAAAAAACATCCATCTTTTAGACATATGAGACCCTAGAGACGGTGTCAATGAGCTTTTAGCCATGTTTTGGGATGAGGATGAGAGGGTATTGAATCTTAGATTTAGTTGATTAATGATGGAGATTGTAAAAATAGAAAGTTTCTTATTTTAGAAACTTTATCAAACATCCATCTTTTAGACATAAGAAACCCTAGAGAATGATATCAACGAGCATTTAGCCAAGTTTTGGGATAAGAATGAGTGGGTATTGAATCTTAGATTTAGTTGATGAATCATAGATATTGAAAAAATAGAGAGTTTCTTATTTTAGAAACTTTATAAAATATCAATCTTTTAAACTTAGTAAATCGTAAAGATGGTGTCAAGGAGCTTTTTGCTTAGTTCTGAGATGAGGCTGCGATGGTATTGAATCTTAGATTTAGTTGGTGATGGATAGAGATTGAAAAAATAGAAAGTTTCTTATTTTAGAAACAATATAAAACAAACATCTTTTAGATATAAGAAAACCAAGATATGCTGTCAAGGTGCTTTTGTTGATAGAGATTGAAAACAGAAAATTTCTTATTTTAGAAAGTTTATAAAACATCCACCTTTTAGACATAGGAAACACTATAGATGGTGTCCATGAGGTTTTAGCCAAGTTTTGAGATTATGATTAGATGGTATTGAATATTAGATTTTGTTGATCAAGGATAGAGATTGTAAAATAGAAAGTTTCTTATTTTAGTAACTCTATAAAACATCCATCTTTTTAGACATACGAAACCCCATAGATGGTGTCAAGGAGCTTTTTGCAAAGTCTTGAGGTGAGGATGAGATGATATTGAATCTTAGATTTAGTTGATGAAGGATGGAGATTGAAAAATTAGAAAGTTTCTTATTTTTGAAACTTTATAAGACATCAATATTTTAGAAATAGGAAACCCAAAAGATGGTGTCGATGAGCATTTAGCCAAGTTTTGAGATGTGGATGAGATGGTATTGAATTTTAGAATTAGTTTATAAAGGATGGAGATTGAAAAAATAGAAAGTTTCTTATTTTAGAAACTTTACAAAACATCCATCTTTTAGACATAGGAAACCCTATATATGGTGTGAAGGAACTTTTAGCTGAGTTTTGAGATTAGGATGAGATGATATTGAATCTTAGATTTAGTTGATGAAGAATAGAGATTTAAAAAATAGATGGTTTCTTATTTTAGAAACTTTGTAAGACATCTATCTTTTAGCAAAGGAAACCTTATGGATGGTGTCAACGAGCTTTTAGCTAAGTTTTGAGATGAGGATGAGATGGTATTGAATCTTAGATTCAGTTGATAAAGGATAGAGATTGAAAAAATAGAAAGTTTGTTATTGTAGAAAGCTTAAAAAACATCCATCTTTTAGACATATGAGACCCTAGAGACGGTGTCAATGAGCTTTTAGCCATGTTTTGGATGAGGATGAGAGGGTATTGAATCTTAGATTTAGTTGATTAATGATGGAGATTGTAAAAATAGAAAGTTTCTTATTTTAGAAACTTTATCAAACATCAATCTTTTAGACATAAGAAACCCTAGAGATGATATCAACGAGCATTTAGCCAAGTTTTGGGATAAGAATGAGTGGGTATTGAATCTTAGATTTAGTTGATGAATGATGGATATTGAAAAAATAGAGAGTTTCTTATTTTAGAAACTTTATAAAATATCAATCTTTTAAACTTAGTAAATCGGAAAGATGGTGTCAAGGAGCTTTTTGCTTAGTTCTGAGATGAGGCTGCGATGGTATTGAATCTTAGATTTAGTTGATGATTGATAGATATTGAAAAAATAGAAAGTTTCTTATTTTCGAAACAATATAAAACAAACATCTTTTAGATATAAGAAAACAAAGATATGCTGTTAAGGTGCTTTTGTTGATAGAGATTGAAAAGCAGAAAATTTCTTATTTTAGAAACTTTATAAAACATCCACCTTTTAGACATAGGAAACACTATAGATGGTGTCCATGACGTTTTAGCCAATTTTTGAGATTATGATTAGATGGTATTGAATATTAGATTTTGTTGATCAAGGATAGAGATTGTAAAATAGAAAGTTTCTTATTTTAGTAACTGTATAAAACATCCATCTTTTTAGACATAGGAAACCCCATAGATGGTGTCAAAGAGCTTTTTGCAAAGTTTTGAGCTGGGGAGGAGATGATATTGAATCTTTGATTTTGTTGATGAAGGATGGAGATTGAAAAATTAGAAAGTTTCTTATTTTTGAAACTTTATAAGACATCAATATTTTAGACATAGGAAACCCAAAAGATGGTGTCGATGAGCTTTTAGCTAAATTTTGAGATGTAGATGAGATGGTATTGAATTTTAGAATTAGTTTATAAAGGATGGAGATTGAAAAAATAGAAAGTTTCTTATTTTAGAAACTTTACAAAACATCCATCTTTTAGACATATGAAACCCTATATATGGTGTCAAGGAACTTTTAGCTCAGTTTTGAGATGAGGATGAGATGATATTGAATCTTAGATTTAGTTGATGAAGAATAGAGATTTAAAAAATAGAAGGTTTCTTATTTTGGAAACTTTGTAAGACATCTATCTTTTAGCAAAGGAAACCTTAGGGATGGTGTCAAGGAGCTTTTAGCCAAGTTTTGAGACGAGGATGATATGGTATTGAATCTTAGATTCAGTTGATAAAGGATAGAGATTGAAAAAATAGAAAGTTTGTTATTGTAGAAAGCTTAAAAAACATACATCTTTTAGACATATGAGACCCTAGAGACGGTGTCAATGAGCTTTTAGCCATGTTTTGGGATGAGGATGCGAGGGTATTGAATCTTACATTTAGTTGATTAATGATGGAGATTGTAAAAATAGAAAGTTTCTTAGTTTAGAAACTTTATCAAACATCCATCTTTTAGACATAAGAAACCCTAGAGATGATATCAACGAGCATTTAGCCAAGTTTTGGGATAAGAATGAGTGGGTATTGAATCTTAGAATTAGTTGATGAATGATGGATATTGAAAAAATAGAGAGTTTCTTATTTTAGAAACTTTATAAAATATCAATCATTTAAACTTAGTAAATCGTAAAGATGGTGTCAAGGACCTTTTTGCTTAGTTCTGAGATGAGGATGCGATGGTATTGAATCTTAGATTTAGTTGATGATGAATAGAGATTGAAAAAATAGAAAGTTTCTTATTTTAGAAACAATATAAAACAAACATCTTTTAGATATAAGAAAAACAAAGATATGCTGTTAAGGTGCTTTTGTTGATAGAGATTGAAAAACAGAAAATTTCTTATTTTAGAAACTTTATAAAACATCCACCTTTTAGACATAGAAAACACTATAGATGGTGTACATGAGGTTTTAGCCAAGTTTTGAGATTATGATTAGATGGTATTGAATATTAGATTTTGTTGATCAAGGATAGAGATTGTAAAATAGAAAGTTTCTTATTTTAGTAACTCTATAAAACATCCATCTTTTTAGACATACGAAACCCCATAGATGGTGTCAAGGAGCTTTTTGCAAAGTCTTGAGGTGGGGATAAGATGATATTGAATCTTAGATTTAGTTGATTAAGGATGGAGATTGAAAAATTAGAAAGTTTCTTATTTTTGAAACTTTATAAGACATCAATATTTTAGAAATAGGAAACCCAAAAGATGTTGTCGATGGGCATTTAGCCAAGTTTTGAGATGTGGATTAGATGGTATTGAATTTTAGAATTAGTTTATAAAGGATGGAGATTGAAAAAATAGAATGTTTCTTATTTTAGACTCTTTAAAAAACATCCATCTTTTAGACATAGGAAACCCTATATATGGTGTCAAGGAACTTTTAGCTGAGTTTTGAGATGAGGATGAGATGATATTGAATCTTAGATTTAGTTGATGAAGAATAGAGATTTAAAAAATAGATGGTTTCTTATTTTAGACACTTTGTAAGACATCTATCTTTTAGCAAAGGAAACCTTAGGGATGGTGTCAAGGAGCTTTTAGCCAAATTTTGAGACGAGGATGAGATGGTATTGAATCTTAGATTCAGTTGATAAAGAATAGAGATTGAAAAAATAGAAAGTTTGTTATTGTAGAAAGCTTAAAAAACATCCATCTTTCAGACATATGAGACCCTAGAGACGGTGTCAATGACCTTTTAGCCATGTTTTGGGATGAGGATGAGAGGGTATTGAATCTTAGATTTAGTTGATTAATGAGGAGATTGTAAAAATAGAAAGTTTCTTATTTTAGAAACTTTATCAAACATCCATCTTTTAGACATAAGAAACCCTAGAGATGATATCAACGAGCATTTAGCCAAGTTTTGGGATAAGAATGAGTGGGTATTGAATCTTAGATTTAGTTGATGAATGATGGATATTGAAAAAATAGAGAGTTTCTTATTTTAGAAACTTTATAAAATATCAATCTTTTAAATTTAGTAAATCGTAAAGATGGTGTCAAGGAGCTTTTTGCTTAGTTCTGAGATGAGGATGCGATGGTATTGAATATTAGATTTAGTTGATGATGTATAGAGATTGAAAAAATAGAAAGTTTCTTATTTTAGAAACAATATAAAACAAACATCTTTTAGATATAAGAAAACCAAGATATGCTGTCAAGGTGCTTTTGTTGATAGAGATTGAAAAACAGAAAGTTTCTTATTTTAGAAACTTTATAAAACATCCACCTTTTAGACATAAGAAACACTATAGATGGTGTCCATGAGGTTTTAGCCAAGTTTTGAGATTATGATTAGATGGTATTGAATATTAGATTTTGTTGATCAAGGATAGAGATTGTCAAATAGAATGTTTCTTATTTTAGTAACTTTATAAAACATCCATCTTTTAGACCTAGGAATTCCATAGATGGTGTCAAGGAGCTTTTTGCAAAAAGTTTTGAGGTGGGGATGAGATGATATTGAATCTTAGATTTAGTTGATGAAAGATGGAGATTGAAAAATTAGAAAGTTTCTTATTTTTAAAACTTTATAAGACATCAATATTTTAGACATAGGAAACCCAAAAGATGGTGTCGAGGAGCTTTTAGCCAAGTTTTGAGATGTCGATGAGATGATATTTAATTTTAGAATTAGTTTATAAAGGATGGAGATTGAAAAAATAGAAAGTTTCTTATTTTAGAAACTTTACAAAACATCCATCTTTTAGACATAGGAAACCCTATATATGGTGTCAAGGAACTTTTAGCTGAGTTTTGAGATGAGGATTAGATGATATTGAATCTTAGATTTAGTTGATGAAGAATAGAGATTTAAAAAATAGATGGTTTCTTATTTTAGAAACTTTGTAAGACATCTATCTTTTAGCAAATGAAACCTTAGGGATGGTGTCAAGGAGCTTTTAGCCAAATTTTGAGATTAGGATGAGATGGTATTTAATCTTAGATTCAGTTGATAAAGGATAGAGATTGAAAAAATAGAAAGTTTTTTATTGTAGAAAGCTTAAAAAACATCCATCTTTTAGACATATGAGACCCTAGAGACGGTGTCAATGAGCTTTTAGCCATGTTTTGGGATGAGGATGAGAGGGTATTGAATCTTAGATTTAGTTGATTAATGATGGAGATTGTAAAAATAGAAAGTTTCTTATTTTAGAAACTTTATCAAACATCCATCTTTTAGACATAAGAAACCCTAGAGAATGATATCAACGAGCATTTAGCCAAGTTTTGGGATAAGAATGAGTGGGTATTGAATCTTAGATTTAGTTGATGAATCATAGATATTGAAAAAATAGAGAGTTTCTTATTTTAGAAACTTTATAAAATATCAATCTTTTAAACTTAGTAAATCGTAAAGATGGTGTCAAGGAGCTTTTTGCTTAGTTCTGAGATGAGGCTGCGATGGTATTTAATCTTAGATTTAGTTGATGATGGATAGAGATTGAAAAAATAGAAAGTTTCTTATTTTAGAAACAATATAAAACAAACATCTTTTAGATATAAGAAAACCAAGATATGCTGTCAAGGTGCTTTTGTTGATAGAGATTGAAAACAGAAAATTTCTTATTTTAGAAAGTTTATAAAACATCCACCTTTTAGACATAGGAAACACTATAGATGGTGTCAATGAGGTTTTAGCCAAGTTTTGAGATTATGATTAGATGGTATTGAATATTATATTTTGTTGATCAAGGATAGAGATTGTAAAATAGAAAGTTTCTTATTTTAGTAACTGTATAAAACATCCATCTTTTTAGACATAGGAAACCCCATAGATGGTGTCAAGGAGCTTTTTGCAAAGTTTTGAGCTGGGGAGGAGATGATATTGAATCTTTGATTTTGTTGATGAAGGATGGAGATTGAAAAATTAGAAAGTTTCTTATTTTTGAAACTTTATAAGACATCAATATTTTAGACATAGGAAACCCAAAAGATGGTGTCGATGAGCTTTTAGCTAAATTTTGAGATGTAAATGAGATGGTATTGAATTTTAGAATTAGTTTATAAAGGATGGAGATTGAAAAAATAGAAAGTTTCTTATTTTAGAAACTTTACAAAACATCCATCTTTTAGACATATGAAACCCTATATATGGTGTCAAGGAACTTTTAGCTCAGTTTTGAGATGAGGATGAGATGATATTGAATCTTAGATTTAGTTGATGAAGAATAGAGATTTAAAAAATAGATGGTTTCTTATTTTAGAAACTTTGTAAGACATCTATCTTTTAGCAAAGGAAACCTTAGGGATGGTGTCAAGGAGCTTTTAGCCAAGTTTTGAGACGAGGATGATATGGTATTGAATCTTAGATTAAGTTGATAAAGGATAGAGATTGAAAAAATAGAAAGTTTGTTATTGTAGAAAGCTTAAAAAACATCCATCTTTTAGACATATGAGACCCTAGAGACGGTGTCAATGAGCTTTTAGCCATGTTTTGGGATGAGGATGAGAGGGTATTGAATCTTACATTTAGTTGATTAATGATGGAGATTGTAAAAATAGAAAGTTTCTTATTTTAGAAACTTTATCAAACATCCATCTTTTAGACATAAGAAACCCTAGAGATGATATCAACGAGCATTTAGCCAAGTTTTGGGATAAGAATGAGTGGGTATTGAATCTTAGATTTAGTTGATGAATGATGGATATTGAAAAAATAGAGAGTTTCTTATTTTAGAAACTTTATAAAATATCAATCATTTAAACTTAGTAAATCGTAAAGATGGTGTCAATGACCTTTTTGCTTAGTTCTAAGATGAGGATGCGATGGTATTGAATCTTAGATTTAGTTGATGATGAATAGAGATTGAAAAAATAGAAAGTTTCTTATTTTAGAAACAATATAAAACAAACATCTTTTAGATATAAGAAAACAAAGATATGCTATTAAGGTGCTTTTGTTGATAGAGATTGAAAAACAGAAAATTTCTTATTTTAGAAACTTTATAAAACATCCACCTTTTAGACATATGAAACACTATTGATGGTGTACATGAGGTTTTAGCCAAGTTTTGAGATTATGATTAGATGGTATTGAATATTAGATTTTGTTGATCAATGATAGAGATTGTAAAATAGAAAGTTTCTTATTTTAGTAACTCTATAAAACATCCATCTTTTTAGACATATGAAACCCCATAGATGGTGTGAAGGAGCTTTTTGCAAAGTCTTGAGGTGAGGATGAGATGATATTGAATCTTAGATTTAGTTGATGAAGGATGGAGATTGAAAAATTAGAAAGTTTCTTATTTTTGAAACTTTATAAGACATCAATATTATGGAAATAGGAAACCCAAAAGATGGTGTCGATGAGCATTTAGCCAAGTTTTGAGATGTGAATGAGATGGTATTGAATTTTAGAATTAGTTTATAAAGGATGGAGATTGAAAAAATAGAAAGTTTCTTATTTTAGAAACTTTACAAAACATCCATCTTTTAGACATAGGAAACCCTATATATGGTGTGAAGGAACTTTTAGCTGAGTTTTGAGATTAGGATGAGATGATATTGAATCTTAGATTTAGTTGATGAAGAATAGAGATTTAAAAAATAGATGGTTTCTTATTTTAGAAACTTTGTAAGACATCTATCTTTTAGCAAAGGAAACCTTATGGATGGTGTCAACGAGCTTTTAGCTAAGTTTTGAGATGAGGATGAGATGGTATTGAATCTTAGATTCAGTTGATAAAGGATAGAGATTGAAAAAATAGAAAGTTTGTTATTGTAGAAAGCTTAAAAAACATCCATCTTTTAGACATATGAGACCCTAGAGACGGTGTCAATGAGCTTTTAGCCATGTTTTGGATGAGGATGAGAGGGTATTGAATCTTAGATTTAGTTGATTAATGATGGAGATTGTAAAAATAGAAAGTTTCTTATTTTAGAAACTTTATCAAACATCAATCTTTTAGACATAAGAAACCCTAGAGATGATATCAACGAGCATTTAGCCAAGTTTTGGGATAAGAATGAGTGGGTATTGAATCTTAGATTTAGTTGATGAATGATGGATATTGAAAAAATAGAGAGTTTCTTATTTTAGAAACTTTATAAAATATCAATCTTTTAAACTTAGTAAATCGGAAAGATGGTGTCAAGGAGCTTTTTGCTTAGTTCTGAGATGAGGCTGCGATGGTATTGAATCTTAGATTTAGTTGATGATTGATAGATATTGAAAAAATAGAAAGTTTCTTATTTTCGAAACAATATAAAACAAACATCTTTTAGATATAAGAAAACAAAGATATGCTGTTAAGGTGCTTTTGTTGATAGAGATTGAAAAGCAGAAAATTTCTTATTTTAGAAACTTTATAAAACATCCACCTTTTAGACATAGGAAACACTATAGATGGTGTCCATGAGGTTTTAGCCAATTTTTGAGATTATGATTAGATGGTATTGAATATTAGATTTTGTTGATCAAGGATAGAGATTGTAAAATAGAAAGTTTCTTATTTTAGTAACTGTATAAAACATCCATCTTTTTAGACATACGAAACCCCATAGATGGTGTCAAGGAGCTTTTTGCAAAGTTTTGAGGTGGGGATGAGATGATATTGAATCTTAGATTTAGTTGATGAATGATGGAGATTGAAAACTTTGAAAGTTTCTTATTTTTAAAACTTTATAAGACATCAATATTTTAGACATAGGAAACCCAAAAGATGGTGTCGAGGAGCTTTTAGCCAAGTTTTGAGATGTGGATGAGATTGTATTGAATTTTAGAATTAGTTTATAAAGGATGGAGATTGAAAAAATAGAATGTTCTTATTTTAGACTCTTTAAAAAACATCCATATTTTAGACATAGGAAACCCTATATATGGTGTCAAGGAACTTTTAGCTGAGTTTTGAGATGAGGATGAGATGATATTGAATCTTAGATTTAGTTGATGAAGAATAGAGATTTAAAAAATAGATGGTTTCTTATTTTAGACACTTTGTAAGACATCTATCTTTTAGCAAAGGAAACCTTAGGGATGGTGTCAAAGAGCTTTTAGCCAAATTTTGAGACGAAGATGAGATGATATTGAATCTTAGATTCAGTTGATAAAGGATAGAGATTGAAAAAATAGAAAGTTTGTTATTGTAGAAAGCTTAAAAAACATCCATCTTTCAGACATATGAGACCCTAGAGACGGTGTCAATGAACTTTTAGCCATGTTTTGGGATGAGGATGAGAGGGTATTGAATCTTAGATTTAGTTGATTAATGATGGAGATTGTAAAAATAGAAAGTTTCTTATTTTAGAAACTTTATCAAACATCCATCTTTTAGACATAAGAAACCCTAGAGATGATATCAACGAGCATTTAGCCAAGTTTTGGGATAAGAATTAGTGGGTATTGAATCTTAGATTTAGTTGATGAATGATGGATATTGAAAAAATAGAGAGTTTTTTATTTTAGAAACTTTATAAAATATCAATCATTTAAACTTAGTAAATCGTAAAGATGGTGTCAAGGAGATTTTTGGTTAGTTCTGAGATGAGGATGCGATGGTATTGAATCTTAGATTTAGTTGATGATCGATAGAGATTGAAAAAATAGAAAGTTTCTTATTTTAGAAACAATATAAAACAAACATCTTTTAGATATAAGAAAACCAAGATATGCTGTCAAGGTGCTTTTGTTGATAGAGATTGAAAAACAGAAAGTTTCTTATTTTAGAAACTTTATAAAACATCCACCTTTTAGACATAGGAAACACTATAGATGGTGTCCATGAGGTTTTAACCAAGTTTTGAGATTATGATTAGATGGTATTGAATATTAGATTTTGTTGATTAAGGATAGAGATTTTAAAATAGAAAGTTTCTTATTTGAGGTGGGGATGAGATGATATTGAATCTTAGATTTAGTTGATGAAGGATGGAGATTGAAAAATTAGAAAGTTTCTTATTTTTGAAACTTTATAAGACATGAATATTTTAGACATAGGAAACCCAAAAGATGGTGTCGATGAGCATTTAGCCAAGTTTTGAGATGTGGATGAGACGGTATTGAATTTTAGAATTAGTTTATAAAGGATGGAGATTGAAAAAATAGAAAGTTTCTTATTTTAGAAACTTTACAAAACATCCATCTTTTAGACATAGGAAACCCTATATATGGTGTGAAGGAACTTTTAGCTGAGTTTTGAGATTATGATGAGATGATATTGAATCTTAGATTTAGTTGATGAAGAATAGAGATTTAAAAAATAGATGGTTTCTTATTTTAGAAACTTTGTAAGACATCTATCTTTTAGCAAAGGAAACCTTATGGATGGTGTCAACGAGCTTTTAGCTAAGTTTTGAGATGAGGATGAGATGGTATTGAATCTTAGATTCAGTTGATAAAGGATAGAGATTGAAAAAATAGAAAGTTTGTTATTGTAGAAAGCTTAAAAAACATCCATCTTTTAGACATATGAGACCCTAGAGACGGTGTCAATGAGCTTTTAGCCATGTTTTGGATGAGTATGAGAGGGTATTGAATCTTAGATTTAGTTGATTAATGATGGAGATTGTAAAAATAGAAAGTTTCTTATTTTAGAAACTTTATCAAACATCAATCTTTTAGACATAAGAAACCCTAGAGATGATATCAACGAGCATTTAGCCAAGTTTTGGGATAAGAATGAGTGGGTATTGAATCTTAGATTTAGTTGATGAATGATGGATATTGAAAAAATAGAGAGTTTCTTATTTTAGAAACTTTATAAAATATCAATCTTTTAAACTTAGTAAATCGGAAAGATGGTGTCAAGGAGCTTTTTGCTTAGTTCTGAGATGAGGCTGCGATGGTATTGAATCTTAGATTTAGTTGATGATTGATAGATATTGAAAAAATAGAAAGTTTCTTATTTTCGAAACAATATAAAACAAACATCTTTTAGATATAAGAAAACAAAGATATGCTGTTAAGGTGCTTTTGTTGATTGAGATTGAAAAGCAGAAAATTTCTTATTTTAGAAACTTTATAAAACATCCACCTTTTAGACATAGGAAACACTATAGATGGTGTCCATGAGGTTTTAGCCAATTTTTGAGATTATGATTAGATGGTATTGAATATTAGATTTTGTTGATCAAGGATAGAGATTGTAAAATAGAAAGTTTCTTATTTTAGTAACTGTATAAAACATCCATCTTTTTAGACATACGAAACCCCATAGATGGTGTCAAGGAGCTTTTTGCAAAGTTTTGAGGTGGGGATGAGATGATATTGAATCTTAGATTTAGTTGATGAATGATGGAGATTGAAAAATTTGAAAGTTTCTTATTTTTAAAACTTTATAAGACATCAATATTTTAGACATAGGAAACCCAAAAGATGGTGTCGAGGAGCTTTTAGCCAAGTTTTGAGATGTGGATGAGATGGTATTGAATTTTAGAATTAGTTTATAATGGAGGGAGATTGAAAAAATAGAATGTTTCTTATTTTAGACTCTTTAAAAAACATCCATCTTTTAGACATAGGAAACCCTATATATGGTGTCAATGAACTTTTAGCTGAGTTTTGAGATGAGGATGAGATGATATTGAATCTTAGATTTAGTTGATGAAGAATAGAGATTTAAAGAATAGATGGTTTCTTATTTTAGACACTTTGTAAGACATCTATCTTTTAGCAAAGGAAACCTTAGGGATGGTGTCAAGGAGCTTTTAGCCAAATTTTGAGACGGGGATGAGATGGTATTGAATCTTAGATTCAGTTGATAAAGGATAGAGATTGAAAAAATAGAAAGTTTGTTATTGTAGAAAGCTTAAAAAACATCCATCTTTCAGACATATGAGACCCTAGAGACGGTGTCAATGAGCTTTTCGCCATGTTTTGGGATGAGGATGAGAGGGTATTGAATCTTAGATTTAGTTGATTAATGATGGAGATTGTAAAAATAGAAAGTTTCTTATTTTAGAAACTTTATCAAACATCCATCTTTTAGACATAAGAAACCCTAGAGATGATATCAACGAGCATTTAGCCAAGTTTTGGGATAAGAATGAGTGGGTATTGAATCTTAGATTTAGTTGATGAATGATGGATATTGAAAAAATAGAGAGTTTCTTATTTTAGAAACTTTATAAAATATCAATCATTTAAACTTAGTAAATCGTAAAGATGGTGTCAATGACCTTTTTGCTTAGTTCTAAGATGAGGATGCGATGGTATTGAATCTTAGATTTAGTTGATGATGAATAGAGATTGAAAAAATAGAAAGTTTCTTATTTTAGAAACAATATAAAACAAACATCTTTTAGATATAAGAAAACAAAGATATGCTGTTAAGGTGCTTTTGTTGATAGAGATTGAAAAACAGAAAATTTCTTATTTTAGAAACTTTATAAAACATCCACCTTTTAGACATATGAAACACTATAGATGGTGTACATGAGGTTTTAGCCAAGTATTGAGATTATGATTAGATGGTATTGAATATTAGATTTTGTTGATCAAGGATAGAGATTGTAAAATAGAAAGTTTCTTATTTTAGTAACTCTATAAAACATCCATCTTTTTAGACATACGAAACCCCATAGATGGTGTCAAGGAGCTTTTTGCAAAGTCTTGAGGTGAGGATGAGATGATATTGAATCTTAGATTTAGTTGATGAAGGATGGAGATTGAAAAATTAGAAAGTTTCTTATTTTTGAAACTTTATAAGACATCAATATTTTAGAAATAGGAAACCCAAAAGATGGTGTCGATGAGCATTTAGCCAAGTTTTGAGATGTGGATGAGATGGTATTGAATTTTAGAATTAGTTTATAAAGGATGGAGATTGAAAAAATAGAAAGTTTCTTATTTTAGAAACTTTACAAAACATCCATCTTTTAGACATAGGAAACCCTATATATGGTGTGAAGGAACTTTTAGCTGAGTTTTGAGATTAGGATGAGATGATATTGAATCTTAGATTTAGTTGATGAAGAATAGAGATTTAAAAAATAGATGGTTTCTTATTTTAGAAACTTTGTAAGACATCTATCTTTTAGCAAAGGAAACCTTATGAATGGTGTCAACGAGCTTTTAGCTAAGTTTTGAGATGAGGATGAGATGGTATTGAATCTTAGATTCAGTTGATAAAGGATAGAGATTGAAAAAATAGAAAGTTTGTTATTGTAGAAAGCTTAAAAAACATCCATCTTTTAGACATATGAGACCCTAGAGACGGTGTCAATGAGCTTTTAGCCATGTTTTGGATGAGGATGAGAGGGTATTGAATCTTAGATTTAGTTGATTAATGATGGAGATTGTAAAAATAGAAAGTTTCTTATTTTAGAAACTTTATCAAACATCAATCTTTTAGACATAAGAAACCCTAGAGATGATATCAACGAGCATTTAGCCAAGTTTTGGGATAAGAATGAGTGGGTATTGAATCTTAGATTTAGTTGATGAATGATGGATATTGAAAAAATAGAGAGTTTCTTATTTTAGAAACTTTATAAAATATCAATCTTTTAAACTTAGTAAATCGGAAAGATGGTGTCAAGGAGCTTTTTGCTTAGTTCTGAGATGAGGCTGCGATGGTATTGAATCTTAGATTTAGTTGATGATTGATAGATATTGAAAAAATAGAAAGTTTCTTATTTTCGAAACAATATAAAACAAACATCTTTTAGATATAAGAAAACAAAGATATGCTGTTAAGGTGCTTTTGTTGATAGAGATTGAAAAGCAGAAAATTTCTTATTTTAGAAACTTTATAAAACATCCACCTTTTAGACATAGGAAACACTATAGATGGTGTCCATGAGGTTTTAGCCAATTTTTGAGATTATGATTAGATGGTATTGAATATTAGATTTTGTTGATCAAGGATAGAGATTGTAAAATAGAAAGTTTCTTATTTTAGTAACTGTATAAAACATCCATCTTTTTAGACATACGAAACCCCATAGATGGTGTCAAGGAGCTTTTTGCAAAGTTTTGAGGTGGGGATGAGATGATATTGAATCTTAGATTTAGTTGATGAATGATGGAGATTGAAAAATTTGAAAGTTTCTTATTTTTAAAACTTTATAAGACATCAATATTTTAGACATAGGAAACCCAAAAGATGGTGTCGAGGAGCTTTTAGCCAAGTTTTGAGATGTGGATGAGATTGTATTGAATTTTAGAATTAATTTATAAAGGATGGAGATTGAAAAAATAGAATGTTCTTATTTTAGACTCTTTAAAAAACATCCATCTTTTAGACATAGGAAACCCTATATATGGTGTCAAGGAACTTTTAGCTGAGTTTTGAGATGAGGATGAGATGATATTGAATCTTAGATTTAGTTGATGAAGAATAGAGATTTAAAAAATAGATGGTTTCTTATTTTAGACACTTTGTAAGACATCTATCTTTTAGCAAAGGAAACCTTAGGGATGGTGTCAAAGAGCTTTTAGCCAAATTTTGAGACGAAGATGAGATGATATTGAATCTTAGATTCAGTTGATAAAGGATAGAGATTGAAAAAATAGAAAGTTTGTTATTGTAGAAAGCTTAAAAAACATCCATCTTTCAGACATATGAGACCCTAGGGACGGTGTCAATGAACTTTTAGCCATGTTTTGGGATGAGGATGAGAGGGTATTGAATCTTAGATTTAGTTGATTAATGATGGAGATTGTAAAAATAGAAAGTTTCTTATTTTAGAAACTTTATCAAACATCCATCTTTTAGACATAAGAAACCCTAGAGATGATATCAACGAGCATTTAGCCAAGTTTTGGGATAAGAATTAGTGGGTATTGAATCTTAGATTTAGTTGATGAATGATGGATATTGAAAAAATAGAGAGTTTCTTATTTTAGAAACTTTATAAAATATCAATCTTTTAAACTTAGTAAATCGTAAAGATGGTGTCAAGGAGATTTTTGGTTAGTTCTGAGATGAGGATGCGATGGTATTGAATCTTAGATTTAGTTGATGATCGATAGAGATTGAAAAAATAGAAAGTTTCTTATTTTAGAAACAATATAAAACAAACATCTTTTAGATATAAGAAAACCAAGATATGCTGTCAAGGTGCTTTTGTTGATAGAGATTGAAAAACAGAAAGTTTCTTATTTTAGAAACTTTATAAAACATCCACCTTTTAGACATAGGAAACACTATAGATGGTGTCCATGAGGTTTTAACCAAGTTTTGAGATTATGATTAGATGGTATTGAATATTAGATTTTGTTGATTAAGGATAGAGATTTTAAAATAGAAAGTTTCTTATTTGAGGTGGGGATGAGATGATATTGAATCTTAGATTTAGTTGATGAAGGATGGAGATTTAAAAATTAGAAAGTTTCTTATTTTTGAAACTTTATAAGACATGAATATTTTAGACATAGGAAACCCAAAAGATGGTGTCGATGAGCATTTAGCCAAGTTTTGAGATGTGGATGAGATGGTATTGAATTTTAGAATTAGTTTATAAAGGATGGAGATTGAAAAAATAGAAAGTTTCTTATTTTAGAAACTTTACAAAACATCCATCTTTTAGACATAGGAAACCCTATATATGGTGTGAAGGAACTTTTAGCTGAGTTTTGAGATTATGATGAGATGATATTGAATCTTAGATTTAGTTGATGAAGAATAGAGATTTAAAAAATAGATGGTTTCTTATTTTAGAAACTTTGTAAGACATCTATCTTTTAGCAAAGGAAACCTTATGGATGGTGTCAATGAGCTTTTAGCTAAGTTTTGAGATGAGGATGAGATGGTATTGAATCTTAGATTCAGTTGATAAAGGATAGAGATTGAAAAAATAGAAAGTTTGTTATTGTAGAAAGCTTAAAAAACATCCATCTTTTAGACATATGAGACCCTAGAGACAGTGTCAATGAGCTTTTAGCCATGTTTTGGATGAGGATGAGAGGATATTGAATCTTAGATTTAGTTGATTAATGATGGAGATTGTAAAAATAGAAAGTTTCTTATTTTAGAAACTTTATCAAACATCAATCTTTTAGACATAAGAAACCCTAGAGATGATATCAACGAGCATTTAGCCAAGTTTTGGGATAAGAATGAGTGGGTATTGAATCTTAGATTTAGTTGATGAATGATGGATATTGAAAAAATAGAGAGTTTCTTATTTTAGAAACTTTATAAAATATCAATCTTTTAAACTTAGTAAATCGGAAAGATGGTGTCAAGGAACTTTTTGCTTAGTTCTGAGATGAGGCTGCGATGGTATTGAATCTTAGATTTAGTTGATGATTTATAGAGATTGAAAAAATAGAAAGTTTCTTATTTTAGAAACAATATAAAACAAACATCTTTTAGATGTAAGAAAACAAATATATGCTGTTAAGGTGCTTTCTTTGATAGAGATTGAAAAGCAGAAAATTTCTTATTTTAGAAACTTTATAAAACATCCACCTTTTAGACATAGGAAACACAATAGATGGTGTCAATGAGGTTTTAGCCAATTTTTGAGATTATGATTAGATGGTATTGAATATTAGATTTTGTTGATCAAGGATAGAGATTGTAAAATAGAAAGTTTCTTAATTTAGTAACTGTGTAAAACATCCATCTTTTTAGACATACGAAACCCCATAGATGGTGTCAAGGAGCTTTTTGCAAAGTTTTGAGGTGGGGATGAGATGATATTGAATCTTAGATTTAGTTGATGAATGATGGAGATTGAAAAATTTGAAAGTTTCTTATTTTTAAAACTTTATAAGACATCAATATTTTAGACATAGGAAACCCAAAAGATGGTGTCGAGGAGCTTTTAGCCAAGTTTTGAGATGTGGATGAGATGGTATTGAATTTTAGAATTAGTTTATAATGGAGGGAGATTGAAAAAATAGAATGTTTCTTATTTTAGACTCTTTAAAAAACATCCATCTTTTAGACATAGGAAACCCTATATATGGTGTCAAGAAACTTTTAGCTGAGTTTTGAGATGAGGATGAGATGATATTGAATCTTAGATTTAGTTGATGAAGAATAGAGATTTAAAGAATAGATGGTTTCTTATTTTAGACACTTTGTAAGACATCTATCTTTTAGCAAAGGAAACCTTAGGGATGGTGTCAAGGAGCTTTTAGCCAAATTTTGAGACGGGGATGAGATGGTATTGAATCTTAGATTCAGTTGATAAAGGATAGATATTGAAAAAATAGAAAGTTTGTTATTGTAGAAAGCTTAAAAAACATCCATCTTTCAGACATATGAGACCCTAGAGACGGTGTCAATGAGCTTTTAGCCATGTTTTGGGATGAGGATGAGAGGGTATTGAATCTTAGATTTAGTTGATTAATGATGGAGATTGTAAAAATAGAAAGTTTCTTATTTTAGAAACTTTATCAAACATCCATCTTTTAGACATAAGAAACCCTAGAGATGATATCAACGAGCATTTAGCCAAGTTTTGGGATAAGAATGAG
The DNA here is from genome assembly GCF_043159265.1 of Tasmannia lanceolata. Taxonomy (NCBI): domain Eukaryota; kingdom Viridiplantae; phylum Streptophyta; class Magnoliopsida; order Canellales; family Winteraceae; genus Tasmannia; species Tasmannia lanceolata. Next base: position 32,301,255 of record NW_027518697.1, on the reverse strand, counting down.
TGGGTATTGAATCTTAGATTTAGTTGATTAATGATGGATATTGAAAAAATAGAGAGTTTCTTATTTTAGAAACTTTATAAAATATCAATCTTTTAAACTTAGTAAATCGTAAAGATGGTGTCAAGGAGATTTTTGGTTAGTTCTGAGATGAGGATGCGATGGTATGGAATCTTAGATTTAGTTGATGATCGATAGAGATTGAAAAAATAGAAAGTTTCTTATTTTAGAAACAATATAAAACAAACATCTTTTAGATATAAGAAAACCAAGATATGCTGTCAAGGTGCTTTTGTTGATAGAGATTGAAAAACAGAAAGTTTCTAATTTTAGAAACTTTATAAAACATCCACCTTTTAGACATAGGAAACACTATAGATGGTGTCCATGAGGTTTTAACCAAGTTTTGAGATTATGATTAGATGGTATTGAATATTAGATTTTGTTGATTAAGGATAGAGATTGTAAAATAGAAAGTTTCTTATTTGAGGTGGAGATGAGATGATATTGAATCTTAGATTTAGTTGATGAAGAATGGAGATTGAAAAATTAGAAAGTTTCTTATTTTTGAAACTTTATAAGACATCAATATTTTAAAAATAGGAAACCCAAAAGATGGTGTCGATGAGCATTTAGCCAAGTTTTGAGATGTGGATGAGATGGTATTGAATTTTAGAATTAGTTTATAAAGGATGGAGATTGAAAAAATAGAAAGTTTCTTATTTTAGAAACTTTACAAAACATCCATCTTTTAGACATAGGAAACCCTATATATGGTGTCAAGGAACTTTTAGCTGAGTTTTGAGATGAGGATTAGATGATATTGAATCTTAGATTTAGTTGATGAAGAATAGAGATTTAAAAAATAGATGGTTTCTTATTTTAGACACTTTGTAAGACATCTATCTTTTAGCAAAGGAAACCTTAGGGATGGTGTCAAGGAGCTTTTAGCCAAATTTTGAGACGAGGATGAGATGGTATTGAATCTTAGATTCAGTTGATAAAGGATAGAGATTGAAAAAATAGAAAGTTTGTTATTGTATAAAGCTTAAAAAACATCAATCTTTCAGACATATGAGACCCTAGAGACGGTGTCAATGAACTTTTAGCCATGTTTTGGGATGAGGATGAGAGGGTATTGAATCTTAGATTTAGTTGATTAATGATGGAGATTGTAAAAATAGAAAGTTTCTTATTTTAGAAACTTTATCAAACATCCATCTTTTAGACATAAGAAACCCTAGAGATGATATCAACGAGCATTTAGCCAAGTTTTGGGATAAGAATGAGTGGGTATTGAATCTTAGATTTAGTTGATGAATCATAGATATTGAAAAAATAGAGAATTTCTTATTTTAGTAACTTTATAAAACATCCATCTTTTAGACCTAGGAAACCCCATAGACGGTGTCAAGGAGCTTTTTGCAAAGTTTTGAGGTGGGGATGAGATGATATTGAATCTTAGATTTAGTTGATGAAAGATGGAGATTGAAAAATTAGAAAGTTTCTTATTTTTAAAACTTTATAAGACATCAATATTTTAGACATAGGAAACCCAAAAGATGGTGTCGAGGAGCTTTTAGCCAAGTTTTGAGATGTGGATGAGATTGTATTGAATTTTAGAATTAGTTTATAAAGGATGGAGATTGAAAAAATAGAATGTTCTTATTTTAGACTCTTTAAAAAACATCCATCTTTTAGACATAGGAAACCTTATATATGGTGTCAAGGAACTTTTAGCTGAGTTTTGAGATGAGGATTAGATGATATTGAATCTTAGATTTAGTTGATGAAGAATAGAGATTTAAAAAATAGATGGTTTCTTATTTTAGAAACTTTGTAAGACATCTATCTTTTAGCAAATGAAACCTTAGGGATGGTGTCAAGGAGCTTTTAGCCAAATTTTGAGATTAGGATGAGATGGTATTTAATCTTAGATTCAGTTGATAAAGGATAGAGATTGAAAAAATAGAAAGTTTTTTATTGTAAAAAGCTTAAAAAACATCCATCTTTTAGACATATGAGACCCTAAAGACGGTGTCAATGAGCTTTTAGCCATGTTTTGGGATGAGGATGAGAGGGTATTGAATCTTAGATTTAGTTGATTAATGATAGAGATTGTAAAAATAGAAAGTTTCTTATTTTAGTAACTTTATCAAACATCCACCTTTTAGACATAAGAAACCCTAGAGAATGATATCAACGAGCATTTAGCCAAGTTTTGGGATAAGAATGAGTGGGTATTGAATCTTAGATTTAGTTGATGAATCATAGATATTGAAAAAATAGAGAATTTCTTATTTTAGAAACTTTATAAAATATCAATCTTTTAAACTTAGTAAATCGTAAAGATGGTGTCAAGGACCTTTTTGCTTAGTTCTGAGATGAGGCTGCGATGGTATTGAATCTTAGATTTAGTTGATGATGGATAGATATTGAAAAAATAGAAAGTTTCTTATTTTAGAAACAATATAAAACAAACATCTTTTAGATATAAGAAAACAAAGATATGCTGTTAAGGTCCTTTTGTTGATAGAGATTGAAAAGCAGAAAATTTCTTATTTTTGAAACTTTATAAAACATCCACCTTTTAGACATAGGAAACACTATAGATGGTGTCCATGAGGTTTTAGCCAAGTTTTGAGATTATGATTAGATGGTATTGAATATTATATTTTGTTGATCAAGGATAGAGATTGTAAAATAGAAAGTTTCTTATTTTAGTAACTGTATAAAACATCCATCTTTTTAGACATAGGAAACCCCATAGATGGTGTCAAGGAGCTTTTTGCAAAGTTTTGAGCTGGGGAGGAGATGATATTGAATCTTTGATTTTGTTGATGAAGGATGGAGATTGAAAAATTAGAAAGTTTCTTATTTTTGAAACTTTATAAGACATCAATATTTTAGACATAGGAAACCCAAAAGATGGTGTCGAGGAGCTTTTAGCTAAATTTTGAGATGTAGATGAGATGGTATTGAATTTTAGAATTAGTTTATAAAGAATGGAGATTGAAAAAATAGAAAGTTTCTTATTTTAGAAACTTTACAAAACATCCATCTTTTAGACATATGAAACCCTATATATGGTGTCAAGGAACTTTTAGCTCAGTTTTGAGATGAGGATGAGATGATATTGAATTTTAGATTTAGTTGATGAAGAATAGAGATTTAAAAAATAGATGGTTTCTTATTTTAGAAACTTTGTAAGACATCTATCTTTTAGCAAAGGAAACCTTAGGGATGGTGTCAAGGAGCTTTTAGCCAAGTTTTGAGACGAGGATGATATGGTATTGAATCTTAGATTCAGTTGATAAAGGATAGAGATTGAAAAAATAGAAAGTTTGTTATTGTAGAAAGCTTAAAAAACATCCATCTTTTAGACATATGAGACCCTAGAGACGGTGTCAATGAGCTTTTAGCCATGTTTTGGGATGAGGATGAGAGGGTATTGAATCCTACATTTAGTTGATTAATGATGGAGATTGTAAAAATAGAAAGTTTCTTATTTTAGAAACTTTATCAAACATCCATCTTTTTAGACATAAGAAACCCTAGAGATGATATCAACGAGCATTTAGCCAAGTTTTGGGATAAGAATGAGTGGGTATTGAATCTTAGATTTAGTTGATGAATGATGGATATTGAAAAAATAGAGAGTTTCTTATTTTAGAAACTTTATAAAATATCAATCATTTAAACTTAGTAAATCGTAAAGATGGTGTCAAGGACCTTTTTGCTTAGTTCTGAGATGAGGATGCGATGGTATTGAATCTTAGATTTAGTTGATGATGAATAGAGATTGAAAAAATAGAAAGTTTCTTATTTTAGAAACAATATAAAACAAACATCTTTTAGATATAAGAAAACAAAGATATGCTGTTAAGGTGCTTTTGTTGATAGAGATTGAAAAACAGAAAATTTCTTATTTTAGAAACTTTATAAAACATCCACCTTTTAGACATAGGAAACACTATAGATGGTGTACATGAGGTTTTAGCCAAGTTTTGAGATTATGATTAGATGGTATTGAATATTAGATTTTGTTGATCAAGGATAGAGATTGTAAAATAGAAAGTTTCTTAATTTAGTAACTGTATAAAACATCCATCTTTTTAGACATACGAAACCCCATAGATGGTGTCAAGGAGCTTTTTGCAAAGTTTTGAGGTGGGGATGAGATGATATTGAATCTTAGATTTAGTTGATGAATGATGGAGATTGAAAATTTTGAAAGTTTCTTATTTTTAAAACTTTATAAGACATCAATATTTTAGACATAGGAAACCCAAAAGATGGTGTCGAGGAGCTTTTAGCCAAGTTTTGAGATGTGGATGAGATGGTATTGAATTTTAGAATTAGTTTATAAAGGATGGAGATTGAAAAAATAGAATGTTTCTTATTTTAGACTCTTTAAAAAACATCCATCTTTTAGACATAGGAAACCCTATATATGGTGTCAAGGAACTTTTAGCTGAGTTTTGAGATGAGGATGAGATGATATTGAATCTTAGATTTAGTTGATGAAGAATAGAGATTTAAAGAATAGATGGTTTCTTATTTTAGACACTTTGTAAGACATCTATCTTTTAGCAAAGGAAACCTTATGGATGGTGTCAACGAGCTTTTAGCCAAGTTTTGAGATGAGGATGAGATGGTATTGAATCTTAGATTCAGTTGATAAAGGATAGAGATTGAAAAATAGAAAGTTTGTTATTGTAGAAAGCTTAAAAAACATCCATCTTTTAGACATATGAGACCCTAGAGACGGTGTCAATGAGCTTTTAGCCATGTTTTGGATGAGGATGAGAGGGTATTGAATCTTAGATTTAGTTGATTAATGATGGAGATTGTAAAAATAGAAAGTTTCTTATTTTAGAAACTTTATCAAACATCAATCTTTTACACATAAGAAACCCTAGAGATGATATCAACGAGCATTTAGCCAAGTTTTGGGATAAGAATGAGTGGGTATTGAATCTTAGATTTAGTTGATGAATGATGGATATTGAAAAAATATAGAGTTTCTTATTTTAGAAACTTTATAAAATATCAATCTTTTAAACTTAGTAAATCGGAAAGATGGTGTCAAGGAGCTTTTTGCTTAGTTCTGAGATGAGGCTGCGATGGTATTGAATCTTAGATTTAGTTGATGATTGATAGAGATTGAAAAAATAGAAAGTTTCTTATTTTAGAAACAATATAAAACAAACATCTTTTAGATATAAGAAAACAAAGATATGCTGTTAAGGTGCTTTTGTTGATAGAGATTGAAAAACAGAAAATTTCTTATTTTAGAAACTTTATAAAACATCCACCTTTTAGACATAGGAAACACTATAGATGGTGTACATGAGGTTTTAGCCAAGTTTTGAGATTATGATTAGATGGTATTGAATATTAGATTTTGTTGATCAAGGATAGAGATTGTAAAATAGAAAGTTTCTTAATTTAGTAACTGTATAAAACATCCATCTTTTTAGACATACGAAACCCCATAGATGGTGTCAAGGAGCTTTTTGCAAAGTTTTGAGGTGGGGATGAGATGATATTGAATCTTAGATTTAGTTGATGAATGATGGAGATTGAAAATTTTGAAAGTTTCTTATTTTTAAAACTTTATAAGACATCAATATTTTAGACATAGGAAACCCAAAAGATGGTGTCGAGGAGCTTTTAGCCAAGTTTTGAGATGTGGATGAGATGGTATTGAATTTTAGAATTAGTTTATAAAGGATGGAGATTGAAAAAATAGAATGTTTCTTATTTTAGACTCTTTAAAAAACATCCATCTTTTAGACATAGGAAACCCTATATATGGTGTCAAGGAACTTTTAGCTGAGTTTTGAGATGATGATTAGATGATATTGAATCTTAGATTTAGTTGATGAAGAATAGAGATTTAAAGAATAGATGGTTTCTTATTTTAGACACTTTGTAAGACATCTATCTTTTAGCAAAGGAAACCTTAGGGATGGTGTCAAGGAGCTTTTAGCCAAATTTTGAGACGGGGATGAGATGGTATTGAATCTTAGATTCAGTTGATAAAGGATTGAGATTGAAAAAATAGAAAGTTTGTTATTGTAGAAAGCTTAAAAAACATCCATCTTTCAGACATATGAGACCCTAGAGACGGTGTCAATGAGCTTTTAGCCATGTTTTGGGATGAGGATGAGAGGGTATTGAATCTTAGATTTAGTTGATTAATGATGGAGATTGTAAAAATAGAAAGTTTCTTATTTTAGAAACTTTATCAAACATCCATCTTTTAGACATAAGAAACCCTAGAGATGATATCAACGAGCATTTAGCCAAGTTTTGGGATAAGAATGAGTGGGTATTGAATCTTAGATTTAGTTGATGAATGATGGATATTGAAAAAATAGAGAGTTTCTTATTTTAGAAACTTTATAAAATATCAATCTTTTAAACTTAGTAAATCGTAAAGATGGTGTCAAGGAGATTTTTGGTTAGTTCTGAGATGAGGATGCGATGGTATTGAATCTTAGATTTAGTTGATGATCGATAGAGATTGAAAAAATAGAAAGTTTCTTATTTTAGAAACAATATAAAACAAACATCTTTTAGATATCAGAAAACCAAGATATGCTGTCAATGTGCTTTTGTTGATAGAGATTGAAAAACAGAAAGTTTCTTATTTTAGAAACTTTATAAAACATCCACCTTTTAGACATAGGAAACACTATAGATGGTGTCCATGAGGTTTTAACCAAGTTTTGAGATTATGATTAGATGGTATTGAATATTAGATTTTGTTGATTAAGGATAGAGATTGTAAAATAGAAAGTTTCTTATTTGAGGTGGGGATGAGATGATATTGAATCTTAGATTTAGTTGATGAAGGATGGAGATTGAAAAATTAGAAAGTTTCTTATTTTTGAAACTTTATAAGACATCAATATTTTAGAAATAGGAAACCCAAAAGATGGTGTCGATGAGCATTTAGCCAAGTTTTGAGATGTGGATGAGATGGTATTGAATTTTAGAATTAGTTTATAAAGGATGGAGATTGAAAAAATAGAAAGTTTCTTATTTTAGAAACTTTACAAAACATCCATCTTTTAGACATAGGAAACCCTATATATGGTGTGAAGGAACTTTTAGCTGAGTTTTGAGATTAGGATGAGATGATATTGAATCTTAGATTTAGTTGATGAAGAATAGAGATTTAAAGAATAGATGGTTTCTTATTTTAGACACTTTGTAAGACATCTATCTTTTAGCAAAGGAAACCTTAGGGATGGTGTCAAGGAGCTTTTAGCCAAATTTTGAGACGGGGATGAGATGGTATTGAATCTTAGATTCAGTTGATAAAGGATTGAGATTGAAAAAATAGAAAGTTTGTTATTGTAGAAAGCTTAAAAAACATCCATCTTTCAGACATATGAGACCCTAGAGACGGTGTCAATGAGCTTTTAGCCATGTTTTGGGATGAGGATGAGAGGGTATTGAATCTTAGATTTAGTTGATTAATGATGGAGATTGTAAAAATAGAAAGTTTCTTATTTTAGAAACTTTATCAAACATCCATCTTTTAGACATAAGAAACCCTAGAGATGATATCAACGAGCATTTAGCCAAGTTTTGGGATAAGAATGAGTGGGTATTGAATCTTAGATTTAGTTGATGAATGATGGATATTGAAAAAATAGAGAGTTTCTTATTTTAGAAACTTTATAAAATATCAATCTTTTAAACTTAGTAAATCGTAAAGATGGTGTCAAGGAGATTTTTGGTTAGTTCTGAGATGAGGATGCGATGGTATTGAATCTTAGATTTAGTTGATGATCGATAGAGATTGAAAAAATAGAAAGTTTCTTATTTTAGAAACAATATAAAACAAACATCTTTTAGATATCAGAAAACCAAGATATGCTGTCAATGTGCTTTTGTTGATAGAGATTGAAAAACAGAAAGTTTCTTATTTTAGAAACTTTATAAAACATCCACCTTTTAGACATAGGAAACACTATAGATGGTGTCCATGAGGTTTTAACCAAGTTTTGAGATTATGATTAGATGGTATTGAATATTAGATTTTGTTGATTAAGGATAGAGATTGTAAAATAGAAAGTTTCTTATTTGAGGTGGGGATGAGATGATATTGAATCTTAGATTTAGTTGATGAAGGATGGAGATTGAAAAATTAGAAAGTTTCTTATTTTTGAAACTTTATAAGACATCAATATTTTAGAAATAGGAAACCCAAAAGATGGTGTCGATGAGCATTTAGCCAAGTTTTGAGATGTGGATGAGATGGTATTGAATTTTAGAATTAGTTTATAAAGGATGGAGATTGAAAAAATAGAAAGTTTCTTATTTTAGAAACTTTACAAAACATCCATCTTTTAGACGTAGGAAACCCTATATATGGTGTGAAGGAACTTTTAGCTGAGTTTTGAGATTAGGATGAGATGATATTGAATCTTAGATTTAGTTGATGAAGAATAGAGATTTAAAGAATAGATGGTTTCTTATTTTAGACACTTTGTAAGACATCTATCTTTTAGCAAAGGAAACCTTAGGGATGGTGTCAAGGAGCTTTTAGCCAAATTTTGAGACGGGGATGAGATGGTATTGAATCTTAGATTCAGTTGATAAAGGATTGAGATTGAAAAAATAGAAAGTTTGTTATTGTAGAAAGCTTAAAAAACATCCATCTTTCAGACATATGAGACCCTAGAGACGGTGTCAATGAGCTTTTAGCCATGTTTTGGGATGAGGATGAGAGGGTATTGAATCTTAGATTTAGTTGATTAATGATGGAGATTGTAAAAATAGAAAGTTTCTTATTTTAGAAACTTTATCAAACATCCATCTTTTAGACATAAGAAACCCTAGAGATGATATCAACGAGCATTTAGCCAAGTTTTGGGATAAGAATGAGTGGGTATTGAATCTTAGATTTAGTTGATGAATGATGGATATTGAAAAAATAGAGAGTTTCTTATTTTAGAAACTTTATAAAATATCAATCTTTTAAACTTAGTAAATCGTAAAGATGGTGTCAAGGAGATTTTTGGTTAGTTCTGAGATGAGGATGCGATGGTATTGAATCTTAGATTTAGTTGATGATCGATAGAGATTGAAAAAATAGAAAGTTTCTTATTTTAGAAACAATATAAAACAAACATCTTTTAGATATCAGAAAACCAAGATATGCTGTCAATGTGCTTTTGTTGATAGAGATTGAAAAACAGAAAGTTTCTTATTTTAGAAACTTTATAAAACATCCACCTTTTAGACATAGGAAACACTATAGATGGTGTCCATGAGGTTTTAACCAAGTTTTGAGATTATGATTAGATGGTATTGAATATTAGATTTTGTTGATTAAGGATAGAGATTGTAAAATAGAAAGTTTCTTATTTGAGGTGGGGATGAGATGATATTGAATCTTAGATTTAGTTGATGAAGGATGGAGATTGAAAAATTAGAAAGTTTCTTATTTTTGAAACTTTATAAGACATCAATATTTTAGAAATAGGAAACCCAAAAGATGGTGTCGATGAGCATTTAGCCAAGTTTTGAGATGTGGATGAGATGGTATTGAATTTTAGAATTAGTTTATAAAGGATGGAGATTGAAAAAATAGAAAGTTTCTTATTTTAGAAACTTTACAAAACATCCATCTTTTAGACATAGGAAACCCTATATATGGTGTGAAGGAACTTTTAGCTGAGTTTTGAGATTAGGATGAGATGATATTGAATCTTAGATTTAGTTGATGAAGAATAGAGATTTAAAGAATAGATGGTTTCTTATTTTAGACACTTTGTAAGACATCTATCTTTTAGCAAAGGAAACCTTAGGGATGGTGTCAAGGAGCTTTTAGCCAAATTTTGAGACGGGGATGAGATGGTATTGAATCTTAGATTCAGTTGATAAAGGATTGAGATTGAAAAAATAGAAAGTTTGTTATTGTAGAAAGCTTAAAAAACATCCATCTTTCAGACATATGAGACCCTAGAGACGGTGTCAATGAGCTTTTAGCCATGTTTTGGGATGAGGATGAGAGGGTATTGAATCTTAGATTTAGTTGATTAATGATGGAGATTGTAAAAATAGAAAGTTTCTTATTTTAGAAACTTTATCAAACATCCATCTTTTAGACATAAGAAACCCTAGAGATGATATCAACGAGCATTTAGCCAAGTTTTGGGATAAGAATGAGTGGGTATTGAATCTTAGATTTAGTTGATGAATGATGGATATTGAAAAAATAGAGAGTTTCTTATTTTAGAAACTTTATAAAATATCAATCTTTTAAACTTAGTAAATCGTAAAGATGGTGTCAAGGAGATTTTTGGTTAGTTCTGAGATGAGGATGCGATGGTATTGAATCTTAGATTTAGTTGATGATCGATAGAGATTGAAAAAATAGAAAGTTTCTTATTTTAGAAACAATATAAAACAAACATCTTTTAGATATCAGAAAACCAAGATATGCTGTCAATGTGCTTTTGTTGATAGAGATTGAAAAACAGAAAGTTTCTTATTTTAGAAACTTTATAAAACATCCACCTTTTAGACATAGGAAACACTATAGATGGTGTCCATGAGGTTTTAACCAAGTTTTGAGATTATGATTAGATGGTATTGAATATTAGATTTTGTTGATTAAGGATAGAGATTGTAAAATAGAAAGTTTCTTATTTGAGGTGGGGATGAGATGATATTGAATCTTAGATTTAGTTGATGAAGGATGGAGATTGAAAAATTAGAAAGTTTCTTATTTTTGAAACTTTATAAGACATCAATATTTTAGAAATAGGAAACCCAAAAGATGGTGTCGATGAGCATTTAGCCAAGTTTTGAGATGTGGATGAGATGGTATTGAATTTTAGAATTAGTTTATAAAGGATGGAGATTGAAAAAATAGAAAGTTTCTTATTTTAGAAACTTTACAAAACATCCATCTTTTAGACGTAGGAAACCCTATATATGGTGTGAAGGAACTTTTAGCTGAGTTTTGAGATTAGGATGAGATGATATTGAATCTTAGATTTAGTTGATGAAGAATAGAGATTTAAAGAATAGATGGTTTCTTATTTTAGACACTTTGTAAGACATCTATCTTTTAGCAAAGGAAACCTTAGGGATGGTGTCAAGGAGCTTTTAGCCAAATTTTGAGACGGGGATGAGATGGTATTGAATCTTAGATTCAGTTGATAAAGGATTGAGATTGAAAAAATAGAAAGTTTGTTATTGTAGAAAGCTTAAAAAACATCCATCTTTCAGACATATGAGACCCTAGAGACGGTGTCAATGAGCTTTTAGCCATGTTTTGGGATGAGGATGAGAGGGTATTGAATCTTAGATTTAGTTGATTAATGATGGAGATTGTAAAAATAGAAAGTTTCTTATTTTAGAAACTTTATCAAACATCCATCTTTTAGACATAAGAAACCCTAGAGATGATATCAACGAGCATTTAGCCAAGTTTTGGGATAAGAATGAGTGGGTATTGAATCTTAGATTTAGTTGATGAATGATGGATATTGAAAAAATAGAGAGTTTCTTATTTTAGAAACTTTATAAAATATCAATCTTTTAAACTTAGTAAATCGTAAAGATGGTGTCAAGGAGATTTTTGGTTAGTTCTGAGATGAGGATGCGATGGTATTGAATCTTAGATTTAGTTGATGATCGATAGAGATTGAAAAAATAGAAAGTTTCTTATTTTAGAAACAATATAAAACAAACATCTTTTAGATATCAGAAAACCAAGATATGCTGTCAATGTGCTTTTGTTGATAGAGATTGAAAAACAGAAAGTTTCTTATTTTAGAAACTTTATAAAACATCCACCTTTTAGACATAGGAAACACTATAGATGGTGTCCATGAGGTTTTAACCAAGTTTTGAGATTATGATTAGATGGTATTGAATATTAGATTTTGTTGATTAAGGATAGAGATTGTAAAATAGAAAGTTTCTTATTTGAGGTGGGGATGAGATGATATTGAATCTTAGATTTAGTTGATGAAGGATGGAGATTGAAAAATTAGAAAGTTTCTTATTTTTGAAACTTTATAAGACATCAATATTTTAGAAATAGGAAACCCAAAAGATGGTGTCGATGAGCATTTAGCCAAGTTTTGAGATGTGGATGAGATGGTATTGAATTTTAGAATTAGTTTATAAAGGATGGAGATGAAAAAATAGAAAGTTTCTTATTTTAGAAACTTTACAAAACATCCATCTTTTAGACATAGGAAACCCTATATATGGTGTGAAGGAACTTTTAGCTGAGTTTTGAGATTAGGATGAGATGATATTGAATCTTAGATTTAGTTGATGAAGAATAGAGATTTAAAAAATAGATGGTTTCTTATTTTAGAAACTTTGTAAGACATTTATCTTTTAGCAAAGGAAACCTTATGGATGGTGTCAACGAGCTTTTAGCCAAGTTTTGAGATGAGGATGAGATGGTATTGAATCTTAGATTCAGTTGATAAAGGATAGAGATTGAAAAATAGAAAGTTTGTTATTGTAGAAAGCTTAAAAAACATCCATCTTTTAGACATATGAGACCCTAGAGACGGTGTCAATGAGCTTTTAGCCATGTTTTGGATGAGGATGAGAGGGTATTGAATCTTAGATTTAGTTGATTAATGATGGAGATTGTAAAAATAGAAAGTTTCTTATTTTAGAAACTTTATCAAACATCAATCTTTTAGACATAAGAAACCCTAGAGATGATATCAACGAGCATTTAGCCAAGTTTTGGGATAAGAATGAGTGGGTATTGAATCTTAGATTTAGTTGATGAATGATGGATATTGAAAAAATAGAGAGTTTCTTATTTTAGAAACTTTATAAAATATCAATCTTTTAAACTTAGTAAATCGGAAAGATGGTGTCAAGGAGCTTTTTGCTTAGTTCTGAGATGAGGCTGCGATGGTATTGAATCTTAGATTTTGTTGATGATTGATAGAGATTGAAAAAATAGAAAGTTTCTTATTTTAGAAACAATATAAAACTAACATCTTTTAGATATAAGAAAACAAAGATATGCTGTTAAGGTGCTTTCTTTGATAGAGATTGAAAAGCAGAAAATTTCTTATTTTAGAAACTTTATAAAACATCCACCTTTTAGACATAGGAAACACTATAGATGGTGTCCATGAGGTTTTAGCCAATTTTTGAGATTATGATTAGATGGTATTGAATATTAGATTTTGTTGATCAAGGATAGAGATTGTAAAATAGAAAGTTTCTTAATTTAGTAACTGTATAAAACATCCATCTTTTTAGACATACGAAACCCCATAGATGGTGTGAAGGAGCTTTTTGCAAAGTTTTGAGGTGGGGATGAGATGATATTGAATCTTAGATTTAGTTGATGAATGATGGAGATTGAAAAATTTGAAAGTTTCTTATTTTTAAAACTTTATAAGACATCAATATTTTAGACATAGGAAACCCAAAAGATGGTGTCGAGGAGCTTTTAGCCAAGTTTTGAGATGTGGATGAGATGGTATTGAATTTTAGAATTAGTTTATAAAGGATGGAGATTGAAAAAAGTAGAATGTTTCTTATTTTAGACTCTTTAAAAAACATCCATCTTTTAGACATAGGAAACCCTATATATGGTGTCAAGGAACTTTTAGCTGAGTTTTGAGATGAGGATGAGATGATATTGAATCTTAGATTTAGTTGATGAAGAATAGAGATTTAAAGAATAGATGGTTTCTTATTTTAGACACTTTGTAAGACATCTATCTTTTAGCAAAGGAAACCTTAGGGATGGTGTCAAGGAGCTTTTAGCCAAATTTTGAGACGGGGATGAGATGGTATTGAATCTTAGATTCAGTTGATAAAGGATTGATATTGAAAAAATAGAAAGTTTGTTATTGTAGAAAGCTTAAAAAACATCCATCTTTCAGACATATGAGACCCTAGAGACGGTGTCAATGAGCTTTTAGCCATGTTTTGGGATGAGGATGAGAGGGTATTGAATCTTAGATTTAGTTGATAGATGGAGATTGTAAAAATAGAAAGTTTCTTATTTTAGAAACTTTATCAAACATCCATCTTTTAGACATAAGAAACCCTAGAGATGATATCAACGAGCATTTAGCCAAGTTTTGGGATAAGAATGAGTGGGTATTGAATCTTAGATTTAGTTGATGAATGATGGATATTGAAAAAATAGAGAGTTTCTTATTTTAGAAACTTTATAAAATATCAATCTTTTAAACTTAGTAAATCGTAAAGATGGTGTCAAGGAGATTTTTGGTTAGTTCTGAGATGAGGATGCGATGGTATTGAATCTTAGATTTAGTTGATGATCGATAGAGATTGAAAAAATAGAAAGTTTCTTATTTTAGAAACAATATAAAACAAACATCTTTTAAATATAAGAAAACCAAGATATGCTGTCAAGGTGCTTTTGTTGATAGAGATTGAAAAACAGAAAGTTTCTTATTTTAGAAACTTTATAAAACATCCACCTTTTAGACATATGAAACACTATAGATGGTGTCCATGAGGTTTTAACCAAGTTTTGAGATTATAATTAGATGGTATTGAATATTAGATTTTGTTGATTAAGGATAGAGATTGTAAAATAGAAAGTTTCTTATTTGAGGTGGGGATGAGATGATATTGAATCTTAGATTTAGTTGATGAAGGATGGAGATTGAAAAATTAGAAAGTTTCTTATTTTTGAAACTTTATAAGACATCAATATTGTAGAAATAGGAAACCCAAAAGATGGTGTCGATGAGCATTTAGCCATGTTTTGAGATGTGGATGAGATGGTATTGAATTTTAGAATTAGTTTATAAAGGATGGAGATTGAAAAAATCGAAAGTTTCTTATTTTAGAAACTTTACAAAACATCCATCTTTTAGACATAGGAAACCCTATATATGGTGTGAAGGAACTTTTAGCTGAGTTTTGAGATTAGGATGAGATGATATTGAATCTTAGATTTAGTTGATGAAGAATAGAGATTTAAAAAGTAGATGGTTTCTTATTTTAGAAACTTTGTAAGACATCTATCTTTTAGCAAAGGAAACCTTATGGATGGTGTCAACGAGCTTTTAGCCAAGTTTTGAGATGAGGATGATATGGTATTGAATCTTAGATTCAGTTGATAAAGGATAGAGATTGAAAAATAGAAAGTTTGTTATTGTAGAAAGCTTAAAAAACATCCATCTTTTAGACATATGAGACCCTAGAGACGGTGTCAATGAGCTTTTAGCCATGTTTTGGATGAGGATGAGAGGGTATTGAATCTTAGATTTAGTTGATTAATGATGGAGATTGTAAAAATAGAAAGTTTCTTATTTTAGAAACTTTATCAAACATCAATCTTTTAGACATAAGAAACCCTAGAGATGATATCAACGAGCATTTAGCCAAGTTTTGGGATAAGAATGAGTGGGTATTGAATCTTAGATTTAGTTGATGAATGATGGATATTGAAAAAATAGAGAGTTTCTTATTTTAGAAACTTTATAAAATATCAATCTTTTAAACTTAGTAAATCGGAAAGATGGTGTCAATGAGCTTTTTGCTTAGTTCTGAGATGAGGCTGTGATGGTATTGAATCTTAGATTTTGTTGATGATTGATAGAGATTGAAAAAATAGAAAGTTTCTTATTTTAGAAACAATATAAAACTAACATCTTTTAGATATAAGAAAACAAAGATATGCTGTTAAGGTGCTTTCTTTGATAGAGATTGAAAAGCAGAAAATTTCTTATTTTAGAAACTTTATAAAACACCCACCTTTTAGACATAGGAAACACTATAGATGGTGTCCATGAGGTTTTAACCAAGTTTTGAGATTATGATTAGATGGTATTGAATATTAGATTTTGTTGATTAAGGATAGAGATTGTAAAATAGAAAGTTTCTTATTTGAGGTGGGGATGAGATGATATTGAATCTTAGATTTAGTTGATGAAGGATGGAGATTGAAAAATTAGAAAGTTTCTTATTTTTGAAACTTTATAAGACATCAATATTTTAGAAATAGGAAACCCAAAAGATGGTGTCGATGAGCATTTAGCCAAGTTTTGAGATGTGGATGAGATGGTATTGAATTGTAGAATTAGTTTATAAAGGATGGAGATTGAAAAAATAGAAAGTTTCTTATTTTAGAAACTTTACAAAACATCCATCTTTTAGACATAGGAAACCCTATATATGGTGTGAAGGAACTTTTAGCTGAGTTTTGAGATTAGGATGAGATGATATTGAATCTTAGATTTAGTTGATGAAGAATAGAGATTTAAAAAATAGATGGTTTCTTATTTTAGAAACTTTGTAAGACATCTATCTTTTAGCAAAGGAAACCTTATGGATGGTGTGAACGAGCTTTTAGCCAAGTTTTGAGATGAGGATGAGATGGTATTGAATCTTAGATTCAGTTGATAAAGGATAGAGATTGAAAAAATAAAAAGTTTGTTATTGTAGAAAGCTTAAAAAACATCCATCTTTTAGACATATGAGACCCTAGAGACGGTGTCAATGAGCTTTTAGCCATGTTTTGGATGAGGATGAGAGGGTATTGAATCTTAGATTTAGTTGATTAATGATGGAGATTGTAAAAATAGAAAGTTTCTTATTTTAGAAATTTTATCAAACATCAATCTTTTAGACATAAGAAACCCTAGAGATGATATCAACGAGCATTTAGCCAAGTTTTGGGATAAGAATGAGTCATTGAATCTTAGATTTAGTTGATGAATGATGGATATTGAAAAAATAGAGAGTTTCTTATTTTAGAAACTATATAAAATATCAATCTTTTAAACTTAGTAAATCGGAAAGATGGTGTCAAGGAGCTTTTTGCTTAGTTCTGAGATGAGGCTGCGATGGTATTGAATCTTAGATTTAGTTGATGATTGATAGAGATTGATAGAAAGTTTCTTATTTTAGAAACAATATAAAACACAAATCTTTTAGATATAAGAAAACAAAGATATGCTGTTAAGGTGCTTTTGTTGATAGAGATTGAAAAGCAGAAAATTTCTTATTTTTGAAACTTTATAAAACATCCACCTTTTAGACATAGGAAACACTATAGATGGTGTCCATGAGATTTTAGCCAATTTTTGAGATTATGATTAGATGGTATTGAATATTAGATTATGTTGATCAAGGATAGAGATTGTAAAATAGAAAGTTTCTTATTTTAGTAACTGTATAAAACATCCATCTTTTTAGACATACGAAACCCCATAGATGGTGTCAAGGAGCTTTTTGCAAAGTTTTAAGGTGGGGATGAGATGATATTGAATCTTAGATTTAGTTGATGAATGATGGAGATTGAAAAATTTGAAAGCTTCTTATTTTTAAAACTTTATAAGACATCAATATTTTAGACATAGGAAACCCAAAAGATGGTGTCGAGGAGCTTTTAGCCAAGTTTTGAGATGTGGATGAGATGGTATTGAATTTTAGAATTAGTTTATAAAGGATGGAGATTGAAAAAAGTAGAATGTTTCTTATTTTAGACTCTTTAAAAAACATCCATCTTTTAGACATAGGAAACCCTATATATGGTGTCAAGGAACTTTTAGCTGAGTTTTGAGATGAGGATGAGATGATATTGAATCTTAGATTTAGTTGATGAAGAATAGAGATTTAAAGAATAGATGGTTTCTTATTTTAGACACTTTGTAAGACATCTATCTTTTAGCAAAGGAAACCTTAGGGATGGTGTCAAGGAGCTTTTAGCCAAATTTTGAGACGGGGATGAGATGGTATTGAATCTTAGATTCAGTTGATAAAGGATTGAGATTGAAAAAATAGAAAGTTTGTTATTGTAGAAAGCTTAAAAAACATCCATCTTTCAGACATATGAGACCCTAGAGACGGTGTCAATGAGCTTTTAGCCATGTTTTGGGATGAGGATGGGAGGGTAATGAATCTTAGATTTAGTTGATTAATGATGGAGATTGTAAAAATAGAAAGTTTCTTATTTTAGAAACTTTATCAAACATCCATCTTTTAGACATAAGAAACCTTAGAGATGATATCAACGAGCATTTACCCAAGTTTTGGGATAAGAATGAGTGGGTATTGAATCTTAGATTTAGTTGATTAATGATGGATATTGAAAAAATAGAGAGTTTCTTATTTTAGAAACTTTATAAAATATCAATCTTTTAAACTTAGTAAATCGTAAAGATGGTGTCAAGGAGATTTTTGGTTAGTTCTGAGATGAGGATGCGATGGTATTGAATCTTAGATTTAGTTGATTATCGATAGAGATTGAAAAAATAGAAAGTTTCTTATTTTAGAAACAATATAAAACAAACATCTTTTAGATATAAGAAAACCAAGATATGCTGTAAAGGTGCTTTTGTTGATAGAGATTGAAAAACAGAAAGTTTCTTATTTTAGAAACTTTATAAAACATCCACCTTTTAGACATAGGAAACACTATAGATGGTGTCCATGAGGTTTTAACCAAGTTTTGAGATTATGATTAGATGGTATTGAATATTAGATTTTGTTGATTAAGGATAGAGATTGTAAAATAGAAAGTTTCTTATTTGAGGTGGGGATGAGATGATATTGAATCTTAGATTTAGTTGATGAAGGATGGAGATTGAAAAATTAGAAAGTTTCTTATTTTTGAAACTTTATAAGACATCAATATTTTAGAAATAGGAAACCCAAAAGATGGTGTCGATGAGCATTTAGCCAAGTTTTGAGATGTGGATGAGATGGTATTGAATTGTAGAATTAGTTTATAAAGGATGGAGATTGAAAAAATAGAAAGTTTCTTATTTTAGAAACTTTACAAAACATCCATCTTTTAGACATAGGAAACCCTATATATGGTGTGAAGGAACTTTTAGCTGAGTTTTGAGATTAGGATGAGATGATATTGAATCTTAGATTTAGTTGATGAAGAATAGAGATTTAAAAAATAGATGGTTTCTTATTTTTGAAACTTTGTAAGACATCTATCTTTTAGCAAAGGAAACCTTATGGATGGTGTGAACGAGCTTTTAGCCAAGTTTTGAGATGAGGATGAGATGGTATTGAATCTTAGATTCAGTTGATAAAGGATAGAGATTGAAAAAATAAAAAGTTTGTTATTGTAGAAAGCTTAAAAAACATCCATCTTTTAGACATATGAGACCCTAGAGACGGTGTCAATGAGCTTTTAGCCATGTTTTGGATGAGGATGAGAGGGTATTGAATCTTAGATTTAGTTGATTAATGATGGAGATTGTAAAAATAGAAAGTTTCTTATTTTAGAAACTTTATCAAACATCAATCTTTTAGACATAAGAAACCCTAGAGATGATATCAACGAGCATTTAGCCAAGTTTTGGGATAAGAATGAGTGGGTATTGAATCTTAGATTTAGTTGATGAATGATGGATATTGAAAAAATAGAGAGTTTCTTATTTTAGAAACTTTATAAAATATCAATCTTTTAAACTTAGTAAATCGTAAAGATGGTGTCAAGGAGATTTTTGGTTAGTTCTGAGATGAGGATGCGATGGTATTGAATCTTAGATTTAGTTGATGATCGATAGAGATTGAAAAAATAGAAAGTTTCTTATTTTAGAAACAATATAAAACAAACATCTTTTAGATATAAGAAAACCAAGATATGCTGTCAAGGTGCTTTTGTTGATAGAGATTGAAAAACAGAAAGTTTCTTATTTTAGAAACTTTATAAAACATCCACCTTTTAGACATAGGTAACACTATAGATGGTGTCCATGAGGTTTTAACCAAGTTTTGAGATTATGATTAGATGGTATTGAATATTAGATTTTGTTGATTAAGGATAGAGATTGTAAAATAGAAAGTTTCTTATTTGAGGTGGGGATGAGATGATATTGAATCTTAGATTTAGTTGATGAAGGATGGAGACTGAAAAATTAGAAAGTTTCTTATTTTTGAAACTTTATAAGACATCAATATTTTAGAAATAGGAAACCCAAAAGATGGTGTCGATTAGCATTTAGCCAAGTTTTGAGATGTGGATGAGATGGTATTGAATTGTAGAATTAGTTTATAAAGGATGGAGATTGAAAAAATAGAAAGTTTCTTATTTTAGAAACTTTACAAAACATCCATCTTTTAGACATAGGAAACCCTATATATGGTGTGAAGGAACTTTTAGCTGAGTTTTGAGATTAGGATGAGATGATATTGAATCTTAGATTTAGTTGATGAAGAATAGAGATTTAAAAAATAGATGGTTTCTTATTTTAGAAACTTTGTAAGACATCTATCTTTTAGCAAAGGAAACCTTATGGATGGTGTGAACGAGCTTTTAGCCAAGTTTTGAGATGAGGATGAGATGGTATTGAATCTTAGATTCAGTTGATAAAGGATAGAGATTGAAAAAATAAAAAGTTTGTTATTGTAGAAAGCTTAAAAAACATCCATCTTTTAGACATATGAGACCCTAGAGACGGTGTCAATGAGCTTTTAGCCATGTTTTGGATGAGGATGAGAGGGTATTGAATCTTAGATTTAGTTGATTAATGATGGAGATTGTAAAAATAGAAAGTTTCTTATTTTAGAAACTTTATCAAACATCAATCTTTTAGACATAAGAAACCCTAGAGATGATATCAACGAGCATTTAGCCAAGTTTTGGGATAAGAATGAGTCATTGAATCTTAGATTTAGTTGATGAATGATGGATATTGAAAAAATAGAGAGTTTCTTATTTTAGAAACTTTATAAAATATCAATCTTTTAAACTTAGTAAATCGGAAAGATGGTGTCAAGGAGCTTTTTGCTTAGTTCTGAGATGAGGCTGCGATGGTATTGAATCTTAGATTTAGTTGATGATTGATAGAGATTGAAAAAATAGAAAGTTTCTTATTTTAGAAACAATATAAAACACAAATCTTTTAGATATAAGAAAACAAAGATATGCTGTTAAGGTGCTTTTGTTGATAGAGATTGAAAAGCAGAAAATTTCTTATTTTTGAAACTTTATAAAACATCCACCTTTTAGACATAGGAAACACTATAGATGGTGTCCATGAGATTTTAGCCAATTTTTGAGATTATGATTAGATGGTATTGAATATTAGATTTTGTTGATCAAGGATAGAGATTGTAAAATAGAAAGTTTCTTATTTTAGTAACTGTATAAAACATCCATCTTTTTAGACATACGAAACCCCATAGATGGTGTCAAGGAGCTTTTTGCAAAGTTTTAAGGTGGGGATGAGATGATATTGAATCTTAGATTTAGTTGATGAATGATGGAGATTGAAAAATTTGAAAGCTTCTTATTTTTAAAACTTTATAAGACATCAATATTTTAGACATAGGAAACCCAAAAGATGGTGTCGAGGAGCTTTTAGCCAAGTTTTGAGATGTGGATGAGATGGTATTGAATTTTAGAATTAGTTTATAAAGGATGGAGATTGAAAAAATAGAATGTTTCTTATTTTAGACTCTTTAAAAAACATCCATCTTTTAGACATAGGAAACCCTATATATGGTGTCAAGGAACTTTTAGCTGAGTTTTGAGATTAGGATGAGATGATATTGAATCTTAGATTTAGTTGATGAAGAATAGAGATTTAAAGAATAGATGGTTTCTTATTTTTGACACTTTGTAAGACATCTATCTTTTAGCAAAGGAAACTTTAGGGATGGTGTCAAGGAGCTTTTAGCCAAATTTTGAGACGGGGATGAGATGGTATTGAATCTTAGATTCAGTTGATAAAGGATAGAGATTGAAAAAATAGAAAGTTTGTTATTGTAGAAAGCTTAAAAAACATCCATCTTTCAGACATATGAGACCCTAGAGACGGTGTCAATGAGCTTTTAGCCATGTTTTGGGATGAGGATGAGAGGGTATTGAATCTTAGATTTAGTTGATTAATGATGGAGATTGTAAAAATAGAAAGTTTCTTATTTTAGAAACTTTATCAAACATCCATCTTTTAGACATAAGAAACCCTAGAGATGATATCAACGAGCATTTAGCTAAGTTTTGGGATAAGAATGAGTGGGTATTGAATCTTAGATTTAGTTGATGAATGATGGATATTGAAAAAATAGAGAGTTTCTTATTTTAGAAACTTTATAAAATATCAATCTTTTAAACTTAGTAAATCGTAAAGATGGTGTCAAGGAGATTTTTGGTTAGTTCTGAGATGAGGATGCGATGGTATTGAATCTTAGATTTAGTTGATGATCGATAGAGATTGAAAAAATAGAAAGTTTCTTATTTTAGAAACAATATAAAACAAACATCTTTTAGATATAAGAAAACCAAGATATGCTGTCAAGGTGCTTTTGTTGATAGAGATTGAAAAACAGAAAGTTTCTTATTTTAGAAACTTTATAAAACATCCACCTTTTAGACATAGGAAACACTATAGATGGTGTCCATGAGGTTTTAACCAAGTTTTGAGATTATGATTAGATGGTATTGAATATTAGATTTTGTTGATTAAGGATAGAGATTGTAAAATAGAAAGTTTCTTATTTGAGGTGGGGATGAGATGATATTGAATCTTAGATTTAGTTGATGAAGGATGGAGACTGAAAAATTAGAAAGTTTCTTATTTTTGAAACTTTATAAGACATCAATATTTTAGAAATAGGAAACCCAAAAGATGGTGTCGATTAGCATTTAGCCAAGTTTTGAGATGTGGATGAGATAGTATTGAATTTTAGAATTAGTTTATAAAGGATGGAGATTGAAAAAATAGAAAGTTTCTTATTTTAGAAACTTTACAAAACATCCATCTTTTAGACATAGGAAACCCTATATATGGTGTGAAGGAACTTTTAGCTGAGTTTTAAGATTAGGATGAGATGATATTGAATCTTAGATTTAGTTGATGAAGAATAGAGATTTAAAAAATAGATGGTTTCTTATTTTAGAAACTTTGTAAGACATCTATCTTTTAGCAAAGGAAACCTTATGGATGGTGTTAACGAGCTTTTAGCCAAGTTTTGAGATGAGGATGAGATGGTATTGAATCTTAGATTCAGTTGATAAAGGATAGAGATTGAAAAAATAAAAAGTTTGTTATTGTAGAAAGCTTAAAAAACATCCATCTTTTAGACATATGAGACCCTAGAGACGGTGTCAATGAGCTTTTAGCCATGTTTTGGATGAGGATGAGAGGGTATTGAATCTTAGATTTAGTTGATTAATGATGGAGATTGTAAAAATAGAAAGTTTCTTATTTTAGAAACTTTATCAAACATCAATCTTTTAGACATAAGAAACCCTAGAGATGATATCAACGAGCATTTAGCCAAGTTTTGGGATAAGAATGAGTCATTGAATCTTAGATTTAGTTGATGAATGATGGATATTGAAAAAATAGAGAGTTTCTTATTTTAGAAACTTTATAAAATATCAATCTTTTAAACTTAGTAAATCGGAAAGATGGTGTCAAGGAGATTTTTGGTTAGTTCTGAGATGAGGATGCGATGGTATTGAATCTTAGATTTAGTTGATGATCGATAGAGATTGAAAAAATAGAAAGTTTCTTATTTTAGAAACAATATAAAACAAACATCTTTTAGATATAAGAAAACCAAGATTTGCTGTCAAGGTGCTTTTGTTGATAGAGATTGAAAAACAGAAAGTTTCTTATTTTAGATACTTTATAAAACATCCACCTTTTAGACATAGGAAACACTATAGATGGTGTCCATGAGGTTTTGACCAAGTTTTGAGATTATGATTAGATGGTATTGAATATTAGATTTTGTTGATCAAGGATAGAGATTGTAAAATAGAAAGTTTCTTATTTTAGTAACTCTATAAAACATCCATCTTTTTAGACATACGAAACCCCATAGATGGTGTCAAGGAGCTTTTTGCAAAGTCTTGAGGTGAGGATGAGATGATATTGAATCTTAGATTTAGTTGATGAAGGATGGAGATTGAAAAATTAGAAAGTTTCTTATTTTTGAAACTTTATAAGACATCAATATTTTAGAAATAGGAAACCCAAAAGATGGTGTCGATGAGCATTTAGCCAAGTTTTGAGATGTGGATGAGATGGTATTGAATTTTAGAATTAGTTTATAAAGGATGGAGATTGAAAAAATAGAAAGTTTCTTATTTTAGAAACTTTACAAAACATCCATCTTTTAGACATTGGAAACCCTATATATGGTGTGAAGGAACTTTTAGCTGAGTTTTGAGATTAGGATGAGATGATATTGAATCTTAGATTTAGTTGATGAAGAATAGAGATTTAAAAAATAGATGGTTTCTTATTTTAGAAACTTTGTAAGACATCTATCTTTTAGCAAAGGAAACCTTATGGATGGTGTCAACGAGCTTTTAGCCAAGTTTTGAGATGAGGATGAGATGGTATTGAATCTTAGATTCAGTTGATAAAGGATAGAGATTGAAAAACTAAAAATTTTGTTATTATAGAAAGCTTAAAAAACATCAATCTTTTAGACATATGAGACCCTAGAGACGGTGTCAATGAGCTTTTAGCCATGTTTTGGATGAGGATGAGAGGGTATTGAATCTTAGATTTAGTTGATTAATGATGGAGATTGTAAAAATAGAAAGTTTCTTATTTTAGAAACTTTATCAAACATCAATCTTTTAGACATAAGAAACCCTAGAGATGATATCAACGAGCATTTAGCCAAGTTTTGGGATAAGAATGAGTGGGTATTGAATCTTAGATTTAGTTGATGAATGATGGATATTGAAAAAATAGAGAGTTTCTTATTTTACAAACTTTATAAAATATCAATCTTTTAAACTTAGTAAATCGGAAAGATGGTGTCAAGGAGCTTTTTGCTTAGTTCTGAGATGAGGCTGCGATGGTATTGAATCTTAGATTTAGTTGATGATTGATAGAG
The DNA here is from genome assembly GCF_043159265.1 of Tasmannia lanceolata. NCBI lineage: Eukaryota > Viridiplantae > Streptophyta > Magnoliopsida > Canellales > Winteraceae > Tasmannia > Tasmannia lanceolata. The sequence goes on along the minus strand of NW_027518697.1, from coordinate 32,276,418 downwards.
ATTGAAAAAATAGTAAGTTTCTTATTTTAGAAACAATATAAAACAAACATCTTTTAGATATAAGAAAACAAAGATATGCTGTTAAGGTGCTTTTGTTGATAGAGATTGAAAAGCAGAAAATTTCTTATTTTTGAAACTTTATAAAACATCCACCTTTTAGACATAGGAAACACTATAGATGGTGTCCATGAGGTTTTAGCCAATTTTTGAGATTATGATTAGATTGTATTGAATATTAGATTTTGTTGATTAAGGATAGAGATTGTAAAATAGAAAGTTTCTTATTTGAGGTGGGGATGAGATGATATTGAATCTTAGATTTAGTTGATGAAGGATGGAGATTGAAAAATTAGAAAGTTTCTTATTTTTGAAACTTTATAAGACATCAATATTTTAGAAATAGGAAACCCAAAAGATGGTGTCGATGAGCATTTAGCCAAGTTTTGAGATGTGGATGAGATGGTATTGAATTTTAGAATTAGTTTATAAAGGATGGAGATTGAAAAAATAGAAAGTTTCTTATTTTAGAAACTTTACAAAACATCCATCTTTTAGACATTGGAAACCCTATATATGGTGTGAAGGAACTTTTAGCTGAGTTTTGAGATTAGGATGAGATGATATTGAATCTTAGATTTAGTTGATGAAGAATAGAGATTTAAAAAATAGATGGTTTCTTATTTTAGAAACTTTGTAAGACATCTATCTTTTAGCAAAGGAAACCTTATGGATGGTGTCAACGAGCTTTTAGCCAAGTTTTGAGATGAGGATGAGATGGTATTGAATCTTAGATTCAGTTGATAAAGGATAGAGATTGAAAAACTAAAAATTTTGTTATTATAGAAAGCTTAAAAAACATCAATCTTTTAGACATATGAGACCCTAGAGACGGTGTCAATGAGCTTTTAGCCATGTTTTGGATGAGGATGAGAGGGTATTGAATCTTAGATTTAGTTGATTAATGATGGAGATTGTAAAAATAGAAAGTTTCTTATTTTAGAAACTTTATCAAACATCAATCTTTTAGACATAAGAAACCCTAGAGATGATATCAACGAGCATTTAGCCAAGTTTTGGGATAAGAATGAGTGGGTATTGAATCTTAGATTTAGTTGATGAATGATGGATATTGAAAAAATAGAGAGTTTCTTATTTTACAAACTTTATAAAATATCAATCTTTTAAACTTAGTAAATCGGAAAGATGGTGTCAAGGAGCTTTTTGCTTAGTTCTGAGATGAGGCTGCGATGGTATTGAATCTTAGATTTAGTTGATGATTGATAGAGATTGAAAAAATAGTAAGTTTCTTATTTTAGAAACAATATAAAACAAACATCTTTTAGATATAAGAAAACAAAGATATGCTGTTAAGGTGCTTTTGTTGATAGAGATTGAAAAGCAGAAAATTTCTTATTTTTGAAACTTTATAAAACATCCACCTTTTAGACATAGGAAACACTATAGATGGTGTCCATGAGGTTTTAGCCAATTTTTGAGATTATGATTAGATTGTATTGAATATTAGATTTTGTTGATTAAGGATAGAGATTGTAAAATAGAAAGTTTCTTATTTGAGGTGGGGATGAGATGATATTGAATCTTAGATTTAGTTGATGAAGGATGGAGATTGAAAAATTAGAAAGTTTCTTATTTTTGAAACTTTATAAGACATCAATATTTTAGAAATAGGAAACCCAAAAGATGGTGTCGATGAGCATTTAGCCAAGTTTTGAGATGTGGATGAGATGGTATTGAATTTTAGAATTAGTTTATAAAGGATGGAGATTGAAAAAATAGAAAGTTTCTTATTTTAGAAACTTTACAAAACATCCATCTTTTAGACATTGGAAACCCTATATATGGTGTGAAGGAACTTTTAGCTGAGTTTTGAGATTAGGATGAGATGATATTGAATCTTAGATTTAGTTGATGAAGAATAGAGATTTAAAAAATAGATGGTTTCTTATTTTAGAAACTTTGTAAGACATCTATCTTTTAGCAAAGGAAACCTTATGGATGGTGTCAACGAGCTTTTAGCCAAGTTTTGAGATGAGGATGAGATGGTATTGAATCTTAGATTCAGTTGATAAAGGATAGAGATTGAAAAACTAAAAATTTTGTTATTATAGAAAGCTTAAAAAACATCAATCTTTTAGACATATGAGACCCTAGAGACGGTGTCAATGAGCTTTTAGCCATGTTTTGGATGAGGATGAGAGGGTATTGAATCTTAGATTTAGTTGATTAATGATGGAGATTGTAAAAATAGAAAGTTTCTTATTTTAGAAACTTTATCAAACATCAATCTTTTAGACATAAGAAACCCTAGAGATGATATCAACGAGCATTTAGCCAAGTTTTGGGATAAGAATGAGTGGGTATTGAATCTTAGATTTAGTTGATGAATGATGGATATTGAAAAAATAGAGAGTTTCTTATTTTACAAACTTTATAAAATATCAATCTTTTAAACTTAGTAAATCGGAAAGATGGTGTCAAGGAGCTTTTTGCTTAGTTCTGAGATGAGGCTGCGATGGTATTGAATCTTAGATTTAGTTGATGATTGATAGAGATTGAAAAAATAGTAAGTTTCTTATTTTAGAAACAATATAAAACAAACATCTTTTAGATATAAGAAAACAAAGATATGCTGTTAAGGTGCTTTTGTTGATAGAGATTGAAAAGCAGAAAATTTCTTATTTTTGAAACTTTATAAAACATCCACCTTTTAGACATAGGAAACACTATAGATGGTGTCCATGAGGTTTTAGCCAATTTTTGAGATTATGATTAGATTGTATTGAATATTAGATTTTGTTGATTAAGGATAGAGATTGTAAAATAGAAAGTTTCTTATTTGAGGTGGGGATGAGATGATATTGAATCTTAGATTTAGTTGATGAAGGATGGAGATTGAAAAATTAGAAAGTTTCTTATTTTTGAAACTTTATAAGACATCAATATTTTAGAAATAGGAAACCCAAAAGATGGTGTCGATGAGCATTTAGCCAAGTTTTGAGATGTGGATGAGATGGTATTGAATTTTAGAATTAGTTTATAAAGGATGGAGATTGAAAAAATAGAAAGTTTCTTATTTTAGAAACTTTACAAAACATCCATCTTTTAGACCTAGGAAACCCTATATATGGTGTGAAGGAACTTTTAGCTGAGTTTTGAGATTAGGATGAAATGATATTGAATCTTAGATTTAGTTGATGAAGAATAGAGATTTAAAAAATAGATGGTTTCTTATTTTAGAAACTTTGTAAGACATCTATCTTTTAGCAAAGGAAACCTTATGGATGGTGTCAACGAGCTTTTAGCCAAGTTTTGAGATGAGGATGAGATGGTATTGAATCTTAGATTCAGTTGATAAAGGATAGAGATTGAAAAAATAAAAAGTTTGTTATTGTAGAAAGCTTAAAAAACATCCATCTTTTAGACATATGAGACCCTAGAGACGGTGTCAATGAGCTTTTAGCCATGTTTTGGATGAGGATGAGAGGGTATTGAATCTTAGATTTAGTTGATTAATGATGGAGATTGTAAAAATAGAAAGTTTCTTATTTTAGAAACTTTATCAAACATCAATCTTTTAGACATAAGAAACCCTAGAGATGATATCAACGAGCATTTAGCCAAGTTTTGGGATAAGAATGAGTGGGTATTGAATCTTAGATTTAGTTGATGAATGATGGATATTGAAAAAATAGAGAGTTTCTTATTTTAGAAACTTTATAAAATATCAATCTTTTAAACTTAGTAAATCGGAAAGATGGTGTCAAGGAGCTTTTTGCTTAGTTCTGAGATGAGGCTGCGATGGTATTGAATCTTAGATTTAGTTGATGATTGATAGAGATTGAAAAAATAGTAAGTTTCTTATTTTAGAAACAATATAAAACAAACATCTTTTAGATATAAGAAAACAAAGATATGCTGTTAAGGTGCTTTTGTTGATAGAGATTGAAAAGCAGAAAATTTCTTATTTTTGAAACTTTATAAAACATCCACCTTTTAGACATAGGAAACACTATAGATGGTGTCCATGAGGTTTTAGCCAATTTTGAGATTATGATTACATGGTATTGAATATTAGATTTTGTTGATCAAGGATAGAGATTGTAAAATAGAAAGTTTCTTATTTTAGTAACTGTATAAAACATCCATCTTTTTTGACATACGAAACCCCATAGATGGTGTCAATGAGCTTTTTGCAAAGTTTTGAGGTGGGGATGAGATGATATTGAATCTTAGATTTAGTTGATGAATGATGAAGATTGAAAAATTTGAAAGTTTCTTATTTTTAAAACTTTATAAGACAATAATATTTTAGACATAGGAAACCCAAAAGATGGTGTCGAGGAGCTTTTAGCCAAGTTTTGAGATGTGGATGAGATGGTATTGAATTTTAGAATTAGTTTATAATGGATGGAGATTGAAAAAATAGAATGTTTCTTATTTGAAACTCTTTAAAAAACATCCATCTTTTAGACATAGGAAACTCTATATATGGTGTCAAGGAAATTTTAGCTGAGTTTTGAGATGAGGATGAGATGATATTGAATCTTAGATTTAGTTGATGAAGAATAGAGATTTAAAAAATAGATGGTTTCTTATTTTAGACACTTTGTAAGACATCTATCTTTTAGCAAAGGAAACCTTAGGGATGGTGTCAATGAGCTTTTAGCCAAATTTTGAGACGAGGATGAGATGGTATTGAATCTTAGATTCAGTTGATAAAGGATAGAGATTGAAAAAATAGAAAGTTTGTTATTGTAGAAAGCTTAAAAAACATCCATCTTTTAGACATATGAGACCCTAGAGACGGTGTCAATGAGCTTTTAGCCATGTTTTGGGATGAGGATGAGAGGGTATTGAATCTTAGATTTAGTTGATTAATGATGGAGATTGTAAAAATAGAAAGTTTCTTATTTTAGAAACTTTATCAAACATCTATCTTTTAGACATAAGAAACCCTAGAGATGATATTAACGAGCATTTAGCCAAGTTTTGGGATAAGAATGAGTGGGTATTGAATCTTAGATTTAGTTGATGAATGATGGATATTGAAAAAATAGAGAGTTTCTTATTTTAGAAACTTTATAAAATATCAATCTTTTAAACTTAGTAAATCGGAAAGATGGTGTCAAGGAGCTTTTTGCTTAGTTCTGAGATGAGGCTGCGATTGTATTGAATCTTAGATTTAGTTGATGATTGATAGAGATTGAAAAAATAGTAAGTTTCTTATTTTAGAAACAATGTAAAACAAACATCTTTTAGATATAAGAGAACAAAGATATGCTGTTAAGGTGCTTTTGTTGATAGAGATTGAAAAGCAGAAAATTTCTAATTTTTGAAACTTTATAAAACATCCACCTTTTAGACATAGGAAACACTATAGATGGTGTCCATGAGATTTTAGCCAAGTTTTGAGATTATGATTAGATGGTACTGAATATTAGATTTTGTTGATCAAGGATAGAGATTGTAAAATAGAAAGTTTCTTATTTGAGGTGGGGATGAGATGATATTGAATCTTAGATTTAGTTGATGAAAGATGGAGATTGAAAAATTAGAAAGTTTCTTATTTTTGAAACTTTATAAGACATCAATATTTTAGAAATAGGAAACCTAAAAGATGGTGTCGATGAGCATTTAGCCAAGTTTTGAGATGTGGATGAGATGGTATTGAATTTTAGAATTAGTTTATAAAGGATGAAGATTGAAAAAATAGAAAGTTTCTTATTTTAGAAACTTTACAAAACATCCATCTTTTAGACATAGGAAACCCTATATATGGTGTGAAGGAACTTTTAGCTGAGTTTTGAGATTAGGATGAGATGATATTGAATCTTAGATTTAGTTGATGAAGAATAGAGATTTAAAAAATAGATGGTTTCTTATTTTAGAAACTTTGTAAGACATCTATCTTTTAGCAAAGGAAACCTTATGGATGGTGTCAACGAGCTTTTAGCCAAGTTTTGAGATGAGGATGAGATGGTATTGAATCTTAGATTCATTTGATAAAGGATAGAGATTGAAAAAATAAAAAGTTTGTTATTGTAGAAAGCTTAAAAAACATCCTTCTTTTAGACATATGAGACCCTAGAGACGGTGTCAATGAGCTTTTAGCCATGTTTTGGATGAGGATGAGAGGGTATTGAATCTTAGATTTAGTTGATTAATGATGGAGATTGTAAAAATAGAAAGTTTCTTATTTTAGAAACTTTATCAAACATCAATCTTTAGACATAAGAAACCCTAGAGATGATATCAACGAGCATTTAGCCAAGTTTTGGGATAAGAATGAGTGGGTATTGAATCTTAGATTTAGTTGATGAATGATGGATATTGAAAAAATAGAGAGTTTCTTATTTTAGAAACTTTGTAAAATATCAATCTTTTAAACTTAGTAAATCGTAAAGATGGTGTCAAGGAGCTTTTTGCTTAGTTCTGAGATGAGGATGCGATGGTATTGAATCTTAGATTTAGTTGATTATTGATAGAGATTGAAAAAATAGAAAGTTTCTTATTTTAGAAACTTTATAAAACAAACACCTTTTAGATATAAGAAAACCAAGATATGCTGTCAAAGTGCTTTTGTTGATAGAGATTGAAAAACAGAAAGTTTCTTATTTTAGAAACTTTATAAAACATCCACCTTTTAGACATAGGAAACACTATAGATGGTTTACATGAGGTTTTAGCCAAGTTTTGCGATTATGATTAGATGGTATTGAATATTAGATTTTGTTGATCAAGGAAAGAGATTGTAAAATAGAAAGTTTCTTATTTTAGTAACTTTATAAAACATCCATCTTTTAGACATAGGAAACGCCATTGATGGTGTCAAGGAGCTTTTTGCAAAGTTTTGAGGTGGGGAAGAGATGATATTGAATCTTAGATTTAGTTGATGAATGATGGAGATTGAAAAATTAGAAAGTTTCTTCTTTTTGAAACTTTTTAAGACATCAATATTTTAGACATAAGAAGCCCAAAAGATGGTGTCGAGGAGCTTTTAGCCAAGTTTTGAGATGTGGATGAGATGGTATTGAATTTTAGAATTAGTTTATAAAGGATGGAGATTGAAAAAATAGAAAGTTTCTTATTTTAGAAACTTTACAAAACATCCATCTTTTAGACATAGGAAACCCTATATATGGTGTCAATGAACTTTTAGCTGAGTTTTGAGATGAGGATGAGATGATATTGAATCTTAGATTTAGTTGATGAAGAATAGAGATTTAAAAAATAGATGGTTTCTTATTTTAGAAACTTTGTAAGACATCTATCTTTTGGCAAATGAAACCTTAGGGATGGTGTCAAGGGGCTCTAAGCCAAGTTTTGAGATGAGGATGAGATGGTATTGAATCTTAGATTTAGTTGATAAAGGATAGAGATTGAAAAAATAGAAAGAGTGTTATTGTAGAAAGCTTAAAAAACATTCATCTTTTAGACATATGAGACCCTAGAGACGGTGTCAATGGGCTTTTAGCCATGTTTTGGGATGAGGATGAGAGGGTATTGAATCTTAGATTTAGTTGATTAATGATGGAGATTGTAAAAATAAAAAGTTTCCTATTTTAGAAACTTTATAAAACATCCATCTTTTAGACATAAGAAACCCTAGAGATGATATCAACGAGCATTTAGCCAAGTTTTGGGATAAGAATGAGTGGGTATTGAATCTTAGATTTAGTTGATGAATGATGGATATTGAAAAAATAGAGAGTTTCTTATTTTAGAAACTTTATAAAATATCAATCTTTTAAACTTAGTAAATCGTAAAGATGGTGTCAAGGAGCTTTTTGCTTAGTTCTGAGATGAGGATGCGATGGTATTGAATCTTAGATTTAGTTGATGATGGATAGAGATTGAAAAAATAGAAATTTCTTATTTTAGAAACTTTATAAAACAGACATCTTTTAGATATAAGAAAACCAAGATATGCTGTCAAGGTGCTTTTGTTGATAGAGATTGAAAAACAGAAAGTTTCTTATTTTAGAAACTTTATAAAATATCCACCTTTTAGACATAGAAAACACTATAGATGGTGTCCATGAGGTTTTAGCCAAGTTTTGCGATTATGATTAGATGGTATTGAATATTAGATTTTGTTGATCAAGGAAAGAGATTGTAAAATAGAAAGTTTCTTATTTTAGTAACTTTATAAAACATCGATCTCTTAGACATAGGAAACCCCATAGATGGTGTCAAGGAGCTTTTTGCAAAGTTTTGAGGTGGGGATGAGATGATATTGAATCTTAGATTTAGTTGATGAAGGATGGAGATTGAAAAATTAGAAAGTTTCTTATTTTTGAAACTTTATAAGACATCAATATTTTAGACATAAGAAGCCCAAAAGATGGTGTCGATGAGCTTTTAGCCAAGTTTTGAGATGTGGATGAGATGGTATTGAATTTTAGAATTAGTTTATAAAGGATGGAGATTGAAAAAATAGAAAGTTTCTTATTTTAGAAACTTTACAAAACATCCATCTTTTAGACATTGGAAACCCTATATATGGTGTGAAGGAACTTTTAGCTGAGTTTTGAGATTAGGATGAGATGATATTGAATCTTAGATTTAGTTGATGAAGAATAGAGATTTAAAAAATAGATGGTTTCTTATTTTAGAAACTTTGTAAGACATCTATCTTTTAGCAAAGGAAACCTTATGGATGGTGTCAACGAACTTTTAGCCAAGTTTTGAGATGAGGATGAGATGGTATTGAATCTTAGATTCAGTTGATAAAAGATAGAGATTGAAAAAATAAAAAGTTTGTTATTGTAGAAAGCTTAAAAAACATCCATCTTTTAGACATATGAGACCCTAGAGACGGTGTCAATGAGCTTTTAGCCATGTTTTGGATGAGGATGAGAGGGTATTGAATCTTAGATTTAGTTGATTAATGATGGAGATTGTAAAAATAGAAAGTTTCTTATTTTAGAAACTTTATCAAACATCAATCTTTTAGACATAAGAAACCCTAGAGATGATATCAACGAGCATTTAGCCAAGTTTTGGGATAAGAATGAGTGGGTATTGAATCTTAGATTTAGTTGATGAATGATGGATATTGAAAAAATAGAGAGTTTCTTATTTTAGAAACTTTATAAAATATCAATCTTTTAAACTTAGTAAATCGGAAAGATGGTGCCAAGGAGCTTTTTGCTTAGTTCTGAGATGAGGCTGCGATGGTATTGAATCTTAGATTTAGTTGATGATTGATAGAGATTGAAAAAATAGAAAGTTTCTTATTTTAGAAACAATATAAAACAAACATCTTTTAGATATAAGAAAACAAAGATATGCTGTTAAGGTGCTTTTGTTGATAGAGATTGAAAAGCAGAAAATTTCTTATTTTTGAAACTTTATAAAACATCCACCTTTTAGACATAGGAAACACTATAGATGGTGTCCATGAGGTTTTAGCCAATTTTTGAGATTATGATTAGATGGTATTGAATATTAGATTTTGTTGATCAAGGATAGAGATTGTAAAATAGAAAGTTTCTTATTTTAGTAACTGTATAAAACATCCATCTTTTTAGACATACGAAACCCCATAGATGGTGTCAAGGAGCTTTTTGCAAAGTTTTGAGGTGGGGATGAGATGATATTGAATCTTAGATTTAGTTGATGAATGATGAAGATTGAAAAATTTGAAAGTTTCTTATTTTTAAAACTTTATAAGACATCAATATTTTAGACATAGGAAACCCAAAAGATGGTGTCGAGGAGCTTTTAGCCAAGTTTTGAGATGTGGATGAGATGGTATTGAATTTTAGAATTAGTTTATAATGGATGGAGATTGAAAAAATAGAATGTTTCTTATTTTAGACTCTTTAAAAAACATCCATCTTTTAGACATAGGAAACCCTATATATGGTGTCAAGGAAATTTTAGCTGAGTTTTGAGATGAGGATGAGATGATATTGAATCTTAGATTTAGTTGATGAAGAATAGAGATTTAAAAAATAGATGGTTTCTTATTTTAGAAACTTTGTAAGACATCTATCTTTTGGCAAAGGAAACCTTAGGGATGGTGTCAAGGGGCTCTAAGCCAAGTTTTGAGATGAGGATGAGATGGTATTGAATCTTAGATTTAGTTGATAAAGGATAGAGATTGAAAAAATAGAAAGAGTGTTATTGTAGAAAGCTTAAAAAACATTCATCTTTTAGACATATGAGACCCTAGAGACGGTGTCAATGGGCTTTTAGCCATGTTTTGGGATGAGGATGAGAGGGTATTGAATCTTAGATTTAGTTGATTAATGATGGAGATTGTAAAAATAAAAAGTTTCCTATTTTAGAAACTTTATAAAACATCCATCTTTTAGACATAAGAAACCCTAGAGATGATATCAACGAGCATTTAGCCAAGTTTTGGGATAAGAATGAGTGGGTATTGAATCTTAGATTTAGTTGATGAATGATGGATATTGAAAAAATAGAGAGTTTCTTATTTTAGAAACTTTATAAAATATCAATCTTTTAAACTTAGTAAATCGTAAAGATGGTGTCAAGGAGCTTTTTGCTTAGTTCTGAGATGAGGATGCGATGGTATTGAATCTTAGATTTAGTTGATGATGGATAGAGATTGAAAAAATAGAAATTTCTTATTTTAGAAACTTTATAAAACAGACATCTTTTAGATATAAGAAAACCAAGATATGCTGTCAAGGTGCTTTTGTTGATAGAGATTTAAAAACAGAAAGTTTCTTATTTTAGAAACTTTATAAAATATCCACCTTTTAGACATAGAAAACACTATAGATGGTGTCCATGAGGTTTTAGCCAAGTTTTGCGATTATGATTAGATGGTATTGAATATTAGATTTTGTTGATCAAGGAAAGAGATTGTAAAATAGAAAGTTTCTTATTTTAGTAACTTTATAAAACATCGATCTCTTAGACATAGGAAACCCCATAGATGGTGTCAAGGAGCTTTTTGCAAAGTTTTGAGGTGGGGATGAGATGATATTGAATCTTAGATTTAGTTGATGAAGGATGGAGATTGAAAAATTAGAAAGTTTCTTATTTTTGAAACTTTATAAGACATCAATATTTTAGACATAAGAAGCCCAAAAGATGGTGTCGATGAGCTTTTAGCCAAGTTTTGAGATGTGGATGAGATGGTATTGAATTTTAGAATTAGTTTATAAAGGATGGAGATTGAAAAAATAGAAAGTTTCTTATTTTAGAAACTTTACAAAACATCCATCTTTTAGACATTGGAAACCCTATATATGGTGTGAAGGAACTTTTAGCTGAGTTTTGAGATTAGGATGAGATGATATTGAATCTTAGATTTAGTTGATGAAGAATAGAGATTTAAAAAATAGATGGTTTCTTATTTTAGAAACTTTGTAAGACATCTATCTTTTAGCAAAGGAAACCTTATGGATGGTGTCAACGAACTTTTAGCCAAGTTTTGAGATGATGATGAGATGGTATTGAATCTTAGATTCAGTTGATAAAAGATAGAGATTGAAAAAATAAAAAGTTTGTTATTGTAGAAAGCTTAAAAAACATCCATCTTTTAGACATATGAGACCCTAGAGACGGTGTCAATGAGCTTTTAGCCATGTTTTGGATGAGGATGAGAGGGTATTGAATCTTAGATTTAGTTGATTAATGATGGAGATTGTAAAAATAGAAAGTTTCTTATTTTAGAAACTTTATCAAACATCAATCTTTTAGACATAAGAAACCCTAGAGATGATATCAACGAGCATTTAGCCAAGTTTTGGGATAAGAATGAGTGGGTATTGAATCTTAGATTTAGTTGATGAATGATGGATATTGAAAAAATAGAGAGTTTCTTATTTTAGAAACTTTATAAAATATCAATCTTTTAAACTTAGTAAATCGGAAAGATGGTGCCAAGGAGCTTTTTGCTTAGTTCTGAGATGAGGCTGCGATGGTATTGAATCTTAGATTTAGTTGATGATTGATAGAGATTGAAAAAATAGAAAGTTTCTTATTTTAGAAACAATATAAAACAAACATCTTTTAGATATAAGAAAACAAAGATATGCTGTTAAGGTGCTTTTGTTGATAGAGATTGAAAAGCAGAAAATTTCTTATTTTTGAAACTTTATAAAACATCCACCTTTTAGACATAGGAAACACTATAGATGGTGTCCATGAGGTTTTAGCCAATTTTTGAGATTATGATTAGATGGTATTGAATATTAGATTTTGTTGATCAAGGATAGAGATTGTAAAATAGAAAGTTTCTTATTTTAGTAACTGTATAAAACATCCATCTTTTTAGACATACGAAACCCCATAGATGGTGTCAAGGAGCTTTTTGCAAAGTTTTGAGGTGGGGATGAGATGATATTGAATCTTAGATTTAGTTGATGAATGATGAAGATTGAAAAATTTGAAAGTTTCTTATTTTTAAAACTTTATAAGACATCAATATTTTAGACATAGGAAACCCAAAAGATGGTGTCGAGGAGCTTTTAGCCAAGTTTTGAGATGTGGATGAGATGGTATTGAATTTTAGAATTAGTTTATAATGGATGGAGATTGAAAAAATAGAATGTTTCTTATTTTAGACTCTTTAAAAAACATCCATCTTTTAGACATAGGAAACCCTATATATGGTGTCAAGGAAATTTTAGCTGAGTTTTGAGATGAGGATGAGATGATATTGAATCTTAGATTTAGTTGATGAAGAATAGAGATTTAAAAAATAGATGGTTTCTTATTTTAGACACTTTGTAAGACATCTATCTTTTAGCAAAGGAAACCTTAGGGATGGTGTCAAGGAGCTTTTAGCCAAATTTTGAGACGAGGATGAGATGGTATTGAATCTTAGATTCAGTTGATAAAGGATAGAGATTGAAAAAATAGAAAGTTTGTTATTGTAGAAAGCTTAAAAAACACCCATCTTTTAGACATATGAGACCCTAGAGACGGTGTCAATGAGCTTTTAGCCATGTTTTGGGATGAGGATGAGAGGGTATTGAATCTTAGATTTAGTTGATTAATGATGGAGATTGTAAAAATAGAAAGTTTCTTATTTTAGAAACTTTATCAAACATCTATCTTTTAGACATAAGAAACCCTAGAGATGATATTAACGAGCATTTAGCCAAGTTTTGGGATAAGAATGAGTGGGTATTGAATCTTAGATTTAGTCGATGAATGATGGATATTGAAAAAATAGAGAGTTTCTTATTTTAGAAACTTTATAAAATATCAATCTTTTAAACTTAGTAAATCGTAAAGATGGTGTCAAGGAGATTTTTGGTTAGTTCTGAGATGAGGATACGATGGTATTGAATCTTAGATTTAGTTGATGATCGATAGAGATTGAAAAAATAGAAAGTTTCTTATTTTAGAAACAATATAAAACAAACATCTTTTAGATATAAGAAAACCAAGATATGCTGTCAAGGTGCTTTTGTTGATAGAGATTTAAAAACAGAAAGTTTCTTATTTTAGAAACTTTATAAAACATCCACCTTTTAGACATAAGAAACACTATAGATGGTGTCCATGAGGTTTTAGCCAAGTTTTGAGATTATGATTAGATGGTATTGAATATTAGATTTTGTTGATCAAGGATAGAGATTGTAAAATAGAAAGTTTCTTATTTGAGGTGGGGATGAGATGATATTGAATCTTAGATTTAGTTGATGAAGGATGGAGATTGAAAAATTAGAAAGTTTCTTATTTTTGAAACTTTATAAGACATCAATATTTTAGAAATAGGAAACCCAAAAGATGGTGTCGATGAGCATTTAGCCAAGTTTTGAGATGTGGATGAGATGGTATTGAATTTTAGAATTAGTTTATAAAGGATGGAGATTGAAAAAATAGAAAGTTTCTTATTTTAGAAACTTTACAAAACATCCATCTTTTAGACATAGGAAACCCTATTTATGGTGTGAAGGAACTTTTAGCTGAGTTTTGAGATTAGGATGAGATGATATTGAATCTTAAATTTAGTTGATGAAGAATAGAGATTTAAAAAATAGATGGTTTCTTATTTTAGAAACTTTGTAAGACATCTATCTTTTAGCAAAGGAAACCTTATGGATGGTGTGAACGAGCTTTTAGCCAAGTTTTGAGACGAGGATGAGATGGTATTGAATCTTAGATTCAGTTGATAAAGGATAGAGATTGAAAAAATAAAAAGTTTGTTATTGTAGAAAGCTTAAAAAACATCCATCTTTTAGACATATGAGACCCTAGAGACGGTGTCAATGAGCTTTTAGCCATGTTTTGGGATGAGGATGAGAGGGTATTGAATCTTAGATTTAGTTGATTAATGATGGAGATTGTAAAAATAGAAAGTTTCTTATTTTAGAAACTTTATCAAACATCTATCTTTTCGACATAAGAAACCCTAGAGATGATATTAACGAGCATTTAGCCAAGTTTTGGGATAAGAATGAGTGGGTATTGAATCTTAGATTTAGTTGATGAATGATGGATATTGAAAAAATAGAGAGTTTCTTATTTTAGAAACTTTATAAAATATCAATCTTTTAAACTTAGTAAATCGGAAAGATGGTGTCAAGGAGCTTTTTGCTTAGTTCTGAGATGAGGCTGCGATGGTATTGAATCTTAGATTTAGTTGATGATTGATAGAGATTGAAAAAATAGTAAGTTTCTTATTTTAGAAACAATATAAAACAAACATCTTTTAGATATAAGAAAACAAAGATTTGCTGTTAAGGTGCTTTTGTTGATAGAGATTGAAAAGCAGAAAATTTCTTATTTTTGAAACTTTATAAAACATCCACCTTTTAGACATAGGAAACACTATAGATGGTGTCCATGAGGTTTTAGCCAATTTTTGAGATTATGATTAGATGGTACTGAATATTAGATTTTGTTGATTAAGGATAGAGATTGTAAAATAGAAAGTTTCTTATTTGAGGTGGGGATGAGATGATATTGAATCTTAGATTTAGTTGATGAAGGATGGAGATTGAAAAATTAGAAAGTTTCTTATTTTTGAAACTTTATAAGACATCAATATTTTAGAAATAGGAAACCCAAAAGATGGTGTCGATGAGCATTTAGCCAAGTTTTGAGATGTGGATGAGATGGTATTGAATTTTAGAATTAGTTTATAAAGGATGGAGATTGAAAAAATAGAAAGTTTCTTATTTTAGAAACTTTACAAAACATCCATCTTTTAGACATAGGAAACCCTATATATGGTGTGAAGGAACTTTTAGCTGAGTTTTGAGATTAGGATGAGATGATATTGAATCTTAGATTTAGTTGATGAAGAATAGAGATTTAAAAAATAGATGGTTTCTTATTTTAGAAACTTTGTAAGACATCTATCTTTTAGCAAAGGAAACCTTATGGATGGTGTCAACGAGCTTTTAGCCAAGTTTTGAGATGAGGATGAGATGGTATTGAATCTTAGATTCAGTTGATAAAGGATAGAGATTGAAAAAATAAAAAGTTTGTTATTGTAGAAAGCTTAAAAAACATCCATCTTTTAGACATATGAGACCCTAGAGACGGTGTCAATGAGCTTTTAGCCATGTTTTGGATGAGGATGAGAGGGTATTGAATCTTAGATTTAGTTGATTAATGATGGAGATTGTAAAAATAGAAAGTTTCTTATTTTAGAAACTTTATCAAACATCAATCTTTTAGACATAAGAAACCCTAGAGATGATATCAACGAGCATTTAGCCAAGTTTTGGGATAAGAATGAGTGGGTATTGAATCTTAGATTTAGTTGATGAATGATGGATATTGAAAAAATAGAGAGTTTCTTATTTTAGAAATTTTATAAAATATCAATCTTTTAAACTTAGTAAATCGGAAAGATGGTGTCAAGGAGCTTTTTGCTTAGTTCTGAGATGAGGCTGCGATGGTATTGAATCTTAGATTTAGTTGATGATTGATAGAGATTGAAAAAATAGAAAGTTTCTTATTTTAGAAACAATAGAAAATAAACATCTTTTAGATATAAGAAAACAAAGATATGCTGTTAAGGTGCTTTTGTTGATAGAGATTGAAAAGCAGAAAATTTCTTATTTTTGAAACTTTATAAAACATCCACCTTTTAGACATAGGAAACACTATAGATGGTGTCCATGAGGTTTTAGCCAATTTTTGAGATTATGATTAGATGGTATTGAATATTAGATTTTGTTGATCAAGGATAGAGATTGTAAAATAGAAAGTTTCTTATTTTAGTAACTGTATAAAACATCCATCTTTTTAGAAATACGAAACCCCATAGATGGTGTCAAGGAGCTTTTTGCAAAGTTTTGAGGTGGGGATGAGATGATATTGAATCTTAGATTTAGTTGATGAATGATGAAGATTGAAAATTTTGAAAGTTTCTTATTTTTAAAACTTTCTAAGACATCAATATTTTAGACATAGGAAACCCAAAAGATGGTGTCGAGGAGCTTTTAGCCAAGTTTTGAGATGTGGATGAGATGGTATTGAATTTTAGAATTAGTTTATAATGGATGTAGATTGAAAAAATAGAATGTTTCTTATTTTAGACTCTTTAAAAAACATCCATCTTTTAGACATAGGAAACCCTATATATGGTGTCAAGGAAATTTTAGCTGAGTTTTGAGGTGAGGATGAGATGATATTGAATCTTAGATTTAGTTGATGAAGAATAGAGATTTAAAAAATAGATGGTTTCTTATTTTAGACACTTTGTAAGACATCTATCTTTTAGCAAAGGAAACCTTAGGGATGGTGTCAAGGAGCTTTTAGCCAAATTTTGAGACGAGGATGAGATGGTATTGAATCTTAGATTCAGTTGATAAAGGATAGAGATTGAAAAAATAGAAAGTTTGTTATTGTAGAAAGCTTAAAAAACATCCATCTTTTAGACATATGAGACCCTAGAGACGGTGTCAATGAGCTTTTAGCCATGTTTTGGGATGAGGATGAGAGGGTATTGAGTCTTAGATTTAGTTGATTAATGATGGAGATTGTAAAAATAGAAAGTTTCTTATTTTAGAAACTTTATCAAACATCTATCTTTTAGACATAAGAAACCCTAGAGATGATATTAACGAGCATTTAGCCAAGTTTTGGGATAAGAATGAGTGGGTATTGAATCTTAGATTTAGTTGATGAATGATGGATATTGAAAAAATAGAGAGTTTCTTATTTTAGAAACTTTATAAAATATCAATCTTTTAAACTTAGTAAATCGTAAAGATGGTGTCAAGGAGATTTTTGGTTAGTTCTGAGATGAGGATGCGATGGTATTGAATCTTAGATTTAGTTGATGATCGATAGAGATTGAAAAAATAGAAAGTTTCTTATTTTAGAAACAATATAAAACAAACATCTTTTAGATATATGAAAACCAAGATATGCTGTCAAGGTGCTTTTGTTGATAGAGATTTAAAAACAGAAAGTTTCTTATTTTAGAAACTTTATAAAACATCCACCTTTTAGACATAGGAAACACTATAGATGGTGTCCATGAGGTTTTAGCCAAGTTTTGAGATTATGATTAGATGGTATTGAATATTAGATTTTGTTGATCAAGGATAGAGATTGTAAAATAGAAAGTTTCTTATTTGAGGTGGGGATGAGATGATATTGAATCTTAGATTTAGTTGATGAAGGATGGAGATTGAAAAATTAGAAAGTTTCTTATCTTTGAAACTTTATAAGACATCAATATTTTAGAAATAGGAAACCCAAAAGATGGTGTCGATGAGCATTTAACCAAGTTTTGAGATGTGGATGAGATGGTATTGAATTTTAGAATTAGTTTATAAAGGATGGAGATTGAAAAAATAGAAAGTTTCTTATTTTAGAAACTTTACAAAACATCCATCTTTTAGATATAGGAAACCCTATATATGGTGTGAAGGAACTTTTAGCTGAGTTTTGAGATTAGGATGAGATGATATTGAATCTTAGATTTAGTTGATGAAGAATAGAGATTTAAAAAATAGATGGTTTCTTATTTTAGAAACTTTGTAAGACATCTATCTTTTAGGAAAGGAAACCTTATGGATGGTGTCAACGAGCTTTTAGCCAAGTTTTGAGATGAGGATGAGATGGTATTGAATCTTAGATTCAGTTGATAAAGGATAGAGATTGAAAAAATAAAAAGTTTGTTATTGTAGAAAGCTTAAAAAACATCCATCTTTTAGACATATGAGACCCTAGAGACGGTGTCAATGAGCTTTTAGCCATGTTTTGGATGAGGATGAGAGGGTATTGAATCTTAGATTTAGTTGATTAATGATGGAGATTGTAAAAATAGAAAGTTTCTTATTTTAGAAACTTTATCAAACATCAATCTTTTAGACATAAGAAACCCTAGAGATGATATCAACGAGCATTTAGCCAAGTTTTGGGATAAGAATGAGTGGGTATTGAATCTTAGATTTAGTTGATGAATGATGGATATTGAAAAAATAGAGAGTTTCTTATTTTAGAAACTTTATAAAATATCAATCTTTTAAACTTAGTAAATCGGAAAGATGGTGTCAAGGAGCTTTTTGCTTAGTTCTGAGATGAGGCTGCGATGGTATTGAATCTTAGATTTAGTTGATGATTGATAGAGATTGAAAAAATAGTAAGTTTCTTATTTTAGAAACAATATAAAACAAACATCTTTTAGATATAAGAAAACAAAGATTTGCTGTTAAGGTGCTTTTGTTGATAGATATTGAAAAGCAGAAAATTTCTTATTTTTGAAACTTTATAAAACATCCACCTTTTAGACATAGGAAACACTATAGATGGTGTCCATGAGGTTTTAGCCAATTTTTGAGATTATGATTAGATGGTATTGAATATTAGATTTTGTTGATTAAGGATAGAGATTGTAAAATAGAAAGTTTCTTATTTGAGGTGGGGATGAGATGATATTGAATCTTAGATTTAGTTGATGAAGGATGGAGATTGAAAAATTAGAAAGTTTCTTATTTTTGAAACTTTATAAGACATCAATATTTTAGAAATAGGAAACCCAAAAGATGGTGTCGATGAGCATTTAGCCAAGTTTTGAGATGTGGATGAGATGGTATTGAATTTTAGAATTAGTTTATAAAGGATGGAGATTGAAAAAATAGAAAGTTTCTTATTTTAGAAACTTTACAAAACATCCATCTTTTAGACATAGGAAACCCTATATATGGTGTGAAGGAACTTTTAGCTGAGTTTTGAGATTAGGATGAGATGATATTGAATCTTAGATTTAGTTGATGAAGAATAGAGATTTAAAAAATAGATGGTTTCTTATTTTAGAAACTTTGTAAGACATCTATCTTTTAGCAAAGGAAACCTTATGGATGGTGTCAACGAGCTTTTAGCCAAGTTTTGAGATGAGGTTGAGATGGTATTGAATCTTAGATTCAGTTGATAAAGGATAGAGATTGAAAAAATAAAAAGTTTGTTATTGTAGAAAGCTTAAAAAACATCCATCTTTTAGACATATGAGACCCTAGAGACGGTGTCAATGAGCTTTTAGCCATGTTTTGGATGAGGATGAGAGGGTATTGAATCTTAGATTTAGTTGATTAATGATGGAGATTGTAAAAATAGAAAGTTTCTTATTTTAGAAACTTTATCAAACATCAATCTTTTAGACATAAGAAACCCTAGAGATGATATCAACGAGCATTTAGCCAAGTTTTGGGATAAGAATGAGTGGGTATTGAATCTTAGATTTAGTTGATGAATGATGGATATTGAAAAAATAGGGAGTTTCTTATTTTAGAAACTTTATAAAATATCAATCTTTTAAACTTAGTAAATCGGAAAGATGGTGTCAAGGAGCTTTTTGCTTAGTTCTGAGATGAGGCTGCGATGGTATTGAATCTTAGATTTAGTTGATGATTGATAGAGATTGAAAAAATAGAAAGTTTCTTATTTTAGAAACAATAGAAAACAAACATCTTTTAGATATAAGAAAACAAAGATATGCTGTTAAGGTGCTTTTGTTGATAGAGATTGAAAAGCAGAAAATTTCTTATTTTTGAAACTTTATAAAACATCCACCTTTTAGACATAGGAAACACTATAGATGGTGTCCATGAGGTTTTAGCCAATTTTTGAGATTATGATTAGATGGTATTGAATATTAGATTTTGTTGATCAAGGATAGAGATTGTAAAATAGAAAGTTTCTTATTTTAGTAACTGTATAAAACATCCATCTTTTTAGACATACGAAACCCCATAGATGGTGTCAAGGAGCTTTTTGCAAAGTTTTGAGGTGGGGATGAGATGATATTGAATCTTAGATTTAGTTGATGAATGATGAAGATTGAAAAATTTGAAAGTTTCTTATTTTTAAAAATTTATAAGACATCAATATTTTAGACATAGGAAACCCAAAAGATGGTGTCGAGGAGCTTTTAGCCAAGTTTTGAGATGTGGATGAGATGGTATTGAATTTTAGAATTAGTTTATAATGGATGGAGATTGAAAAAATAGAATGTTTCTTATTTTAGACTCTTTAAAAAACATCCATCTTTTAGACATAGGAAACCCTATATATGGTGTCAAGGAAATTTTAGCTGAGTTTTGAGATGAGGATGAGATGATATTGAATCTTAGATTTAGTTGATGAAGAATAGAGATTTAAAAAATAGATGGTTTCTTATTTTAGACACTTTGTAAGACATCTATCTTTTAGCAAAGGAAACCTTAGGGATGGTGTCAAGGAGCTTTTAGCCAAATTTTGAGACGAGCATGAGATGGTATTGAATCTTAGATTCAGTTGATAAAGGATAGAGATTGAAAAAATAGAAAGTTTGTTATTGTAGAAAGCTTAAAAAACATCCATCTTTTAGACATATGAGACCCTAGAGACGGTGTCAATGAGCTTTTAGCCATGTTTTGGGATGAGGATGAGAGGGTATTGAATCTTAGATTTAGTTGATTAATGATGGAGATTGTAAAAATAGAAAGTTTCTTATTTTAGAAACTTTATCAAACATCTATCTTTTAGACATAAGAAACCCTAGAGATGATATTAACGAGCATTTAGCCAAGTTTTGGGATAAGAATGAGTGGGTATTGAATCTTAGATTTAGTTGATGAATGATGGATATTGAAAAAATAGAGAGTTTCTTATTTTAGAAACTTTATAAAATATCAATCTTTTAAACTTAGTAAATCGTAAAGATGGTGTCAAGGAGATTTTAGGTTAGTTCTGAGATGAGGATGCGATGGTATTGAATCTTAGATTTAGTTGATGATCGATAGAGATTGAAAAAATAGAAAGTTTCTTATTTTAGAAACAATATAAAACAAACATCTTTTAGATATATGAAAACCAAGATATGCTGTCAAGGTGCTTTTGTTGATAGAGATTTTAAAACAGAAAGTTTCTTATTTTAGAAACTTTATAAAACATCCACCTTTTAGACATAGGAAACACTATAGATGGTGTCCATGAGGTTTTAGCCAAGTTTTGAGATTATGATTAGATGGTATTGAATATTAGATTTTGTTGATCAAGGATAGAGATTGTAAAATAGAAAGTTTCTTATTTGAGATGGGGATGAGATGATATTGAATCTTAGATTTAGTTGATGAAGGATGGAGATTGAAAAATTAGAAAGTTTCTTATTTTTGAAACT
Source organism: Tasmannia lanceolata (assembly GCF_043159265.1). Lineage (NCBI taxonomy): Eukaryota > Viridiplantae > Streptophyta > Magnoliopsida > Canellales > Winteraceae > Tasmannia > Tasmannia lanceolata. The sequence continues at coordinate 32,254,835 of NW_027518697.1, read as the reverse complement.
TTATAAGACATCAATATTTTAGAAATAGGAAACCCAAAAGATGGTGTCGATGAGCATTTAGCCAAGTTTTGAGATGTGGATGAGATGGTATTGAATTTTAGAATTAGTTTATTATAAAGGATGGAGATTGAAAAAATAGAAAGTTTCTTATTTTAGAAACTTTACAAAACATCCATCTTTTAGACATAGGAAACCCTATATATGGTGTGAAGGAACTTTTAGCTGAGTTTTGAGATTAGGATGAGATGATATTGAATCTTAGATTTAGTTGATGAAGAATAGAGATTTAAAAAATAGATGGTTTCTTATTTTAGAAACTTTGTAAGACATCTATCTTTTAGCAAAGGAAACCTTATGGATGGTGTCAACGAGCTTTTAGCCAAGTTTTGAGATGAGGATGAGATGGTATTGAATCTTAGATTCAGTTGATAAAGGATAGAGATTGAAAAAATAAAAAGTTTGTTATTGTAGAAAGCTTAAAAAACATCCATCTTTTAGACATATGAGACCCTAGAGACGCTGTCAATGAGCTTTTAGCCATGTTTTGGATGAGGATGAGAGGGTATTGAATCTTAGATTTAGTTGATTAATGATGGAGATTGTAAAAATAGAAAGTTTCTTATTTTAGAAACTTTATCAAACATCAATCTTTTAGACATAAGAAACCCTAGAGATGATATCAACGAGCATTTAGCCAAGTTTTGGGATAAGAATGAGTGGGTATTGAATCTTAGATTTAGTTGATGAATGATGGATATTGAAAAAATAGAGAGTTTCTTATTTTAGAAACTTTATAAAATATCAATCTTTTAAACTTAGTAAATCGTAAAGATGGTGTCAAGGAGCTTTTTGCTTAGTTCTGAGATGAGGATGCGATGGTATTGAATCTTAGATTTAGTTGATTATTGATAGAGATTGAAAAAATAGAAAGTTTCTTATTTTAGAAACTTTATAAAACAAACACCTTTTAGATATAAGAAAACCAAAATATGCTGTCAAGGTGCTTTTGTTGATAGAGATTGAAAAACAGAAAGTTTCTTATTTTAGAAACTTTATAAAACATCCCCCTTTTAGACATAGGAAACACTATAGATGGTGTCCATGAGGTTTTAGCCAAGTTTTGCGATTATGATTAGATGGTATTGAATATTAGATTTTGTTGATCAAGGAAAGAGATTGTAAAATAGAAAGTTTCTTATTTTAGTAACTTTATAAAACATCCATCTTTTAGACATAGGAAACGCCATAGATGGTGTCAAGGAGCTTTTTGCAAAGTTTTGAGGTGGGGAAGAGATGATATTGAATCTTAGATTTAGTTGATGAATGATGGAGATTGAAAAATTAGAAAGTTTCTTCTTTTTGAAACTTTTTAAGACATCAATATTTTAGACATAAGAAGCCCAAAAGATGGTGTCGAGGAGCTTTTAGCCAAGTTTTGAGATGTGGATGAGATGGTATTGAATTTTAGAATTAGTTTATAAAGGATGGAGATTGAAAAAATAGAAAGTTTCTTATTTTAAAAACTTTACAAAACATCCATCTTTTAGACATAGGAAACCCTATATATGGTGTTAAGGAACTTTTAGCTGAGTTTTGAGATGAGGATGAGATGATATTGAATCTTAGATTTAGTTGATGAAGAATAGAGATTTAAAAAATAGATGGTTTCTTATTTTAGAAACTTTGTAAGACATCTATCTTTTGGCAAAGGAAACCTTAGGGATGGTGTCAAGGGGCACTAAGCCAAGTTTTGAGATGAGGATGAGATGGTATTGAATCTTAGATTTAGTTGATAAAGGATAGAGATTGAAAAAATAGAAAGAGTGTTATTGTAGAAAGCTTAAAAAACATTCATCTTTTAGACATATGAGACCCTAGAGACGGTGTCAATGGGCTTTTAGCCATGTTTTGGGATGAGGATGAGAGGGTATTGAATCTTAGATTTAGTTGATTAATGATGGAGATTGTAAAAATAAAAAGTTTCCAATTTTAGAAACTTTATAAAACATCCATCTTTTAGACATAAGAAACCCTAGAGATGATATCAACGAGCATTTAGCCAAGTTTTGGGATAAGAATGAGTGGGTATTGAATCTTAGATTTAGTTGATGAATGATGGATATTGAAAAAATAGAGAGTTTCTTATTTTAGAAACTTTATAAAATATCAATCTTTTAAACTTAGTAAATCGTAAAGATGGTGTCAAGGAGCTTTTTGCTTAGTTCTGAGATGAGGATGCGATGGTATTGAATCTTAGATTTAGTTGATGATGGATAGAGATTGAAAAAATAGAAATTTCTTATTTTAGAAACTTTATAAAACAGACATCTTTTAGATATAAGAAAACCAAGATATGCTGTCAAGGTGCTTTTGTTGATAGAGATTGAAAAACAGAAAGTTTCTTATTTTAGAAACTTTATAAAATATCCACCTTTTAGACATAGAAAACACTATAGATGGTGTCCATGAGGTTTTAGCCAAGTTTTGCGATTATGATTAGATGGTATTGAATATTAGATTTTGTTGATCAAGGAAAGAGATTGTAAAATAGAAAGTTTCTTATTTTAGTAACTTTATAAAACATCGATCTCTTAGACATAGGAAACCCCATAGATGGTGTCAAGGAGCTTTTTGCAAAGTTTTGAGGTGGGGATGAGATGATATTGAATCTTAGATTTAGTTGATGAAGGATGGAGATTGAAAAATTAGAAAGTTTCTTATTTTTGAAACTTTATAAGACATCAATATTTTAGACATAGGAAGCCCAAAAGATGGTGTCGATGAGCTTTTAGCCAAGTTTTGAGATGTGGATGAGATGGTATTGAATTTTAGAATTAGTTTATAAAGGATGGAGATTGAAAAAATAGAAAGTTTCTTATTTTAGAAACTTTACAAAACATCCATCTTTTAGACATTGGAAACCCTATATATGGTGTGAAGGAACTTTTAGCTGAGTTTTGAGATTAGGATGAGATGATATTGAATCTTAGATTTAGTTGATGAAGAATAGAGATTTAAAAAATAGATGGTTTCTTATTTTAGAAACTTTGTAAGACATCTATCTTTTAGCAAAGGAAACCTTATGGATGGTGTCAACGAGCTTTTAGCCAAGTTTTGAGATGAGGATGAGATGGAATTGAATCTTAGATTCAGTTGATAAAGGATAGAGATTGAAAAACTAAAAAGTTTGTTATTGTAGAAAGCTTAAAAAACATCCATCTTTTAGACATATGAGACCCTAGAGACGGTGTCAATGAGCTTTTAGCCATGTTTTGGATGAGGATGAGAGGGTATTGAATCTTAGATTTAGTTGATTAATGATGGGGATTGTAAAAATAGAAAGTTTCTTATTTTAGAAACTTTATCAAACATCAATCTTTTAGACATAAGAAACCCTAGAGATGATATCAACGAGCATTTAGCCAAGTTTTGGGATAAGAATGAGTGGGTATTGAATCTTAGATTTAGTTGATGAATGATGGATATTGAAAAAATAGAGAGTTTCTTATTTTAGAAACTTTATAAAATATCAATCTTTTAAACTTAGTAAATCGGAAAGATGGTGTCAAGGAGCTTTTTGCTTAGTTCTGAGATGAGGCTGCGATGGTATTGAATCTTAGATTTAGTTGATGATTGATAGAGATTGAAAAAATAGTAAGTTTCTTATTTTAGAAACAATATAAAACAAACATCTTTTAGATATAAGAAAACAAAGATATGCTGTTAAGGTGCTTTTGTTGATAGAGATTGAAAAGCAGAAAATTTCTTATTTTTGAAACTTTATAAAACATCCACCTTTTAGACATAGGAAACACTATAGATGGTGTCAATGATGTTTTAGCCAATTTTTGAGATTATGATTAGATGGTATTGAATATTAGATTTTGTTGATTAAGGATAGAGATTGTAAAATAGAAAGTTTCTTATTTGAGGTGGGGATGAGATGATATTGAATCTTAGATTTAGTTGATGAAGGATGGAGATTGAAAAATTAGAAAGTTTCTTATTTTTGAAACTTTATAAGACATCAATATTTTAGAAATAGGAAACCCAAAAGATGGTGTCGATGAGCATTTAGCCAAGTTTTGAGGTGTGGATGAGATGGTATTGAATTTTAGAATTAGTTTATAAATGATGGAGATTGAAAAAATAGAAAGTTTCTTATTTTAGAAACTTTACAAAACATCCATCTTTTAGACATAGGAAACCCTATATATGGTGTGAAGGAACTTTTAGCTGAGTTTTGAGATTAGGATGAGATGATATTGAATCTTAGATTTAGTTGATGAAGAATAGAGATTTAAAAAATAGATGGTTTCTTATTTTAGAAACTTTGTAAGACATCTATCTTTTAGCAAAGGAAACCTTATGGATGGTGTCAACGAGCTTTTAGCCAAGTTTTGAGATGAGGATGAGATGGTATTGAATCTTAGATTCAGTTGATAAAGGATAGAGATTGAAAAAATAAAAAGTTTGTTATTGTAAAAAGCTTAAAAAACATCCATCTTTTAGACATATGAGACCCTAGAGACGGTGTCAATGAGCTTTTAGCCATGTTTTGGATGGGGATGAGAGGGTATTGAATCTTAGATTTAGTTGATTAATGATGGAGATTGTAAAAATAGAAAGTTTCTTATTTTAGAAACTTTATCAAACATCAATCTTTTAGACATAAGAAACCCTAGAGATGATATCAACGAGCATTTAGCCAAGTTTTGGGATAAGAATGAGTGGGTATTGAATCTTAGATTTAGTTGATGAATGATGGATATTGAAAAAATAGAGAGTTTCTTATTTTAGAAACTTTATAATATATCAATCTTTTAAACATAGTAAATCGGAAAGATGGTGTCAAGGAGCTTTTTGCTTAGTTCTGAGATGAGGCTGCGATGGTATTGAATCTTAGATTTAGTTGATGACTGATAGAGATTGAAAAAATAGAAAGTTTCTTATTTTAGAAACAATATAAAACAAACATCTTTTAGATATAAGAAAACAAAGATATGCTGTTAAGGTGCTTTTGTTGATAGAGATTGAAAAGCAGAAAATTTCTTATTTTTGAAACTTTATAAAACATCCACCTTTTAGACATAGGAAACACTATAGATGGTGTCCATGAGGTTTTAGCCAATTTTTGAGATTATGATTAGATGGTATTGAATATTAGATTTTGTTGATCAAGGATAGAGATTGTAAAATAGAAAGTTTCTTATTTTAGTAACTGTATAAAACATCCATCTTTTTAGACATACGAAACCCCATAGATGGTGTCAATGAGCTTTTTGCAAAGTTTTGAGGTGGGGATGAGATGATATTGAATCTTAGATTTAGTTGATGAATGATGAAGATTGAAAAATTTGAAAGTTTCTTATTTTTAAAACTTTATAAGACATCAATATTTTAGACATAGGAAACCCAAAAGATGGTGTCGAGGAGCTTTTAGCCAAGTTTTGAGATGTGGATGAGATGGTATTGAATTTTAGAATTAGTTTATAATGGATGGAGATTGAAAAAATAGAATGTTTCTTATTTTAGACTCTTTAAAAAACATCCATCTTTTAGACATAGGAAACCCTATATATGGTGTCAAGGAAATTTTAGCTGAGTTTTGAGATGAGGATGAGATGATATTGAATCTTAGATTTAGTTGATGAAGAATAGAGATTTAAAAAATAGATGGTTTCTTATTTTAGACACTTTGTAAGACATCTATCTTTTAGCAAAGGAAACCTTAGGGATGGTGTCAAGGAGCTTTTAGCCAAATTTTGAGACGAGGATGAGATGGTATTGAATCTTAGATTCAGTTGATAAATGATAGAGATTGAAAAAATAGAAAGTTTGTTATTGTAGAAAGCTTAAAAAACACCCATCTTTTAGACATATGAGACCCTAGAGACGGTGTCAATGAGCTTTTAGCCATGTTTTGGGATGAGGATGAGAGGGTATTGAATCTTAGATTTAGTTGATTAATGATGGAGATTGTAAAAATAGAAAGTTTCTTATTTTAGAAACTTTATCAAACATCTATCTTTTAGACATAAGAAACCCTAGAGATGATATTAACGAGCATTTAGCCAAGTTTTGGGATAAGAATGAGTGGGTATTGAATCTTAGATTTAGTTGATGAATGATGGATATTGAAAAAATAGAGAGTTTCTTATTTTAGAAACTTTATAAAATATCAATCTTTTAAACTTAGTAAATCGTAAAGATGGTGTCAAGGAGATTTTTGGTTAGTTCTGAGATGAGGATGCGATGGTATTGAATCTTAGATTTAGTTGATGATCGATAGAGATTGAAAAAATAGAAAGTTTCTTATTTTAGAAACAATATAAAACAAACATCTTTTAGATATAAGAAAACCAAGATATGCTGTCAAGGTGCTTTTGTTGATAGAGATTTAAAAACAGAAAGTTTCTTATTTTAGAAACTTTATAAAACATCCACCTTTTAGACATATGAAACACTATAGATGGTGTCCATGAGGTTTTAGCCAAGTTTTGAGATTATGATTAGATGGTATTGAATATTAGATTTTGTTGATCAAGGATAGAGATTGTAAAATAGAAAGTTTCTTATTTGAGGTGGGGATGAGATGATATTGAATCTTAGATTTAGTTGATGAAGGATGGAGATTGAAAAATTAGAAAGTTTCTTATTTTTGAAACTTTATAAGACATTAATATTTTAGAAATAGGAAACCCAAAAGATGGTGTCGATGAGCATTTAGCCAAGTTTTGAGATGTGGATGAGATGGTATTGAATTTTAGAATTAGTTTATAAAGGATGGAGATTGAAAAAATAGAAAGTTTCTTATTTTAGAAACTTTACAAAACATCCATCTTTTAGACATAGGAAACCCTATATATGGTGTGAAGGAACTTTTAGCTGAGTTTTGAGATTAGGATGAGATGATATTGAATCTTAGATTTAGTTGATGAAGAATAGAGATTTAAAAAATAGATGGTTTCTTATTTTAGAAACTTTGTAAGACATCTATCTTTTAGCAAAGGAAACCTTATGGATGGTGTCAACGAGCTTTTAGCCAAGTTTTGAGATGAGGATGAGATGGTATTGAATCTTAGATTCAGTTGATAAAGGATAGAGATTGAAAAAATAAAAAGTTTGTTATTGTAGAAAGCTTAAAAAACATCCATCTTTTAGACATATGAGACCCTAGAGACGGTGTCAATGAGCTTTTAGCCATGTTTTGGATGAGGATGAGAGGGTATTGAATCTTAGATTTAGTTGATTAATGATGGAGATTGTGAAAATAGAAAGTTTCTTATTTTAGAAACTTTATCAAACATCAATCTTTTAGACATAAGAAACCCTAGAGATGATATCAACGAGCATTTAGCCAAGTTTTGGGATAAGAATGAGTGGGTATTGAATCTTAGATTTAGTTGATGAATGATGGATATTGAAAAAATAGAGAGTTTCTTATTTTAGAAACTTTATAAAATATCAATCTTTTAAACTTAGTAAATCGTAAAGATGGTGTCAAGGAGCTTTTTGCTTAGTTCTGAGATGAGGATGCGATGGTATTGAATCTTAGATTTAGTTGATTATTGATAGAGATTGAAAAAATAGAAAGTTTCTTATTTTAGAAACTTTATAAAACAAACACCTTTTAGAGATAAGAAAACCAAGATATGCTGTCAAGGTGCTTTTGTTGATAGAGATTGAAAAACAGAAAGTTTCTTATTTTAGAAACTTTATAAAACATCCACCTTTTAGACATAGGAAACACTATAGATGGTGTCCATGAGGTTTTAGCCAAGTTTTGCGATTATGATTAGATGGTATTGAATATTAGATTTTGTTGATCAAGGAAAGAGATTGTAAAATAGAAAGTTTCTTATTTTAGTAACTTTATAAAACATCCATCTTTTAGACATAGGAAACGCCATAGATGGTGTCAAGGAGCTTTTTGCAAAGTTTTGAGGTGGGGAAGAGATGATATTGAATCTTAGATTTAGTTGATGAATGATGGAGATTGAAAAATTAGAAAGTTTCTTCTTTTTGAAACTTTTTAAGACATCAATATTTTAGACATAAGAAGCCCAAAAGATGGTGTCGAGGAGCTTTTAGCCAAGTTTTGAGATGTGGATGAGATGGTATTGAATTTTAGAATTAGTTTATAAAGGATGGAGATTGAAAAAATAGAAAGTTTCTTATTTTAGAAACTTTACAAAACATCCATCTTTTAGACATTGGAAACCCTATATATGGTGTGAAGGAACTTTTAGTTGAGTTTTGAGATTAGGATGAGATGATATTGAATCTTAGATTTAGTTGATGAAGAATAGAGATTTAAAAAATAGATGGTTTCTTATTTTAGACACTTTGTAAGACATCTATCTTTTAGCAAAGGAAACCTTAGGGATGGTGTCAAGGAGCTTTTAGCCAAATTTTGAGACGAAGATGAGATGGTATTGAATCTTAGATTCAGTTGATAAAGGATAGAGATTGAAAAAATAGAAAGTTTGTTATTGTAGAAAGCTTAAAAAACATCCATCTTTCAGACATATGAGACCCTAGAGACGGTGTCAATGAGCTTTTAGCCATGTTTTGGGATGAGGATGAGAGGGTATTGAATCTTAGATTTAGTTGATTAATGATGGAGATTGTAAAAATAGAAAGTTTCTTATTTTAGAAACTTTATCAAACATCCATCTTTTAGACATAAGAAACCCTAGAGATGATATAAACGAGCATTTAGCCAAGTTTTGGGATAAGAATGAGTGGGAATTGAATCTTAGATTTAGTTGATGAATGATGGATATTGAAAAAATAGAGAGTTTCTTATTTTAGAAACTTTATAAATTATCAATACCATCTCATCCACATCTCAAAACTTGGCTAAAAGCTCATCGACACCATCTTTTGGGCTTCCTATGTCTAAAATATTGATGTCTGATAAAGATTCAAAAATAAGAAACTTTCTAATTTTTCAATCTCTATCCTTCATCAACTAAATCTAAGATTCAATATCATCTCTTCCCCACCTCAAAACTTTGCAAAAAGCTCCTTGACACCATCTATGGCATTTCCTATGTCTAAAAGATGGATGTTTTATAAAGTTACTAAAATAAGAAACTTTCTATTTTACAATCTCTATACTTGATCAACAAAATCTAATATTCAATACCATCTAATCATATTCTCAAAACTTGGCTAAAACCTCATGGACACCATCTATAGTGTTTCCTATGTCTAAAAGGTGGAAGTTTTATAAAGTTTCTAAAATAAGAAACTTTCTGTTTTTCAATCTCTATCAACAAAAGCACCTTGACAGCATATCTTGGTTTTCTTATATTTAAAAGATGTTTGTTTTATAAAGTTTTATAAAATAAGAAACTTTCTATTTTTTCAATCTCTATACATCATCAACTAAATTTAAGATTCAATTCCATCGCATCCTCATCTCAGAACTAAGCAAAAAGCTCATTGACACCATCTTTACGATTTACTAAGTTTAAAAGATTGATATTTTATAAAGTTTCTAAAATAAGAAACTCTCTATTTTTTCAATATCCATCATTCGTCAACTAAATCTAAGATTCAATACCCACTCATTCTTATCCCAAAACTTTGCTGAATGCTCGTTGATATCATCTCTAGGGTTTCTTATGTCTAAAAGATGGATGTTTGATAAAGTTTCTAAAATAAGAAACTTTTTATTTTTACAATCTCCATCATTAATCAACTAAATCTAAGATTCAATACCCTCTCATCCTCATCCCAAAACATGGCTAAAAGCTCATTGACACCGTATCTAGGGTCTCATATGTGTAAAAGATGGATGTTTTTTAAGCTTTCTACAATAACAAACTTTCTATTTTTTCAATCTCTATCCTTTATCAACTAAATCTAAGATTCAATACCATCTCATCCTAATCTCAAAACTTGGCTTAGAGCCCCTTGACACCATCCCTAAGGTTTCCTTTGCTAAAAGATAGATGTCTTACAAAGTTTCTAAAATAAGAAACCATCTATTTTTTAAATCTCTATTCTTCATCAACTAAATCTAAGATTCAATATCATCTCATCCTCATCTCAAAACTCAGCTAAAAGTTCCTTGACACCATATATAGGGTTTCCTATGTCTAAAAGATGGATGTTTTGTAAAGTTTCTAAAATAAGAAACTTTCTATTTTTTCAATCTCCATCCTTTATAAACTAATTCTAAAATTCAATACCATCTCATCTACATCTCAAAACTTGGCTAAAAGCACCTCGACACCATCTTTTAGGCTTCCTATGTCTAAAATATTGATGTCTTAAAAAGTTTCAAAAATAAGAAACTTTCTAATTTTTCAATCTCCATCATTCATCAACTAAATCTAAGATTTAATATCATCTCATCCCCACCTCAAAACTTTGCAAAAAGCTCCTTGACACCATCTATGGGGTTTCCTATGTCTAAAAGATGGATGTTTTATAAAGTTACTAAAATAAGAAACTTTCTATTTTACAATCTCTATCCTTGATCAACAAAATCTAATATTCAATACCATCTAATCATAATCTCAAAACTTGGCTAAAACCTCATGGACACCATCTATAGTGTTTCTTAAGCCTAAAAGGTGGACGTTTTATAAAGTTTCTAAAATAAGAAACTTTCTGTTTTTCAATCTCTATCAACAAAAGCAACTTGACAGCAGATCTTGGTTTTCTTATATCTAAAAGGTGTTTGTTTTATAAAGTTTCTAAAATAAGAAACTTTCTATTTTTTCAATCTCTATACATCATCAACTAAATCTAAGATTCAATACCATCGCATCCTCATCTCAGAACTAAGCAAAAAGCTAATTGACACCATCTTTACGATTTACTAAGTTTAAAAGATTGATATTTTATAAAGTTTCTAAAATAAGAAACTCTCTATTTTTTCAATATCCATCATTCATCAACTAAATCTAAGATTCAATACCCACTCATTCTTATCCCAAAACTTGGCAAAATGCTCGTTGATATCATCTCTAGGGTTTCTTATGTCTAAAAGATTGATGTTTTATAAAGTTTCTAAAATAAGAAACTTTCTATTTTTACAATCTCCATCATTAATCAACTAAATCTAAGATTCAATACCCTCTCATCCTCATCCAAAACATGGATAAAAGCTCATTGACATCGTCTCTAGGGTCTCATATGTCTAAAAGATAGATGTTTTCTAAGCTTTCAACAATAACAAACTTTCTATTTTTTCAATCTCTATCCATTATCAACTAAATCTTAGATTCAATACCATCTCATCCTCATCTCAAAACTTGGCTGAAAGCCCCTTGACACCATCCCTAAGGTTTCCTTTGCTAAAAGATAGATCTCTTAGAAAGTTTCTAAAATAAGAAACCATCTATTTCTTAAATCTCTATTCTTCATCAACTAAATCTAAGATTCAATATCATCTCATCCTCATCTCAAAACTCAGCTAAAAGTTCCTTGACACCATATATAGGGTTTCCTATGTCTAAATGATGGATGTTTTGTAAAGTTTCTAAAATAAGAAACTTTCTATTCTTTCAATCTTCATCATTTATAAACTAATTCTAAAATTCAATACCATCTCATCCACATCTCAAAACTTGGCTAAAAGCTCATCGACACCATCTTTTGGGCTTCCTATGTCTAAAATATTGATGTCTTAAAAAGTTTCAGAAAGAAGAAACTTTCTAATTTTTCAATCTCCATACTCATAAACTAAATCTAAGATTCAATATCATCTCTTCCCCACCTCAAAACTTTGCAAAAAGCTCCTTGACACCATTTATGGGGTTTCCTATGTCTAAAAGATAGATGTTTTATAAAGTTTCTAAAATAAGAAACTTTCTGTTTTTCAATCTCTATAGAGAGTTTCTTATTTTAGAAACATTATAAAATATCAATCTTTTAAACTTGGTAAATCGCAAAGATGGTGTCAATGAGCTTTTTACTTAGTTCTGAGATGAGGATGCGATGGTATTGAATCTTAGATTTAGTTGCTGATGTATAGAGATTGAAAAAATAGAAAGTTTCTTATTTTAGAAACTTTATAAAACAAACATCTTTTAGATATAAGAAAACCAAGATATGCTGTGAGGGTGCTTTTGTTGATAGATATTGAAAAACAGAAAGTTTCTTATTTTAGAAACTTTATAAAACATCCACCTTTTAGACATAAGAAACACTATAGATGGTGTCCATGAGGTTTTAGCCAAGTTTTGAGATTATGATTTGATGGTATTGAATATTAGATTTTGTTGATGAAGGATAGAGATTGTAAAATAGAATGTTTCTTATTTTAGTAATTTTATAAAACATCCATCTTTTAGACCTAGGAAACCCCATAAATGGTGTCAAGGAGCTTTTTGCAAAGTTTTGAGGTGGGGATGAGATGATATTGAATCTTAGATTTAGTTGATGAAAGATGGAGATTGAAAAATTAGAAAGTTTCTTATTTTTAAAACTTTATAAGACATCAATATTTTAGACATAGGAAACCCAAAAGATGGTGTCGAGGAGCTTTTAGCGAAGTTTTGAGATGTAGATGAGATGGTATTGAATTTTAGAATTAGTTTATAAAGGATGGAGATTGAAAAAATAGAAAGTTTCTTATTTTAGAAACTTTACAAAACATCCATCTTTTAGACATAGGAAACCCTATATATGGTGTCAAGGAACTTTTAGCTGAGTTTTGAGATGAGGATGAGATGATATTGAATCTTAGATTTAGTTGATGAAGAATAGAGATTTAAAAAATAGATGGTTTCTTATTTTAGAAACTTTGTAAGACATCTATCTTTTAGCAAATGAAACCTTAGGGATGGTGTCAAGGAGCTTTTAGCCAAATTTTGAGATGAGGATGAGATGGTATTGAATCTTAGATTCAGTTGATAAAGGATAGAGATTGAAAAAATAGAAAGTTTGTTATTGTAGAAAGCTTAAAAAACATCCATCTTTTAGACATATGAGACCCTAGAGACGGTGTTAATGAGCTTTTAGCCATGTTTTGGGATGAGGATGAGAGGGTATTGAATCTTAGATTTAGTTGATTAATGATGGAGATTGTAAAAATAGAAAGTTTCTTATTTTAGAAACTTTATCAAACATCCATCTTTTAGACATAAGAAACCCTAGAGATGATATCAACGAGCATTTAGCCAAGTTTTGGGATAAGAATGAGTGGGTATTGAATCTTAGATTTAGTTGATGAATGATAGATATTGAAAAAATAGAGAGTTTCTTATTTTAGAAAGTTTATAAAATATCAATCTTTTAAACTTAGTAAATCGTAAAGATGGTGTCAAGGAGCTTTTTGCTTAGTTCTGAGATGAGGCTGCGATGGTATTGAATCTTAGATTTATTTTATGATGGATAGAGATTGAAAAAATAGAAAGTTTCTTATTTTAGAAACAATATAAAACAAACATCTTTTAGATATAAGAAAACCAAGATATGCTGTCAAGGTGCTTTTGTTGATAGAGATTGAAAACAGAAAATTTCTTATTTTAGAAAGTTTATAAAACATCCACCTTTTAGACATAGGAAACACTATAGATGGTGTCCATGAGGTTTTAGCCTAGTTTTGAGATTATGATTAGATGGTATTGAATATTAGATTTTGTTGATCAAGGATAGAGATTGTAAAATAGAAAGTTTCTTATTTTAGTAACTGTATAAAACATCCATCTTTTTAGACATAGGAAACCCCATAGATGGTGTCAAGGAGCTTTTTGCAAAGTTTTGAGCTGGGGAGGAGATGATATTGAATCTTTGATTTTGTTGATGAAGGATGGAGATTGAAAAATTAGAAAGTTTCTTATTTTTGAAACTTTATAAGACATCAATATTTTAGACATAGGAAACCCAAAAGATGGTGTCGAGGAGCTTTTAGCTAAATTTTGAGATGTAGATGAGATGGTATTGAATTTTAGAATTAGTTTATAAAGAATGGAGATTGAATAAATAGAAAGTTTCTTATTTTAGAAACTTTACAAAACATCTATCTTTTAGACATATGAAACCCTATATATGGTGTCAAGGAACTTTTAGCTCAGTTTTGAGATGAGGATGAGATGATATTGAATCTTAGATTTAGTTGATGAAGAATAGAGATTTAAAAAATAGATGGTTTCTTATTTTAGAAACTTTGTAAGACATCTATCTTTTAGCAAAGGAAACCTTAGGGATGGTGTCAAGGAGCTTTTAGCCATGTTTTGAGACGAGGATGATATGGTATTGAATCTTAGATTCAGTTGATAAAGGATAGAGATTGAAAAAATAGAAAGTTTGTTATTGTAGAAAGCTTAAAAAACATCCATCTTTTAGACATATGAGACCCTAGAGACGGTGTCAATGAGCTTTTAGCCATATTTTGGGATGAGGATGAGAGGGTATTGAATCTTACATTTAGTTGATTAATGATGGAGATTGTAAAAATAGAAAGTTTCTTATTTTAGAAACTTTATCAAACATCCATCTTTTAGACATAAGAAACCCTAGAGATGATATCAACGAGCATTTAGCCAAGTTTTGGGATAAGAATGAGTGGGTATTGAATCTTAGATTTAGTTGATGAATGATGGATATTGAAAAAATAGAGAGTTTCTTATTTTAGAAACTTTATAAAATATCAATCATTTAAACTTAGTAAATCGTAAAGATGGTGTCAAGGACCTTTTTGCTTAGTTCTGAGATGAGGATGCGATGGTATTGAATCCTAGATTTAGTTGATGATGGATAGAGATTGAAAAAATAGAAAGTTTCTTATTTTAGAAACAATATAAAACTAACATCTTTTAGATATAAGAAAACAAAGATATGCTGTTAAGGTGCTTTTGTTGATAGAGATTGAAAAACAAAAAATTTCTTATTTTAGAAACTTTATAAAACATCCACCTTTTAGACATAGGAAACACTATAGATGGTGTACATGAGGTTTTAGCCAAGTTTTGAGATTTTTTTTTTTTTTTTTTTTTGATGGGCAAGCTGGGGTTAGGCAGGGACCCCGACCAGATATATTATAAAGAGGAGAGAAATTACAAAGGGGGGCCACATGGGCAGCATAAACAGCACAAAAGAAGCAAAATTAAACAAAGCGCTCTACCAATCTTGCCAGTCGGGTCATTCGGAATCACCAGGGAGAAACTGTAGGATGAGTAGATAGGGCCTACACCAGGGCTCTTGAACTCACTGCCCCAAGCATGAACAGAAACAGTCCATGAAGCAAAAGTTCGGTCATAATCAACAAAAAACATGGATATAGTCATCTCAATCGAGGGTAGCGAGTTCCCAAAGAATCTTGAAGAACAAGTTCTACAAGCCGGGAAGGGATGCCCATGACCTCTATGTCCATCCCTTTACAGGGGCATTCAGGCTTGGATAGATAGTCAGCTGGCTGGTTCGCTTCTCTCCATATATGGGTTACCTTCCAGTTATAAAACTCTTGAAGACGTCTTATAATTGTATTGAACAGGGACTTAGCTCGCCAGGGGCAGTCCCAGCTCCCATTAAGAATCTTCACAGCAACCATCGAGTCAGACTCAATCCATATATTACGGATATTCAGGTTTCTCGCCAGCTCAAGACCATAGACTATTGCATCCATTTCAAGTATATGGATGGGTTTCACATCAGAATTCAAGGAGAAGCAGCCTCTAATAGTCCCATTATAGTCGCGAAGGATACCTCCAATGCCAGCAGTGTCCCCTTTTAAAGAAGCATCAGAGCTAAGTTTTATCACGTCTCCACCCGGTTTCTCCCATTGGCAGAATTGAGGGGAGGAGTTGACAGCAAACAGGGGGCATTTGAAATGAGTAGCAAAGCATAGATTTCGGTGACCCGGTTCATCTTCCAGATTGAGGAATAATACTCTGTTTCTAATTGTGGCAATGATCCATCGGAGAGTGGTTTGTTTGTGAGTGCTAGGATTGCCATGAATTCTGGTGTTTCGCTCAGCCCATATGACATATATGGTAGTCCCGAAGGCAATGCGCATGGCCGTGGCACACTGACCACTACCTTTGAAATGATTTCTTATCCAGGCTTCTTCCTCAGATAGAGAATTCAGGGGTTTTCTTTTCTGATTGAAATGCCGGAGGATGGATCTCCAAATCCAAGCAGAGTAACCACATCGGAAGAAAATATGGTTGACAGATTCTAAGTCCGAATTACGCAGGAGACATCTGGTTTCTCTTGAATTGCCCAAGAAAAGTAGTCTGTCAAGTGTGGGCAAACGGTTTTGGACGGCCTGCCAAGCAGTGAAGCTGTGTTTTGGCACATGGCCTGTAAACCATATGGAGGAGGCCCAGATTGCCTTGGGTTGCAGGATCCGGATGGAATTCCAGGCTGATTTCAGAGAGAATTTGCCACTCGGTTCAGGTTTCCAAACAGGGTAAGGAACATCTTCATTTGTAAGAGCAGATTTGATAATTGGGTTTAATTCTCCACCCCCCGAGTAGTCAAGGTATTCAGCCCAAATTCCGTCCTCCATCAGCGAGCTAATGGTAGTATTGAGAGGAATTGAGTTGATCTGAGAATCTTCGAAAGTTCGCTCAATCAGAGCCCCAGAAGGGTGCCAAGGTTGACGCCAAAAATCAATTCCATCACCATTTCCAACCGAGTAGCAGACATACCTCATAGCAACATCTCTGATTTGGAATATGCCCCTAGCACCCCAGGATGGGTTGGATGGATTTTTCATTGTCCAGAAGTTCTTCCTTTTGACATATTTCCAATGGAACCAGTCCGCCCATGGGTTGCCCTTAGAATTCAAACATCTCCACAGGCATTTTAGTTGGAAAGCCTTGCTAACCTCATAAATACTCCGGATGCCTAAGCCACCTTCATCCTTGGGGGAGCAGACATTATCCCAGCTGATGGGGTGATAAGAGTTGGCCAAGGATGATCCCGCCCAGACAAATTTTCTCATAATTTTGTCGATTTCATTGAGGACTCCCATCGGAATTCTGAATGCAGAGGACCAGTAGACACTAAAAGAATTCAGAACAGATTTTATAAGCTCCACCCTGCCAGCCCTAGATAGGAACCTGTTTGCCCAAGAGGCAATCCTCCCACGGATTTTAGAAATGAGGGGGATACAGTCGCCACTGGTAAGTCTACCTGAAGTCAGGGGTAATCCCAGATACTTCATGGGAAGGTCTCCTTCATTCATCTGCAACACCCTTGTAATATGACCCTTGAGCCTATGATTACATCCAGCAAATATAATCTCTGATTTATTGAAGTTGGCCTCCAGTCCGGTGCATTTTTTAAATCTGTCAAGACATTCTTTGATCTTTATAGCATTGGCAACAGAGGCATCCGCAAAGAGCATGACATCATCTGCATAAAACAAGTGGGAAATGGGCAGATTTTCTGTAGAGAAAGGGGATGTGAGTGAACCAGATCTGATAGCTTCAGTAAGGATACCCGATAAGATTTCCATAATGAAACAGAAGAGGGTGGGGGACAGGGGATCTCCTTGTCTGATCCCATTGGTAGCTTTGAAATAGCCACGAGGGTTCCCATTAAGAATGACAGCAAAGAATGGGCTGCTGATGCACTGTTTTACCCATCTACACCACTTCTTATTAAAACCCATTTTTTCCATGTATACAAGAATGGCTTCATGAGACACCTTATCATAGGCTTTTCTGAGGTCAATTTTGATGCACATCGCAGGTTTGGCATTTTTCTGATGGAAGTTATGTATAACATCCTGCGTCAGTAAGATGTTATCATGAATCGATCGCCCTTTTATAAAAGCGGATTGGAGGGGACTAATGATACCATTCATAAAATGACGGATCCTATTGGCCATAATTTTAGTAATGATTTTGTAGGAGAAATTGCACAGGGCTATAGGGCGGAACAAATCAGGGGAGGCCGCATCACTACATTTAGGAATTAGAGTGATGTTGGTAGAATTTACCTCAGCCAGAAGGGTATCATTTTTGAAGAAATGTTGAATGGCCTTCACAACGTCAGCACCAATAATGTACCAGAATTTCTGATAGAATTCGCCGTTAAAGCCATCCGAGCCAGGAGCTCGGTTTCCATCCATTCCGAAAACTGTAACTTTGATTTCCTCCTCAGGGACCGGGCTGGTTAACCAGTCAGCTTCCTCCTGTGTAAGGAGTTTGGAGGGGGTGGGCAACAAAGACGTCTCACAAATTGTGCCAGAGTTGAGCAGGCTTTGAAAATAGGATATCATGATGTTTTCAATCTGGGAGTGATCAGTCGTCAGGTTACCATGAGCATCGAGGAGACCCCCAATACTATTTTGATTTCTTCTCGCATTCATAGCAGAGTAAAAATACGCAGAGTTGGAGTCACCCAGGTTTAACCATTGCACTCTCGCATTCTGCCTGCGCATGGACTCTTCCATTCTAGAGACTTTGAAGAATCTCTCCTTGAGGGAGGATTCTCTGCTTCTAAGGTGTAAATCAGTTGGATTAGAAGCTAAGGCAATTTGAACATCTTCAAGGTCTTGCTTAACAGCAGGGGCAATCAAATTAATCCTCCCAAATTTTGTTTGATTCCAGATCTTGATAGCCTGTTTAGTATTTTTGAGCTTTTGAGAGAGACGGAACATGGGATTTCCTTTAGATTTGATACTCCAAGCCCTTTCAACACATTCAAAGATTGAGAGGTCCATAAGCCATGCACTGAAGAACTTGAATGGCTTCTTGATCTCATTATGTCTCTCAGCGAGATGAATAATTAGGGGGGCATGATCAGAAGTTCCAGGGTAGCGATAGATAGCAAAGGAGTCTGTAAGGGTATTTATCCATTCATCATTCACCAAGGCTCGGTCCAACCTTCTCAGCTTAAACTCGCTAGTTTTAGGACTGTTGCTCCAGGATAAAGTCTGACCCATACATTTGAGATCATGGAGGGAGCAGTGATCAATGCACTCATTGAAATCAGCCATCTCAATCCTATTAGGTTCAGCTCCTCCTACGCTTTCTCCAGCAAACCGAATTACATTGAAATCCCCCAACACCATCCAAGGGATACTGATAGTAGGAGCTATAGAACCGAGAGAATCCCATAGAAGTCTTCTTTCATGACCAGAGTTAGTCGCATAAACAAAAGTCAGAAGGGTGGTAATATTGTATTGAATGAAAGTAACTTCTGTATGCACGTGCTGTTTAGATTCGTCAAGAACATTAACCCGAATCTGTCTCCGATCCCAGACAATCCAAATTCTGCCTTTATTTGTGAAATTGAAGTTGGCGTGACAATCCCAATTACAATGAATGTCACTCACATAGGATGTAAGTTTATCCATGTAAGCTTTCGTCTCGAGCAACCCGAAAATGGGGGTTTTTTCCCGCACAATAAGATCATGAATTTCTTCCCGATGGGTCGACGTGCACAGCCCTCTAACATTCCAGATTCCCACTTTCATCATTTCCAGGAGTGATATAAGAAGCATGCTGCTCGGACTCTATGGATCTTTCAGATCGATTTGTGGTAGACGATGAAGTTCTCGCATGTGGAGCCTCCATATAAGTTTCATCTAAATCTTCATGCGCTTCTAGGAGAGCATAAGAATTATAAAGGTTAATGCCGCCAGTTGAGTTAGCAATAATCTCAGAATTATTCGCCATATTATCAGCAGCATTAGTTTGGTGGAGGTGGGAGCGATCATCGTCATCAGGGCGGATAATGGGATCAGATTCTTCTTCAGTTTCTTTCTTTTCCGTACGAGAATGACAAGTGGGCTTGGAATTATTGAGATTTGGGTCAGTTAGAGTCTGGAATTTACCTTCCCCTATTTTCTGATTGCTTCCCATAGTAGCTTCCGAATCTTTGTCTTGTTTTGATACAGGTCTCCATTGCATGATTGGCTTTCTTGGGGGGATTTGCTTTGGGCAGTTTGAGTCTGAGTGGTTGAACGTGCAACACTCTTTGCAGGAGGGAGGCCGCCATTCGTATTCAACTTTTTGGTACGTAGTACCCAAGGAAGTTATTATTTCAATTTGATCAGGAAATTCACTTCCAGCCTCGACTTCTATACAAATCCGCGCATAGCTGAGGCGAGTATTACCGGTAGTTTGGGCGTCCATATACAGAGGGCATCCAATTTTGCTTCCAAGTTTACTGAGGCAATGAGCTGACCAGAATCGCAAGTTCAACCCGGGGAATTTTATCCATATAGGGACAGAGGACAAAGATAGTTTTTCGAGAGCCATATCCGGAGTCCATCTTCTCAGCACAAGGGGGCGTCCCCCAAAATTGAAATTTCCTCCTTCCAGGATTCTTTCACAGTCCTCAGAATTGTTAAATTGGAAGAGGAAAAACCCATTGTGAAGGTTGAACATTTGAAACTCTCCTTTCAACGTCCATATCTTTCCAAGATGGTTCCGTAAAGCCACATAATAAGGTCTTCGGCCCAGCAGGTATCCTACCAACGAATTTTGCCATTTACGATCATTCTCTTCCAATTCATCATCTTCAAAATCAAAACCAGATTGGGTTACTGCTTCAGTTTTGGAAAAAAAGTTGAGTTTTGAGGTAGATTGAATGTCTTTCCTCTCAAAAAGAGAACTCCAAGCATCAAGCTTTCTTGGGGGAGGAGATTGGGGGACAGGGCCTGGTGGGTGGGCAGGTTGGGGCAGGGCTGCTGGTCTGACCAGGGTAGGTGAGGACAGAGCATTGGGGGGTGCAGGACTGCAGGGTGGTTGAGGTCTAGGGATCTCTGCTCTGATGGTAGCTGGTGGAGAGGGGATAAAGCAAGGGGGTAGGGTCTGAGATGGGGACGTTTTTTAGGGCAAAGGAGGGAATGCATTGTCTTTGTGAAGGGTCTGACAGTCAGAGACACAGTTCTGCAGGGCGTCAGATGCATGGGGAGGAGAATACAAAGAAAGGGCGGGAGTTTTATGGGTTAGAGGTCCTCTTACAGACATTAACTCAACCCTACCTGCATTGAATATTAGATTTTGTTGATCAAGGATAGAGATTGTAAAATAGAAAGTTTCTTATTTTAGTAACTTTATAAAACATCCATCTTTTTAGACATACGAAACCCCATAGATGGTGTCAAGGAGCTTTTTGCAACGTCTTGAGGTGGGGATGAGATGATATTGAATCTTAGATTTAGTTGATGAAGGATGGAGATTGAAAAATTAGAAAGTTTCTTATTTTTGAAACTTTATAAGACATCAATATTTTAGAAATACGAAACCCAAAAGATGGTGTCGATGAGCATTTAGCCAAGTTTTGAGATGTGGATGAGATGATATTGAATTTTAGAATTAGTTTATAAAGGATGGAGATTGAAAAAATAGAAAGTTTCTTATTTTAGAAACTTTACAAAACATCAATCTTTTAGACATAAGAAACCCTATATATGGTGTGAAGGAACTTTTAGCTGAGTTTTGAGATTAGGATGAGATGATATTGAATCTTAGATTTAGTTGATGAAGAATAGAGATTTAAAAAATAGATGGTTTCTTATTTTAGAAACTTTGTAAGACATCTATCTTTTAGCAAAGGAAACCTTATGGATGGTGTCAACGAGCTTTTAGCCAAGTTTTGAGATGAGGATGAGATGGTATTGAATCTTAGATTCAGTTGATAAAGGATAGAGATTGAAAAAATAGAAAGTTTATTATTGTAGAAAGCTTAAAAAACATCCATCTTTTAGACATATGAGACCCTAGAGACGGTGTCAATGAGCTTTTAGCCATGTTTTGGATGAGGATGAGAGGGTATTGAATCTTAGATTTAGTTGATTAATGATGGAGATTGTAAAAATAGAAAGTTTCTTATTTTAGAAACTTTATTAAACATCAATCTTTTAGACATAAGAAACCCTAGAGCTGATATCAAAGAGCATTTAGCCAAGTTTTGGGATAAGAATGAGTGGGTATTGAATCTTAGATTTAGTTGATGAATGATGGATATTGAAAAAATAGAGAGTTTCTTATTTTAGAAACTTTATAAAATATCAATCTTTTAAACTTAGTAAATCGGAAAGATGGTGTCAAGGAGCTTTTTGCTTAGTTCTGAGATGAGGCTGCGATGGTATTGAATCTTAGATTTAGTTGATGATTGATAGAGATTGAAAAAATAGAAAGTTTCTTATTTTAGAAACAATATAAAACAAACATCTTTTAGATATAAGAAAACAAAGATATGCTGTTAAGGTGCTTTTGTTGATAGAGATTGAAAAGCAGAAAATTTCTTATTTTAGAAACTTTATAAAACATCCACCTTTTAGACATAGGAAACACTATAGATGGTGTCCATGAGGTTTTAGCCAATTTTTGAGATTATGATTAGATGGTATTGAATATTAGATTTTGTTGATCAAGGATAGAGATTGTAAAATAGAAAGTTTCTTATTTTAGTAACTGTATAAAACCTCCATCTTTTTAGACATACGAAACCCCATAGATGGTGTCAAGGAGCTTTTTGCAAAGTTTTGAGGTGGGGATGAGATGATATTGAATCTTAGATTTAGTTGATGAATGATGGAGATTGAAAAATTTGAAAGTTTCTTATTTTTAAAACTTTATAAGACATCAATATTTTAGACATAGGAAACCCAAAAGATGGTGTCGAGGAGCTTTTAGCCAAGTTTTGAGATGTGGATGAGATGGTATTGAATTTTAGAATTAGTTTATAAAGGATGGCGATTGAAAAAATAGAATGTTTCTTATTTTAGACTCTTTAAAAAACATCCATCTTTTAGACATAGGAAACCCTATATATGGTGTCAAGGAACTTTTAGCTGAGTTTTGAGATGAGGATGAGATGATATTGAATCTTAGATTTAGTTGATGAAGAATAGAGATTTAAAAAATAGATGGTTTCTTATTTTAGACACTTTGTAAGACATCTATCTTTTAGCAAAGGAAACCTTAGGGATGGTGTCAAGGAGCTTTTAGCCAAATTTTGAGACGAGGATGAGATGGTATTGAATCTTAGATTCAGTTGATAAAGGATAGAGATTGAAAAAATAGAAAGTTTGTTATTGTAGAAAGCTTAAAAAACATCCATCTTTTAGACATATGAGACCCTAGAGACGGTTTCAATGACCTTTTAGCCATGTTTTGGGATGAGGATGAGAGGGTATTGAATCTTAGATTTAGTTGATTAATGATGGAGATTGTAAAAATAGAAAGTTTCTTATTTTAGAAACTTTATCAAACATCCATCTTTTAGACATAAGAAACCCTAGAGATGATATCAACGAGCATTTAGCCAAGTTTTGGGATAAGAATGAGTGGGTATTGAATCTTAGATTTAGTTGATGAATGATGGATATTGAAAAAATAGAGAGTTTCTTATTTTAGAAACTTTATAAAATATCAATCATTTAAACTTAGTAAATCGTAAAGATGGTGTCAAGGACCTTTTTGCTTAGTTCTGAGATGAGGATGCGATGGTATTGAATCTTAGATTTAGTTGATGATGGATAGAGATTGAAAAAATAGAAAGTTTCTTATTTTAGAAACAATATAAAACAAACATCTTTTAGATATAAGAAAACAAAGATATGCTGTTAAGGTGCTTTTGTTGATAGAGATTGAAAAACAGAAAATTTCTTATTTTAGAAACTTTATAAAACATCCACCTTTTAGACATAGGAAACACTATAGATGGTGTCCATGAGGTTTTAGCCAAGTTTTGAGATTATGATTAGATGGTATTGAATATTAGATTTTGTTGATCAAGGATAGAGATTGTAAAATAGAAAGTTTCTTATTTTAGTAACTTTATAAAACATCCATCTTTTTAGACATACGAAACCCCATAGATGGTGTCAAGGAGCTTTTTGCAAAGTCTTGAGGTGGGGATGAGATGATATTGAATCTTAGATTTAGTTGATGAAGGATGGAGATTGAAAAATTAGGAAGTTTCTTATTTTTGAAACTTTATAAGACATCAATATTTTAGAAATAGGAAACCCAAAAGATGGTGTCGATGAGCATTTAGCCAAGTTTTGAGATGTGGATGAGATGGTATTGAATTTTAGAATTAGTTTATAAAGGATGGAGATTGAAAAAATAGAAAGTTTCTTATTTTAGAAACTTTACAAAACATCCATCTTTTAGACATAGGAAACCCTATATATGGTGTGAAGGAACTTTTAGCTGAGTTTTGAGATTAGGATGAGATGATATTGAATCTTAGATTTAGTTGATGAAGAATAGAGATTTAAAAAATAGATGGTTTCTTATTTTAGAAACTTTGTAAGACATCTATCTTTTAGCAAAGGAAACCTTATGGATGGTGTCAACGAGCTTTTAGCCAAGTTTTGAGATGAGGATGAGATGGTATTGAATCTTAGATTCAGTTGATAAAGGATAGAGATTGAAAAAATAGAAAGTTTGTTATTGTAGAAAGCTTAAAAAACATCCATCTTTTAGACATATGAGACCCTAGAGACGGTGTCAATGAGCATTTAGCCATGTTTTGGATGAGGATGAGAGGGTATTGAATCTTAGATTTAGTTGATTAATGATGGAGATTGTAAAAATAGAAAGTTTCTTATTTTAGAAACTTTATCAAACATCAATCTTTTAGACATAAGAAACCCTAGAGATGATATCACCCGACATTTAGCCAAGTTTTGGGATAAGAATGAGTGGGTATTGAATCTTAGATTTAGTTGATTAATGATGGATATTGAAAAAATAGTGAGTTTCTTATTTTAGAAACTTTATAAAATATCAATCTTTTAAGATTAGTAAATCGGAAAGATGGTGTCAAGTAGCTTTTTGCTTAGTTCTGAGATGAGGCTGCGATGGTATTGAATCTTAGATTTAGTTGATGATTGATAGAGATTGAAAAAATAGAAAGTTTCTTATTTTAGAAACAATATAAAACAAAGATATGCTGTTAAGGTGCTTTTGTTGATAGAGATTGAAAAACAGAAAATTTCTAATTTTAGAAACTTTATAAAACATCCACCTTTTAGACATAGGAAACACTATAGATGGTGTCCATGAGGTTTTAGCCAAGTTTTGAGATTATGATTAGATGGTATTGAATATTAGATTTTATTGATCAAGGATAGAGATTGTAAAATAGAAAGTTTCTTATTTTAGTAACTGTATAAAACATCCATCTTTTTAGAAATACGAAACCCATAGATGGTGTCAAGGAGCTTTTTGCAAAGTTTTGAGGTGGGGATTAGATGATATTGAATCTTAGATTTAGTTGATGAATGATGGAGATTGAAAAATTAGAAAGTTTCTTATTTTTAAAACTTTATAAGACATCAATATTTTAGACATAGGAAACCCAAAAGATGGTGTCGAGGAGCTTTTAGCCAAGTTTTGAGATGCGGATGAGATGGTATTGAATTTTAGAATTAGTTTATAAAGGATGGAGATTGAAAAAATAGAATGTTTCTTATTTTAGACTCTTTAAAAAATATCCATCTTTTAGACATAGGAAACCATATATATGGTGTCAAGGAACTTTTAGCTGAGTTTTAAGATGAGGATGAGATGATATTGAATCTTAGATTTAGTTGATGAAGAATAGAGATTTAAAAAATAGATAGTTTCTTATTTTAGACACTTTGTAAGACATCTATCTTTTAGCAAAGGAAACCTTAGGGATGGTGTCAAGGAGCTTTTAGCCAAATTTTGAGACGAGGATGAGATGGTATTGAATCTTAGATTCAGTTGATAAAGGATAGAGATTGAAAAAATAGAAAGTTTGTTATTGTAGAAAGCTTAAAAAACATCCATCTTTTAGACATAAGAAACCTTAGAGATGATATCAACGAGCATTTAGCCAAGTTTTGGGATAAGAATGAGTGGGTATTGAATCTTAGATTTAGTTGATTAATGATGGATATTGAAAAAATAGAGAGTTTCTTATTTTAGAAACTTTATAAAATATCAATCTTTTAAACTTAGTAAATCGTAAAGATGGTGTCAAGGAGATTTTTGGTTAGTTCTGAGATGA
The DNA here is from genome assembly GCF_043159265.1 of Tasmannia lanceolata. Classification (NCBI taxonomy): domain Eukaryota; kingdom Viridiplantae; phylum Streptophyta; class Magnoliopsida; order Canellales; family Winteraceae; genus Tasmannia; species Tasmannia lanceolata. The sequence goes on along the minus strand of NW_027518697.1, from coordinate 32,228,912 downwards.
GGATGCGATGGTATTGAATCTTAGATTTAGTTGATGATCGATAGAGATTGAAAAAATAGAAAGTTTCTTATTTTAGAAACAATATAAAACAAACATCTTTTAGATATAAGAAAACCAAGATATGCTGTCAAGGTGCTTTTGTTGATAGAGATTGAAAAACAGAAAGTTTCTTATTTTAGAAATTTTATAAAACATCCACCTTTTAGACATAGGAAACACTATAGATGGTGTCCATGAGGTTTTAGCCAAGTTTTGAGATTATGATTAGATGGTATTGAATATTAGATTTTGTTGATCAAGGATAGAGATTGTAAAATAGAAAGTTTCTTATTTGAGGTGGGGATGAGATGATATTGAATCTTAGATTTAGTTGATGAAGGATGGAGATTGAAAAATTAGAAAGTTTCTTATTTTTGAAACGTTATAAGACATCAATATTTTAGACATAGGAAACCCAAAAGATGGTGTCGAGGAGCTTTTAGCCAAGTTTTGAGATGTGGATGAGATGGTATTGAATTTTAGAATTAGTTTATAAAGGATGGAGATTGAAAATTTTTTCTTATTTTAGAAACTTTACAAAACATCCATCTTTTAGACATAGGAAACCCTATATATAGTGTCAAGGAACTTTTAGCTGAGTTTTGAGATGAGGATGAGATGATATTGAATCTTAGATTTAGTTGATGAAGAATAGAGATTTAAAAAATAGATGGTTTCTTATTTTAGAAACTTTGTAAGGCATATATCTTTTAGCACAGGAAACCTTATAGATGGTGTCAAGGAGCTTTTAGCCAAGTTTTGAGATGAGGATGAGATGGTAAAGAATCTTAGATTCAGTTGATAAAGGATAGAGATTGAAAAAATAGAAAGTTTGTTATTGTAGAAAGCTTAAAAAACATCCATCTTTTAGACATATGAGACCCTAGAGACGGTGTCAATGAGCTTTTAGCCATGTTTTGGGATGAGGATGAGAGGGTATTGAATCTTAGATTTAGTTGATTAATGATGGAGATTGTAAAAATAGAAAGTTTCTTATTTTAGAAACTTTATCAAACATCCATCTTTTAGACATAAGAAACCCTAGGGATGATATCAACGAGCATTTAGCCAAGTTTTGTGATAAGAATGAGTGGGTATTGAATCTTAGATTTAGTTGATGAATGATGGATATTGAAAAAATAGAGAGTTTCTTATTTTAGAAACTTTATAAAATATCAATCTTTTAAACTTAGTAAATCGTAAAGATGGGGTCAAGGAGCTTTTTGCCTAGTTCTGAGATGAGGATGCGATGGTATTGAATCTTAAATTTAGTTGATGATGGATAGAGATTGAAAAAATAAAAAGTTTCTTATTTTAGAAACTTTATAAAACAAACATCTTTTAGATATAAGAAAACCAAGATATGCTGTCAAGGTGCTTTTGTTGATAGAGATTGAAAAACAGAAAGTTTCTTATTTTAGAAACTTTATAAAACATCCACCTTTTAGACATAGGAAACGCTATAGATGGTGTCCATGAGGTTTTAGCCAAGTTTTGAGATTATGATTAGATGGTATTGAATATTAGATTTTGTTGATCAAGGATAGAGATTGTAAAATAGAAATTTTTTTATTTGAGGTGGGGATGAGATGATATTGAATCTTAGATTTAGTTGATGAAGGATGGAGATTGAAAAATTAGAAAGATTCTTATTTTTGAAACGTAATAAGACATCAATATTTTAGACATAGGAAACCCAAAAGATGGTGTCGAGGAGCTTTTAGCCAAGTTTTGAGATGTGGATGAGATGGTATTGAATTTTAGAATTAGTTTATAAAGGATGGAGATTGAAAAAATTTTCTTATTTTAGAAACTTTACAAAACATCCATCTTTTAGACATAGGAAACCCTATATATGGTGTCAAGGAACTTTTAGCTGAGTTTTGAGATGAGGATGAGATGATATTGAATCTTAGATTTAGTTGATGAAGAATAGAGATTTAAAAAATAGATGGTTTCTTATTTTAGAAACTTTGTAAGGCATATATCTTTTAGCAAAGGAAACCTTATAGATGGTGTCAAGGAGCTTTTAGCCAAGTTTTGAGATGAGGATGAGATGGTAAAGAATCTTAGATTCAGTTGATAAAGGATAGAGATTGAAAAAATAGAAAGTTTGTTATTGTAGAAAGCTTAAAAAACATCCATCTTTTAGACATATGAGACCCTAGAGACGGTGTCAATGAGCTTTTAGCCATGTTTTGGGATGAGAATGAGAGGGTATTGAATCTTAGATTTAGTTGATTAATGATGGAGATTGTAAAAATAGAAAGTTTCTTATTTTAGAAACTTTATCAAACATCCATCTTTTAGACATAAGAAACCGTAGAGATGATATCAACGAGCATTTAGCCAAGTTTTGTGATAAGAATGAGTGGGTATTGAATCTTAGATTTAGTTGATGAATGATGGATATTGAAAAAATAGAGAGTTTCTTATTTTAGAAACTTTATAAAATATCAATCTTTTAAACTTAGTAAATCGTAAAGATGGTGTCAAGGAGCTTTTTGCCTAGTTCTGAGATGAGGATGCGATGGTATTGAATATTAGATTTAGTTGATGATGGATAGAGATTGAAAAAATATAAAGTTTCTTATTTTAGAAACTTTATAAAACAAACATCTTTTAGATATAAGAAAACCAAGATATGCTGTCAAGGTGCTTTTGTTGATAGAGATTGAAAAACAGAAAGTTTCTTATTTTAGAAACTTTATAAAACATCCACCTTTTAGACATAGGAAACACTATAGATGGTGTCCTTGAGGTTTTAGCCAAGTTTTGAGATTATGATTAGATGGTATTGAATATTAGATTTTGTTGATTAAGGATAGAGATTGTAAAATAGAAAGTTTCTTATTTTAGTAACTTTATAAAACATCCATCTTTTAGACCTAGGAAACCCCATAGATGGTGTCAAGGAGCTTTTTGCAAAGGTTTGAGGTGGGGATGAGATGATATTGAATCTTAGATTTAGTTAATGAAGGATGGAGATTGAAAAATTAGAAAGTTTCTTATTTTTAAAACTTTATAAGACATCAATATTTTAGACATAGGAAACCCAAAAGATGGTGTCGAGGAGCTTTTAGCCAAATTTTGAGATGTGGATGAGATGGTATTGAATTTTAGAATTAGTTTATAAAGGATGGAGATTGAAAAAAAAAATGTTTCTTATTTTAGACTCTTTACAAAACATCCATCTTTTAGACATAGAAAACCCTATATATGGTGTCAAGGAACTTTTAGCTGAGTTTTGAGATGAGGATGAGATGATATTGAATCTTAGATTTAGTTGATGAAGAATAGAGATTTAAAAATAGATGGTTTCTTATTTTAGAAACTTTGTAAGACATCTATCTTTTAGCAAAGGAAACCTTAGGGATGGTGTCAAGGAGCTCTTAGCCAAATTTTGAGATGAGGATGAGATGGTATTGAATCTTAGATTCAGTTGATAAATGATAGAGATTGAAAAAATAGAAAGTTTGTTATTGTAGAAAACTTAAAAAACATCCATCTTTTAGACATATGAGACCCTAGAGACGGTGTCAATGTGCTTTTAGCCATGTTTTGGGATGAGGATGAGAGGGTATTGAATCTTAGATTTAGTTGATTAATGATGGAGATTGTAAAAATAGAAAGTTTCTTATTTTAGAAACTTTATCAAACATCCATCTTTTAGACATAAGAAACCCTAGAGATGATATCAACGAGCATTTAGCCAAGTTTTGGGATAAGAATGAGTGGGTATTGAATCTTAGATTTAGTTGATGAATGATCGATATTGAAAAAATAGAGAGTTTCTTATTTTAGAAACTTTATAAAATATAAATCTTTTAAACTTAGTAAATCGTAAAGATGGTGTCAAGGAGCTTTTTGCGTAGTTCTGCGATGAGGCTCCGATGGTATTGAATGTTAGATTTAGTTGATGATGGATAGAAATTGAAAAAATAGAAAGTTTCTTATTTTAGAAACAATATAAAACAAACATCTTTTAGATATAAGAAAACCAAGATATGCTGTCAAGGTGCTTTTGTTGATAGAGATTGAAAAACAGAAAATTTAGACAATTTCACTAAACTCTGAGGAGAGAGAAACTCTGAGGAGAGAGAAACTTCTTCTTCTCCCCCACTTCTCTCCGGCGAAAGCCGGCGGCAGCGGATTAAGCAACTAAGGCTCAAGCTCTCCCTGTTCCTCAATCTGCCATGGAACGCCCTCCAGACCCTGGAAAAGCATTTTCTACTGAAATATCCCCCCATGCTCAGATGGCACTGAAGGGACGGTTCTGGACTGATGATGTTGAACCCATCTCTGATTCAAGACAGACTTCTCCTCCTTGTATCCAGGCCATAATGGAGACATCTGCTGCTGGAGCATTTCCCACTATAGACCATAGTCTTTATGCAGCTCTAGACCCCATCCTTGAATACGATCCCTCAACTCACTTCAAAAATGGAACCAGACTTCACAAGATTCTGCCCAACCGAAATCCTACCCCCCCATCCTCTGGAAATAATCCATCCAAAAAAAACAAAAGAGAAGGCAAAACCCATGTAGTCAATGCTCCATCTCTGGACTCTCCTAACCCTATTTTCCATTCCCATAGGAATCGTGCTTCTCTTTCTCCCCCAGCTGGTTCTCTTCCTGGTTTGTGTGCTGCTAGGAGGTTGAAGACAGGGGTAGTTTTGGAAATTCCTTTTCCTGCAAAGACCACCAACCCAGCTCACCTACCTTTGTCTCGATTACCCCCACTCACCAACCCAGCTCACCAACCACTGCCTCGAGTTCCTCAACTCTCCAATCCAGCAGTGTTGACTGACGAGAGCCCAGGTCTGTTCTCTGCACTCTCTGCTGGAAAGAGTTCAGGTCTGTTCTCTGCACCCTCTGCTGGAAATGGAAAAGTCCTATCTACCCCTGGGAGGGAAAACGAATTCCCTATCCTTGAAACCATTTTGAATCATACAGCACTCCAAGAGAAACCTGTCAACCTTCTCCCTACCCCAGAAACCAATGCAAATCCCACTTGGTCTACCTTATTCTCTAATCCTTCATCCTCTTCCCCTGATATTCCTCCATTACCTTACTCAAAACCAGAAATTGCAGAGGATGGATCTCCATGCTTCGAATTTGAAGAACCAGATTTCAATGAATCCTCTAGCAGATGGATCAATTGCCTTATTGGATATTACCTTGGAAAAAGACCTTATTTCCCTGCCCTTAAATCCCATCTGCTCAAAGCCTGGAAATTAAAAGGAAATTTCAAACTTTTTGCTCTTGCAGGGGGGGGTTTCTTTCTATTCAAATTCCGAAATGAAGAAGATTGCAACTCCATTCTCCAATCCCATCATTCCTACGGAGGTCATCCTCTAATTCTGCGGAAATGGCTCCATGATATGCCGTTTGAAAAGCTAAGCTTATCTTCTATTCCTGTGTGGATCAGACTCCCTGGTCTTCATTTGAAATTCTGGACAACCACAAACCTCTGTAAAGTCGCGAGTGGTGTGGGCAAACCATTGTACATGGATCCTTACACTTTAAATGGTACTCGGCTTACCTATGCCAGGATTTGCGTAGAAGTCGATGCTTCCTCTGATTTCCCTCCTCATATTACCCTAAAAACTCCTTCTGGAGTCATCAAGCAGCCAGTCGAATATGACTGGAAACCTTCCCCATGTCAAACTTGTAAAACTTTTAGTCATTCCCCGGCAACATGTCCTCGTACTCCCAAAGAAAATCCCACCGCAAAGGTTGAGAAAAAACAGTGGAAACCAAAAGCTAAATCTGACCCGATTCATTCCACTCCTCCTGCTGTTGAGGGCCAGGAGAATTTGGTGGATGCGCAATCCCAAAACGCCCCCCTTCCTTCCTCTATCCTAATCCAGGATCACCCTGAAAAAATCAATCAGTCAGCTCCAATCCCCCTTTGCTCCAACGAACTCCCGTCTAACAGTTCTGAGCCTAAATCACCCCCCCAACCCATTGATCTCTCTTTCCCAAGAGTTCACAATTCTTTCTCCATTTTGGAGGAACTTGATGACTCATTTGAATCTCCCCGGAGCATTCCAAAAGAACAAGTGTGTATCACTTTCCAAAGCCTCACAGGCCGCTCTCCCACTCCTAAATCTGTCATCGATGATGAAGATCGCGGCTTGGAACGTTAGGGGTCTCGGGACCCAAATAAAGAGGACGGATATCAGTAATGTCCTCCTCAAAAATAAAATTCCCCTCATCTGTGTAACTGAAACCAGAGCTCCTAAAGAAAAAATGGCTAAATATATCTCGGATATAAAAGATGGCTGGCTTTCTGTTGACAATTATGATTATGCCGAAAATGGTCGTATCTGGATCATCTGGGACCCAAATCTGATTCACTTTCAGCTCCAGGAAAGTTCCCCTCAATTCATCCATGGTAAAGTTTCTTTCCTGCAAACTAATGTTTTCTTCCTGCTAACTGCTGTGTATGCTCACAACTCTGGCCCTAGCAGAAGAGTTTTATGGCAAGATATTAGGCTTATTGCGTCTGGGCATTCAGAAAATTGGATTGTCATAGGAGATTTTAACACTACTAGATTCTCCGATGAACGATTCGGAGGTGCGCTTCCGGTCAGTAATGATCTTGAGGATTTTAACAATTGTATTGATGACTGCTCCCTAACAGATTTAAAAGCCCTCGGCTCTCAATTCTCCTGGACCAACAATTCCCGATTCAATAACTTAAAGCTCCGAACCCTTGATAGAGCCCTAGTTAATCACGATTGGATGTCTTTCACCTTTCAACTGCAAAATTTCTCCCTCCCGGTCTTTCTGATCATGCCCCAATTGTTGTTAACCTCCAAAACCACCAAAGTTTGGGTGCTAAACCCTTCCGATTCCACAATATGTGGACTGAAGATATATCCCTTTTCCCCATTGTTGAGAAAGCCTGGAATAGGAAAATAGTCGGAAACCCAATGTACCGTTTGACCCAGAAGCTGAAATTTGTGAAGACTGAAATTAAAAACTGGAATGCTCAAATTTTTGGTAGAATCGATGTATTGGCCCCTTTGTATCGAAAAGAGTTGGCTGAGATTCAATCGAAAGTTGCTGCTGACCCGGGGAACAGTGCTCTGAAAGATGAAGAACGCCAATCTATCGAAAAATTCCTCCACACTGCAAAGTTGGAAGAATCTCTGCTTCGCCAGAAATCCCGGATTGATTGGCAAAATCTTGGCGACTCAAATTCTCATTTCTTTCATACTGTGATAAACTCCCGTAGGAACTCAAATACCATTCAGGGTCTTGCAAATGGCAGTGGAGAAATCACAGCCGAACCGGATCAAATCTCAAATATTCTGGTTTCCTACTTCAAAAACATGCTCAATTCTCAACCTCCCGATCAGATCCTCTCAACCCCTGAACCTAGCCGCACTATCTCTGCCGCAGTTGCTGAAGAGCTTACGGCTGAGTTTTCCTCAGAAGAAATTGAAGCAGTCATAAATTCTTCAAAGGAAGACAAAGCCCCTGGGCCCGATGGTTTTAATGGGCATTTTTTCAAAAAATTCTGGTATCTTGTTGGAACCGACACCATTGAAGCTATACAAAATTTTTTCAAATCTGGAAAGCTGTTAACTGAAATGAATGCTACATTTATTTCGCTTATTCCCAAATGTTCCGGAGCTTCTTCTCCCGATCAATACAGGCCTATTTCCTTATGCAACTTCATTTATAAAGTGATAACAAAATTGTTGGCCAACCAGCTAAAAAGGAGCATGAATCTGATCATCAGTCCGGCTCAATCCGCATTCATCAAGGGCAGACTTATCCAAGATAACATTTTGCTGGCACATGACCTCTGTCACAGATTCCATTGTAAAGGATTCAAAAATGCCATGTGTGTTAAAATGGATCTAAGGAAAGCTTTTGACAATGTCAGGCATGATTCCCTCCTCGATTTCCTGAAAAAGATTGGATTTAATGAAAAGTGGAGAAATTGGATCAGACAATGCATTTCGACCCCCTGTTTTTCTGTCTTCGTCAACGGTACGCCGAAAGGGTATTTCAAATCTTCCAATGGCCTTAGACAAGGTGACCCTCTCTCCCCTCTTTTGTTTTGCATAATTATGGAAATGTACTCTGTCATTATTGAGGCCTCAGCTCTCCAAATCAGCAACCCCCCCTCATTCTCTAGAGGCCACCTTCGCATCTCCCATTTACTGTTTGCTGACGATGTGCTGCTGTTCTCGGAAGCATCCCTATCCGCTGTCTCAGAGATCAACACCTGCCTTTCTGAATTCAAGAAAAGCTCTGGATTGGATGTCAATAGAAGCAAATGTGAAGTTTTTTTTGCTGCTGTGCCCCTCTCCCTGAAAAGAAGAATCTGTAATTCGCTCTCTATTACTGAAGGCTCCTTCCGGTAAAATACTTGGGATTGCCCCTCTTCTCCTCTCGGATATCTGCAAAAGAATGTTCCCCTCTGATATCTAAAATCAGGAAAAGAATATCTCTATGGTCTAATCGATTTCTCTCCAGGGCTGGCAGGATTGAGCTTATCAAGTCTGTCCTTAATTCCTTTCAGCTGTTTTGGTCTGCTGCTTTCAATATCCCTTTGGGGGTGCTGAACTCCATTGAAAAAAAATTTAGGGACTTTTTATGGGCTGGTTCTTCTATGCAAAAGAAATATCACTCTATCGCTTGGGAAACTATCTGTCGCCCAAAAGATGAAGGAGGTCTGGGCATTAGAAAACTGGGAGATCTTAATTCTACAGCTCAGCTCAAGTTACTTTGGCATATCGTTGACAAAAGAAATACTCCCTGGGTTCAATGGTTCTACCTGAAATATATTCAAAATAGGAATTTCTGGCAGATGCCCATGCCCTCAAATCCATCCTCGGTGGCTCGAAGTATCCTCAATTCCAGAGAAGCTGCAAAAAAGTTCATTTGTTATGCTGTGGGAGCTGGAAAAGGTATAAATTTTTGGACGGATCCATGGCATCCAAATGGACCAATTGACTCCCAAACTTCTGTGGGAAGGATAATTTACAACATCCCTCGCACTGTGACCATTGAAGACGTTCGGCTGAATGGTACTTGGGATACCACTCTTATCTCCCCCCCGTATAATTTGGGTAGCATCCTTCACTCGGCAATTTATCATCTATCCTCTGTTGATAACACTGTTATTTGGAAACCAGAATCGAATGGTAAATTCTCTATGCGCAGTGCTTGGGAGCAAATTCGTCAAAAAAATGAAAAACCTTGCTGGTTTCGATCTATCTGGTTCCATGGGTATATCCCTCGGCATTGTATGATAGCTTGGCAAGCGCTTCAAGGTAAACTCAGCACTATTGATCGCCTTCAATTTCTGGGCAGCTCAAGAGATACTCGGTGCATCTTGTGTAATCAAGATCAAGAATCTCATGATCACTTATTCTTTAACTGTGCATTCTCTTCCTGGATTTGGCGAAACGTTTTACGGAGATTTAAGCAGAGAAGAAATCCAGCAAACTCCCTTAGAGCGGAAGAAGAATGGATGCGGTTCACTTTTCGAGGGAAAAGTCAGATATCTACCGCCTTTAAAATTGCATACTCTGCTGCGATCTATAGCATTTGGGCTGAAAGGAATTGCAGAATATTTAACCAAAAGTCGACTCACAAGCAAATTGTGCTGCGAAACATCCTATGTGTTATCCAAAATAGAATATCCTACCTGCTGTTATATGACTTGAAATCTGATAGGAATGAAGCTATCGCTGCCAACCTCAGGATATGTCTGATTCCTCGCCCTTGCTTTCAAAAGTTTTGTAGCTGGATACCCCCAAGCCTTCCCTTCCTCAAGCTGAATTCTGATGCTTCGCTCTCCGGGGACTATGGCTCAATTGGAGGTCTTATTCGAAATGAAAAAGGAGAACCATATGCTATGTATTCTGTCAATAGACTGCCTGATTCCATAAATGTCCTTGAGCTGGAAGCAATTGCATTTGGGCTTAAATCTGCCCTTCAATTGAACTTTCAGCACATCTGGATCGAAACTGATTCCTCGATTGCGGAAAAAATCATATCTGGAGTTCTTTGCTGCCCTTGGAAACTGCTTAACACGCTGGACTCTATAAAACTCTCCCTCTCCTCTCTCACTTCATGGAAAATCTCTCACGTCTGGAGGGAGGCAAATAGAGCAGCTGACTTTCTGTCCAAAGTGGATTGTATGTGCAAAGGCGCTAATATAGCTACCAACCTTATCCCCTCTGCTCTTGGTGATATTATTACTGATGACTCCTCTGGTAAGGTTTACACTCGGCTGTAACGTGGGCGCAGATCCTGTTCTTTTTTCCAGATTTTGGGCTCCTTCCCATAGTTTCTATGTCGATTATTTTGAGCCTTCTTTTTGGATCCCTAATTGGTCGGGAGGGTTTTCTTCCATATCTCAAGGGATTGAGTGGCTCCAGTCCTTAATTAGAATGCTCTGGTTTTTGGCCAACAGGGAGTCTGTTCCCTTTGGAAATTTGGGTAATCCTCCGAATGGAAGCTGTTTTTTCTCTTATTTCTCTTGGCTGTTGTTGTGCTGGGAGCTTGTTCCCTTCTTGTTGGCTTTTGAGCCTCCTTAGTTTGTATTTGCTCTTTATTTCAATGAATCTGGTGGGGGTCCTGCCTAACCCCAGCTTGCCAACCAAAAAAAAAAAAAAACAGAAAATTTCTTACTTTAGAAACTTTATAAAACATCCACCTTTTAGACATAGGAAACACTATAGATGGTGTCCATGAGGTTTTAGCCAAGTTTTGAGATTATGATTAGATGGTATTGAATATTAGATTTTGTTGATTAAGGATAGAGATTGTAAAATAGAAAGTTTCTTATTTTAGTAACTGTATAAAACATCCATCTTTTTAGATATAGGAAACCCCATAGATAGTGTCAAGGAGCTTTTTGCAATATTTTGAGGTGGGGAGGAGATGATATTGAATCTTTGATTTAGTTGATGAAGGATGGAGATTGAAAAATTAGAAAGTTTCTTATTTTTGAAACTTTATAAGACATCAATATATTAGACATAGAAAACCCAAAAGATGGTGTCGACAAGCTTTTAGCCAAGTTTTGAGATGTGGATGAGATGGTATTGAATTTTAGAATTAGTTTATAAATGATGGAGATTGAAAAAGTAGAAAGTTTCTTATTTTAGAAACTTTACAAAACATCCATCTTTTAGACATAGGAAACCCTATATATGGTGTCAAGGAACTTTTAGCTGAGTTTTGATATGAGGATGAGATAATATTGAATCTTAGATTTAGTTGATGAAGAATAGAGATTTAAAAAATAGATGGTTTCTTATTTTAGAAACTTTGTAAGACATCTATCTTTTAGCAAAGGAAACCTTATTGATGGTGTCAAGGAGCTTTTAGCCAAGTTTTGAGATGAGGATGAGATGGTATTGAATCTTAGATTCAGTTGATAAAAGATAGAGATTGAAAAAATAGAAAGTTTGTTATTGTAAAAAGCTTAAAAAACATCCATCTTTTAGACATATGAGACCCTAGAGACGGTGTCAATGAGCTTTTAGCCATGTTTTGGGATGAGGATGAGAGGGTATTGAATCTTAAATTTAGTTGATTAATAATGGAGATTGTAAAAATAGAAAGTTTCTTATTTTAGAAACTTTATCAAACATCCATCTTTTAGACATAAGAAACCCTAGAGATGATATCAACGAGCATTTAGCCAAGTTTTGGGATAAGAATGAGTGGGTATTGAATCTTAGATTTAGTTGATGAATGATGGATATTGAAAAAATAGATAGTTTCTTATTTTAGAAACTTTATAAAATATCAATCTTTTAAACTTAGAAAATCGTAAAGATGGTGTCAAGGAGCTTTTTGCCTAGTTCTGAGATGAGGATGCGATGGTATTGAATATTAGATTTAGTTGATGATGGATAGAGATTGAAAAAATAGAAAGTTTCTTATTTTAGAAACTTTATAAAACAAACATCTTTTAGATATAAGAAAACCAAGATATGCTGTCAAGGTGCTTTTGTTGATAGAGATTGAAAAACAGAAAGTTTCTTATTTTAGAAACTTTATAAAACATCCACCTTTTAGACATAGGAAACACTATAGATGGTGTCCATGAGGTTTTAGCCAAGTTTTGAGATTATGATTAGATGGTATTGAATATTAGATTTTGTTGATCAAGGATAGAGATTGTAAAATAGAAAGTTTCTTATTTTAGTAACTGTATAAAACATCCATCTTTTTAGACATAGAAAACCTCATAGATGGTGTCAAGGAGCTTTTTGCAAAGTTTTGAGGAGGGGATGAGATGATATTGAATCTTAGATTTAGTTGATGAAGGATGGAGATTGAAAAATTAGAAAGTTTCTTATTTTTGAAACGTTATAAGACATCAATATTTTAGACATAGGAAACCCAAAAGATGGTGTCGAGGAGCTTTTAGCCAAGATTTGAGATGTGGATGAGATGGTATTGAATTTTAGAATTAGTTTATAAAGGATGGAGATTGAAAAAATAGAAAGTTTCTTATTTTAGAAACTTTACAAAACATCCATCTTTTAGACATTGGAAACCCTATATATGGTGTCAAGGAAGTTTTAGCTGAGTTTTGAGATGAGGATGAGATGCTATTGAATCTTAGATTTAGTTGATGAAGAATAGAGATTTAAAAAATAGATGGTTTCTTATTTTAGAAACTTTGTAAGACATATATCTTTTAGCAAAGGAAACCTTATAGATGGTGTCAATGAGCTTTTAGCCAAGTTTTGAGATGAGGATGAGATGGTATTGAATCTTAGATTCAGTTGATAAAGGATAGAGATTGAAAAAATAGAAAGTTTGTTATTGTAGAAAGCTTAAAAAACATCCATCTTTTAGACATATGAGACCCTAGAGACAGTGTCAATGAGCTTTTAGCTATGTTTTGTGATGAGGATGAGAGGGTATTGAATCTTAGATTTAGTTGATTAATGATGGAGATTGTAAAAATTGAAAGTTTCTTATTTTAGAAACTTTATCAAACATCCATGTTTTAGACATAAGAAACCCTAGAGATGATATCAACGAGCATTTAGCTAAGTTTTGGGATAAGAATGAGTGGGTATTGAATCTTAGATTTAGTTGATGAATGATGGATATTGAAAAAATAGAGAGTTTCTTATTTTAGAAACTTTATAAAATATCAATCTTTTAAACTTAGGAAATCGTAAAGATGGTGTCAAGGAGCTTTTTGCTTAGTTCTGAGATGAGGATGCGATGGTATTGATTCTTAGATTTTGTTGATGATGGATAGAGATTGAAAAAATAGAAAGTTTCTTATTTTAGAAACAATATAAAACAAACATCTTTTAGATATAAGAAAACCAAAATATGCTGTCAAGGTGCTTTTGTTGAGAGAGATTGAAAAACAGAAAGTTTCTTATTTTAGAAACTTTACAAAACATCCACCTTTTAGACATAGGAAACACTATAGATGGTGTCCATGAGGTTTTAGCCAAGTTTTGAGATTATGATTAGATGATATTGAATATTAGATTTTGTTGATCAATGATAGAGATTGTAAAATAGAAAGTTTCTTATTTTAGTAACTTTATAAAACATCCATCTTTTTAGACATAGGAAACCCCACAGATGGTTTCTAGGAGCTTTTTGCAAAGTTTTGAGGTGGGGATGAGATGATATTGAATCTTAGATTTAGTTGATGAAGGATAGAGATTGAAAAATTAGAAAGTTTCTTATTTTTGAAACTTTATAAGACATCAATATTTAAGACATAGGAAACCAAAAAGATGGTGTCAAGGGGCTTTTAGCCAAGTTTTAAGATGTGGATGAGATGGTATTGAATTTTAGAATTAGTTTATAAATGATGGAGATTGAAAAAATAGAAAGTTTCTTATTTTAGAAACTTTACAAAACATCCATCTTTTAGACATAGGAAACCCTATATATGGTGTCAAGGAACTTTTAGCTGAGTTTTGAGATGAGGATGAGATGATATTGAATCTTAGATTTAGTTGATGAAGGATAGAGATTGAAAAATTAGAAAGTATCTTATTTTTGAAACTTTATAAGAAATCAATATTTAAGACATAGGAAACCAAAAAGATGGTGTCAAGGGGCTTTTAGCCAAGTTTTAAGATGTGGATGAGATGGTATTGAATTTTAGAATTAGTTTATAAATGATGGAGATTGAAAAAATAGAAAGTTTCTTATTTTAGAAACTTTACAAAACATCCATCTTTTAGACATAGAAAAACCCTATATATGGTGTTAAGGTACTTTTAGCTGAGTTTTGAGATGAGGATGAGATTATATGGAATCTTATATTTAGTTGATGAAGAATAGAGATTTAAAAAATTGATGGTTTCTTATTTTAGAAACTTTGTAAGACATATATCTTTTAGCAAAGGAAACCTTAGGGATGGTGTCAAGGAGCTTTTAGCCAAGTTTTGAGATGAGGATGATATGGTATTGAATCTTAGATTCAGTTGATAAAGGATAGAGATTGAAAAAATAGAAAGTTTCTTATTGTACAAAGCTTAAAAAACATCCATCTTTTAGACATATGAGACCCTAGAGACGGTTTCAATGAGCTTTTAGCCATGTTTTGGGATGAGGATGAGAGGGTATTGAATCTTAGATTTAGTTGATGATGGATTGAGATTGAAAAAATAGAAAGTTTGTTATTTTAGAAACTTTATAAAACAAACATCTTTTAGATATAAGAAAACCAAGATATGCTGTCAAGGTGCTTTTGTTGATAGAGATTGAAAAACAGAAAGTTTCTTATTTTAGAAACTTTATAAAACATCCACCTTTTAGACATAGGAAACACTATAGATGGTGTCCATGAGGTTTTAGCCAAGTTTTGAGATTATGATTAGATGGTATTGAATATTAGATTTTGTTGATCAATGATAGAGATTGTAAAATAGAAAGTTTCTTATTTTAGTAACTGTATAAAACATCCATCTTTTTAGACATAGAAAACCTCATAGATGGTGTCAAGGAGCTTTTTGCAAAGTTTTGAGGAGGGGATGAGATGATATTGAATCTTAGATTTAGTTGATGAAGGATGGAGATTGAAAAATTAGAAAGTTTCTTATTTTTGAAACGTTATAAGACATCAATATTTTAGACATAGGAAACCCAAAAGATGGTGTCGAGGAGCTTTTAGCCAAGATTTGAGATGTGGATGAGATGGTATTGAATTTTAGAATTAGTTTATAAAGGATGGAGATTGAAAAAATAGAAAGTTTCTTATTTTAGAAACTTTACAAAACATCCATCTTTTAGACATTGGAAACCCTATATATGGTGTCAAGGAAGTTTTAGCTGAGTTTTGAGATGAGGATGAGATGCTATTGAATCTTAGATTTAGTTGATGAAGAATAGAGATTTAAAAAATAGATGGTTTCTTATTTTAGAAACTTTGTAAGACATATATCTTTTAGCAAAGGAAACCTTATAGATGGTGTCAATGAGCTTTTAGCCAAGTTTTGAGATGAGGATGAGATGGTATTGAATCTTAGATTCAGTTGATAAAGGATAGAGATTGAAAAAATAGAAAGTTTGTTATTGTAGAAAGCTTAAAAAACATCCATCTTTTAGACATATGAGACCCTAGAGACAGTGTCAATGAGCTTTTAGCTATGTTTTGTGATGAGGATGAGAGGGTATTGAATCTTAGATTTAGTTGATTAATGATGGAGATTGTAAAAATTGAAAGTTTCTTATTTTAGAAACTTTATCAAACATCCATGTTTTAGACATAAGAAACCCTAGAGATGATATCAACGAGCATTTAGCTAAGTTTTGGGATAAGAATGAGTGGGTATTGAATCTTAGATTTAGTTGATGAATGATGGATATTGAAAAAATAGAGAGTTTCTTATTTTAGAAACTTTATAAAATATCAATCTTTTAAACTTAGGAAATCGTAAAGATGGTGTCAAGGAGCTTTTTGCTTAGTTCTGAGATGAGGATGCGATGGTATTGATTCTTAGATTTTGTTGATGATGGATAGAGATTGAAAAAATAGAAAGTTTCTTATTTTAGAAACAATATAAAACAAACATCTTTTAGATATAAGAAAACCAAAATATGCTGTCAAGGTGCTTTTGTTGAGAGAGATTGAAAAACAGAAAGTTTCTTATTTTAGAAACTTTACAAAACATCCACCTTTTAGACATAGGAAACACTATAGATGGTGTCCATGAGGTTTTAGCCAAGTTTTGAGATTATGATTAGATGATATTGAATATTAGATTTTGTTGATCAATGATAGAGATTGTAAAATAGAAAGTTTCTTATTTTAGTAACTTTATAAAACATCCATCTTTTTAGACATAGGAAACCCCACAGATGGTTTCTAGGAGCTTTTTGCAAAGTTTTGAGGTGGGGATGAGATGATATTGAATCTTAGATTTAGTTGATGAAGGATAGAGATTGAAAAATTAGAAAGTTTCTTATTTTTGAAACTTTATAAGACATCAATATTTAAGACATAGGAAACCAAAAAGATGGTGTCAAGGGGCTTTTAGCCAAGTTTTAAGATGTGGATGAGATGGTATTGAATTTTAGAATTAGTTTATAAATGATGGAGATTGAAAAAATAGAAAGTTTCTTATTTTAGAAACTTTACAAAACATCCATCTTTTAGACATAGGAAACCCTATATATGGTGTCAAGGAACTTTTAGCTGAGTTTTGAGATGAGGATGAGATGATATTGAATCTTAGATTTAGTTGATGAAGGATAGAGATTGAAAAATTAGAAAGTATCTTATTTTTGAAACTTTATAAGAAATCAATATTTAAGACATAGGAAACCAAAAAGATGGTGTCAAGGGGCTTTTAGCCAAGTTTTAAGATGTGGATGAGATGGTATTGAATTTTAGAATTAGTTTATAAATGATGGAGATTGAAAAAATAGAAAGTTTCTTATTTTAGAAACTTTACAAAACATCCATCTTTTAGACATAGAAAAACCCTATATATGGTGTTAAGGTACTTTTAGCTGAGTTTTGAGATGAGGATGAGATTATATGGAATCTTATATTTAGTTGATGAAGAATAGAGATTTAAAAAATTGATGGTTTCTTATTTTAGAAACTTTGTAAGACATATATCTTTTAGCAAAGGAAACCTTAGGGATGGTGTCAAGGAGCTTTTAGCCAAGTTTTGAGATGAGGATGATATGGTATTGAATCTTAGATTCAGTTGATAAAGGATAGAGATTGAAAAAATAGAAAGTTTCTTATTGTACAAAGCTTAAAAAACATCCATCTTTTAGACATATGAGACCCTAGAGACGGTTTCAATGAGCTTTTAGCCATGTTTTGGGATGAGGATGAGAGGGTATTGAATCTTAGATTTAGTTGATGATGGATTGAGATTGAAAAAATAGAAAGTTTGTTATTTTAGAAACTTTATAAAACAAACATCTTTTAGATATAAGAAAACCAAGATATGCTGTCAAGGTGCTTTTGTTGATAGAGATTGAAAAACAGAAAGTTTCTTATTTTAGAAACTTTATAAAACATCCACCTTTTAGACATAGGAAACACTATAGATTGTGTCCATGAGCTTTTAGCCAAGTTTTGAGATTATGATTAGATGGTATTGAATATTAGATTTTGTTGATCAAGGATAGAGATAGTAAAATAGAAAGTTTCTTATTTTAGTAACTTTATAAAACATCCATCTTTTAGACATACGAAACCCCATAGATGGTGTCAATGAGCTTTTTGCAAAGTTTTGAGGTGGGGAGGAGATGATACTGAATCTTTGATTTAGTTGATGAAGGATGGAGATTGAAAAATTAGAAAGTTTCTTATTTTTGAAACTTTATAAGACATCAATATTTTAGACGTAGGAAACCCAAAAGATGGTGTCGAGGAGCTTTTAGCCAAATTTTGAGATGTGGATGAGATGGTATTGAATTTTAGAATTAGTTTATAAAGGATGGAGATTGAAAAAATGGAATGTTTCTTATTTTAGACTCTTTACAAAATATCCATCTTTTAGACATAGGAAACCCTATATATGGTGTCAAGGAACTTTTAGCTGAGTTTTGAGATGAGGATGAGATGATATTGAATCTTAGATTTAGTTGATGAAGAATAGAGATTTAAAAAATAGATGGTTTCTTATTTTAGAAACTTTGTAAGACATCTATCTTTTAGCAAAGGAAACCTTAGGGATGGTGTCAAGGAGCTCTTAGCCAAATTTTGAGATGAGGATGAGATGGTATTTAATCTTAGATTCAGTTGATAAAGGATAGAAATTGAAAAAAGAGAAAGTTTGTTATTGTAGAAAACTTAAAAAACATCCATCTTTTAGACATATGAGACCCTAGAGACGGTGTCAATGAGCTTTTAGCCATGTTTTGGGATGAGGATGAGAGGGTATTGAATCTTAGATTTAGTTGATTAATGATGGAGATTGTAAAAATAGAAAGTTTCTTATTTTAGAAACTTTATCAAACATCCATCTTTTAGACATAAGAAACCCTAGAGATGATATCAACGAGCATTTAGCCAAGTTTTGGGGTAAGAATGAGTGGGTATTGAATCTTAGATTTAGTTGATGAATGATCGATATTGAAAAAATAGAGAGTTTCTTATTTTAGAAACCTTATAAAATATCAATCTTTTAAACTTAGTAAATCGTAAAGATGGTGTGAAGGAGCTTTTTGCTTAGTTCTGAGATGAGGCTCCGATAGTATTGAATCTTAGATTTAGTTGATGATGGATAGAGATTGAAAAAATAGAAAGTTTCTTATTTTAGAAACAATATAAAACAAACATCTTTTAGATATAAGAAAACCAAGATATGCTGTCAAGGTGCTTTTGTTGATAGAGATTGAAAAACAGAAAATTTCTAATTTTAGAAACTTTATAAAACATCCACCTTTTAGACATAGGAAACACTATAGATGGTGTCCATGAGGTTTTAGCCAAGTTTTGAGATTATTATTAGATGGTATTGAATATTAGATTTTGTTGATCAAGGATAGAGATTGTAAAATAGAAAGTTTCTTATTTTAGTAACTGTATAAAACATCCATCTTTTCAGATATAGGAAACCCCATAGATGGTGTCAAGGAGCTTTTTGCAATGTTTTGAGGTGAGGAGGAGATGATATTGAATCTTTGATTTAGTTGATGAAGGATGGAGATTGAAAAATTAGAAAGTTTCTTATTTTTGAAACTCTATAAGACATCAATATTTTAGACATAGGAAACCCAAAAGATGGTGTCGAGGAGCTTTTAGCCAAGTTTTGAGATGTGGATGAGATGGTATTGAATTTTAGAATTAGTTTATAAAGGATGGAGATTGAAAAAATAGAAAGTTTCTTATTTTAGAAACTTTACAAAACATCCATCTTTTAGACATAGGAAACCCTATATATGGTGTGAAGGAACTTTTAGCTGAGTTTTGAGATGAGGATGAGATGATATGGAATCTTAGATTTAGTTGATGAAGAATAGAGAATTAAAATATTGATGGTTTCTTATTTTAGAAACTTTGTAAGACATCTATCTTTTAGCAAAGAAAACCTTAGGGATGGTGTCAAGGAGCTTTTAGCCAAGTTTTGAGATGAGGATGATATGGTATTGAATCTTAGATTCAGTTGATAAAGGATAGAGATTGAAAAAATAGAAAGTTTCTTATTGTAGAAAGCTTAAAAAACATCTATCTTTTAGACATATGAGACCCTAGAGACGGTTTCAATGAGCTTTTAGCCATGTTTTGGGATGAGGATGAGAGGGTATTGAATCTTAGATTTAGTTGATTAGTGATGGAGATTGTAAAAATAGAAAGTTTCTTATTTTAGAAACTTTATCAAACATCCATCTTGTAGACATAAGAAACCCTAGAGTTGATATCAACGAGCATTTAGCCAAGTTTTGGGATAAGAATGAGTGTGTATTGAATCTTAGATTTAGTTGATGAATGATGGATATTGAAAAAATAGAGAGTTTCTTATTTTAGAAACTCTATAAAATATCAATCTTTTAAACTTAGTAAATCGTAAAGATGGTGTCAATGAGTTTTTTGCTTAGTTCTGAGATGAGGATCCGATGGTATTGAATCTTAGATTTAGTTGATGATGGATTGAGAAGATTGAAAAAATAGAAAGTGTCTTATTTTAGAAACTTTATAAAACAAACATCTTTTAGATATAAGAAAACCAAAATATGCTGTCAAGGTGCTTTTGTTGATAGAGATTGAAAAACAGAAAGTTTCTTATTTTAGAAACTTTATAAAACATCCACATTTTAGACATAGGAAACATTATAGATTGTGTCCATGAGCTTTTAGCCAAGTTTTGAGATTATGATTAGATGGTATTGAATATTAGATTTTGTTGATCAAGGATAGAGATAGTAAAATAGAAAGTTTCTTATTTTAGCAACTTTATAAAACATCCATCTTTTAGACATACGAAACCCCATAGATGGTGTCAATGAGCTTTTTGCAAAGTTTTGAGGTGGGGAGGAGATGATATTTAATCTTTGATTTAGTTGATGAAGGATGGAGATTGAAAAATTAGAAAGTTTCTTATTTTTGAAACTTTATAAGACATCAATATTTTAGACATAGGAAACCCAAAAGATGGTGTCGAGGAGCTTTTAGCCAGGTTTTGAGATGTGGATGAGATGGGATTGAATTTTAGAATTAGTTTATAAAGGATGTAGATTGAAAAAATAGAAAGTTTCTTATATTAGAAACTTTACAAAACATCCATCTTTTAGACATAGGAAACCCTATATATGGTGTCAAGGAACTTTTAGCTGAGTTTTGAGATGAGGATAAGATGATATTGAATCTTAGATTTAGTTGATGAAGAATAGAGATTTAAAAAATAGATGGTTTCTTATTTTAGAAACTTTGTAAGACATCTATCTTTTAGCAAAGGAAACCTTAGGGATGGTGTCAAGGAGCTTTTAGCCAAGTTTTGAGATGAGGATGAGATGGTATTTAATCTTAGATTGAGTTGATAAAGGATAGAGATTGAAAAATGAGAAAGTTTGTTATTGTAGAAAGCTTAAAAAACATCCATCTTTTAGACATATGAGACCTTAGAGACGGTGTCAATGAGGTTTTCGCCATGTTTTGGGATGAGGATGAGAGGGTATTGAATTTTAGATTTAGTTGATTAATGATGGAGATTGTAAAAATAGAAAGTTTCTTATTTTAGAAACTTTATCAAACATCCATGTTTTAGACATAAGAAACCCTAGAGATGATATCACCGAGCATTTAGCCAAGTTTTGGGATAAGAATGAGTGGGTATTGAATCTTAGATTTAGTTGATGAATGATGGATATTGAAAAAATAGAGTTTCTTATTTTAGAAACTTTATAAAATATCAATCTTTTAAACTTAGTAAATCGTAAAGATGGTGTCAAGGAGATTTTTGCGTAGTTCTGAGATGAGGATGCGATGGTATTGAATCTTAGATTTAGTTGATGATGGATAGAGATTGAAAAAATAGAAAGTTTCTTATTTTAGAAACAATATAAAACAAACATCTTTTAGATATAAGAAAACCAAGATATGCTGTCAAGGTGCTTTTGTTGATAGAGATTGAAAAAAGAGAAAGTTTGTTATTGTAGAAAGCTTAAAAAACATCCATCTTTTAGACATATGAGACCCTAGAGACGGTGTCAATGAGCTTTTAGCCATGTTTTGGGATGAGGATGAGAGGGTACTGAATCTTAGATTTAGTTGATTAATGATGGAGATTGTAAAAATAGAAAGTTTCTTATTTTAGAAACTTTATCAAACATCCATGTTTTAGACATAAGAAACCCTAGAGATGATATCAACGAGCATTTAGCCAAGTTTTGGGATAAGAATGAGTGGGTATTGAATCTTAGATTTAGTTGATAAATGATGGATATTGAAAAAATAGAGAGTTTCTTATTTTAGAAACTTTATAAAATATCAATCTTTTAAACTTAGTAAATCGTAAAGATGGTGTGAAGGAGCTTTTTGCTTAGTTCTGAGATGAGGATGCGATGGTATTGAATCTTAGATTTAGTTGATGATGTATAGAGATTGAAAAAATAGAAAGTTTCTTATTTTAGAAACAATATAAAACAAACACCATTTAGATATAAGAAAACCAAGATATGCTGTCAAGGTGCTTTTGTTGATAGAGATTAAAAAACAGAAAGTTTCTTATTTTAGAAACTTTACAAAACATCCACCTTTTAGACATAGGAAACACTATAGATGGTGTCCATGAGGTTTTAGCCAAGATTTGAGATTATGATTAGATGTTATTGAATATTAGATTTTGTTGATCAATGATAGAGATTGTAAAATAGAAAGTTTCTTATTTTAGTAACTTTATAAAACATCCATCTTTTTAGACATAGGAAACCCCATAGATGATGTCTAGGAGCTTTTTGCAAAGTTTTGAGGTAGGGATGAGATGATATTGAATCTTAGATTTAGTTGATGAAGGATGCAGATTGAAAAATTAGAAAGTTTCTTATTTTTGAAACTTTATAAGACATCAATATTTTAGACGTAGGAAACCCAAAAGATGGTGTCGAGGAGCTTTTAGCCAGGTTTTGAGATGTGGATGAGATGGTATTGAATTTTAGAATTAGTTTATAAAGGATGGAGATTGAAAAAATAGAAAGTTTCTTATTTTAGAATCTTTACAAAACATCCATCTTTTAGACATAGGAAACCCTATATATGGTGTCAAGGAACTTTTAGCTGAGTTTTGAGATGAGGATGAGATGATATTGAATCTTAGATTTAGTTGATGAAGAATAGAGATTTAAAAAATAGATGGTTTCTTATTTTAGAAACTTTGTAACACATCTATCTTTTAGCAAAGGAAACCTTATGGATGGTGTCAAGGAGCTTTTAGCCAAGTTTTGAGATGAGGATGAGATGGTATTGAATCTTAGATTCAGTTGATAAAGGATAGAGATTGAAAAAATAGAAAGTTTGTTATTGTAGAAAGCTTAAAAAACATCCATCTTTCAGACATATGAGACCCTAGAGACGGTGTCAATGAGCTTTTAGCCATGTTTTGGGATGAGGATGAGAGGGTATTGAATCTTAGATTTAGTTGATTAATGATGGAGATTGTAAAAATAGAAAGTTTCTTATTTTAGAAACAATATAAAACAAACATCTTTTAGATATAAGAAAACCAAGATATGCTGTCAAGGTGCTTTTGTTGATAGAGATTGAAAAATAGAAAATTTCTTATTTTAGAAACTTTATAAAACATCCACCTTTTAGACATAGGAAACACTATAGATGGTGTTCATGTGGTTTTAGCCAAGTTTCGAGATTATGATTGGATGGTATTGAATATTAGATTTTGTTGATCAAAGATAGAGATTGTAAAATAGAAAGTTTCTTATTTTAGTAACTGTATAAAACATCCATCTTTTTAGACATAGGAAACCTCATTGATGGTGTCAAGGAGCTTTTTGCAAAGTTTTGAGGTGGGGATGAGATGATATTGAATCTTAGATTTAGTTGATGAAGGATGGAGATTGAAAAATTAGAAAGTTTCTTATTTTTGAAACGTTATAAGACATCAATATTTTAGACATAGGAAACCCAAAAGATGGTGTCGAGGAGCTTTTAGCCAAGTTTTGAGATGTGGATGAGATGGTATTGAATTTTAGAATTAGTTTATAAAGGATGGAGATTGAAAAAATAGAAAGTTTCTTATTTTAGAAACTTTACAAAACACATCCATCCTTTAGACATAGGAAACCCTATATATGGTGTCAAGGAACTTTTAGCTGAGTTTTGAGATGAGGATGAGATGATATTGAATCTTAGTTTTAGTTGGTGAATAATAGAGATTTAAAAAATAGATGGTTTCTTATTTTAGAAACTTTGTAAGACATATATCTTTTAGCAAAGGAAACCTTATAGATGGTGTCAAGGAGCTTTTAGCCAAGTTTTGAGATGAGGATGAGATGGTATTGAATCTTAGATTCAGTTGATAAAGGATAGAGATTAAAAAAATAGAAAGTTTGTTATTGTAGGAAGCTTAAAAAACATCCATCTTTTAGAGATATGAGACCCTAGAGACGGTGTCAAGGAGCTTTTAGCCATGTTTTGGGATGAGGATGAGAGGGTATTGAATCTTAGATTTAGTTGATAAATGATGGATATTGAAAAAATAGAGAGTTTCTTATTTTAGAAACTTTACAAAACATCCATCTTTTAGACATAAGAAACCCTATATATGGTGTCAAGGAACTTTTAGCTGAGTTTTGAGATGAGGATGAGATGATATTGAATCTTAGATTTAGTTGATGAAGAATAGAGATTTAAAAAATAGATGGTTTCTTATTTTAAAAACTTTGTAAGACATCTATCTTTTAGCAAAGGAAACCTTAGGGATGGTGTGAAGGAGCTTTTAGCCAAGTTTTGAGATGAGGATGAGATGGTATTGAATATTAGATTTTGTTGATCAAGGATAGAGATTGTAAAATAGAAAGTTTCTTATTTTAGTAACTGTATAAAACATCCATCTTTTTAGATATAGGAAACACTATAGATGGTGTAAATGAGGTTATTGCCAAGTTTTGAGATTATGATTAGATGGTATTGAATATTAGATTTTGTTGATCAAGGATAGAGATTGTAAAATAGAAAGTTTCTTATTTTAGTAACTGTATAAAACATCCATCTTTTTAGACATAGGAAACCTCATAGATGGTGTCAAGGAGCTTTTTGCAAAGTTTTGAGGTGGGGATGAGATGATATTGAATCTTAGATTTAGTTGATGAAGGATGGAGATTGAAAAATTAGAAAGTTTCTTATTTTTGAAACGTAATAAGACATCAATATTTTAGACATAGGAAACCCAAAAGATGGTGTCGCGGAGCTTTTAGCCAAGTTTTGAGATGTGGATGAGATGGTATTGAATTTTAGAATTAGTTTATAAAGGATGGAGATTGAAAAAATAGAAAGTTTCTTATTTTAGAAACTTTACAAAACATCCATCTTTTAGACATAAGAAACCCTATATATGGTGTCAAGGAACTTTTAGCTGAGTTTTGAGATGAGGATGAGATGATATTGAATCTTAGATTTAGTTGATGAAGAATAGAGATTTAAAAAATAGATGGTTTCTTATTTTAAAAACTTTGTAAGACATCTATCTTTTAGCAAAGGAAACCTTAGGGATGGTGTGAAGGAGCTTTTAGCCAAGTTTTGAGATGAGGATGAGATGGTATTTAATCTTAGATTCAGTTGATAAAGGATAGAGATTGAAAAAATAGAAAGTTTGTTATTGTAGAAAGCTTAAAAAACATCCATCTTTTAGACATATGAGACCCTAGAGACGGTGTCAATGAGCTTTTAGCCATGTTTTGGGATGAGGATGAGAGGGTATTGAATCTTAGATTTAGTTGATTAATGATGGAGATTGTAAAAATAGAAAGTTTCTAATTTTAGAAACTTTATCAAACATCCATCTTTTGGACATAAGAAACCCTAGAGATGATATCAACGAGCATTTAGCCAAGTTTTGGGATAAGAATGAGTGGGTATTGAATCTTAGATTTAGTTGATGAATGATGGATATTGAAAAAATAGAGAGTTTCTTATTTTATAAACTTTATAAAATATCAATCTTTTAAACTTAGTAAATCGTAAAGATGGTGTCAAGGAGCTTTTTGCTTAGTTCTGAGATGAGGATGCGATGGTATTGAATATTAGATTTAGTTGATGATGTATAGAGATTGAAAAAATATAAAGTTTCTTATTTTAGAAACTTTATAAAACAAACATCCTTTGGATATAAGAAAACCAAGATATGCTGTCAAGGTGCTTTTGTTGATAGAGATTGAAAAATAGAAAATTTCTTATTTTAGAAACTTTATAAAACATCCACCTTTTAGACATAGAAAACACTATAGATGATGTCAATGAGGTTTTAGCCAAGTTTTGAGATTATGATTACATGGTATTGAATATTAGATTTTGTTGATCAAGGATAGAGATTGTAAAATTGAAAGTTTCTTATTTTAGTAACTTTATAAAACATCCATCTTTTTAGACATAGGAAACCCCATAGATGGTGTCAAGGAGCTTTTTGCAAAGTTTTGAGGTGGGGATGAGATGATATTGAATCTTAGATTTAGTTGATGAAGGATGCTAATTGAAAAATTAGAAAGTTTCTTATTTTTGAAACTTTATAAGACATCAATATTTTAGACATAGGAAACCCAAAAGATGGTGTCGATGAGCTTTTAGCCAACTTTTGAGATGTGGATGAGATGGTATTGAATTTTAGAATTAGTTTATAAAGGATGGAGATTGAAAAAATAGAAAGTTTCTTATTTTAGAAACTTTACAAAACATCCATCTTTTAGACATAGGAAACCCTATATATGGTGTCAAGGAACTTTTAGCTGAGTTTTGAGATTAGGATGAGATGATATTGAATCTTAGATTTAGTTGATGAAGAATAGAGATTTAAAAAATAGATGGTTTCTTATTTTAGAAACTTTGTAAGACATCTATCTTTTAGCAAAGGAAACCTTATGGATGGTGTCAAGGAGCTTTTAGCCAAGTTTTGAGATGAGGATGAGGTGGTATTGAATCTTGGATTCAGTTGATAAAGGATAGAGATTGAAAAAATAGAAAGTTTGTTATTGTAGGAAGCTTAAAAAACATCCATCTTTTAGACATATGAGACCCTAGAGACGGTGTCAATGAGCTTTTAGCCATGTTTTGGGATGAGGATGAGAGGGTATTGAATCTTAGATTTAGTTGATTAATGATGGATATTGTAAAAGTAGAAAGTTTCTTATTTTAGAAGCTTTATCAAACATCCATCTTTTAGACATAAGAAACCCTAGAGATGATATCAACGAGCATTTAGCCAAGTTTTGGGATAAGAATGAGTGAGTATTGAATCTTAGATTTAGTTGATGAATGATGGATATTGAAAAAATAGAGAGTTTCTTATTTTATAAACTTTATAAAATATCAATCTTTTAAACTTAGTAAATCGTAAAGATGGTTTCAAGGAGCTTTTTGCTTAGTTCTGAGATGAGGATGCGATGGTATTGAATATTAGATTTAGTTGATTATGTATAGAGATTGAAAAAATATAAAGTTTCTTATTTTAGAAACTTTATAAAACAAACATCCTTTGGATATAAGAAAACCAAGATATGCTGTCAAGGTGCTTTTGTTGAAAGAGATTGAAAAACAGAAAGTTTCTTATTTTAGAAACTTTAGAAAACATCCACCTTTTAGACATAGGAAACACTATAGATGGTGTCCATGAGGTTTTAGCCAAGTTTTGAGATTATGATTAGATGGTATTGAATATTAGATTTTGTTGATCAAGGATAGAGAATATAAAATAGAAAGTTTCTTATTTTAGTAACTTTATAAAACATCCATCTTTTAGACCTAGGAAACCCCATAGATGGTGTCAAGGAGCTTTTTGCAAAGTTTTGAGGTGGGGATGAGATGATATGGAATCTTAGATTTAGTTGATTAAAGATGGAGATTGAAAAATTAGAAAGTTTCTTATTTTTGAAACTTTATAAGACATCAATATTTTAGACATAGGAAACCCAAAAGATGGTGTCGAGGAGCTTTTAGCAAAGTTTTGAGATGTGGATGAGATGGTGTTGAATTTTAGAATTAGTTTATAAAGGATGGATATTGAAAAAATAGAAAGTTTCTTATTTTAGAAACTTTACAAAACATCCATCTTTTAGACATAGGAAACCCTATATATGGTGTCAAGGAACTTTTAGCTGAGTTTTGAGATGAGGATAAGATGATATTGAATCTTAGATTTAGTTGATGAAGAATAGAGATTTAAAAAATAGATGGTTTCTTGTTTTAGAAACTTTGTAAGACATCTATCTTTTAGCAAAGGAAACCTTAGGGATGGTGTCAAGGAGCTTTTAGCCAAGTTTTGAGATGAGGATGAGATGGTATTTAATCTTATATTGAGTTGATAAAGGATAGAGATTGAAAAATGAGAAAGTTTGTTATTGTAGAAAGCTTAAAAAACATCCATCTTTTAGACATATGAGACCCTAGAGACGGTGTCAATGAGGTTTTAGCCATGTTTTGGGATGAGGATGAGAGGGTATTGAATTTTAGATTTAGTTGATTAATGATGGAGATTGTAAAAATAGAAAGTTTCTTATTTTAGAAACTTTATCAAACATCCATGTTTTAGACATAAGAAACCCTAGAGATGATATCACCGAGCATTTAGCCAAGTTTTGGGATAAGAATGAGTGGGTATTGAATCTTAGATTTAGTTGATGAATGATGGATATTGAAAAAATAGAGAGTTTCTTATTGTAGAAACTTTATAAAATATCAATCTTTTAAACTTAGTAAATCGTAAAGATGGTGTCAAGGAGCTTTTTGCGTAGTTCTGAGATGAGGATGCGATGGTATTGAATCTTAGATTTAGTTGATGATGGATAGAGATTGAAAAAATAGAAAGTTTCTTATTTTAGAAACAATATAAAACAAACATCTTTTAGATATAAGAAAACCAAGATATGCTGTCAAGGTGCTTTTGTTGATAGAGATTGAAAAAAGAGAAAGTTTGTTATTGTAGCTGAGTTTTGAGATGAGGATGAGATGATATTGAATCTTAGATTTTGTTGATGAAGTTAGAGATTTAAAAAATAGATGGTTTCTTATTTTAGAAACTTTGTAAGACATTTATCTTTTAGGAAAGGAAATCTTAGGGATGGTGTCAATGAGCTTTTAGCCAAGTTTTGAGATGAGGATGAAATGATATTTAATCTTAGATTGAGTTGATAAAGGATAGAGATTGAAAAAAGAGAAAGTTTGTTATTGTAGAAAGCTTAAAAACATCCATCTTTTAGACATATGAGACCTTAGAGACGGTGTCAATGAGCTTTTAGCCATGTTTTGGGATGAGGATGAGAGGGTATTGAATCTTAGATTTAGTTGATTAATAATGGAGATTGTAAAAATAGAAAGTTTCTTATTTTAGAAACTTTATCAAACATCCATATTTTAGACATAAGAAACCCTAGAGATGATAACAACGAGCATTTAGCCAAGTTTTGGGATAAGAATGAGTGGGTATTGAATCTTAGATTTAGTTGATGAATGATGGATATTGAAAAAATAGAGAGTTTCTTATTTTAGAAACTTTATAAAATATCAATCTTTTATACTTAGTAAATCGTAAAGATGGTGTCAAGGAGCTTTTTCCTTTGTTCTGAGATGAGGATGAGAGGGTACTGAATCTTAGATTTAGTTGATTAATGATGGAGATTGTAAAAATAGAAAGTTTCTTATTTTAGAAACTTTATCAAACATCCATGTTTTAGACATAAGAAACCCTAGAGATGATATCAACGAGCATTTAGCCAAGTTTTGGGATAAGAATGAGTGGGTATTGAATCTTAGATTTAGTTGATAAATGATGGATATTGAAAAAATAGAGAGTTTCTTATTTTAGAAACTTTATAAAATATCAATCTTTTAAACTTAGTAAATCGTAAAGATGGTGTGAAGGAGCTTTTTGCTTAGTTCTGAGATGAGGATGCGATGGTATTGAATCTTAGATTTAGTTGATGATGGATAGAGATTGAAAAAATAGAAAGTTTCTTATTTTAGAAAGAATATAAAACAAACACCTTTTAGATATAAGAAAACCAAGATATGCTGTCAAGGTGCTTTTGTTGATAGAGATTAAAAAACAGAAAGTTTCTTATTTTAGAAACTTTACAAAACATCCACCTTTTAGACATAGGAAACACTATAGATGGTGTCCATGAGGTTTTAGCCAAGATTTGAGATTATGATTAGATGTTATTGAATATTAGATTTTGTTGATCAATGATAGAGATTGTAAAATAGAAAGTTTCTTATTTTAGTAACTTTATAAAACATCCATCTTTTTAGACATAGGAAACCCCATAGATGATGTCTAGAAGCTTTTTGCAAAGTTTTGAGGTGGGGATGAGATGATATTGAATCTTAGATTTAGTTGATGAAGGATGCAGATTGAAAAATTAGAAAGTTTCTTATTTTTGAAACTTTATAAGACATCAATATTTTAGACGTAGGAAACCCAAAAGATGGTGTCGAGGAGCTTTTAGCCAGGTTTTGAGATGTGGATGAGATGGTATTGAATTTTAGAATTAGTTTATAAAGGATGGAGATTGAAAAAATAGAAAGTTTCTTATTTTAGAATCTTTACAAAACATCCATCTTTTAGACATAGGAAACCCTATATATGGTGTCAAGGAACTTTTAGCTGAGTTTTGAGATGAGGATGAGATGATATTGAATCTTAGATTTAGTTGATGAAGAATAGAGATTTAAAAAATAGATGGTTTCTTATTTTAGAAACTTTGTAACACATCTATCTTTTAGCAAAGGAAACCTTATGGATGGTGTCAAGGAGCTTTTAGCCAAGTTTTGAGATGAGGATGAGATGGTATTGAATCTTAGATTCAGTTGATAAAGGATAGAGATTTAAAAAATAGAAAGTTTGTTATTGTAGAAAGCTTAAAAAACATCCATCTTTCAGACATATGAGACCCTAGAGACGGTGTTAATGAGCTTTTAGCCATGTTTTGGGATGAGGATGAGAGGGTATTGAATCTTAGATTTAGTTGATTAATGATGGAGATTGTAAAAATAGAAAGTTTCTTATTTTAGAAACAATATAAAACAAACATCTTTTAGATATAAGAAAACCAAGATATGCTGTCAAGGTGCTTTTGTTGATAGAGATTGAAAAATAGAAAATTTCTTATTTTAGAAACTTTATAAAACATCCACCTTTTAGACATAGGAAACACTATAGATGGTGTTCATGTGGTTTTAGCCAAGTTTCGAGATTATGATTGGATGGTATTGAATATTAGATTTTGTTGATCAAAGATAGAGATTGTAAAATAGAAAGTTTCTTATTTTAGTAACTGTATAAAACATCCATCTTTTTAGACATAGGAAACCTCATTGATGGTGTCAAGGAGCTTTTTGCAAAGTTTTGAGGTGGGGATGAGATGATATTGAATCTTAGATTTAGTTGATGAAGGATGGAGATTGAAAAATTAGAAAGTTTCTTATTTTTGAAACGTTATAAGACATCAATATTTTAGACATAGGAAACCCAAAAGATGGTGTCGAGGAGCTTTTAGCCAAGTTTTGAGATGTGGATGAGATGGTATTGAATTTTAGAATTAGTTTATAAAGGATGGAGATTGAAAAAATAGAAAGTTTCTTATTTTAGAAACTTTACAAAACACATCCATCCTTTAGACATAGGAAACCCTATATATGGTGTCAAGGAACTTTTAGCTGTGTTTTGAGATGAGGATGAGATGATATTGAATCTTAGATTTAGTTGGTGAATAATAGAGATTTAAAAAATAGATGGTTTCTTATTTTAGAAACTTTGTAAGACATATATCTTTTAGCAAAGGAAACCTTATAGATGGTGTCAAGGAGCTTTTAGCCAAGTTTTGAGATGAGGATGAGATGGTATTGAATCTTAGATTCAGTTGATAAAGGATAGAGATTAAAAAAATAGAAAGTTTGTTATTGTAGGAAGCTTAAAAAACATCCATCTTTTAGAGATATGAGACCCTAGAGACGGTGTCAAGGAGCTTTTAGCCATGTTTTGGGATGAGGATGAGAGGGTATTGAATCTTAGATTTAGTTGATAAATGATGGATATTGAAAAAATAGAGAGTTTCTTATTTTAGAAACTTTACAAAACATCCATCTTTTAGACATAAGAAACCCTATATATGGTGTCAAGGAACTTTTAGCTGAGTTTTGAGATGAGGATGAGATGATATTGAATCTTAGATTTAGTTGATGAAGAATAGAGATTTAAAAAATAGATGGTTTCTTATTTTAAAAACTTTGTAAGACATCTATCTTTTAGCAAAGGAAACCTTAGGGATGGTGTGAAGGAGCTTTTAACCAAGTTTTGAGATGAGGATGAGATGGTATTGAATATTAGATTTTGTTGATCAAGGATAGAGATTGTAAAATAGAAAGTTTCTTATTTTAGTAACTGTATAAAACATCCATCTTTTTAGACATAGGAAACACTATAGATGGTGTAAATGAGGTTTTAGCCAAGTTTTGAGATTATGATTAGATGGTATTGAATATTAGATTTTGTTGATCAAGGATAGAGATTGTAAAATAGAAAGTTTCTTATTTTAGTAACTGTATAAAACATCCATCTTTTTAGACATAGGAAACCTCATAGATGGTGTCAAGGAGCTTTTTGCAAAGTTTTGAGGTGGGGATGAGATGATATTGAATCTTAGATTTAGTTGATGAAGGATGGAGATTGAAAAATTAGAAAGTTTCTTATTTTTGAAACGTAATAAGACATCAATATTTTAGACATAGGAAACCCAAAAGATGGTGTCGCGGAGCTTTTAGCCAAGTTTTGAGATGTGGATGAGATGGTATTGAATTTTAGAATTAGTTTATAAATGATGGAGATTGAAAAAATAGAAAGTTTCTTATTTTAGAAACTTTACAAAACATCCATCTTTTAGACATAAGAAACCCTATATATGGTGTCAAGGAACTTTTAGCTGAGTTTTGAGATGAGGATGAGATGATATTGAATCTTAGATTTAGTTGATTAAAGATGGAGATTGAAAAATTAGAAAGTTTCTTATTTTTGAAACTTTATAAGACATCAATATTTTAGACATAGGAAACCCAAAAGATGGTGTCGAGGAGCTTTTAGCCAAGTTTTGAGATGTGGATGAGATGGTGTTGAATTTTAGAATTAGTTTATAAAGGATGGATATTGAAAAAATAGAAAGTTTCTTATTTTAGAAACTTTACAAAACATCCATCTTTTAGACATAGGAAACCCTATATATGGTGTCAAGGAACTTTTAGCTGAGTTTTGAGATGAGGATAAGATGATATTGAATCTTAGATTTAGTTGATGAAGAATAGAGATTTAAAAAATAGATGGTTTCTTGTTTTAGAAACTTTGTAAAACATCTATCTTTTAGCAAAGGAAACCTTAGGGATGGTGTCAAGGAGCTTTTAGCCAAGTTTTGAGATGAGGATGAGATGGTATTTAATCTTAGATTGAGTTGATAAAGGATAGAGATTGAAAAATGAGAAAGTTTGTAAAACATCAATGTTTTAGACATAAGAAACCCTAGAGATGATATCACCGAGCATTTAGCCAAGTTTTGGGATAAGAATGAGTGGGTATTGAATCTTAGATTTAGTTGATGAATGATGGATATTGAAAAAATAGGGAGTTTCTTATTTTAGAAACTTTATAAAATATCAATCTTTTAAACTTAGTAAATCGTAAAGATGGTGTCAAGGAGCTTTTTGCGTAGTTCTGAGATGAGGATGCGATGGTATTGAATCTTAGATTTAGTTGATGATGGATAGAGATTGAAAAAATAGAAAGTTTCTTATTTTAGAAACAATATAAAACAAACATCTTTTAGATATAAGAAAACCAAGATATGCTGTCAAGGTGCTTTTGTTGATAGAGATTGAAAAAAGAGAAAGTTTGTTATTGTAGCTGAGTTTTGAGTTGAGGATGAGATGATATTGAATCTTAGATTTTGTTGATGAAGATTAGAGATTTAAAAAATAGATGGTTTCTTATGTTAGAAACTTTGTAAGACATTTATCTTTTAGGAAAGGAAATCTTAGGGATGGTGTCAATGAGTTTTTAGCCAAGTTTTGAGATGAGGATGAGATGATATTTAATCTTAGATTTAGTTGATAAAGGATAGAGATTGCAAAAAGAGAAAGTTTGTTATTGTAGAAAGCTTAAAAACATCCATCTTTTAGACATATGAGACCTTAGAGACGGTGTCAATGAGCTTTTAGCCATGTTTTGGGATGAGGATGAGAGGGTATTGAATCTTAGATTTAGTTGATTAATAATGGAGATTGTAAAAATAGAAAGTTTCTTATTTTAGAAACTTTATCAAACATCCATATTTTAGACATAAGAAACCCTAGAGATGATAACAACGAGCATTTAGCCAAGTTTTGGGATAAGAATGAGTGGGTATTGAATCTTAGATTTAGTTGATGAATGATGGATATTGAAAAAATAGAGAGTTTCTTATTTTAGAAACTTTATAAAATATCAATCTTTTATACTTAGTAAATCGTAAAGATGGTGTCAAGGAGCTTTTTCCTTTGTTCTGAGATGAGGATGCGATGGTATTGAATCTTAGATTTAGTTGATGATGGATAGAGATTGAAAAAATAGAAAGTTTCTTATTTTAGAAATAATATAAAACAAACATCTTTTAGATATAAGAAAACCAAGATATGCTGTCAAGGTGCTTTTGTTGATAGAGATTGAAAAACAGAAAGTTTCTTATTTTAGAAACTTTACAAAACATCCACCTTTTAGACATTGGAAACACTATAGATGTTGTCCATGAGGTTTTAGCCAAGTTTTGAGATTATGATTAGATGGTATTGGATATTAGATTTTGTTGATCAATGATAGAGATTGTAAAATATAAAGTTTCTTATTTTAGTAACTTTATAAAACATCCATCTTTTTAGATATAGGAAACCCCATAGATGGTGCCTAGGAGCTTTTTGCAAAGTTTTAAGGTGGGGATGAGATGATATTGAATCTTAGATTTACTTGATTAAGGATGGAGATTGAAAAATTAGAAAGTTTCTTATTTTTGAAACTTTATAAGACATCAATATTTTAGACATAGGAAACCCAAAAGATGGTGTCGAGGAGCTTTTAGCCAAGTTTTGAGATGTGGATGAGATGGTATTGAATTTTAGAATTAGTTTATAAAGGATGGAGATTGAAAAAATAGATGGTTTCTTATTTTAGAAACTTTGTAAGACATCTATCTTTTAGCAAAGGAAACCTTAGGGATGGTGTCAAGGAGCTTTTAGCCAAGTTTTGAGATGAGGATGAGATGGTATTTAATCTTAGATTCAGTTGATAAAGGATAGAGATTGAAAAAATAGAAAGTTTGTTATTGTAGAAAGCATAAAAAACATCCATCTTTTAGACATATGAGACCCTAGAGACGGTGTCAATGAGCTTTTAGCCATGTTTTGGGATGAGGATGAGACGGTATTGAATCTTAGATTTAGTTGATTAATGATGGAGATTGTAAAAATAGAAAGTTTCTTATTTTAGAAACTTTATCAAACATCCATCTTTTAGACATAAGAAACTCTAGAGATGATATCAACGAGCATTTAACCAAGTTTTGGGATAAGAATGAGTGGGTATTGAATCTTAGATTTAGTTGATGAATGATGGATATTGAAAAAATAGAGAGTTTCTTATTTTAGAAACTTTATAAAATATCAATCTTTTAAACTTAGTAAATCTTAAAGATGGTGTCAAGGAGCTTTTTGCTTAGTTCTGAGATGAGGATGCGGTGGTATTGAATCTTAGATTTAGTTGATGATGGATAGAGATTGAAAAAATAGAAAGTTTCTTATTTTAGAAACTTTATAAAACAAACATCTTTTAGATATAAGAAAACCAAGATATGCTGTCAAGGTGCTTTTGTTGATAGAGAATGAAAAACAGAAAGTTTCTTATTTTAGAAAATTTATAAAACATCCACCTTTTAGACATAGGAAACACTTTAGATTGTGTCCATGAGCTTTTAGCCAAGTTTTGAGATTATGATTAGATGGTATTGAATATTAGATTTTGTTGTTCAAGGATAGAGATTGTAAAATAGAAAGTTTCTTATTTTAGTAACTTTATAAAACATCCATCTTTTGGACATAGGAAACCCCATAGGTGGTGTCAAAGAGCTTTTTGCAAAGTTTTGAGGTGGGGAGGAGATGATATTGAATCTTTGATTTAGTTGATGAAAGATGGAGATTGAAAAATTAGAAAGTTTCTTATTTTTGAAACTTTATAAGACATCAATATTTTAGACATAAGAAACCTAAAAGATGGTGTCGAGGAGCTTTTAGCCAAGTTTTGAGATGTGGATGAGATGGTATTGAATTTTAGAATTAGTTTATAAAGGATGGGGATTGAAAAAATAGAAAGTTTCTTATTTTAGAAACTTTACAAAATATCCATCTTTTAGACATAGGAAACCCTATATATGGTGACAAGGAACTTTTAGCTGAGTTTTGAGATGAGGATGAGATGATATTGAATCTTAGATTTTGTTGATGAAGAATTGAGATTTAAAAAATAGATGGTTTCTTATTTTAGAAACTTTGTAAGACATCTATCTTTTAGCAAAGGAAACCTTAGGGATGGTGTCAATGAGCTTTTAGCCAAGTTTTGAGATGAGGATGAGATGGTATTTAATCTTAGATTGAGTTGATAAAGGATATAGATTGAAAAAAGAGAAAGTTTGTTATTGTAGAAAGCTTAAAAAACATCCATCTTTTAGAGATATGAGACCCTAGAGACGATGTCAATGAGCTTTTAGCCATGTTTTGGGATGAGGATGAGAGGGTATTGAATCTTAGATTTAGTTGATTAATAATGGAGATTGTAAAAATAGAAAGTTTCTTATTTTAGAAACTTTATCAAACATCCATGTTTTAGACATAAGAAACCCTAGAGATGATATCAACGAGCATTTAGCCAAGTTTTGGTATAAGAATGAGTGGGTATTGAATCTTAGATTTAGTTGATGAATGATGGATATTGAAAAAATAGAGAGTTTCTTATTTTAGAAACTTTATAAAATATCAATCTTTTAAACTTAGTAAATCGTAAAGATGGTGTCAAGGAGCTTTTTGCTTAGTTCTGAGATGAGGATGCGATGATATTGAATCTTAGATTTAGTTGATGATGGATAGAGATTGAAAAAATAGAAAGTTTCTTATTTTAGAAACAATATAAAACAAACATCTTTTAGATATAAGAAAACCAAGATATGCTGTCAAGGTGCTTTTGTTGATAGAGATTGAAAAACAGAAAGTTTCTTATTTTAGAAACTTTACAAAACATCCACCTTTTAGACATAGGAAACACTATAGATGGTGTCCATGAGGTTTTAGCCAAGTTTTGAGATTATGATTAGATGGTATTGAATATTAGATTTTATTGATCAATGATAGAGACTGTAAAATAGAAAGTTTCTTATTTTAGTAACTTTTTACAACATCCATCTTTTTAGACATAGGAAACCTCATAGATGGTGTCTAGGAGCTTTTTGCAAAGTTTTAAGGTGGGGATGAGATGATATTGAATCTTAGATTTAGTTGATGAAAGATGGAGATTGAAAAATTAGAAAGTTTCTTATTTTTGAAACTTTATAAGACATCAATATTTTAGACATAGGAAACCCAAAAGATGGTGTCGAGGAGCTTTTAGCCAAGTTTTGAGATGTGGATGAGATGGTATTGAATTTTAGAATTAGTTTATAAAGGATGGAGATTGAAAAAATAGAAAGTTTCTTATTTTAGAAACTTTACAAAACATCCATCTTTTAGACATAGGAAACCCTATATATGGTGTCAAGGAACTTTTAGCTGAGTTTTGAGATGAGGATGAGAT
Source organism: Tasmannia lanceolata (assembly GCF_043159265.1). NCBI lineage: Eukaryota > Viridiplantae > Streptophyta > Magnoliopsida > Canellales > Winteraceae > Tasmannia > Tasmannia lanceolata. Next base: position 32,191,359 of record NW_027518697.1, on the reverse strand, counting down.
GATATTGAATCTTAGATTTAGTTGATGAAGAATAGAGATTTAAAAAATAGATGGTTTCTTATTTTAGAAACTTTGTAAGACATCTATCTTTTAGCAAAGGAAACCTTAGGGATGGTGTGAAGGAGCTTTTAGCCAAGTTTTGAGATGAGGATGAGATGGTATTTAATCTTAGATTCAGTTGATAAAGAGGATAGAGATTGGAAAAATAGAAAGTTTGTTATTGTAGAAAGCTTAAAAAACATCCATCTTTTAGACATATTCTCCCCTAGAGACGGTGTCAATGAGCTTTTAGCCATGTTTTGGGATGAGGATGAGAGGGTATTGAATCTTAGATTTAGTTGATTAATGATGGAGATTGTAAAAATAGAAAGTTTCTTATTTTAAAAACTTTATCAAACATCCATCTTTTAGACATAAGAAACCCTAGAGATGATATCAACGAGCATTTAGCCAAGTTTTGGGATAAGAATGAGTGGGTATTGAATCTTAGATTTAGTTGATGAATGATGGATATTGAAAAAATAGAGAGTTTCTTATTTTAGAAACTTTATAAAATATCAATCCTTTAAACTTAGTAAATCGTAAAGATGGTGTCAAGGAGCTTTTTGCTTAGTTCTGAGATGAGGCTGCGATGGTATTGAATCTTAGATTTAGTTGATGATGGATAGAGATTGAAAAATAGAAAGTTTCTTATTTTAGAAACAATATAAAACAAACATCTTTTAGATATAAGAAAACCAAGATATGCTGTCAAGGTGCTTTTGTTGATAGAGATTGAAAAACAGAAAATTTCTTATTTTAGAAACTTTATAAAACATCCACCTTTTAGACATAGGAAACACTATAGATGGTGTCCATGAGGTTTTAGCCAAGTTTTGAGATTATGATTAAATGGTATTGAATATTAGATTTTGTTGATCAAGGATAGAGATTGTAAAATAGAAAGTTTCTTATTTTAGTAACTTTATAAAACATCCATCTTTTTAGACATAGGAAACCCCATAGAACAGAGGGATTCACTGATTAAAAATTCCATCAAAGAGAGAGGCTCTGAGATTCTAGAGAGAGAAACCCCCTCGTGATCTTCTTTTTCCTCCGGCATCTGCCGGTGGGAAGCCACGGGGCCAAGTCCTCCTTGCTCCTCTCCCTTGCCAGGTTAGTTTCTGTTCTCTATGAAGCCCCCTGACCCAGGAAAGAATACTTCTCTCTTATTTCGTGGGGTGGAAGCAGATGTGTGGCCACAGCAAAGCTCCCCCACAAACAATTTTTATTCCTTCATTGGTAACCTCCAGGAAAAGCATCAGCAAGCTCATGCTCTCCAGTTAGCACATGCTGTTCATGATGCTGATGATGTATCAGGGATGGTTCCATTGGAATCAACCCCAGTACTCCAGAATATGAGGACGAATACAGCATGGAGACATTCCACCCATCCTTTTCTGAACTGGCTGAGGGACCAAGCCCTCCAAGTTGCCTCAAATACCAACTTGAAGGATCCACTCACACCCAAGTGACTGATAGGGCCCAAGCCCTTCTCGTTCCTCCAAGATTTGACCTCTTCAAAAGAGTTGCTGAAGAAGAGATCGATCACACAACCCATGTCAAGAGAGGAACTCGGCAGCACAAGATTCTTCCAGCTCGAAAAGATTCATCAAAACCCAGCTCAGCCAATAAACTGCCGAAAAGAATCCCAGAAATTATGTCCAACCCAAAGCTGTATGTGAGAAGAACAATGCTATCTGAAAAACAGTCATTCTGTGGACTCGCAGGAGAAGGTGACTCACCCACTGAGTCAGGTGAGTCAAGCCCAGTGCAATCAGCAAGAGGTAACCAGTCCCCTCCTCTTAACCCAAGATTGGTTAATGCAGGTAGGGTTGAGTTAATGTCTGTAAGAGGACTTCTAACCCATAAAACTCCCGCCCTTTCTTTGTATTCTCCTCCCCATGCATCTGACGCCCTGCAGAACTGTGTCTCTGACTGTCAGACCCTTCACAAAGACAATGCATTCCCTCCTTTGCCCTCAAAAACGTCCCCATCTCAGACCCTACCCCCTTGCTTTATCCCCTCTCCACCAGCTACCGTCAGAGCAGAGATCCCTAGACCTCAACCACCCTGCAGTCCTGCACCCCCCAATGCTCTGTCCTCACCTACCCTGGTCAGACCAGCAGCCCTGCCCCAACCTGCCCACCCACCAGGCCCTGTCCCCCAATCTCCTCCCCCAAGAAAGCTTGATGCTTGGAGTTCTCTTTTTGAGAGGAAAGACATTCAATCTACCTCAAAACTCAAATTTTTTTCCAAAACTGAAGCAGTAACCCAATCTGGTTTTGATTTTGAAGATGATGAATTGGAAGAGAATGATCGTAAATGGCAAAATTCGTTGGTAGGATACCTGCTGGGCCGAAGACCTTATTATGTGGCTTTACGGAACCATCTTGGAAAGATATGGACGTTGAAAGGAGAGTTTCAAATGTTCAACCTTCACAATGGGTTTTTCCTCTTCCAATTTAACAATTCTGAGGACTGTGAAAGAATCCTGGAAGGAGGAAATTTCAATTTTGGGGGACGCCCCCTTGTGCTGAGAAGATGGACTCCGGATATGGCTCTCGAAAAACTATCTTTGTCCTCTGTCCCTATATGGATAAAATTCCCCGGGTTGAACTTGCGATTCTGGTCAGCTCATTGCCTCAATAAACTTGGAAGCAAAATTGGATGCCCTCTGTATATGGACGCCCAAACTACCGGTAATACTCGCCTCAGCTATGCGCGGATTTGTATAGAAGTTGAGGCTGGAAGTGAATTTCCTGATCAAATTGAAATAATAACTTCCTTGGGTACTACGTACCAAAAAGTTGAATACGAATGGCGGCCTCCCTCCTGCAAAGAGTGTTGCACGTTCAACCACTCAGACTCAAACTGCCCAAAGCAAATCCCCCCAAGAAAGCCAATCATGCAATGGAGACCTGTATCAAAACAAGACAAAGATTCGGAAGCTACTATGGGAAGCAATCAGAAAATAGGGAAGGTAAATTCCAGACTCTAACTGACCCAAATCTCAATAATTCCAAGCCCACTTGTCATTCTCGTACGGAAAAGAAAGAAACTGAAGAAGAATCTGATCCCTTTATCCGCCCTGATGACGATGATCGCTCCCACCTCCACCAAACTAATGCTGCTGATAATATGGCGAATAATTCTGAGATTATTGCTAACTGAACTGGCGGCATTAACCTTTATAATTCTTATGCTCTCCTAGAAGCGCATGAAGATTTAGATGAAACTTATATGGAGGCTCCACATGCGAGAACTTCATCGTCTACCACAAATCAATCTGAAAGATCCATAGAGTCCGAGCAGCATGCTTCTTATATCACTCCTGGAAATGATGAAAGTGGGAATCTGGAATGTTAGAGGGCTGTGCACGTCGACCCGTCGGGAAGAAATTCATGATCTTATTGTGCGGGAAAAAACACCCATTTTCGGGTTGCTCGAGACGAAAGCTTACATGGATAAACTTACATCCTATGTGAGTGACATTCATTGTAATTGGGATTGTCACGCCAACTTCAATTTCACAAATAAAGGCAGAATTTGGATTGTCTGGGATCGGAGACAGATTCGGGTTAATGTTCTTGACGAATCTAAACAGCACGTGCATACAAAAGTTACTTTCATTCAATACAATATTACCACCCTTCTGACTTTTGTTTATGCGACTAACTCTGGTCATGAAAGAAGACTTCTATGGGATTCTCTCGGTTCTATAGCTCCTACTATCAGTATCCCTTGGATGGTGTTGGGGGATTTCAATGTAATTCGGTTTGCTGAAGAAAGCGTAGGAGGAGCTGAACCTAATAGGATTGAGATGGCTGATTTCAATGAGTGCATTGATCACTGCTCCCTCCATGATCTCAAATGTATGGGTCAGACTTTATCCTGGAGCAACAGTCCTAAAACTAGCGAGCTTAAGCTGAGAAGGTTGGACCGAGCCTTGGTGAATGATGAATGGATAAATACCCTTACAGACTCCTTTGCTATCTATCGCTACCCTGGAACTTCTGATCATGCCCCCCTAATTATTCATCTCGCTGAGAGACATAATGAGATCAAGAAGCCATTCAAGTTCTTCAGTGCATGGCTTATGGACCTCTCAATCTTTGAATGTGTTGAAAGAGCTTGGAGTATCAAATCTAAAGGAAATCCCATGTTCCGTCTCTCTCAAAAGCTCAAAAATACTAAACAGGCTATCAAGATCTGGAATCAAACAAAATTTGGGAGGATTAATTTGATTGCCCCTGCTGTTAAGCAAGACCTTGAAGATGTTCAAATTGCCTTAGCTTCTAATCCAACTGATTTACACCTTAGAAGCAGAGAATCCTCCCTCAAGGAGAGATTCTTCAAAGTCTCTAGAATGGAAGAATCCATGCGCAGGCAGAATGCGAGAGTGCAATGGTTAAACCTGGGTGACTCCAACTCTGCGTATTTTTACTCTGTTATGAATGCGAGAAGAAATCAAAATAGTATTGGGGGTCTCCTCGATGCTCATGGTAACCTGACGACTGATCACTCCCAGATTGAAAACATCATGATATCCTATTTTCAAAGCCTGCTCAACTCTGGCACAATTTGTGAGACGTCTCTGTTGCCCACCCCCTCCAAACTCCTTACACAGGAGGAAGCTGACTGGTTAACCAGCCCGGTCCCTGAGGAGGAAATCAAAGTTACAGTTTTCGGAATGGATGGAAACCGAGCTCCTGGCCCGGATGGCTTTAACGGCGAATTCTATCAGAAATTCTGGTACATTATTGGTGCTGACGTTGTGAAGGCCATTCAACATTTCTTCAAAAATGATACCCTTCTGGCTGAGGTAAATTCTACCAACATCACTCTAATTCCTAAATGTAGTGATGCGGCCTCCCCTGATTTGTTCCGCCCTATAGCCCTTTGCAATTTCTCCTACAAAATCATTACTAAAATTATGGCCAATAGGATCCGTCATTTTATGAATGGTATCATTAGTCCCCTCCAATCCGCTTTTATAAAAGGGCGATCGATTCATGATAACATCTTACTGACGCAGGATGTTATACATAACTTCCATCAGAAAAATGCCAAACCTACGATGTGCATCAAAATTGACCTCAGAAAAGCCTATGATAAGGTGTCTCATGAAGCCATTCTTGTATACATGGAAAAAATGGGTTTTAATAAGAAGTGGTGTAGATGGGTAAAACAGTGCATCAGCAGCCCATCCTTTGCTGTCATTCTTAATGGGAACCCTCGTGGCTATTTCAAAGCTACCAATGGGATCAGACAAGGAGATCCCCTGTCCCCCACCCTCTTCTGTTTCATTATGGAAATCTTATCGGGTATCCTTACTAAAGCTATCAGATCTGGTTCACTCACATCCCCTTTCTCTACAGAAAATCTGCCCATTTCCCACTTGTTTTATGCAGATGATGTCATGCTCTTTGCGGATGCCTCTGTTGCCAATGCTATAAAGATCAAAGAATGTCTTGACAGATTTAAAAAATGCACCGGACTGGAGGCCAACTTCAATAAATCAGAGATTATATTTGCTGGATGTAATCATAGGCTCAAGGGTCATATTACAAGGGTGTTGCAGATGAATGAAGGAGACCTTCCCATGAAGTATCTGGGATTATCCCTGACTTCAGGTAGACTTACCAGTGGCGACTGTATCCCCCTCATTTCTAAAATCCGTGGGAGGATTGCCTCTTGGGCAAACAGGTTCCTATCTAGGGCTGGCAGGGTGGAGCTTATAAAATCTGTTCTGAATTCTTTCAGTGTCTACTAGTCCTCTGCATTCAGAATTCCGATGGGAGTCCTCAATGAAATCGACAAAATTATGAGAAAATTTGTCTGGGCGGGATCATCCTTGGCCAACTCTTATCACCCCATCAGCTGGGATAATGTCTGCTCCCCCAAGGATGAAGGTGGCTTAGGCATCCGGAGTATTTATGATGTCAGCAAGGCTTTCCAACTAAAATGCCTGTGGAGATGTTTGAATTCTAAGGGCAACCCATGGGCGGACTGGTTCCATTGGAAATATGTCAAGAGGAAGAACTTCTGGACAATGAAAAATCCATCCAACCCATCCTGGGGTGCTAGGGGCATATTCCAAATCAGAGATGTTGCTATGAGGTATGTCTGCTACTCGGTTGGAAATGGTGATGGAATTGATTTTTGGCGTCAACCTTGGCACCCTTCTGGGGCTCTGATTGAGCGAACTTTCGAAGATTCTCAGATCAACTCAATTCCTCTCAATACTACCATTAGCTCGCTGATGGAGGACGGAATTTGGGCTGAATACCTTGACTACTCGGGGGTGGAGAATTAAACCAAATTATCAAATCTGCTCTTACAAATGAAGATGTTCCTTACCCTGTTTGGAAACCTGAACCGAGTGGCAAATTCTCTCTGAAATCAGCCTGGAATTCCATCCGGATCCTGCGACCCAAGGCAATCTGGGCCTCCTCCATATGGTTTACAGGCCATGTGCCAAAACACAGCTTCACTGCTTGGCAGGCCGTCCAAAACCGTTTGCCCACACTTGACAGACTACTTTTCTTGGGCAATTCAAGAGAAACCAGATGTCTCCTGTGTAATTCGGACTTAGAATCTGTCAACCATATTTTCTTCTGATGTGGTTACTCTGCTTGGATTTGGAGATCCATCCTCCGGCGTTTCAATCAGAAAAGAAAACCCTGAATTCTCTATATGAGGAAGAAGCCTGGATAAGAAATCATTTCAAAGGTAGTGGTCAGTGTGCCACGGCCATGCGCATTGCCTTCGGGACTACCATATATGTCATATGGGCTGAGCGAAACACCAGAATTCATGGCAATCCTAGCACTCACAAACAAACCACTCTCCGATGGATCATTGGCACAATTAGAAACAGAGTATTATTCCTCAATCTGGAAGATGAACCGGGTCACCGAAATCTATGCTTTGCTACTCATTTCAAATGCCCCCTGTTTGCTGTCAACTTCTCCCCTCAATTCTGCCAATGGGAGAAACCGGGTGGAGACGTGATAAAACTTAACTCTGATGCTTCTTTAAAAGGGGACGCTGCTGACATTGGAGGTATCCTTCGCGACTATAATGGGACTATTAGAGGCTGCTTCTCCTTGAATTCTGATGTGAAACCCATCCATATACTTGAAATGGATGCAATAGTCTATGGTCTTGAGCTGGCGAGAAACCTGAATATCCGTAATATATGGATTGAGTCTGACTCGATGGTTGCTGTGAAGATTCTTAATGGGAGCTGGGACTGCCCCTGGCGAGCTAAGTCCCTGTTCAATACAATTATAAGACGTCTTCAAGAGTTTTATAACTGGAAGGTAACCCATATATGGAGAGAATCGAACCAGCCAGCTAACTATCTACCCAAGCCTGAATGCCCCTGTAAAGGGATGGACATAGAGGTCATGGGCATCCCTTCCCGGCTTGTAGAACTTGTTCTTCAAGATTCTTTGGGAACTCGCTACCCTCGATTGAGATGACTATATCCATTTTTTTTGTTGATTATGACCGAACTTTTGCTTCATGGGCTGTTTCTGTTCATGCTTGGGGCAGTGAGTTCAAGAGCCCTGGTGTAGGCCCTATCTACTCATCCTACAGTTTCTCCCTGGTGATTCCGAATGACCCGACTGGCAAGATTGGTAGAGCTCTTTGTTTAATTTTGCTTCTTTTGTGCTGTTTATGCTGCCCAAGTGGCCCCCCTTTGTAATTTCTCCCCTCTTTATAATATATCTGGTCGGGGTCCCTGCCTAACCCCAGCTTGCCCATCAAAAAAAAAAAAAAAAAAAAGGAAACCCCATAGATGGTGTCAAGGAGCTTTTTGCAAAGTTTTGAGGTGGGGATGAGATGATATTGAATCTTAGATTTAGTTGATGAAGGATTGAGATTGAAAAATTAGAAAGTTTCTTATTTTTGAAACTTTATAAGACATCAATATTTTAGACATAGGAAACCCAAAAGATGGTGTCGATGAGCTTTTAGCCAAGTTTTGAGATGTGGATGAGATGGTATTGAATTTTAAAATTAGTTTATAAAGGATGGAGATTGAAAAAATAGAAAGTTTCTTATTTTAGAAACTTTACAAAACATCCATCTTTTAGACATAGGAAACCCTATATATGGTGTCAAGGAACTTTTAGCTGAGTTTTGAGATTAGGATGAGATGATATTGAATCTTAGATTTAGTTGATGAAGAATAGAGATTTAAAAAATAGATGGTTTCTTATTTTAGAAACTTTGTAAGACATCTATCTTTTAGCAAAGGAAACCTTATGGATGGTGTCAAGGAGCTTTTAGCCAAGTTTTGAGATGAGGATGAGATGGTATTGAATCTTAGATTCAGTTGATAAAGGATATAGATTGAAAAAATAAAAAGTTTGTTATTGTAGAAAGCTTAAAAAATATCCATCTTTTAGACATATGAGACCCTAGAGACGGTGTCAATGAGCTTTTAGCCATGTTTTGGGATGAGGATGAGAGGGTATTGAATCTTAGATTTAGTTGATTAATAATGGAGATTGTAAAAATAGAAAGTTTCTTATTTTAGAAACTTTATCAAACATCCATCTTTTAGATATAAGAAACCCTAGAGATGATATCAACGAGCATTTAGCCAAGTTTTGGGATAAGAATGAGTGGGTATTGAATCTTAGATTTTAGTTGATGAATGATAGATATTGAAAAAATAGAGAGATTCTTATTTTAGAAACTTTATAAAATATCAATCTTTTAAACTTAGTAAATCGTAAAGATGGTGTCAAGGAGCTTTTTGCTTAGTTCTGAGATGAGGCTGCGATGGTATTGAATCTTAGATTTAGTTGATGATGGATAGAGATTGAAAAAATAGAAAGTTTCTTATTTTAGAAACAATATAAAACAAACATCTTTTAGATATAAGAAAACCAAGATATGCTGTCAAGGTGCTTTTGTTGATAGAGATTGAAAAACAGAAAATTTCTTATTTTAGAAACTTTATAAAACATCCACCTTTTAGACATAGGAAACACTATAGATGGTGTCCATGAGGTTTTAACCAAGTTTTGAGATTATGATTAGATGGTACTGAATATTAGATTTTGTTGATCAAGGATAGAGATTGTAAAATAGAAAGTTTCTTATTTTAGTAACTGTATAAAACATCCATCTTTTTAGACATAGGAAACCCCATAGATGGTGTCAAGGAGCTTTTTGCAAAGTTTTGAGGTGGGGATGAGATGATATTGAATCTTTGATTTAGTTGATGAAGGATGGAGATTGAAAAATTAGAAAGTTTCTTATTTTTGAAACTTTATAAGACATCAATATTTTAGACATAGGAAACCCAAAAGATGGTGTCGATGAGCTTTTAGCCAAGTTTTGAGATGTGGATGAAATGGTATTGAATTTTAGAATTAGTTTATAAAGGATGGAGATTGAAAAAAATAAAAAGTTTCTTATTTTAGAAACTTTACAAAACATCCATCTTTTAGACATAGGAAACCCTATATATGGTGTCAAGGAACTTTTAGCTGAGTTTTGAGATGAGGATGGGATGATATTGAATCTTAGATTTAGTTGATGAAGAATAGAGATTTAACAAATAGATGGTTTCTTATTTTAGAAACTTTGTAAGACATATATCTTTTAGCAAAGGAAACCTTATAGATGGTGTCAAGGAGCTTTTAGCGAAGTTTTGAAATGAGGATGAGATGGTATTGAATCTTAGATTCAGTTGATAAAGGATAGATATTGAAAAAATAGAAAGTTTGTTATTTTAGAAAGCTTAAAAAACATCTATCTTTTAGACATATGAGACCCTAGAGACGGTGTCAATGAGCTTTTAGCCATGTTTTGGGATGAGGATGAGAAGGTATTGAATCTTAGATTTAGTTGATTAATGATGGATATTGTAAAAATAGAAAGTTTCTTATTTTAGAAACTTTATCAAACATCCATCTTTTAGACATAAGAAACCCTAGAGATGATATCAACGAGCATTTAGACAAGTTTTGGGATAAGAATGAGTGGGTATTGAATCTTAGATTTAGTTGATGAATGATGGATAATGAAAAATAGAGAGTTTCTTATTTTAGAAACTTTATAAAATATCAATCTTTTAAACTTAGTAAATCGTAAAGATGGTGTCAAGGAGCTTTTTGCTTAGTTCTGAGATGAGGATGCGATGGTATTGAATATTAGATTTAGTTGATGATGTATAGAGATTGAAAAAATATAAAGTTTCTTATTTTAGAAACTTTATAAAACAAACATCCTTTAGATATAAGAAAACCAAGATATGCTGTCAAGGTGCTTTTGTTGATAGAAATTGAAAAACAGAAAGTTTCTTATTTTAGAAAATTATAAAACATCCACCTTTTAGACATAGGAAACACTATAGATGGTGTCCATGAGGTTTTAACCAAGTTTTGAGATTATGATTAGATGGTACTGAATATTAGATTTTGTTGATCAAGGATAGAGATTGTAAAATAGAAAGTTTCTTATTTTAGTAACTGTATAAAACATCCATCTTTTTAGACATAGGAAACCCCATAGATGGTGTCAAGGAGCTTTTTGCAAAGTTTTGAGGTGGGGATGAGATGATATTGAATCTTTGATTTAGTTGATGAAGGATGGAGATTGAAAAATTAGAAAGTTTCTTATTTTTGAAACTTTATAAGACATCAATATTTTAGACATAGGAAACCCAAAAGATGGTGTCGAGGAGCTTTTAGCCAAGTTTTGAGATGTGGATGAGATGGTATTGAATTTTAGAATTAGTTTATAAAGGATGGAGATTGAAAAAAATAGAAAGTTTCTTATTTTAGAAACTTTACAAAACATCCATCTTTTAGACATAGGAAACCCTATATATGGTGTCAAGGAACTTTTAGCTGAGTTTTGAGATGAGGATGGGATGATATTGAATCTTAGATTTAGTTGATGAAGAATAGAGATTTAACAAATAATTGGTTTCTTATTTTAGAAACTTTGTAAGACATATATCTTTTAGCAAAGGAAACCTTATAGATGGTGTCAAGGAGCTTTTAGCGAAGTTTTGAGATGAGGATGAGATGGTATTGAATCTTAGATTCAGTTGATAAAGGATAGATATTGAAAAAATAGAAAGTTTGTTATTGTAGAAAGCTTAAAAAACATCTATCTTTTAGACATATGAGACCCTAGAGACGGTGTCAATGAGCTTTTAGCCATGTTTTGGGATGAGGATGAGAGGGTATTGAATCTTAGATTTAGTTGATTAATGATGGATATTGTAAAAATAGAAAGTTTCTTATTTTAGAAACTTTATCAAACATCCATCTTTTAGACATAAGAAACCCTAGAGATGATATCAACGAGCATTTAGACAAGTTTTGGGATAAGAATGAGTGGGTATTGAATCTTAGATTTAGTTGATGAATGATGGATAATGAAAAATAGAGAGTTTCTTATTTTAGAAACTTTATAAAATATCAATCTTTTAAACTTAGTAAATCGTAAAGATGGTGTCAAGGAGCTTTTTGCTTAGTTCTGAGATGAGGATGCGATGGTATTGAATATTAGATTTAGTTGATGATGTATAGAGATTGAAAAAATATAAAGTTTCTTATTTTAGAAACTTTATAAAACAAACATCCTTTAGATATAAGAAAACCAAGATATGCTGTCAAGGTGCTTTTGTTGATAGAAATTGAAAAACAGAAAGTTTCTTATTTTAGAAAATTATAAAACATCCACCTTTTAGACATAGGAAACACTATAGATGGTGTCCATGAGGTTTTAGCCAAGTTTTGAGATTATGATTAGATGGTATTGAATATTAGATTTTGTTGATGAAGGATAGAGATTGTAAAATAGAAAGTTTCTTATTTTAGTAACTTTATAAAACATCCATCTTTTAGACCTAGGAAACCTCATAGATGGTGTCAAGGAGCTTTTTGCAAAGTTTTGAGGGGGGATGAGATGATATTGAATCTTAGATTTAGTTGATGAAAGATGGATATTGAAAAATTAGAAAGTTTCTTATTTTTGAAACTTTATAAGACATCAATATTTTAGACATAGGAAACCCAAAAGATGGTGTCGAGGAGCTTTTAGCCAAGTTTTGAGATGTGGATGAGATGGTATTGAATTTTAGAATTAGTTTATAAAGGATGGAGATTGAAAAAATAGAAAGTTTCTTATTTTAGAAACTTTACAAAACATCCATCTTTTAGACAAAAGAAACCCTATATATGGGGTCAAGGAACTTTTAATTGAGTTTTGAGATGAGGATGAGATGATATTGAACCTTAGATTTAGTTGATGAAGAATAGAGATTTAAAAAATAGATGGTTTCTTATTTTAGAAACTTTGTAAGACATCTATCTTTTAGCAAATGAAACCTTAGGGATGGTGTCAAGGAGCTTTTAGCCAAGTTTTGAGATGAGGATGAGATGGTATTTAATCTTAGATTGAGTTGATAAAGGATAGAGATTGAAAAAAGAGAAAGTTTGTTATTGTAGAAAGCTTAAAATACATACATCTTTTAGACATATGAGACCCTAGAGACGGTGTCAATGAGCTTTTAGCCATGTTTTGGGATGAGGATGAGAGGGTATTGAATCTTAGATTTAGTAGATTAATGATGGAGATTGTAAAAATAGAAAGTTTCTTATTTTAGAAACTTTATCAAACATCCATGTTTTAGACATAAGAAACCCTAGAGATGATATCAACGAGCATTTAGCCAAGTTTTGGGATAAGAATGAGTGGGTATTGAATCTTAGATTTAGTTGATGAATGATGGATATTGAAAAAATAGAGAGTTTCTTATTTTAGAAACTTTATAAAATATCAATCTTTTAAACTTAGTAAATCGTAAAGATGGTGTCAAGGAGCTTTTTGCTTAGTTTTGAGATGAGGATGCGATGGTATTGAATCTTAGATTTAGTTGATGATGAATAGAAATTGAAAAAATAGAAAGTTTCTTATTTTAGAAACAATATAGAACAAACATCTTTTAGATATAAGAAAACCAAGATATGCTTTAAAGGTGCTTTTGTTGATAGAGATTGAAAAACAGAAAGTTTCTTATTTTAGAAACTTTACAAAACATCCACCATTTAGACATAGGAAACACTATAGATGGTGTCCATGAGGTTTTAGCCAAGTTTTGAGATTGTGATTAGATGGTATTGAATATTAGATTTTGTTGATCAAGGATAGAGATTGTAAAATAGAAAGTTTCTTATTTTAGTAACTGTATAAAACATCCATCTTTTTAGACATAGGAAACCTCATAGATGGTGTCAAGGTGCTTTTTGCAAAGTTTTGAGGTGGGGATGAGATGATATTGAATCTTAGATTTAGTTGATGAAGGATGGAGATTGAAAAATTAGAAAGTTTCTTATTTTTGAAACTTTATAAGACATCAATATTTTAGACATAGGAAACCCAAAAGATGGTGTCGAGGAGCTTTTAGCCAAGTTTTGAGATGTGGATGAGATGGTATTGAATTTTAGAATTAGTTTTTAAAGGATGGAGATTGAAAAAAAAAAAAGTTTCTTATTTTAGAAACTTTACAAAACATCCATCTTTTAGACATAGGAAACCCTATGGTGTCAAGGAACTTTTAGCTGAGTTTTGAGATGAGGATGAGATGATATTGAATCTTAGATTTAGTTGATGAAGAATAGAGATTTAAAAAATAGATGGTTTCTTATTTTAGAAACTTTGTAAGACATATATCTTTTAGCAAAGGAAACCTTATAGATGGTGTCAAGGAGCTTTTAGCCAAGTTTTGAGATGAGGATGAGATGGTAATTAATCTTAGAGTCAGTTGTTAAAGGATAGAGATTGAAAAAATAGAAAGTTTGTTATTGTAGAAAGCTTAAAACACATCCATCTTTTAGACATATGAGACCCTAGAGACGGTGTCAATGAGCTTTTAGCCATGTTTTGGGATGAGGATGAGAGGGTATTGAATCTTAGATTTAGTTGATTAATGATGGAGATTGTAAAAATAGAAAGTTTCTTATTTTAGAAACTTTATCAAACATCCATCTTTTAGACATAAGAAACCCTAGAGATGATATCAACAAGCATTTAGCCAAGTTTTGGGATAAGAATGAGTGGGTATTGAATCTTAGATTTTAGTTGATGAATGATAGATATTGAAAAAATAGAGAGATTCTTATTTTAGAAACTTTATAAAATATCAATCTTTTAAACTTAGTAAATCGTAAAGATGGTGTCAAGGAGCTTTTTGCTTAGTTCTGAAATGAGGCTGCGATGGTATTGAATCTTAGATTTAGTTGATGATGGATAGAGATTGAAAAAATAGAAAGTTTCTTATTTTAGAAACAATATAAAACAAACATCTTTTAGATATAAGAAAACCAAGATATGCTGTCATGGTGCTTTTGTTGATAAAGATTGAATACAGAAAATTTCTTATTTTAGAAACTTTATAAAACATCCACCTTTTAGACATAGCAAACACTATAGATGGTGTCCATGAGGTTTTAACCAAGTTTTGAGATTATGATTAGATGGTACTGAATATTAGATTTTGTTGATCAAGGATAGAGATTGTAAAATAGAAAGTTTCTTATTTTATTAACTGTATAAAACATCCATCTTTTTAGACATAGGAAACCCCATAGATGGTGTCAAGGAGCTTTTTGCAAAGTTTTGAGGTGGGGATGAGATGATATTGAATCTTTGATTTAGTTGATGAAGGATGGAGATTGAAAAATTAGAAAGTTTCTTATTTTTGAAACTTTATAAGACATCAATATTTTAGACATAGGAAACCCAAAAGATGGTGTCGATGAGCTTTTAGCCAAGTTTTGAGATGTGGATGAGATGGTATTGAATTTTAGAATTAGTTTATAAAGGATGGAGATTGAAAAAATAGAAAGTTTCTTATTTTAGAAACTTTACAAAACATCCATCTTTTAGACATAGGAAACCCTATATATGGTGTCAAGGAACTTTTAGCTGAGTTTTGAGATGAGGATGGGATGATATTGAATCTTAGATTTAGTTGATGAAGAATAGAGATTTAACAAATAATTGGTTTCTTATTTTAGAAACTTTGTAAGACATATATCTTTTAGCAAAGGAAACCTTATAGATGGTGTCAAGGAGCTTTTAGCGAAGTTTTGAGATGAGGATGAGATGGTATTGAATCTTAGATTCAGTTGATAAAGGATAGATATTGAAAAAATAGAAAGTTTGTTATTGTAGAAAGCTTAAAAAACATCTATCTTTTAGACATATGAGACCCTAGAGACGGTGTCAATGAGCTTTTAGCCATGTTTTGGGATGAGGATGAGAGGGTATTGAATCTTAGATTTAGTTGATTAATGATGGATATTGTAAAAATAGAAAGTTTCTTATTTTAGAAACTTTATCAAACATCCATCTTTTAGACATAAGAAACCCTAGAGATGATATCAACGAGCATTTAGACAAGTTTTGGGATAAGAATGAGTGGGTATTGAATCTTAGATTTAGTTGATGAATGATGGATAATGAAAAATAGAGAGTTTCTTATTTTAGAAACTTTATAAAATACCAATCTTTTAAACTTAGTAAATCGTAAAGATGGTGTCAAGGAGCTTTTTGCTTAGTTCTGAGATGAGGATGCGATGGTATTGAATATTAGATTTAGTTGATGATGTATAGAGATTGAAAAAATATAAAGTTTCTTATTTTAGAAACTTTATAAAACAAACATCCTTTAGATATAAGAAAACCAAGATATGCTGTCAAGGTGCTTTTGTTGATAGAAATTGAAAAACAGAAAGTTTCTTATTTTAGAAAATTATAAAACATCCACCTTTTAGACATAGGAAACACTATAGATGGTGTCCATGAGGTTTTAGCCAAGTTTTGAGATTATGATTAGATGGTATTTAATATTAGATTTTGTTGATGAAGGATAGAGATTGTAAAATAGAAAGTTTCTTATTTTAGTAACTTTATAAAACATCCATCTTTTAGACCTAGGAAACCCCATAGATGGTGTCAAGGAGCTTTTTGCAAAGTTTTGAGGTGGGGATGAGATGATATTGAATCTTAGATTTAGTTGATGAAAGATGGATATTGAAAAATTAGAAAGTTTCTTATTTTTGAAACTTTATAAGACATCAATATTTTAGACATAGGAAACCCAAAAGATGGTTTCGAGGAGCTTTTAGCCAAGTTTTGAGATGTGGATGAGATGGTATTGAATTTTAGAATTAGTTTATAAAGGATGGAGATTGAAAAAATAGAAAGTTTCTTATTTTAGAAACTTTACAAAACATCCATCTTTTAGACATAAGAAACCCTATATATGGGGTCAAGGAACTTTTAGCTGAGTTTTGAGATGAGGATGAGATGATATTGAATCTTAGATTTAGTTGATGAAGAATAGAGATTTAAAAAATAGATGGTTTCTTATTTAAGAAACTTTGTAAGACATCTATCTTTTAGCAAATGAAACCTTAGGGATGGTGTCAAGGAGCTTTTAGCCAAGTTTTGAGATGAGGATGAGATGGTATTTAATCTTAGATTCAGTTGATAAAGGATAGAGATTGAAAAAAGAGAAAGTTTGTTATTGTAGAAAGCTTAAAATACATCCATCTTTTAGACATATGAGACCCTAGAGACGGTGTCAATGAGCTTTTAGCCATGTTTTGGGATGAGGATGAGAGGGTATTGAATCTTAGATTTAGTAGATTAATGATGGAGATTGTAAAAATTGAAAGTTTCTTATTTTAGAAACTTTATCAAACATCCATGTTTTAGACATAAGAAACCCTAGAGATGATATCAACGAGCATTTAGCCAAGTTTTGGGATAAGAATGAGTGGGTATTGAATCTTAGATTTAGTTGATGAATGATGGATATTGAAAAAATAGAGAGTTTCTTATTTTAGAAACTTTATAAAATATCAATCTTTTAAACTTAGTAAATCGTAAAGATGGTGTCAAGGAGCTTTTTGCTTAGTTCTGAGATGATGATGCGATGGTATTGAATCTTAGATTTAGTTGATGATGAATAGAAATTGAAAAAATAGAAAGTTTCTTATTTTAGAAACAATATAAAACAAACATCTTTTAGATATAAGAAAACCAAGATATGCTTTCAAGGTGCTTTTGTTGATAGAGATTGAAAAACAGAAAGTTTCTTATTTTAGAAACTTTACAAAACATCCACCATTTAGACATAGGAAACACTATAGATGGTGTCCATGAGGTTTTAGCCAAGTTTTGAGATTGTGATTAGATGGTATTGAATATTAGATTTTGTTGATCAAGGATAGAGATTGTAAAATAGAAAGTTTCTTATTTTAGTAACTGTATAAAACATCCATCTTTTTAGACATAGGAAACCCCATAGATGGTGTCAAGGTGCTTTTTGCAAAGTTTTGAGGTGGGGATGAGATGATATTGAATCTTAGATTTAGTTGATGAAGGATGGAGATTGAAAAATTAGAAAGTTTCTTATTTTTGAAACTTTATAAGACATCAATATTTTAGACATAGAAAACCCAAAAGATGGTGTCGAGGAGCTTTTAGCCAAGTTTTGAGATGTGGATGAGATGATATTGAATTTTAGAATTAGTTTTTAAAGGATGGAGATTGAAAAAAAAAAAGTTTCTTATTTTAGAAACTTTACAAAACATCCATCTTTTAGACATAGGAAACCCTATATATGGTGTCAAGGAACTTTTAGCTGAGTTTTGAGATGAGGATGAGATGATATTGAATCTTAGATTTAGTTGATGAAGAATTGAGATTTAAAAAATAGATGGTTTCTTATTTTAGAAACTTTGTAAGACATATATCTTTTAGCAAAGGAAACCTTATAGATGGTGTCAAGGAGCTTTTAGCCAAGTTTTGAGATGAGGATTAGATGGTAATTAATCTTAGAGTCAGTTGTTAAAGGATAGAGATTGAAAAAATAGAAAGTTTGTTATTGTAGAAAGCTTAAAACACATCCATCTTTTAGACATATGAGACCCTAGAGACGGTGTCAATGAGCTTTTAGCCATGTTTTGGGATGAGGATGAGAGGGTATTGAATCTTAGATTTAGTTGATTAATGATGGAGATTGTAAAAATAGAAAGTTTCTTATTTTAGAAACTTTATCAAACATCCATCTTTTAGACATAAGAAACCCTAGAGATGATATCAACGAGCATTTAGCCAAGTTTTGGGATAAGAATGAGTGGGTATTGAATCTTAGATTTAGTTGATGAATGATAGATATTGAAAAAATGGAGAGTTTCTTATTTTAGAAACTTTATAAAATATCAATCTTTTAAACTTAGTAAATCGTAAAGATGGTGTCAAGGAGCTTTTTGCTTAGTTCTGAGATGAGGATTCGATGGTATTGAATCTTAGATTTAGTTTATGATGGATAGAGATTGAAAAAATAGAAAGTTTCTTATTTTAGAAACTTTATAAAACAAACATCTTTTAGATATAAGAAAACCAAGATTTGCTGTCAAGGTGCTTTTGTTGATAGAGATTGAAAAACAGAAAATTCCTTATTTTAGAAACTTTATAAAACATCCACCTTTTAGACATAGGAAACACTATAGATGGTGTCCATGAGGTTTTAGCCAAGTTTTGAGATTATGATTAGATGGTATTGAATATTAGATTTTGTTGATCAAGGATAGAGATTGTAAAATAGAAAGTTTCTTATTTTATTAACTGTATAAAACAACCATCTTTTTAGACATATGAAACCTCATAGATGGTGTCAAGGAGCTTTTTGCAATGTTTTGAGGTGGGGAGGAGATGATATTGAATCTTTGATTTAGTTGATGAAGGGTGGAGATTAAAAAATTAGAAAGTTTCTTATTTTTGAAACTTTATAAAACATCAATATTTTAGACATAGGAAACCCAAAAGATGGTGTCGAGGAGCTTTTAGCCAAATTTTGAGATGTGGATGAGATGGTATTGAATCTTAGGTTCAGTTGATAAAGGATAGAGATTGAAAAAATAGAAAGTTTGTTATTGTAGAAAGCTTAAAACATCCATCTTTTAGACATATGAGACCCTAGAGACGGTGTCAATGAGCTTTTAGCAATGTTTTGGGATGAGGATAAGAGGGTATTGAATCTTAGATTTAGTTGATTATTAATGGAGATTGTAAAAATAGAAAGTTTCTTATTTTAGAAACTTTATCAAACATCCATCTTTTAGACATAAGAAACCCTAGAGATGATATCAACGAGCATTTAGCCAAGTTTTGGGATAAGAATGAGTGGGTATTGAATCTTAGATTTAGTTGATGAATGATGGATATTGAAAAAATAGAGAGTTTCTTATTTTAGAAACTTTATAAAATATCAATCTTTTAAACTTAGTAAATCGTAAAGATGGTGTCAAGGAGCTTTTTGGTTAGTTCTGAGATGGGGATGGGATGGTATTGAATCTTAGATTTAGTTGATGATGGATAGAGGTTGAAAAAATAGAAAGTTTCTTAGTTTAGAAACTTTATAAAACAAACATCTTTTAGATATAAGAAAACCAAGATATGCTGTCAAGGTGCTTTTGTTGATAGAGATTGAAAAACAGAAAGTTTCTTATTTTAGAAACTTTATAAAACATCCACCTTTTAGACATAGGAAACACTATAGATTGTGACCATGAGCTTTTAGCCAAGTTTTGAGATTATGATTAGATGGTATTGAATATTAGATTTTGTTGATCAAGGATAGAGATTGTAAAATAGAAAGTTTCTTATTTTAGTAACTTTATAAAACATCCATCTTTTAGACATAGGAAACCCCATAGATGGTGTCAATGAGCTTTTTGCAAAGTTTTGAGGTGGGGAGGAGATGATATTGAATCTTTGATTTAGTTGATGAAGGATGGAGATTGAAAAATTAGAAAGTTTCTTATTTTTCAACTTTATAAGAGATAAATATTTTAGACCTAGGGAACCCAAAATATGGTGTCGAGGAGCTTTTAGCCAAGTTTTGAGATGTGTATGAGATGGTATTGAATTTTAGAATCAGTTTATAAAGGATGGAGATTGAAAAAATAGAAAGTTTCTTATTTTAGAAACTTTACAAAATATCCATCTTTTAGACATAGGAAACCCTATATATGGTGTCAAGGAACTTTTAGCTGAGTTTTGAGATGAGGATGAGATGATATTGAATCTTAGATTTAGTTGATGAAGAATAGAGATTTAAAAAATAGATGGTTTCTTATTTTAGAAACTTTGTAAGACATCTATCTTTTAGCAAAGGAAACCTTAGGGATGGTGTCAATGAGCTTTTAGCCAAGTTTTGAGATGAGGATGAGATGGTATTTAATCTTAGATTGAGTTGATAAAGTATAGAGATTGAAAAAAGAGAAAGTTTGTTAATGTAGAAAGCTTAAAAAACATCAATCTTTTAGACATATGAGACCCTAGAGACGGTGTCAATGAGCTTTTAGCCATGTTTTGGGATGAGGATGAGAGGGTATTGATTAATAATGGAGATTGTAAAAATAGAAAGTTTCTTATTTTAGAAACTTTATCAAACATCCATGTTTTAGACATAAGAAACCCTAGAGATGATATCAACGAGCATTTAGCCAAGTTTTGGGATAAGAATGAGTGGGTATTGAATCTTAGATTTAGTTGATGAATGATGGATGTTGAAAAAATAGAGAGTTTCTTATTTTAGAAACTTTATAAAATATCAATCTTTTAAACTTAGTAAATCGTAAAGATGGTGTCAAGGAGCTTTTTGCTAAGTTCTGAGATGAGGATGCGATGGTATTGAATCTTAGATTTAGTTGATGATGGATAGAGATTGAAAAAATAGAAAGTTTCTTATTTTAGAAACAATATAAAACAAACATCTTTTAGATATACGAAAACCAAGATATGTTGTCAAAGTGCTTTTGTTGATAGAGATTGAAAAACAGAAAATTTCTTATTTTAGAAACTTTATAAAACATCCACATTTTAGACATAGGAAACACTATAGATGGTGTTCATGAGGTTTTAGCCAAGTTTTGAGATTATGATTCGATGGTATTGAATATTAGATTTTGTTGATCAAGGATAGAGATTGTAAAATAGAAAGTTTCTTATTTTAGTAACTGTATAAAACATCCATCTTTTTAGACATAGGAAACCCCATAGATGTTGTCAAGGAGCTTTTTGCATTGTTTTGAGGTGGGGGGGAGATGATATTGAATCTTAGATTTAGTTGATGAAGGATGGAGATTGAAAAATTAGAAAGTTTCTTATTTTTGAAACTTTATAAGACATCAATATTTTAGACATAGGAAACCCAAAAGATGGTGTCGAGGAGCTTTTAGCCAAGTTTTGAGATGTGGATGAGATGGTATTGAATTTTAGAATTAGTTTATAAAGGATGGAGATTGAAAAAATAGAAAGTTTCTTACTTTAGAAACTTTACAAAACATTCACCTTTTAAACATAGGAAACACTATAGATGGTGTTCATGAGGTTTTAGCCAAGTTTTGAGATTATGATTAGATGGTAATGAATATTAGATTTTGTTGATCAAGGATAGAGATTGTAAAATAGAAAGTTTCTTATTTTAGTAACTGTATAAAACATCCATCTTTTTAGACATAAAAAACCCCATAGATGGTGTGAAGGAGCTTTTTGCATTGTTTTGAGGTGGGGAGGAGATGATATTGAATCTTAGATTTAGTTGATTAATGATGGAGATTGAAAAATTAGAAAGTTTCTTATTTTTGAAACTTTATAAGACATCAATATTTTAGACATATGAAACCCAAAAGATGGTGTCGAGGAACTTTTAGCCAAGTTTTGAGATGTGGATGAGATGGTATTGAATTTTAGAATTAGTTTATAAAGGATGGAGATTGAAAAAAATAGAAAGTTTCTTATTTTAGAAACTTTACAAAACATCCATCTTTTAGACATAGGAAACCTTATATATGGTGTCAAGGAACTTTTAGCTGAGTTTTGAGATGAGAATGAGATGATATTGATTCTTAGATTTAGTTGATGAAGAATAGAGATTTAAAAAATAGATGGTTTCTTATTTTAGAAACTTTGTAAGACATCTATCTTTTAGCAAAGGAAACCTTAGAGATGGTGTCAATGAGCTTTTTGCCAAGTTTTGAGATAAGGATGAGATGGTATTGAATCTTAGATTCAGTTGATAAAAGATAGAGATTGAAAAAATAGAAAGTTTGTTATTGTAGAAAGCTTAAAAAAATCCATCTTTTAGACATATGAGACCCTAGAGACGGTGTCAATGAGCTTTTAGCCATGTTTTGGGATGAGGATGAGATGGTATTGAATCTTAGATTTAGTTGATAAAGGATAGAGATTTAAAAAATAGATGGTTTCTTATTTTAGAAACTTTGTAAGACATTTATCTTTTAGCAAAGGAAACCTTAGGGATGGTGTCAAGGAGCTTTTAGCCAAATTTTGAGATGAGGATGAGATGGTATTGAATCTTAGATTTAGTTGATAAAGGATAGAGATTGAAAAAATAGAAAGTTTGTTATTGTAGAAAGCTTAAAAAACATCCATCTTTTAGACATATGAGACCCTAGAGACGGTGTCAATGAGCTTTTAGCCATGTTTTGGGATGAGGATGAGAGGGTATTGAATCTTAGATTTAGTTGATTAATGATGGAGATTGTAAAAATAGAAAGTTTCTTATTTTAGAAACTTTATGAAACATCCATCTTTTAGACATAAGAAACCCTAGAGATGATATCAACGAGCATTTAGCCAAGTTTTGGGATAAGAATGAGTGGGTATTGAATCTTAGATTTAGTTGATGAATGATGGATATTGAAAAAATAGAGAGTTTCTTATTTTAGAAACTTTATAAAATATCAATCTTTTAAACTTAGTAAATCGTAAAGATGGTGTCAAGGAGCTTTTTGCTTAGTTCTGAGATGAGGATGCGATGGTATTTAATCTTAGATTTAGTTGATGATGGATAGAGATTGAAAAATAGAAAGTTTCTTATTTTAGAAACTTTATAAAACAAACATCTTTTAGATATAAGAAAACCAAGATATGCTGTCAAGGTGCTTTGTTGATAGAGATTGAAAAACAGAAAGTTTCTTATTTTAGAAACTTTATAGAACATCCACCTTTTAGACATAGGAAACACTATAGATGGTGTCCATGAGGTTTTAGCCTAGTTTTGAGATTATGATTAGATGGTATTGAATATTAGATTTTGTTGATCAAGGATAGAGATTGTAAAATAGAAAGTTTCTTATTTTAGTAACTTTATAAAACATCCATCTTTTAGGCATAGGAAACCCCATAGATGGTGTCAAGGAGCTTTTTGCAAAGTTTTGAGGTGAGGATGAGATGATATTGAATCTTAGATTTAGTTGATGAAGGATGGAGATTGAAAAATTAGAAAGTTTCTTATTTTTGAAACTTTATAAGACATCAATATTTTAGACATAGGAAACCCAAAAGATGGTGTCGAGGAGCTTTTAGCCAAGTTTTGAGATGTGGATGAGATGGTATTGAATTTTAGAATTAGTTTATAAAGGATGGTGATTGAAAAAATAGAAAGTTTCTTATTTTAGAAACTTTACAAAACATCCATCTTTTAGACATAGGAAACCCTATATATGGTGTCAAGGAACTTTTAGCTGAGTTTTGAGATAAGGATGAGATGATATTGAATCTTAGATTTAGTTGATGAAGAATAGAGATTTAAAAAATAGATGGTTTCTTATTTTAGAAACTTTGTAAGACATCTATCTTTTAGCAAAGGAAACCTTAGGGATGGTGTCATGGATCTTTTACCCCAGTTTTGAGATGATGATGAGATGGTATTGAATCTTAGATTTAGTTGATAAAGGATAGAGATTTAAAAAATAGATGGTTTCTTATTTTAGAAACTTTGTAAGACATCTATCTTTTAGCAAAGGAAACCTTAGGGATGGTGTAAAGGAGCTTTTCGCCAAGTTTTGAGATGAGGATGAGATGGTATTGAATCTTAGATTCAGTTGATAAAGGATAGAGATTGAAAAAATAGAAAGTTTGTTATTGTAGAAAGCTTAAAAAACATCCATCTTTTAGACATATGAGACCCTAGAGACGGTGTCAATGAGCTTTTAGGCTTGTTTTGGGATGAGGATGAGAGGGTATTGAATCTTAGATTTAGTTGACTAATGATGGAGATTGTAAAAATAGAAAGTTTCTTATTTTAGAAATTTTATCAAACATCAATCTTTTAGACATAAGAAACCCTAGAGATGATATCAACGAGCATTTAGCCAAGTTTTGGGATAAGAATGAGTGGGTATTGAATCTTAGATTTAGTTGATGAATGACGGATAATGAAAAAATAGACAGTTTCTTATTTTAGAAACTTTATAAAATATCAATTTTTGAACTTAGTAAATCGTAAAGATGGTGTCAAGGAGCTTTTTGCTTAGTTCTGAGATGAGGATGCGATGGTATTGAATCTTAGATTTAGTTGATGATGGATAGAGATTGAAAAAATAGAAAGGTTCTTATTTTAGAAACTTTATAAAACAAACATCTTTTAGATATAAGAAAACCAAGATATGCTGTCAAGGTGCTTTTGTTGATAGAGATTGAAAAACAGAAAGTTTCTTATTTTAGAAACTTTATCAAACATCCACCTTTTAGACATAGGAAACACTATAGAT
Source organism: Tasmannia lanceolata (assembly GCF_043159265.1). NCBI lineage: Eukaryota > Viridiplantae > Streptophyta > Magnoliopsida > Canellales > Winteraceae > Tasmannia > Tasmannia lanceolata. The sequence continues at coordinate 32,166,679 of NW_027518697.1, read as the reverse complement.
GGTGTCCATGAGGTTTTAGCCAAGTTTTGAGATTATGATTAGATAGTATTGAATATTAGATTTTGTTGATCAAGGATAGAGATTGTAAAATAGAAAGTTTCTTATTTTAGTAACTTTATAAAACATCAATCTTTTAGTCATAGGAAACCCCATAGATGGTGTCAAGGAGCTTTTTGCAAAGTTTTGAGGTGGGGATGAGATGATATTGAATCTTAGATTTAGTTCATTGAAGGATGGAGATTGAAAAATTAGAAAGTTTCTTATTTTTGAAACTTTATAAGACATCAATATTTTAGACATAGGAAACCCAAAAAATGGTGTCGCGGAGCTTTTAGCCAAGTTTTGAGATGTGGATGAGATGGTATTGAATTTTAGAATTAGTTTATAAAGGATGGAGATTGAAAAAATAGAAAGTTTCTTATTTTAGAAACTTTACAAAACATCCATCTTTTAGACATAGGAAACCCTATATATGGTGTCAAGGAACTTTTAGCTGAGTTTTGAGATGAGGATGAGATGATATTGAATCTTAGATTTAGTTGATGAAGAATAGAGATTTAAAAAATAGATGGTTTCTTATTTTATAAACTTTGTAAGACATCTATCTTTTAGCAAAGGAAACCTTAGGGATGGTGTCAAGGATCTTTTAGCCAAGTTTTGAGATGAGGATGAGATGGTATTGAATCTTAGATTTACTTGATAAAGGATAGAGATTTAAAAATATAGTTGGTTTCTTATTTTAGAAACTTTGTAAGACATCTATCTTTTAGCCAAGGAAACCTTATGGATGGTGTGAAGGAGCTTTTAGCCAAGTTTTGAGATGAGGATGAGATGGTATTAAATCTTAGATTTAGTTGATAAAGGATAGAGATTGAAAAAATAGAAAGTTTGTTATTGTAGAAAGCTTAAAAAAATCCATCTTTTAGACATATGAGACCCTAGAGACGGTGTCAATGAGCTTTTAGCCATGTTTTGGGATGAGGATGAGATGGTATTGAATCTTAGATTTAGTTGATAAAGGATAGAGATTTAAAAAATAGATGGTTTCTTATTTTAGAAACTTTGTAAGACATCTATCTTTTAGCAAAGGAAACCTTAGGGATGGTGTCAAGGAGCTTTTAGCCAAATTTTGAGATGAGGATGAGATGGTATTGAATCTTAGATTTAGTTGATAAAGGATAGAGATTGAAAAAATAGAAAGTTTGTTATTGTAGAAAGCTTAAAAAACATCCATCTTTTAGATGTATGAGACCCTAGAGACGGTGTCAATGAGCTTTTAGCCATGTTTTGGGATGATGATGAGAGGGTATTGAATCTTAGATTTAGTTGATTAATGATGGTGATTGAAAAAATAGAAAGTTTCTTATTTTAGAAACTTTACAAAACGTCCATCTTTTAGACATAGGAAACCCTATATATGGTGTCAAGGAACTTTTAGCTGAGTTTTGAGATAAGGATGAGATGATATTGAATCTTAGATTTAGTTGATGAAGAATAGAGATTTAAAAAATAGATGGTTTCTTATTTTAGAAACTTTGTAAGACATCTATCTTTTAGCAAAGGAAACCTTAGGGATGGTGTCAAGGATCTTTTACCCCAGTTTTTAGATGATGATGAGATGGTATTGAATCTTAGATTTAGTTGATAAAGGATAGAGATTTAAAAAATAGATGGTTTCTTATTTTAGAAACTTTGTAAGACATCTATCTTTTAGCAAAGGAAACCTTAGGGATGGTGTAAAGGAGCTTTTCGCCAAGTTTTGAGATGAGGATGAGATGGTATTGAATCTTAGATTCAGTTGATAAAGGATAGAGATTGAAAAAATAGAAAGTTTGTTATTGTAGAAAGCTTAAAAAACATCCATCTTTTAGACATATGAGACCCTAGAGACGGTGTCAATGAGCTTTTAGCCATGATTTGGGATGAGGATGAGAGGGTATTGAATCTTAGATTTAGTTGATAAAGGATAGAGATTTAAAAAATAGATGGTTTCTTATTTTAGAAACTTTGTAAGACATCTATTTTTTAGCAAAGGAAACCTTAGGGATGGTGTCAAGGAGCTTTTAGCCAAATTTTGAGATGAGGATGAGATGGTATTGAATCTTAGATTTAGTTGATAAAGGATAGTGATTGAAAAAATAGAAAGTTTGTTATTGTAGAAAGCTTAAAAAACATCCATCTTTTAGACATATGAGACCCTAGAGACGGTGTCAATGAGCTTTTAGCCATGTTTTGAGATGAGGATGAGATGGTATTGAATCTTAGATTTAGTTGATAAAGGATAGAGATTTAAAAAATAGATGGTTTCTTATTTTAGAAACTTTGTAAGACATCTATCTTTTAGCAAAGGAAACCTTAGGGATGGTGTCAAGGAGCTTTTAGCCAAATTTTGAGATGAGGATGAGATGGTATTGAATCTTAGATTTAGTTGATAAAGGATAGTGATTGAAAAAATAGAAAGTTTGTTATTGTAGAAAGCTTAAAAAACATCCATCTTTTAGACATATGAGACCCTAGAGACGGTGTCAATGAGCTTTTAGCCATGTTTTGGGATGATGATTAGAGGGTATTGAATCTTAGATTTAGTTGATTAATGATGGTGATTGAAAAAATAGAAAGTTTCTTATTTTAGAAACTTTACAAAACATCCATCTTTTAGACATAGGAAACCCTATATATGGTGTCAAGGAACTTTTAGCTGAGTTTTGAGATTAGGATGAGATGATATTGAATCTTAGATTTAGTTGATGAAGAATAGAGATTTAAAAAATAGATGGTTTCTTATTTTAGAAACTTTGTAAGACATCTATCTTTTAGCAAAGGAAACCTTAGGGATGGTGTCAAGGATCTTTTACCCCAGTTTTGAGATGATGATGAGATGGTATTGAATCTTAGATTTAGTTGATAAAGGATAGAGATTTAAAAAATAGATGGTTTCTTATTTTAGAAACTTTGTAAGACATCTATCTTTTAGCAAAGGAAACCCTAGGGATGGTGTAAATGAGCTTTTCGCCAAGTTTTGAGATGAGGATGAGATGGTATTGAATCTTAGATTCAGTTAATAAAGGATAGAGATTGAAAAAATAGAAAGTTTGTTATTGTAGAAAGCTTAAAAAACATCAATCTTTTAGACATATGAGACCCTAGAGACGGTGTCAATGAGCTTTTAGGCTTGTTTTGGGATGAGGATGAGAGGGTATTGAATCTTAGATTTAGTTGACTAATGATGGAGATTGTAAAAATAGAAAGTTTCTTATTTTAGAAATTTTATCAAACATCAATCTTTTAGACATAAGAAACCTTAGAGATGATATCAACGAGCATTTAGCCAAGTTTTGGGATAAGAATGAGTGGATATTGAATCTTAGATTTAGTTGATGAATGATGGATAATGAAAAAATAGACAGTTTCTTATTTTAGAAACTTTATAAAATATCAATTTTTGAACTTAGTAAATCGTAAAGATGGTGTCAAGGAGCTTTTTGCTTAGTTCTGAGATGAGGATGCGATGGTATTGAATCTTAGATTTAGTTGATGATGGATAGAGATTGAAAAAATAGAAAGGTTCTTATTTTAGAAACTTTATAAAACAAACATCTTTTAGATATAAGAAAACCAAGATATGCTGTCAAGGTGCTTTTGTTGATAGAGATTGAAAAACAGAAAGTTTCTTATTTTAGAAACTTTATCAAACATCCACCTTTTAGACATAGGAAACACTATAGATGGTGTCCATGAGGTTTTAGCCAAGTTTTGAGATTATGATTAGATAGTATTGAATATTAGATTTTGTTGATCAAGGATAGAGATTGTAAAATAGAAAGTTTCTTATTTTAGTAACTTTATAAAACATCAATCTTTTAGTCATAGGAAACCCCATAGATGGTGTCAAGGAGCTTTTTGCAAAGTTTTGAGGTGGGGATGAGATGATATTGAATCTTAGATTTAGTTCATTGAAGGATGGAGATTGAAAAATTAGAAAGTTTCTTATTTTTGAAACTTTATAAGACATCAATATTTTAGACATAGGAAACCCAAAAAATGGTGTCGCGGAGCTTTTAGCCAAATTTTGAGATGTGGATGAGATGGTATTGAATTTTAGAATTAGTTTATAAAGGATGTAGATTGAAAAAATAGAAAGTTTCTTATTTTAGAAACTTTACAAAACATCCTTCTTTTAGACATAGGAAACCCTATATATGGTGTCAAGGAACTTTTAGCTGAGTTTTGAGATGAGGATGAGATGATATTGAATCTTAGATTTAGTTGATGAAGAATAGAGATTTAAAAAATAGATGGTTTCTTATTTTATAAACTTTGTAAGACATTTATCTTTTAGCAAAGGAAACCTTAGGGATGGTGTCAAGGATCTTTTAGCCAGTTTTTGAGATGAGGATGAGATGGTATTGAATCTTAGATTTACTTGATAAAGGATAGAGATTTAAAAAATAGTTGGTTTCTTATTTTAGAAACTTTGTAAGACATCTATCTTTTAGCCAAGGAAACCTTATGGATGGTGTGAAGGAGCTTTTAGCCAAGTTTTGAGATGAGGATGAGATGGTATTAAATCTTAGATTTAGTTGATAAAGGATAGAGATTGAAAAAATAGAAAGTTTGTTATTGTAGAAAGCTTAAAAAAATCCATCTTTAAGACATATGAGACCCTAGAGACGGTGTCAATGAGCTTTTAGCCATGTTTTGGGATGAGGATGAGATGGTATTGAATCTTAGATTTAGTTGATAAAGGATAGAGATTTAAAAAATAGATGGTTTCTTATTTTAGAAACTTTGTAAGACATCTATCTTTTAGCAAAGGAAACCTTAGGGATGGTGTCAAGGAGCTTTTAGCCAAATTTTGAGATGAGGATGAGATGGTATTGAATCTTAGATTTAGTTGATAAAGGTAGAGATTGAAAAAATAGAAAGTTTGTTATTGTAGAAAGCTTAAAAAACATCCATCTTTTAGACATATGAGACCCTAGAGACGGTGTCAATGAGCTTTTAGCCATGTTTTGGGATGATGATGAGCGGGTATTGAATCTTAGATTTAGTTGATTAATGATGGTGATTGTAAAACTAGAAAGTTTCTTATTTTAGAAACTTTATCAAACATCCATCTTTTAGACATAAGAAACTCTAGAGATGATATCAACGAGCATTTAGCCATGTTTTGGGATAAGAATGAGTGGGTATTGAATCTTAGATTTAGTTGATGAATGATGGATATTGAAAAAATAGAGAGTTTCTTATTTTAGAAACTTTATAAAATATCAATCTTTTAAACTTAGTAAATCGTAAAGATGGTGTCAAGGAGCTTTTTGCTTAGTTCTGAGATGAGGATGCGATGGTATTGAATCTTAGATTTAGTTGATGATGGATATAGATTGAAAAAATAGAAAGTTTCTTATTTTAGAAACTTTATAAAACAAACATCTTTTAGATATAAGAAAACCAAGATATGCTGTCAAGGTGCTTTTGTTGATAGAGATTGAAAAACAGAAAGTTAGTTATTTTAGAAACTTTATAGGACATCCACCTTTTAGACATAGGAAACACTATAGATGGTGTGCATGAGGTTTTAGCCAAGTTTTGAGATTATGATTAGATGGTATTGAATATTAGATTTTGTTGATCAAGGATAGAGATTGTAAAATAGAAAGTTTCTTATTTTAGTAACTTTATAAAACATCCATCTTTTAGGCATAGGAAACCCCATAGATGGTGTCAAGGAGCTTTTTGCAAAGTTTTGAGGTGTGGATGAGATGATATTGAATCTTAGATTTAGTTGATGAAGGATGGAGATTGAAAAATTAGAAAGTTTCTTATTTTTGAAACTTTATAAGACATCAATATTTTAGACATAGGAAACCCAAAAGATGGTGTCGATGAGCTTTTAGCCATGTTTTGAGATGTGGATGAGATGGTATTGAATTTTAGAATTAGTTTATAAAGGATGGAGATTGAAAAAATAGAAAGTTTCTTATTATGAAACTTTACAAAACATCCATCTTTTAGACATAGGAAACCTTATATATGGTGTCAAGGAACTTTTAGCTGAGTTTTGAGATGAGGATGAGATGATATTGAATCTTAGATTTAGTTGATGAAGAATAGAGATTTAAAAAATAGATGGTTTCTTATTTTAGAAACTTTGTAAGACATCTATCTTTTAGCAAAGGAAACCTTAGGGATGGTGTCAAGGATCTTTTAGCCAAGTTTTGAGATGAGGATGAGATGGTATTGAATCTTAGATTTACTTGATGAAGGATAGAGATTTAAAAAATAGTTGGTTTCTTATTTTAGAAACTTTGTAAGACATCTATCTTTTAGCCAAGGAAACCTTATGGATGGTGTGAAGAAGCTTTTAGCCAAGTTTTGAGATGAGGATGAGATGGTATTAAATCTTAGATTTAGTTGATAAAGGATAGAGATTGAAAAAATAGAAAGTTTGTTATTGTAGAAAGCTTAAAAAAATCCATCTTTTAGACATATGAGACCCTAGAGACGGTGTCAATGAGCTTTTAGCCATGTTTTGGGATGAGGATGAGATGGTATTGAATCTTAGATTTAGTTGATAAAGGATAGAGATTTAAAAAATAGATGGTTTCTTATTTTAGAAACTTTGTAAGACATCTATCTTTTAGTAAAGGAAACCTTAGGGATGGTGTCAAGGAGCTTTTAGCCAAATTTTGAGATGAGGATGAGATGGTATTGAATCTTAGATTTAGTTGATAAAGGATAGAGATTGAAAAAATAGAAAGTTTGTTATTGTAGAAAGCTTAAAAAACATCCATCTTTTAGACATATGAGACCCTAGAGACGGTGTCAATTAGCTTTTAGCCATGTTTTGGGATGATGATGAGAGGGTATTGAATCTTAGATTTAGTTGACTAATGATGGTGATTGTAAAAATAGAAAGTTTCTTATTTTAGAAACTTTATCAAACATCCATCTTTTAGACATAAGAAACTCTAGAGATGATATCAACGAGCATTTAGCCATGTTTTGGGATAAGAATGAGTGGGTATTGAATCTTAGATTTAGTTTATGAATGATGGATATTGGAAAAATAGAGAGTTTCTTATTTTAGAAACTTTATAAAATATCAATCTTTTAAACTTAGTAAATCGTAAAGATGGTGTCAATGAGCTTTTTGCTTAGTTCTGAGATGAGGACGCGATGGTATTGAATCTTAGATTTAGTTGATGATGGATACAGATTGAAAAAATAGAAAGTTTCTTATTTTAGAAACTTTATAAAACAAACATCTTTTAGATATAATAAAACCAAGATATGCTATCAAGGTGCTTTTGTTGATAGAGATTGAAAAATAGAAAGTTTCTTATTTTAGAAACTTTATAAAACATCCACCTTTTAGACATAGGAAACACTATAGATGGTGTACATGAGCTTTTAGCCAAGTTTTGAGATTATGATTAGATGGTATTGAATATTAGATTTTGTTGGTCAAGGATAGAGATTGTAAAATAAAAAGTTTCTTATTTTAGTAACTTCATAAAACATCCATCTTTTAGACATAAGAAACAACATAGATGGTGTCAAGGAGCTTTTTGCAAAGTTTTGAGGTGGGGATGAGATGATATTGAATCTTAGATTTAGTTGATGAAGGATGGAGATTGAAAAATTAGAAAGTTTCTTATTTTTGAAACTTTATAAGGCATCAATATTTTAGACATAGGAAACCCAAAAGATAATGTCGAGGAGCTTTTAGCCAAGTTTTGAGATGTGGATGAGATGTTATTGAATTTTAGAATTAGTTTATAAAGGATGGAGATTGAAAAAATAGAAAGTTTCTTATTATGAAAGTTTACAAAACATCCATCTTTTAGACATAGGAAACACTATATATGGTGTTTAGGAACTTTTAGCTGAGTTTTGAGATGAGGATGAGATGATATTGAATCTTAGATTTAGTTGATGAAGAATTGAGATTTAAAAAATAGATGATTTCTTATTTTAGAAACTTTGTAAGACATCTATCTTTTAGCAAAGGAAACCTTAGGGATGGTGTCAAGGATCTTTTAGCCAAGTTTTGAGATGAGGATGAAATGGTATTGAATCTTAGATTTAGTTGATAAAGGATAGAGATTTAAAAAATAGATGGTTTCTTATTTTAGAAACTTTGTAAGACATCTATCTTTTAGCAAAGGAAACCTTAGGGATGGTGTGAAGGAGCTCTTAGCCAAGTTTTGAGATGAGGATGAGATGGTATTGAATCTTAGATTCAGTTGATAAATGATAGAGATTGAAAAAATAGAAAGTTTGTTATTGTAGAAAGCATAAAAAACATCCATCTTTTAGACATATGAGACCCTAGAGACGGTGTCAATGAGCTTTTAGCCATGTTTTGAGATGAGGATGAGAGGGTATTGAATCTTAGATTTCGTTGATTAATGATGGAGATTGTAAAAATAGAAAGTTTCTTATTATAGAAACTTTATCAAACATCCATCTTTTAGACATAAGAAACCCTAGAGATGATATCAACGAGCATTTAGCCAAGTTTTGGGATGAGAATGAGTGGGTATTGAATCTTAGATTTAGTTGATGAATGATGGATATTGAAAAAATAGACAGTTTCTTAGTTTAGAAACTTTATAAAATATCAATCTTTTAAACTTAGAAAATCATAAAGATGGTGTCAAGGAGCTTTTTGCTTAGTTCTGAGATGAGGATGCGATGGTATTGAATCTTAGATTTAGTTGATGATGGGTAGAGATTGAAAAAATAGAAAGTTTCTTATTTTAGAAACTTTATAAAACAAACATTTTTTAGATATATGAAAACCAAGATATGCTATCAAGGTGCTTTTGTTGATAGAGATTGAAAAATAGAAAGTTTCTTATTTTAGAAACTTTATAAAACATCCACCTTTTAGACATAGGAAACACTATAGATGGTGTACATGAGCTTTTAGCCAAGTTTTGAGATTATGATTAGATGGTATTGAATATTAGATTTTGTTGATCAAGGATAGAGATTGTAAAATAGAAAGTTTCTTATTTTAGTAACTTCATAAAACATCCATCTTTTAGACATAGGAAACAACATAGATGGTGTCAAGGAGCTTTTTGCAAAGTTTTGAGGTGGGGATGAGATGATATTGAATCTTAGATTTAGTTGATGAAGGATGGAGATTGAAAATTTAGAAAGTTTCTTATTTTTGAAACTTTATAAGACATCAATATTTTAGACATAGGAAACCCAAAAGATGGTGTCGAGGAGCTTTTAGCCAAGTTTTGAGATGTGGATGAGATGGTATTGAATTTTAGAATTAGTTTATAAAGGATGGAGATTGAAAAAATAGAAAGTTTCTTATTATGAAACTTTACAAAACGTCCATCTTTTAGACATAGGAAACACTATATATTGTGTTAAGGAACTTTTAGCTGAGTTTTGAGATGAGGATGAGATGATATTGAATCTTAGATTTAGTTGATGAAGACTAGAGATTTAAAAAATAGATGGTTTCTTATTGTAGAAACTTTGTAAGACATCTATCTTTTAGCAAAGGAAACCTTAGGGATGGTGTCAAGGATCTTTTAGCCAAGTTTTGAGATGAGGATGAGATGGTATTGAATCTTATATTTCGTTGATAAAGGATAGAGATTTAAAAAATAGATGGTTTCTTATTTTAGAAACTTTGTAAGACATCTATCTTTTAGCAAAGGAAACCTTAGGGATGGTGTCAAGGAGCTTTTAGCCAAGTTTTGAGATGAGAATGAGATGGTATTGAATCTTAGATTCAGTTGATAAAGGATAGAGATTGAAAAAATAGAAAGTTTGTTATTGTAGAAAGCTTAAAAAACATCCATCTTTTAGACATATGAGACCCTAGAGACGGTGTCAATGAGCTTTTAGCCATGTTTTGGGATGAGGATGAGAGGGTATTGAATCTTAGATTTCGTTGATTAATGATGGAGATTGTAAAAATAGAAAGTTTCTTATTTTAGAAACTTTATCAAACATCCATCTTTTAGACATAAGAAACCCTAGAGATGATATCAACGAGCATTTAGCCAAGTTTTGGGATAAGAATGAGTGGGTATTGAATCTTAGATTTAGTTGATGAATGATGGATATTGAAAAAATAGACAGTTTCTTATTTTAGAAACTTTATAAAATATCAATCTTTTAAACTTAGTAAATCATAAAGATGGTGTCAAGGAGCTTTTTGCTTAGTTCTGAGATGAGGATGCGATGGTATTGAATCTTAGATTTAGTTGATGATGGATAGAGATTGAAAAAATAGAAAGTTTCTTATTTTAGAAACTTTATAAAACAAACATCTTTTAGATATAAGAAAACCAAGATATGCTGTCAAGGTGCTTTTGTTGATAGAGATTGAAAAACAGAAAGTTTCTTATTTTAGAAACTTTATAAAACATCCACCTTTTAGACATAGGAAACACTATAGATGGTGTACATGAGCTTTTAGCCAAGTTTTGAGATTATGATTAGATGGTATTGAATATTAGATTTTGTTGATCAAGGATAGAGATTGTAAAATAGAAAGTTTCTTATTTTAGTAACTTCATAAAACATCAATCTTTTAGATATAGGAAACAACATAGATAGTGTGAAGGAGCTTTTTGCAAAGTTTTGAGGTAGGGATGAGATGATATTGAATCTTAGATTTAGTTGATGAAGGATGGAGATTGAAAAATTAGAAAGGTTCTTATTTTTGAATCTTTATAAGACATCATTATTTTAGACATAGGAAACTCAAAAGATGGTGTCGAGGAGCTTTTGCCAAGTTTTGAGATGTGGATGAGATGGTATTGAATTTTAGAATTAGTTTATAAAGGATGGAGATTGAAAAATAGAAAGTTTCTTATTTTAGAAACTTTGTAAAACATACACCTTTTAGACATAAGAAACACTATAGAAGGTGTACATGAGCTTTTAGCCAAGTTTTGAGATGAGGATGAGATGGTATTTAATCTTAGATTTAGTTGATAAAGGATAGAGATTGAAAAAATAGAAAGTTTGTTATTGTAGAAAGCTTAAAAAACATCCATCTTTTAGACATATGAGACCCTAGAGACGGTGTCAATGAGCTTTTAGCCATGTTTTGGGATGAGGATGAGAGGGTATTGAATCTTAGATTTCGTTGATTAATGATGGAGATTGTAAAAATAGAAAGTTTCTTATTTTAGAAACTTTATCAAACATCCATCTTTTAGACATAAGAAACCGTAGAGATGATATCAACGAGCATTTAGCCAAGTTTTGGGATAAGAATGAGTGGGTATTGAATCTTAGATTTAGTTGATGAATGATGGATAATGAAAAAATAGACAGTTTCTTATTTTAGAAACTTTATAAAATATCAATCTCTTAAACTTAGTAAATCGTAAAGATGGTGTCAAGGAGCTTTTTGCTTAGTTCTGAGATGAGGATGCGATGGTATTGAATCTTAGATTTAGTTGATGATGGATACAGATTGAAAAAATAGAAAGTTTCTTATTTTAGAAACTTTATAAAACAAACATCTTTTAGATATAAGAAAACCAAGATATGCTGTCAAGTTGCTTTTGTTGATAGAGATTGAAAAACAGAAAGTTTCTTATTTTAGAAACTTTATAAAACATCCACCTTTTAGACATAGGAAACACTATAGATGGTGTCCATGAGGTTTTTAGCCAAATTTTGAGATTATGATTAGATAGTATTGAATATTAGATTTTGTTGATCAAGGATAGAGATTGTAAATTGAAAGTTTCTTATTTTAGTAACTTTATAAAACATCCATCTTTTAGGCATAGGAAACCCCATAGATGGTGTCAAGGAGCTTTTTGCAAAGTTTTGAGGTGGGGATGAGATGATATTGAATCTTAGATTTAGTTGATGAAGGATGGAGATTGAAAAATTAGAAAGTTTCTTATTTTTGAAACTTTATAAGACATCAATATTTTAGACATAGGAAACCCAAAAGATGGTGTCGAGGGGCTTTTAGCCAAGTTTTGAGATGTGGATGAGATGGTATTGAATTTTAGAATTAGTTTATAAAGGATGGAGATTGAAAAAAAAGAAAGTTTCTTATTTTAGAAACTTTACAAAACATCCATCTTTTAGATATAGGAAACCCTATATATGGTGTCAAGGAACTTTTAGCTGAGTTTTGAGATGAGGATGAGATGATATTGAATCTTAGATTTAGTTGATGAAGAATAGAGATTTAAAAAATAGATGGTTTCTTATTTTAGAAACTTTGTAAGACATCTATCTTTTTGCAAAGGAAACCTTAGGGATGGTGTCAAGGAGCTTTTACCCAAGTTTTGAGATTAGGATGAGATGGTATTGAATCTTAGATTCAGTTGATAAAGGATAGAGATTGAAAAAATAGAAAGTTTGTTATTGTAGAAAGCTTAAAAAACATCCATCTTTTAGACATATGCGACCCTAGAGACGGTGTCAATGAGCTTTTAGCCTTGTTTTGTGATGAGGATGAGAGGGTATTGAATCTTAGATTGAGTTGATTAATGATGGAGATTGTAAAAATAGAAAGTTTCTTATTTTAGAAACTTTATCAAACATCCATCTTTTAGACATAAGAAACCCTAAAGATGATATCCACGAGCATTTAGCCATGTTTTGGGATAAAAATGAGTGGGTATTGAATCTTAGATTTAGTTGATGAATGATAGATATTGAAAAAATAGAGAGTTTCTTATTTTAGAAACTTTATAAAATATCAATCTTTTAAATTTAGTAAATCGTAAAGATGGTGTCAAGGAGCTTTTTGCTTAGTTCTGAGATGAGGATACGATGGTATTGAATCTTAGATTTAGTTGATGATGGATAGAGATTGAAAAAATAGAAAGTTTCTTATTTTAGAAACTTTATAAAACAAACATCTTTTAGATATAAGAAAACCAAGATATGCTGTCAAGGTGCTTTTGTTGATAGAGATTGAAAAACAGAAAGTTTCTTATTTTAGAAACTTTATAGAACATCCACCTTTTAGACATAGGAAACACTACAGATGGTGTCCATGAGGTTTTAGCCAAGTTTTGAGATTATGATTAGATGGTATTGAAAATTAGATTTTGTTGATCAAGGATAGAGATTGTAAAATAGAAAGTTTCTTATTTTAGTAACTTTATAAAACATCCATCTTTTCGGCATAGGAAACCCCATAGATGGTGTCAAGGAGCTTTTTGCAAAGTTTTGAGGTGGGGATGGGATGATATTGAATCTTAGATTTAGTTGATGAAGGATGGAGATTGAAAAATTAGAAAGTTTCTTATTTTTGAAACTTTATAAGACATCAATATTTTAGACATAAGAAACCCAAAAGATGGTGTCGAGGAGCTTTTAGCCAAGTTTTGAGATGTGTATGAGATGGTATTGAATTTTAGAATTAGTTTATAAAGGATGGAGATTGAAAAATAGAAAGTTTCTTATTTTAGAAACTTTGTAAAACATCCACCTTTTAGACATAAGAAACACTATAGATGGTGTACATGAGCTTTTAGCCAAGTTTTGAGATGAGGATGAGATGGTATTTAATCTTAGATTTAGTTGATAAAAGATAGAGATTGAAAAAATAGAAAGTTTGTTATTGTAGAAAGCTTAAAAAACATCCATCTTTTAGACATATGCGACCCTAGAGACGGTGTCAATGAGCTTTTAGCCTTGTTTTGTGATGAGGATGAGAGGGTATTGAATCTTAGATTTAGTTGATTAATGACGGAGATTGTAAAAATAGAAAGTTTCTTATTTTAGAAACTTTATCAAACATCCATCTTTTAGACATAAGAAACCCTAAAGATGATATCCACGAGCATTTAGCCAAGTTTTGGGATAAGAATGAGTGGGTATTGAATCTTAGATTTAGTTGATGAATGATGGATATTGAAAAAATAGAGAGTTTCTTATTTTAGAAACTTTATAAAATATCAATCTTTTAAATTTAGTAAATCGTAAAGATGGTGTCAAGGAGCTTTTTGCTTAGTTCTGAGATGAGGATACGATGGTATTGAATCTTAGATTTAGTTGATGATGGATAGAGATTGAAAAAATAGAAAGTTTCTTATTTTAGAAACTTTATAAAACAAACATCTTTTAGATATTAGAAAACCAAGATATGCTATCAAGGTGCTTTTGTTGATAGAGATTGAAAAACAGAAAGTTTCTTATTTTAGAAACTTTATAGAACATCCACCTTTTAGACATAGGAAACACTACAGATGGTGTCCATGAGGTTTTAGCCAAGTTTTGAGATTATGATTAGATGGTATTGAAAATTAGATTTTGTTGATCAAGGGTAGAGATTGTAAAATAGAAAGTTTCTTATTTTAGTAACTTTATAAAACATCCATCTTTTCGGCATAGGAAACCCCATAGATGGTGTCAAGGAGCTTTTTGCAAAGTTTTGAGGTGGGGATGGGATGATATTGAATCTTAGATTTAGTTGATGAAGGATGGAGATTGAAAAATTAGAAAGTTTCTTATTTTTGAAACTTTATAAGACATCAATATTTTAGACATAGGAACCCCAAAAAATGGTGTCGAGGAGCTTTTAGCCAAGTTTTGAGATGTATATGAGATGGTATTGAATTTTAGAATTAGTTTATAAAGGATGGAGATTGAAAAATAGAAAGTTTCTTATTTTAGAAACTTTGTAAAACATCCACCTTTTAGACATAAGAAACACTATAGATGGTGTATATGAGCTTTTAGCCAAGTTTTGAGATGAGGATGAGATGGTATTTAATCTTAGATTTAGTTGATAAAAGATAGAGATTGAAAAAATAGAAAGTTTGTTATTGTAGAAAGCTTAAAAAACATCCATCTTTTAGACATATGCGACCCTAGAGACGGTGTCAATGAGCTTTTAGCCTTGTTTTGTGATGAGGATGAGAGGGTATTGAATCTTAGATTTAGTTGATTAATGACGGAGATTGTAAAAATAGAAAGTTTCTTATTTTAGAAACTTTATCAAACATCCATCTTTTAGACATAAGAAACCCTAAAGATGATATCCACGAGCATTTAACCAAGTTTTGGGATAAGAATGAGTGGGTATTGAATCTTAGATTTAGTTGATGAATGATGGATATTGAAAAAATAGAGAGTTTCTTATTTTAGAAACTTTATAAAATATCAATCTTTTAAATTTAGTAAATCGTAAAGATGGTGTCAAGGAGCTTTTTGCTTAGTTCTGAGATGAGGATACGATGGTATTGAATCTTAGATTTAGTTGATGATGGATAGAGATTGAAAAAATAGAAAGTTTCTTATTTTAGAAACTTTATAAAACAAACATCTTTTAGATATTAGAAAACCAAGATATGCTGTCAAGGTGCTTTTGTTGATAGAGATTGAAAAACAGAAAGTTTCTTATTTTAGAAACTTTATAGAACATCCACCTTTTAGACATAGGAAACACTACAGATGGTGTCCATGAGGTTTTAGCCAAGTTTTGAGATTATGATTAGATGGTATTGAAAATTAGATTTTGTTGATCAAGGATAGAGATTGTAAAATAAAAAGTTTCTTATTTTAGTAACTTTATAAAACATCCATCTTTTCGGCATAGGAAACCCCATAGATGGTGTCAAGGAGCTTTTTGCAAAGTTTTGAGGTGGGGATGGGATGATATTGAATCTTAGATTTAGTTGATGAAGGATGGAGATTGAAAAATTAGAAAGTTTCTTATTTTTGAAACTTTATAAGACATCAATATTTTAGACATAGGAAACCCAAAAGATGGTGTCGAGGAGCTTTTAGCCAAGTTTTGAGATGTGAATGAGATGTTATTGAATTTTAGAATTAGTTTATAAAGGATGGAGATTGAAAAATAGAAAGTTTCGTATTTTAGAAACTTTATAAAACATCCACTTTTTAGACATAAGAAACACTATAGATGGTGTACATGAGCTTTTAGCCAAGTTTTGAGATGAGGATGAGATGGTATTTAATCTTAGATTTAGTTGATAAAAGATAGAGATTGAAAAAATAGAAAGTTTGTTATTGTAGAAAGCTTATAAAACATCCATCTTTTAGACATATGCGACCCTAGAGACGGTGTCAATGAGCTTTTAGCCTTGTTTTGTGATGAGGATGAGAGGGTATTGAATCTTAGATTTAGTTGATTAATGACGGAGATTGTAAAAATAGAAAGTTTCTTATTTTAGAAACTTTATCAAACATCCATCTTTTAGACATAAGAAACCCTAAAGATGATATCCACGAGCATTTAGCCAAGTTTTGGGATAAGAATGAGTGGGTATTGAATCTTAGATTTAGTTGATGAATGATGGATATTGAAAAAATAGAGAGTTTCTTATTTTAGAAACTTTATAAAATATCAATCTTTTAAATTTAGTAAATCGTAAAGATGGTGTCATGGAGCTTTTTGCTTAGTTCTGAGATGAGGATACGATGGTATTGAATCTTAGATTTAGTTGATGATGGATAGAGATTGAAAAAATAGAAAGTTTCTTATTTTAGAAACTTTATAAAACAAACATCTTTTAGATATTAGAAAACCAAGATATGCTGTCAAGGTGCTTTTGTTGATAGAGATTGAAAAACAGAAAGTTTCTTATTTTAGAAACTTTATAGAACATCCACCTTTTCGACATAGGAAACACTACAGATGGTGTCCATGAGGTTTTAGCCAAGTTTTGAGATTATGATTAGATGGTATTGAAAATTAGATTTTGTTGATCAAGGATAGAGATTGAAAAATTAGAAAGTTTCTTATTTTTGAAACTTTATAAGACATCAATATTTTAGACATAGGAAACCCAAAAGATGGTGTCGAGGAGCTTTTAGCCAAGTTTTGAGATGTGGATGAGATGATATTGAATCTTAGATTTAGTTGATGAAGGATGGAGATTGAAAAATTAGAAAGTTTCTTATTTTTGAAACTTTATAAGACATCAATATTTTAGACATAGGAAACCCAAAAGATGGTGTCGAGGGGCTTTTAGCCAAGTTTTGAGATGTGGATGAGATGGTATTGAATTTTAGAATTAGTTTATAAAGGATGGAGATTGAAAAAAAAGAAAGTTTCTTATTTTAGAAACTTTACAAAACATCCATCTTTTAGATATAGGAAACCCTATATATGGTGTCAAGGAACTTTTAGCTGAGTTTTGAGATGAGGATGAGATGATATTGAATCTTAGATTTAGTTGATGAAGAATAGAGATTTAAAAAATAGATGGTTTCTTATTTTAGAAACTTTGTAAGACATCTATCTTTTAGCAAAGGAAACCTTAGGGATGGTGTCAAGGATCTTTTAGCCAAGTTTTGAGATGAGGATGAAATGGTATTGAATCTTAGATTTAGTTGATAAAGGATAGAGATTTAAAAAATATATGGTTTCTTATTTTAGAAACTTTGTAAGACATCTATCTTTTAGCAAAGGAAACCTTAGGGATGGTGTGAAGGAGCTTTTAGCCAAGTTTTGAGATGAGGATGAGATGGTATTGAATCTTAGATTCAGTTGATAAATGATAGAGATTGAAAAAATAGAAAGTTTGTTATTGTAGAAAGCTTAAAAAACATCCATCTTTTAGACATATGAGACCCTAGAGACGGTGTCAATGAGCTTTTAGCCATGTTTTGGGATGAGGATGAGAGGGTATTGAATCTTAGATTTCGTTGATTAATGATGGAGATTGTAAAAATAGAAAGTTTCTTATTATAAAAACTTTATAAAACATCCACCTTTTAGACATAGGAAACACTATAGATGGTGTACATGAGCTTTTACCCAAGTTTTGAGATTATGATTAGATGGTATTGAATATTAGATTTTGTTGATCAAGGATAGAGATTGTAAAATAGAAAGTTTCTTATTTTAGTAACTTCATAAAACATCAATCTTTTAGATATAGGAAACAACATAGATGGTGTGAAGGAGCTTTTTGCAAAGTTTTGAGGTGGGGATGAGATGATATTGAATCTTAGATTTAGTTGATGAAGGATGGAGATTGAAAAATTAGAAAGTTTCTTATTTTTGAAACTTTATAAGACATCAATATTTTAGACATAGGAAACCCAAAAGATGGTGTCGAGGAGCTTTTAGCCAAGTTTTGAGATGTGGATGAGATGGTATTGAATTTTAGAATTAGTTTATAAAGGATGGAGATTGAAAAAATAGAAAGTTTCTTATTATGAAACTTTACAAAACATCCATCTTTTAGACATAGGAAACACTATATATTGTGTTAAGGAACTTTTAGCTGAGTTTTGAGATGAGGATGAGATGATATTGAATCTTAGATTTAGTTGATGAAGACTAGAGATTTAAAAAATAGATGGTTTCTTATTGTAGAAACTTTGTAAGACATCTATCTTTTAGCAAAGGAAACCTTAGGGATGGTGTCAAGGATCTTTTAGCCAAGTTTTGAGATGAGGATGAGATGGTATTGAATCTTATATTTCGTTGATAAAGGATAGAGATTTAAAAAATAGATGGTTTCTTATTTTAGAAACTTTGTAAGACATCTATCTTTTAGCAAAGGAAACCTTAGGGATGGTGTCAATGAGCTTTTAGCCAAGTTTTGAGATGAGGATGAGATGGTATTGAATCTTAGATTCAGTTGATAAAGGATAGAGATTGAAAAAATAGAAAGTTTGTTATTGTAGAAAGCTTAAAAAACATCCATCTTTTAGACATATGAGACCCTAGAGACGGTGTCAATGAGCTTTTAGCCATGTTTAGGGATGAGGATGAGAGGGTATTGAATCTTAGATTTCGTTGATTAATGATGGAGATTGTAAAAATAGAAAGTTTCTTATTTTAGAAACTTTATCAAACATCCATCTTTTAGACATAAGAAACCCTAGAGATGATATCAACGAGCATTTAGCCAAGTTTTGGGATAAGAATGAGTGGGTATTGAATCTTAGATTTAGTTGATGAATGATGGATATTGAAAAAATAGACAGTTTCTTATTTTAGAAACTTTATAAAATATCAATCTTTTTAACTTAGTAAATCATAAAGATGGTGTCAAGGAGCTTTTTGCTTAGTTCTGAGATGAGGATGCGATGGTATTGAATCTTAGATTTAGTTGATGATGGATAGAGATTGAAAAAATAGAAAGTTTCTTATTTTAGAAACTTTATAAAACAAACATCTTTTAGATATAAGAAAACCAAGATATGCTGTCAAGGTGCTTTTGTTGATAGAGATTGAAAAATAGAAATTTCTTATTTTAGAAACTTTATAAAACATCCACCTTTTAGACATAGGAAACACTATAGATGGTGTACATGAGCTTTTAGCCAAGATTTGAGATTATGATTAGATGGTATTGAATATTAGATTTTGTTGATCAAGGATAGAGATTGTAAAATAGAAAGTTTCTTATTTTAGTAACTTCATAAAACATCAATCTTTTAGATATAGGAAACAACATAGATGGTGTCAAGGAGCTTTTTGCAAAGTTTTGAGGTGGGGATGAGATGATATTGAATCGTAGATTTAGTTGATGAAGGATGGAGATTGAAAAATTAGAAAGTTTCTTATTTTTGAAACTTTATAAGACATCAATATTTTAGACATAGGAAACCCAAAAGATGGTGTCGAGGAGCTTTTAGCCAAGTTTTGAGATGTGGATGAGATGGTATTGAATTTTAGAATTAGTTTATAAAGGATGGAGATTGAAAAAATAGAAAGTTTCTTATTATGAAACTTTACAAAACATCCATCTTTTAGACATAGGAAACACTATATATTGTGTTAAGGAACTTTTAGCTGAGTTTTGAGATGAGGATGAGATGATATTGAATCTTAGATTTAGTTGATGAAGACTAGAGATTTAAAAAATAGATGGTTTCTTATTGTAGAAACTTTGTAAGACATCTATCTTTTAGCAAAGGAAACCTTAGGGATGGTGTCAAAGATCTTTTAGCCAAGTTTTGAGATGAGGATGAGATGGTATTGAATCTTATATTTCGTTGATTAATGATGGAGATTGTAAAAATAGAAATTTCTTATTTTAGAAACTTTATCAAACATCCATCTTTTAGACATAAGAAACCCTAGAGATGATATCAACGAGCATTTAGCCAAGTTTTGGGATAAGAATGAGTGGGTATTGAATCTTAGATTTAGTTGATGAATGATGGATATTGAAAAAATAGACAGTTTCTTATTTTAGAAACTTTATAAAATATCAATCTTTTAAACTTAGTAAATCATAAAGATGGTGTCAAGGAGCTTTTTGCTTAGTTCTGAGATGAGGATGCGATGGTATTGAATCTTAGATTTAGTTGATGATGGATAGAGATTGAAAAAATAGAATGTTTCTTATTTTAGAAACTTTATAAAACAAACATCTTTTAGATATAAGAAAACCAAGATATGCTGTCAAGGTGCTTTTGTTGATAGAGATTGAAAAATAGAAATTTCTTATTTTAGAAACTTTATAAAACATCCACCTTTTAGACATAGGAAACACTATAGATGGTGTACATGAGCTTTTAGCCAAGTTTTGAGATTATGATTAGATGGTATTGAATATTAGATTTTGTTGATCAAGGATAGAGATTGTAAAATAGAAAGTTTCTTATTTTAGTAACTTCATAAAACATCAATCTTTTAGATATAGGAAACAACATAGATGGTGTCAAGGAGCTTTTTGCAAAGTTTTGAGGTGAGGATGAGATGATATTGAATCTTAGATTTAGTTGATGAAGGATGGAGATTGAAAAATTAGAAAGTTTCTTATTTTTGAAACTTTATAAGACATCAATATTTTAGACATAGGAAACTCAAAAGATGGTGTCGAGGAGCTTTTAGCCAAGTTTTGAGATGTGGATGAGATGGTATTGAATTTTAGAATTAGTTTATAAAGGATGGAGATTGAAAAATAGA
The DNA here is from genome assembly GCF_043159265.1 of Tasmannia lanceolata. Classification (NCBI taxonomy): domain Eukaryota; kingdom Viridiplantae; phylum Streptophyta; class Magnoliopsida; order Canellales; family Winteraceae; genus Tasmannia; species Tasmannia lanceolata. The sequence continues at coordinate 32,145,810 of NW_027518697.1, read as the reverse complement.
AAGTTTCTTATTTTAGAAAATTTGTAAAACCTCCACCTTTTAGACATAAGAAACACTATAGATGGTGTACATGAGCTTTTAGCCAAGTTTTGAGATGAGGATGAGATGGTATTTAATCTTAGATTTAGTTGATAAAGGATAGAGATTGAAAAAATAGAAAGTTTGTTATTGTAGAAAGCTTAAAAAACATCCATCTTTTAGACATATGAGACCCTAGAGACGGTGTCAATGAGCTTTTAGCCATGTTTTGGGATGAGGATGAGAGGGTATTGAATCTTAGATTTCGTTGATTAATGATGGAGATTGTAAAAATAGAAAGTTTCTTATTTTAGAAACTTTATCAAACATCCATCTTTTGGACATAAGAAACCCTAGAGATGATATCAACGAGCATTTAGCCATGTTTTGGGATAAGAATGAGTGGGTATTGAATCTTAGATTTAGTTGATGAAAGATGGATAATGAAAAAATAGACAGTTTCTTATTTTAGAAACTTTATAAAATATCAATTTCTTAAACTTAGTAAATCGTAAAGATGGTGTCAAGGAGCTTTTTGCTTAGTTCTGAGATGAGGATGCGATGGTATTGAATCTTAGATTTAGTTGATGATGGATAGAGATTGAAAAATAGAAAGTTTCTTATTTTAGAAACTTTATAAAACAAACATCTTTTAGATATAAGAAAACCAAGATATGCTGTCAAGGTGCTTTTGTTGATAGAGATTGAAAAACAGAAAGTTTCTTATTTGAGAAACTTTATAAAACATCCACCTTTTAGACATAGGAAACACTATAGATGGTGTCCATGAGGTTTTAGCCAAGTTTTGAGATTATGATTAGATGGTATTGAAAATTAGATTTTGTTGATCAAGGATAGAGATTGTAAAATAGAAAGTTTCTTATTTTAGTAACTTTATAAAACATCCATCTTTTAGGCATAGGAAACCCCATAGATGGTGTCAAGGAGCTTTTTGCAAAGTTTTGAGGTGGGGATGAGATGATATTGAATCTTAGATTTAGTTGATGAAGGATGGAGATTGAAAAATTAGAAAGTTTCTTATTTTTGAAACTTTATAAGACATCAATATTTTAGACATAGGAAACCCAAAAGATGGTGTCGAGGAGCTTTTAGCCAAGTTTTGAGATGTGGATGAGATGGTATTGAATTTTAGAATTAATTTATAAAGGATGGAGATTGAAAAAAAGAAAGTTTCTTATTTTAGAAACTTTACAAAACATCCCTCTTTCAGATATAGGAAACCCTATATATGGTGTCAAGGAACTTTTAACTGAGTTTTGAGATGAGGATGAGATGATATTGAATCTTAGATTTAGTTGATGAAGAATAGAGATTTAAAAAATAGATGGTTTCTTATTTTAGAAACTTTGTAAGACATCTATCTTTTTGCAAAGGAAACCTTAGGGATGGTGTCAAGGAGCTTTTACCCAAGTTTTGAGATTAGGATGAGATGGTATTGAATCTTAGATTCAGTTGATAAAGGATAGAGATTGAAAAAATAGAAAGTTTGTTATTGTAGAAAGCTTAAAAAAATCCATCTTTTAGACATATGCGACCCTAGAGACGGTGTCAATGAGCTTTTAGCCTTGTTTTGGGATGAGGATGAGAGGGTATTGAATCTTAGATTTAGTTGATTAATGATGGAGATTGTAAAAATAGAAAGTTTCTTATTTTAGAAACTTTATCAAACATCCATCTTTTAGACATAAGAAACCCTAGAGATGATATCAACGAGCATTTAGCCAAGTTTTGGGATAAGAATGAGTGGGTATTGAATCTTAGATTTAGTTGATGAATGATGGATATTGAAAAAATAGAAAGTTTCTTATTTTAGAAACTTTATAAAATATCAATCTTTTAAACTTAGTAAATCGTAAAGATGGTGTCAAGGAGCTTCTTGCTTAGTTCTGAGATGAGGATGCGATGGTATTGAATCTTAGATTTAGTTGATGATGGATAGAGATTGAAAAAATAGAAAGTTTCTTATTTTAGAAACTTTATAAAACAAACATCTTTCAGATATAAGAAAACCAAGATATGCTGATTGAAAAACAGAAAGTTTCTTATTTTAGAAACTATATAGAACATCCACCTTTTAGACATAGGAAACACTATAGATGGTGTCCATGAGGTTTTAGCCAAGTTTTGAGATTATGATTAGATAGTATTGAATATTAGATTTTGTTGATCAAGGATAGAGATTGTAAAATAGAAAGTTTCTCATTTTAGTAACTTTATAAAACATCCATCTTTTAGGCATAGGTAACCCCATAGATGGTGTCAAGGAGCTTTTTGCAAAGTTTTGAAGTGGGGATGAGATGATATTGAATCTTAGATTTAGTTGATGAAGGATGGAGATTGAAAAATTAGAAAGTTTCTTATTTTTGAAACTTTATAAGACATTAATATTTTAGACATAGGAAACCCAACAGATGGTGTCGATGAGCTTTTAGCCAAGTTTTGAGATGTGGATGAGATGGTATTGAATTTTAGAATTAGTTTATAAAGGATGGAGATTGAAAAAATAGAAAGTTTCTTATTATGAAACTTTACAAAACATCCATCTTTTAGACATAGGAAACCCTATATATGGTGTCAAGGAACTTTTAGCTGCGTTTTGAGATGAGGATGAGATGATATTGAATCTTAGATTTAATTGATGAAGAATAAAGATTTAAAAAATAGATGGTTTCTTATTTTAGAAACTTTGTAAGACATCTATCTTTTAGCGAAGGAAACCTTAAAGATGGTGTCAAGGAGCTTTTTGCTTAGTTCTGAGATGAGGATACGATGGTATTGAATCTTAGATTTAGTTGATGATGGATAGAGATTGAAAAAATAGAAAGTTTCTTATTTTAGAAACTTTATAAAACAAACATCTTTTAGATATAAGAAAACCAAGATATGCTGCCAAGGTGCTTTTGTTGATAGAGATTGAAAAGCAGAAAGTTTCTTATTTTAGAAACTTTATAGAACATCCACCTTTTAGACATAGGAAACACTAAAGATGGTGTCCATGAGGTTTTAGCCAAGTTTTGAGATTATGATTTAGATGGTATTGAAAATTAGATTTTGTTGATCAAGGATAGAGATTGTAAAATAGAAAGTTTCTTATTTTAGTAAGTTTATAAAACATCCATCTTTTCAGCATAGGAAACCCAATAGATGGTGTCAAGGAGCTTTTTGCAAAGTTTTGAGGTGGGGATGGGATGATATTGAATATTAGATTTAGTTGATGAAGGATGGAGATTGAAAAATTAGAAAGTTTCTTATTTTTGAAACTTTATAAGACATCAATAATTTAGACATAGGAAACCCAAAAGATGGTGTCGAGGAGCTTTTAGCCAAGTTTTGAGATGTGGATGAGATGTTATTGAATTTTAGAATTAGTTTATAAAGGATGGAGATTGAAAAAATAGAAAATTTCTTACTATGAAACTTTACAAAACATCCATCTTTTAGACATAGGAAACACTATATATGGTGTTAAGGAACTTTTAGCTGAGTTTTGAGATGAGGATGAGATGATATTGAATCTTAGATTTAGTTGATGAAGAATAGAGATTTAAAAAATAGATGGTTTCTTATTTTAGAAACTTTGTAAGACATCTATCTTTTAGCAAAGGAAACCTTAGGGATGGTGTCAATGAGCTTTTAGCCAAGTTTTGAGATGAGGATGAGATGGTATTGAATCTTAGATTCAGTTGATAAATGATAGAGATTGAAAAAATAGAAAGTTTGTTATTGTAGAAAGCTTAAAAAACATCCATCTTTTAGACATATGAGACCCTAGAGACGGTGTCAATGAGCTTTTAGCCATGTTTTGGGATGAGGATGAGAGGGTATTGAATCTTAGATTTCGTTGATTAATGATGGAGATTGTAAAAATAGAAAGTTTCTTATTATAGAAACTTTATAAAACATCCACCTTTTAGACATAGGAAACACTATAGATGGTGTACATGAGCTTTTAGCCAAGTTTTGAGATTATGATTAGATGGTATTAAATATTAGATTTTGTTGATCAATGATAGAGATTGTAAAATAGAAAGTTTCTTATTTTAGTAACTTCATAAAACATCAATCTTTTAGATATAGGAAACAACATAGATGGTGTCAAGGAGCTTTTTGCAAAGTTTTGAGGTGGGGATGAGATGATATTGAATCTTAGATTTAGTTGAAGAAGGATGGAGATTGAAAAATTAGAAAGTTTCTTATTTTTGAAACTTTATAAGACATCAATATTTTAGACATAGGAAACCCAAAAGATGGTGTCGAGGAGCTTTTAGCCAAGTTTTGAGATGTGGATGAGATGGTATTGAATTTTAGAATTAGTTTATAAAGGATGGAGATTGAAAAATAGAAAGTTTCTTATTTTAGAAACTTTGTAAAACATCCACCTTTTAGACATAAGAAACACTATAGATGGTGTACATGAGCTTTTAGCCAAGTTTTGAGATGAGGATTAAATGGTATTTAATCTTAGATTTAGTTGATAAAGGATAAAGATTGAAAAAATAGAAAGTTTGTTATTGTAGAAAGCTTAAAAAACATCCATCTTTTAGACATATGAGACCCTAGAGACGGTGTCAATGAGCTTTTAGCCATGTTTTGGGATCAGGATGAGAGGGTATTGAATCTTAGATTTAGTTGATTAATGACGGAGATTGTAAAAATAGAAAGTTTCTTATTTTAGAAACTTTATCAAACATCCATCTTTTAGACATAAGAAACCCTAGAGATGATATCAACGAGCATTTAGCCAAGTTTTGGGATAAGAATGAGTGGGTATTGAATCTTAGATTTAGTTGATGAATGATGGATATTGAAAAAATAGACAGTTTCTTATTTTAGAAACTTTATAAAATATCAATCTTTTAAACTTAGTAAATCATAAAGATGGTGTCAAGGAGCTTTTTGCTTAGTTCTGAGATGAGGATGCGATGGTATTGAATCTTAGATTTAGTTGATGATGGATAGAGATTGAAAAAATAGAATGTTTCTTATTTTAGAAACTTTATAAAACAAACATCTTTTAGATATAAGAAAACCAAGATATGCTGTCAAGGTGCTTTTGTTGATAGAGATTGAAAAATAGAAATTTCTTATTTTAGAAACTTTATAAAACATCCACCTTTTAGACATAGGAAACACTATAGATGGTGTACATGAGCTTTTAGCCAAGTTTTGAGATTATGATTAGATGGTATTGAATATTAGATTTTGTTGATCAAGGATAGAGATTGTAAAATAGAAAGTTTCTTATTTTAGTAACTTCATAAAACATCAATCTTTTAGATATAGGAAACAACATAGATGGTGTCAAGGAGCTTTTTGCAAAGTTTTGAGGTGAGGATGAGATGATATTGAATCTTAGATTTAGTTGATGAAGGATGGAGATTGAAAAATTAGAAAGTTTCTTATTTTTGAAACTTTATAAGACATCAATATTTTAGACATAGGAAACTCAAAAGATGGTGTCGAGGAGCTTTTAGCCAAGTTTTGAGATGTGGATGAGATGGTATTGAATTTTAGAATTAGTTTATAAAGGATGGAGATTGAAAAATAGAAAGTTTCTTATTTTAGAAAATTTGTAAAACCTCCACCTTTTAGACATAAGAAACACTATAGATGGTGTACACGAGCTTTTAGCCAAGTTTTGAGATGAGGATGAGATGGTATTTAATCTTAGATTTAGTTGATAAAGGATAGAGATTGAAAAAATAGAAAGTTTGTTATTGTAGAAAGCTTAAAAAACATCCATCTTTTAGACATATGAGACCCTAGAGACGGTGTCAATGAGCTTTTAGCCAAGTTTTGGGATGAGGATGAGAGGGTATTGAATCTTAGATTTCGTTGATTAATGATGGAGATTGTAAAAATAGAAAGTTTCTTATTTTAGAAACTTTATCAAACATCCATCTTTTGGACATAAGAAACCCTAGAGATGATATCAACGAGCATTTAGCCATGTTTTGGGATAAGAATGAGTGGGTATTGAATCTTAGATTTAGTTGATGAAAGATGGATAATGAAAAAATAGACAGTTTCTTATTTTAGAAACTTTATAAAATATCAATTTCTTAAACTTAGTAAATCGTAAAGATGGTGTCAAGGAGCTTTTTGCTTAGTTCTGAGATGAGGATGCGATGGTATTGAATCTTAGATTTAGTTGATGATGGATAGAGATTGAAAAATAGAAAGTTTCTTATTTTAGAAACTTTATAAAACAAACATCTTTTAGATATAAGAAAACCAAGATATGCTGTCAAGGTGCTTTTGTTGATAGAGATTGAAAAACAGAAAGTTTCTTATTTGAGAAACTTTATAAAACATCCACCTTTTAGACATAGGAAACACTATAGATGGTGTCCATGAGGTTTTAGCCAAGTTTTGAGATTATGATTAGATGGTATTGAAAATTAGATTTTGTTGATCAAGGATAGAGATTGTAAAATAGAAAGTTTCTTATTTTAGTAACTTTATAAAACATCCATCTTTTAGGCATAGGAAACCCCATAGATGGTGTCAAGGAGCTTTTTGCAAAGTTTTGAGGTGGGGATGAGATGATATTGAATCTTAGATTTAGTTGATGAAGGATGGAGATTGAAAAATTAGAAAGTTTCTTATTTTTGAAACTTTATAAGACATCAATATTTTAGACATAGGAAACCCAAAAGATGGTGTCGAGGAGCTTTTAGCCAAGTTTTGAGATGTGGATGAGATGGTATTGAATTTTAGAATTAATTTATAAAGGATGGAGATTGAAAAAAAGAAAGTTTCTTATTTTAGAAACTTTACAAAACATCCCTCTTTCAGATATAGGAAACCCTATATATGGTGTCAAGGAACTTTTAACTGAGTTTTGAGATGAGGATGAGATGATATTGAATCTTAGATTTAGTTGATGAAGAATAGAGATTTAAAAAATAGATGGTTTCTTATTTTAGAAACTTTGTAAGACATCTATCTTTTTGCAAAGGAAACCTTAGGGATGGTGTCAAGGAGCTTTTACCCAAGTTTTGAGATTAGGATGAGATGGTATTGAATCTTAGATTCAGTTGATAAAGGATAGAGATTGAAAAAATAGAAAGTTTGTTATTGTAGAAAGCTTAAAAAAATCCATCTTTTAGACATATGCGACCCTAGAGACGGTGTCAATGAGCTTTTAGCCTTGTTTTGGGATGAGGATGAGAGGGTATTGAATCTTAGATTTAGTTGATTAATGATGGAGATTGTAAAAATAGAAAGTTTCTTATTTTAGAAACTTTATCAAACATCCATCTTTTAGACATAAGAAACCCTAGAGATGATATCAACGAGCATTTAGCCAAGTTTTGGGATAAGAATGAGTGGGTATTGAATCTTAGATTTAGTTGATGAATGATGGATATTGAAAAAATAGAGAGTTTCTTATTTTAGAAACTTTATAAAATATCAATCTTTTAAACTTAGTAAATCGTAAAGATGGTGTCAAGGAGCTTCTTGCTTAGTTCTGAGTTGAGGATGCGATGGTATTGAATCTTAGATTTAGTTGATGATGGATAGAGATTGAAAAAATAGAAAGTTTCTTATTTTAGAAACTTTATAAAACAAACATCTTTCAGATATAAGAAAACCAAGATATGCTGATTGAAAAACAGAAAGTTTCTTATTTTAGAAACTATATAGAACATCCACCTTTTAGACATAGGAAACACTATAGATGGTGTCCATGAGGTTTTAGCCAAGTTTTGAGATTATGATTAGATAGTATTGAATATTAGATTTTGTTGATCAAGGATAGAGATTGTAAAATAGAAAGTTTCTCATTTTAGTAACTTTATAAAACATCCATCTTTTAGGCATAGGAAACCCCATAGATGGTGTCAAGGAGCTTTTTGCAAAGTTTTGAAGTGGGGATGAGATGATATTGAATCTTAGATTTAGTTGATGAAGGATGGAGATTGAAAAATTAGAAAGTTTCTTATTTTTGAAACTTTATAAGACATTAATATTTTAGACATAGGAAACCCAACAGATGGTGTCGATGAGCTTTTAGCCAAGTTTTGAGATGTGGATGAGATGGTATTGAATTTTAGAATTAGTTTATAAAGGATGGAGATTGAAAAAATAGAAAGTTTCTTATTATGAAACTTTACAAAACATCCATCTTTTAGACATAGGAAACCCTATATATGGTGTCAAGGAACTTTTAGCTGCGTTTTGAGATGAGGATGAGATGATATTGAATCTTAGATTTAATTGATGAAGAATAAAGATTTAAAAAATAGATGGTTTCTTATTTTAGAAACTTTGTAAGACATCTATCTTTTAGCGAAGGAAACCTTAAAGATGGTGTCAAGGAGCTTTTTGCTTAGTTCTGAGATGAGGATACGATGGTATTGAATCTTAGATTTAGTTGATGATGGATAGAGATTGAAAAAATAGAAAGTTTCTTATTTTAGAAACTTTATAAAACAAACATCTTTTAGATATAAGAAAACCAAGATATGCTGCCAAGGTGCTTTTGTTGATAGAGATTGAAAAGCAGAAAGTTTCTTATTTTAGAAACTTTATAGAACATCCACCTTTTAGACATAGGAAACACTAAAGATGGTGTCCATGAGGTTTTAGCCAAGTTTTGAGATTATGATTTAGATGGTATTGAAAATTAGATTTTGTTGATCAAGGATAGAGATTGTAAAATAGAAAGTTTCTTATTTTAGTAAGTTTATAAAACATCCATCTTTTCAGCATAGGAAACCCAATAGATGGTGTCAAGGAGCTTTTTGCAAAGTTTTGAGGTGGGGATGGGATGATATTGAATATTAGATTTAGTTGATGAAGGATGGAGATTGAAAAATTAGAAAGTTTCTTATTTTTGAAACTTTATAAGACATCAATAATTTAGACATAGGAAACCCAAAAGATGGTGTCGAGGAGCTTTTAGCCAAGTTTTGAGATGTGGATGAGATGTTATTGAATTTTAGAATTAGTTTATAAAGGATGGAGATTGAAAAAATAGAAAATTTCTTACTATGAAACTTTACAAAACATCCATCTTTTAGACATAGGAAACACTATATATGGTGTTAAGGAACTTTTAGCTGAGTTTTGAGATGAGGATGAGATGATATTGAATCTTAGATTTAGTTGATGAAGAATAGAGATTTAAAAAATAGATGGTTTCTTATTTTAGAAACTTTGTAAGACATCTATCTTTTAGCAAAGGAAACCTTAGGGATGGTGTCAATGAGCTTTTAGCCAAGTTTTGAGATGAGGATGAGATGGTATTGAATCTTAGATTCAGTTGATAAATGATAGAGATTGAAAAAATAGAAAGTTTGTTATTGTAGAAAGCTTAAAAAACATCCATCTTTTAGACATATGAGACCCTAGAGACGGTGTCAATGAGCTTTTAGCCATGTTTTGGGATGAGGATGAGAGGGTATTGAATCTTAGATTTCGTTGATTAATGATGGAGATTGTAAAAATAGAAAGTTTCTTATTATAGAAACTTTATAAAACATCCACCTTTTAGACATAGGAAACACTATAGATGGTGTACATGAGCTTTTAGCCAAGTTTTGAGATTATGATTAGATGGTATTAAATATTAGATTTTGTTGATCAATGATAGAGATTGTAAAATAGAAAGTTTCTTATTTTAGTAACTTCATAAAACATCAATCTTTTAGATATAGGAAACAACATAGATGGTGTCAAGGAGCTTTTTGCAAAGTTTTGAGGTGGGGATGAGATGATATTGAATCTTAGATTTAGTTGAAGAAGGATGGAGATTGAAAAATTAGAAAGTTTCTTATTTTTGAAACTTTATAAGACATCAATATTTTAGACATAGGAAACCCAAAAGATGGTGTCGAGGAGCTTTTAGCCAAGTTTTGAGATGTGGATGAGATGGTATTGAATTTTAGAATTAGTTTATAAAGGATGGAGATTGAAAAATAGAAAGTTTCTTATTTTAGAAACTTTGTAAAACATCCACCTTTTAGACATAAGAAACACTATAGATGGTGTACATGAGCTTTTAGCCAAGTTTTGAGATGAGGATTAAATGGTATTTAATCTTAGATTTAGTTGATAAAGGATAAAGATTGAAAAAATAGAAAGTTTGTTATTGTAGAAAGCTTAAAAAACATCCATCTTTTAGACATATGAGACCCTAGAGACGGTGTCAATGAGCTTTTAGCCATGTTTTGGGATGAGGATGAGAGGGTATTGAATCTTAGATTTAGTTGATTAATGACGGAGATTGTAAAAATAGAAAGTTTCTTATTTTAGAAACTTTATCAAACATCCATCTTTTAGACATAAGAAACCCTAGAGATGATATTTACGAGCATTTAGCCAAGTTTTGGGATAAGAATGAGTGAGTATTGAATCTTAGATTTAGTTGATGAAAGATGGATATTGAAAAAATAAAGAGTTTTTTATTTTAGAAACTTTATAAAATATCAATCTTTTAAACTAAGAAAATCGTAAAGATGGTGTCAAGGAGCTTTTTGCTTAGTTCTGAGATGAGGATGCGATGGTATTGAATCTTAGATTTAGTTGATGATGGATAGAGATTGAAAAAATAGAAAGTTTTTTATTTTAGAAACTTTATAAAACAAACATCTTTTAGATATAAGAAAACCAAGATATGCTGTCAAGGTGCTTTTGTTGATAGAGATTGAAAAACAGAAAGTTTCTTATTTTAGAAACTTTATAAAACATCCACATTTTAGACATAGGAAACACTATAGATGGTGTCCATGTGGTTTTAGCCAAGTTTTGAGATTATGATTAGATAGTATTGAATATTAGATTTTGTTGATCAAGGATAGAGATTGTAAAATAGAAAGTTTCTTATTTTAGTAACTTTATAAAACATCCATCTTTTAGGCATAGGAAACCCCATAGATGGGGTCAAGGAGCTTTTTGCAAAGTTTTGAGGTGGGGATGAGATGATATTGAATCTTAGATTTAGTTGAAGAAGGATGGAGTTTGAAAAATTAGAAAGTTTCTTATTTTTGAAACTTTATAAGACATCAATATTTTAGACATAGGAAACCCAAAAGATGGTGTCGAGGGGCTTTTAGCCAAGTTTTGAGATGTGGATGAGATGGTATTGAATTTTAGAATTAGTTTATAAAGGATGGAGATTGAAAAAAAAGAAAGTTTCTTATTTTAGAAACTTTACAAAACATCCATCTTTTAGACATAGGAAACCCTATATATGGTGTCAAGGAACTTTTTGCTGCGTTTTGAGATGAGGATGAGATGATATTGAATCTTAGATTTAGTTGATAAAGAATAGAGACTTAAAAAATAGATGGTTTCTTATTTTAGAAACTTTGTAAGAAATCAATCTTTTTGCAAAGGAAACCTTAGGGATGGTGTCAAGGAGCTTTTACCCAAGTTTTGAGATTAGGATGAGATGGTATTGAATCTTAGATTCAGTTGATAAAGGATAGAGATTGAAAAAATAGAAAGTTTGTTATTGTAGAAAGCTTAAAAAACATCCATCTTTTAGACATATGCGACCCTAGAGACGGTGTCAATGAGCTTTTAGCCTTGTTTTGGGATGAGGATGAGAGGGTATTGAATCTTAGATTTAGTTGATTAATGATGGAGATTGTAAAAATAGAAAGTTTCTTATTTTAGAAACTTTATCAAACATCCATCTTTTTGACATAAGAAACCCTAGAGATGATATCAACGAGCATTCAGCCAAGTTTTCGGATAAGAATGAGTGGGTATTGAATCTTAGATTTAGTTGATGAATGATGGATATTGAAAAAATAGAGAGTTTCTTATTTTAGAAACTTTATAAAATATCAATCTTTTAAACTTAGTAAATCGTAAAGATGGTGTCAAGGAGCTTTTTGCTTAGTTCTGAGATGAGGATGCGATGGTATTGAATCTTAGATTTAGTTGATGATGGATAGAGATTGAAAAAATAGAAAGTTTCTTATTTTAGAAACTTTATAAAACAAACATCTTTTAGATATAAGAAAACCAAGATATGCTGTCAAGGTGCTTTTGTTGATAGAGATTGAAAAACAGAAAGTTTCTTATTTTAGAAACTTTATAAAGCATCCACATTTTAGACATAGGAAACACTATAGATGGTGTCCATGAGGTTTTAGCCAAGTTTTGAGATTATGATTAGATAGTATTGAATATTAGATTTTGTTGATCAAGGATAGAGATTGTAAAATAGAAAGTTTCTTATTTTAGTAACTTTATAAAACATTCACCTTTTAGGCATAGGAAACCCCATAGATGGGGTCAAGGAGCTTTTTGCAAAGTTTTGAGGTGGGGATGAGATGATATTGAATCTTAGATTTAGTTGATGAAGGATGGAGATTGAAAAATTAGAAAGTTTCTTATTTTTGAAACTTTATAAGACATCAATATTTTAGACATAGGAAACCCAAAAGATGGTGTCGAGGAGCTTTTAGCCAAGTTTTGAGATGTGAATGAGATGGTATTGAATTTTAGAATTAGTTTATAAAGGATGGAGATTGAAAAAAAAAGAAAGTTTCTTATTTTAGAAACTTTACAAAACATCCCTCTTTTAGACATAGGAAACCCTATATATGGTGTCAAGGAACTTTTAGCTGAGTTTTGAGATGAGGATGAGATGATATTGAATCTTAGATTTAGTTGATGAAGAATAGAGATTTAAAAAATAGATAGTTTCTTATTTTAGAAACTTTGTAAGACATCTATCTTTTAGCAAAGGAAACCTTAGGGATGCTGTCAACGAGCTTTTCGCCAAGTTTTGAGATGAGGATGAGATGGTATTGAATCTTAGATTCAGTTGATAAAGGATAGAGATTGAAAAAATAGAAAGTTTGTTATTGTAGAAAGCTTAAAAACCATCCATCTTTTAGACATATGAGACCCTAGAGACGGTGTCAATGAGCTTTTAGCCATGTTTTGGGATGAGGATGAGAGGGTATTGAATCTTAGAATTAGTTGATTAATTATGGAGTTTGTAAAAATAGAAAGTTTCTTATTTTAGAAACTTTATCAAACATCCATCTTTTAGACATAGGAAACCCTAGAGATGATATCAACGAGCATTTAGCCAAGTTTTGGGATAAGAATGAGTGGGTATTGAATCTTTGATTTAGTTGATGAATGATGGATATTGAAAAAAAAAAGAGTTTCTTATTTTAGAAACTTTATAAAATATCAATCTTTTAAACTTAGTAAATCGTAAAGATGGTGTCAAGGAGCTTTTTGCTTAGTTCTGAGATGAGGATGCGATGGTATTGAATCTTAGATTTAGTTGATGATGGATAGATTTTAAAAAAATAGAAAGTTTCTTATTTTAGAAACTTTATAAAACAAACATCTTTTAGATATAAGAAAACTAAGATATTCTGTCAAGGTGCTTTTGTTGATAGAGATTGAAAAACAGAAAGTTTCTTATTTTAGAAACTTTATAAAACATCCATCTTTTAGACATAGGAAACACTATAGATGGTGTCCATGAGCTTTTAGCCAAGTTTTGAGATTATGATTTGATGGTATTGAATATTAGATTTTGTTGATCGAGGATAGAGATTGTAAAATAGAAAGTTTCTTATTTTAGTAACTTTATAAAAATCCATCTTTTAGACATAGGAAACCCCATAGATGGTGTCAAGGAGCTTTTTGCAAAGTTTTGAGGTGGGGATGAGATGATATTGAATCTTAGATTCAGTTGATGAAGGATGGAGATTGAAAAATTAAAAAGTTTCTTATTTTTGAAACTTTATAAGACATCAATATTTTAGACATAGGAAACCCAAAAGATGGTGTCGAGCAGCTTTTAGCCAAATTTTGAGATGTGGATGAGATGGTATTGAATTTTAGAATTAGTTTATAAAGGATGGAGATTGAAAAAATAGAAAGTTTCTTATTTTAAAAACTTTACAAAACATCCATCTTTTAGACATAGGAAACCCTATAGATGGTGTCAAGGAACTTTTAGCTGAGTTTTGAGATAAGGATGAGATGATATTGAATCTTAGATTTAGTTGATGAAGAATAGAGATTCAAAAAATAGATGGTTTCTTATTTTAGAAACTTTGTAAGACATCTATCTTTTAGCAAAGGAAACCTTAGGGATGCTGTCAAGGAGCTTTTAGCCAAGTTTTGAGATGAGGATGAGATGGTATTGAATCTTAGATTCAGTTGATAAATGATATAGATTGAAAAAATAGAAAGTTTGTTATTGTAGAAAGCTTAAAAACCATCCATCTTTTAGACATATGAGACCCTAGAGACGGTGTCAATGAGCTTTTAGCCATGTTTTGAGATGAGGATGAGAGGGTATTGAATCTTAGATGTAGTTGATTAATTATGGAGATTGTAAAAATAGAAAGTTTCTTATTTTTGAAACTTTATCAAACATCCATCTTTTAGACATAAGAAACCTTAGAGATGATATCAACGAGCATTTAGCCAAGTTTTGGGATAAGAATGAGTGGGTATTGAATCTTAGATTTAGTTGATGAATGATGGACATTAAAAAAAAAAGAGTTTCTTATTTTAGAAACTTTATAAAATATCAATCTTTTAAACTTAGTAAATCGTAAAGATGGTGTCAAGGAGCTTTTTGCTTAGTTCTGAGATGAGGATGCGATGATATTGAATCTTAGATTTAGTTGATGATGGATAGATATTGAAAAAATAGAAAGTTTCTTATTTTAGAAACTTTATAAAACAAACATCTTTTAGATATAAGAAAACCAAGATATGCTGTCAAGGTGCTTTTGTTGATAGAGATTGAAAAACAGAAAGTTTCTTACTTTAGAAACTTTATAAAACATCCACCTTTTAGACATAGGAAACACTATAGATGGTGTCCATGAGCTTTTAGCCAAGTTTTGAGATTATGATTAGGTGGTATTGAATATTAGATTTTGTTGATCAAGGATAGAGATTGTAAAATAGAAAGTTTCTTATTTTAGTAACTTTATAAAACATCCATCTTTTAGGCATCGGAAACCCCATAGATGGTGTCAAGGAGCTTTTTGCAAAGTTTTGAGGTGGGGATGAGATGATATTGAATCTTAGATTTAGTTGATGAAGGATGGAGATTGAAAAATTAGAAAGTTTCTTATTTTTGAAACTTTATAAGACATCAATTTTATAGACATAAGAAACCCAAAAGATGGTGTCGATGAGCTTTTAGCCAAGTTTTGAGATGTGGATGAGATGGTATTGAATTTTAGAATTAGTTTATAAAGGATGCAGATTGAAAAAATAGAAAGTTTCTTATTTTAGAAACTTTACAAAACATCCATCTTTTAGACACAGGAAACCCTATATATGGTGTCAAGGAACTTTTAGCTGAGTTTTGAGATGAGGATGAGATGATATTGAATCTTAGACTTAGTTGATGAAGAATAGGGATTTAAAAAATAGATGATTTCTTATTTTAGAAACTTTGTAAGACATCTATCTTTTAGCAAAGGAAACCTTAGGGATGGTGTCAAGGAGCTTTTCGCCAAGTTTTGAGATGAGGATGAGATGGTATTGAATCTTAGATTTAGTTGATAAATGATAGATATTGAAAAAATAGAAAGTTTGTTATTGTAGAAAGCTTAAAAAACATCCATCTTTTAGACATATGAGACCATAGAGACGGTGTCATTGAGCTTTTAGCCATGTTTTGAGATGAGGATGAGAGGGTACTGAATCTTAGCTTTAGTTGATTAATGATGGAGATTTTCAAATTAAAAGTTTCTTATTTTAGAAACTTTATCAAACATCCATCTTTTAGACATAAGAAACCCTAGAGATTATATCAACGAGCATTTAGCCAAGTTTTGGGATAAGAATGAGTGGGTATTGAATCTTAGATTTAGTTGATAAATGATGGATATTGAAAAAATAAAGAGTTTCTTATTTTATAAACTTTATAAAATATCAATCTTTTAAACTTAGTAAATCGTAAAGATGGTGTCAAGGAGCTTTTTGCTTAGTTCTGAGATGAAGATGCGATGGTATTGAATCTTAGATTTAGTTGATGATGGATAGAGATTGAAAAAATAGAAAGTTTCTTATTTTAGAAACTTTATAAAACAAACACCTTTTAGATATAAGAAAACCAAGATATGCGGTCAAGGTGCTTTTGTTGATAGAGATTGAAAAACAGAAAGTTTCTTATTTTAGAAACTTTATAAAACATCCACCTTTTAGACATAGGAAACACTATAGATGGTGTCCATGAGCTTTTAGCCAAGTTTTGAGATTATGATTAGATGGTATTGAATATTAGATTTTGTTGACCAAGGGTAGAGATTGTAAAATAGAAAGTTTCTTATTTTAGTAACTTTATAAAACATCTAACTTTTAGACATAGGAAACCCCATAGATGGTGTCAAGGAGCTTTTTGCAAAGTGTTGAGGTGGGGATGAGATGATATTGAATCTTTGATTTAGTTGATGAAGGATGGAGATTGAAAAATTAGAAAGTTTCTTATTTTTGAAACTTTATAAGACATCAATATTTTAGACATAGGAAACCCAAAAGATGGTGTCGAGGAGTTTTTAGCCAAGTTTTGAGATGTGGATGAGATTGTATTGAATTTTAGAATTAGTTTATAAAGGATGGAGATTGAAAAAATAGAAAGTTTCTTATTTTAGAAACTTTATAAAACAAACATCTTTTAGATATAAGAAAACCAAGATATGCTGTCAAGGTGCTTTTGTTGGTAGAGATTGAAAAACAAAAAGTTTCTTATTTTAGAAACTTTATAAAACATCCACCTTTTAGACATAGGAAACACTATAGATGATGTCAATGAGCTTTTAGCAAAGTTTTGAGATTATGATTAGATGGTATTGAATATTAGATTTTGTTGATCAAGGATAGAGATTGTAAAATAGAAAGTTTCTTATTTTAGTAACTTTATAAAACATCCATCTTTTAGGCATAGGAAACCCCATAGATGGTTTCAAGGAGCTTTTTGCCAAGTTTTGAGGTGGGGATGAGATGATATTGAATCTTAGATGTAGTTGATGAAGGATGGAGATTGAAAAATTAGAAAGTTTCTTATTTTTGAAACTTTATAAGACATCAATATTTTAGACATAGGAAACCCAAAAGATGGTGTCGAGGAGCTTTTAGCCAAGTTTTGAGATGTGGATGAGATGGTATTGAATTTTAGAATTAGTTTATAAAGTATGGAGATTGAAAAAATAGAAAGTTTCTTATTTTAGAAACTTTACAAAACATCCATCTTTTAGACATAGGAAACCCTATATATGGTGTCAAGGAACTTTTAGCTGAGTTTTGAGATAAGGATGAGATGATATTGAATCTTAGATTTAGTTGATGAAGAATAGAGATTTAAAAAATAGATGGTTTCTTATTTTAGAAACTTTGTAAGACATCTATCTTTTAGCAAAGGAAACCTTAGGGATGCTGTCAAGGAGCTTTTAGCCATGTTTTGAGATGAGGATGAGATGGTATTGAATCTTAGATTCAGTTGATAAATGATAGAGATTGAAAAAATAGAAAGTTTGTTATTGTAGAAAGCTTAAAAACCATCCATCTTTTAGACATATGAGACCCTAGAGACGGTGTCAATGAGCTTTTAGCCATGTTTTGAGATGAGGATGAGAGGGTATTGAATCTTAGATGTAGTTGATTAATTATAGAGATTGTAAAAATAGAAAGTTTCTTATTTTTGAAACTTTATCAAACATCCATCTTTTAGACATAAGAAACCCTAGAGATGATATCAACGAGCATTTAGCCAAGTTTTGGGATAAGAATGAGTGGGTATTGAATCTTAGATTTAGTTGATGAATGATGGATATTGAAAAAAAAAAGAGTTTCTTATTTTAGAAACTTTATAAAATATCAATCTTTTAAACTTAGTAAATCATAAAGATGGTGTCAAGGAGCTTTTTGCTTAGTTCTGAGATGAGGATGCGATGATATTGAATCTTAGATTTAGTTGATGATGGATAGATATTGAAAAAATAGAAAGTTTCTTATTTTAGAAACTTTATAAAACAAACATCTTTTAGATATAAGAAAACCAAGATATGCTGTCAAGGTGCTTTTGTTGATAGAGATTGAAAAACAGAAAGTTTTTTTTTATTTTAGAAACTTTATAAAACATCCACCTTTTAGACATAGGAAACACTATAGATGGTGTTCATGAGCTTTTAGCCAAGTTTTGAGATTATGATTAGATGGTATTGGATATTAGATTTTGTTGATCGAGGATAGAGATTGTAAACTAGAAAGTTTCTTATTTTAGTAACTTTATAAAACATCCATCTTTTAGACATAGGAAACCCCATAGATGGTGTCAAGAAGCTTTTTGCAAAGTTTTGAGGTGGGGATGAGATGATATTGAATCTTAGATTCAGTTGATGAAGGATGGAGATTGAAAAATTAAAAAGTTTCTTATTTTTGAAACTTTATAAGACATCAATATTTTAGACATAGGAAACCCAAAAGATGGTGTCGAGCAGCTTTTAGCCAAGTTTTGAGATGTGGATGAGATGGTATTGAATTTTAGAATTAGTTTATAAATGATGGAGATTGAAAAAATAGAAAGTTTCTTATTTTAGAAACTTTACAAAACATCCATCTTTTAGACATAGGAAACCCTATATATGGTGTCAAGGAACTTTTAGCTGAGTTTTGAGATGAGGATGAGATGATATTGAATCTTAGATTTAGTTGATGAAGAATAGAGATTTAAAAAATAGATGGTTTCTTATTTTAAAAACTTTGTAAGACATCTATCTTTTAGCAAAAGAAACCTTAGGGATGGTGTGAAGGAGCTTTTCGCTATGTTTTGAGATGAGGATGAGATGGTATTGAATCTTAGATTCAGTTGATAAAGGATAGAGATTGAAAAAATAGAAAGTTTGTTATTGTAGAAAGCTTAAAAAACATTCATCTTTTAGACATATGAGACCCTAGAGACGGTGTCAATGAGCTTTTAGCCATGTTTTGGGATGAGGATGAGAGGGTATTGAATCTTAGCTTTAGTTGATTAATGATGGAGATTTTAAAATTAAAAGTTTCTTATTTTAGAAACTTTATCAAACATCCATCTTTTAGACATAAGAAACCCTAGAGATTATATCAACGAGCATTTAGCCAAGTTTTGGGATAAGAATGAGTGGGTATTGAATCTTAGATTTAGTTGATGAATGATGGATATTGAAAAAATAGAGAGTTTCTTATTTTAGAAACTTTATAAAATATCAATCTTTTAAACTTAGTAAATCGTAAAGATGGTGTCAAGGAGCTTTTTGCTTAGTTCTTTTTTTTTTTTGATTGGTAAGCTGGGGTTAGGCAGACCCCGACCGGATATATTAAAACCAATAAGCAAGAATTACAATGGGGGCCCAGATGGGCAGTAAAGGCATAGAGCCAAAAGGAGAATCAAAGAGCAGTGCAGAAGAATCCCACAGTTGGGGGTACATATAGCCCCCCAACACCAACAACTAACCACAGCATTGATCACCGCTGCGGATCTGAAGGTCACATCGATAACCCTACACACGAGGGTAAAGGTGGCCGGCTGCATCAAGATCCAGGATATCCCTAAGAGTTGGGGGGATAGTAGAAGGGAGGAGGACAGCTCCTTCGCAACAACAGTCGGGCTTAGACAGGAAGTCTGCGGCCCCGTTCGCTTCTCTCCAAATATGAGACAATTTCCAGTTCTGAGTGTTTCTGAGGGCGTCACGAATTTCTTCAACAATTGGAATGGCTTTCCAGGGACACTCCCACTTTTCTAAGATCACATTTACTGCAACCAAAGAATCGGATTCAATACAGATTGATTCATACCCTTCCGAGCGCGCGAGTATGATCCCATGGAGGATGGCTTTCATTTCCAGAAGATGGATCTCCTCACAGCCCGACCGAAGAGAGAACATGACTTGGACCTCCCCCATCGAGTTCCGAATTAAGCCCCCTATTCCACCCATCCCATTGTGAACAGCAGCATCAGTATTAATCTTGTAAAATTCATGATCCGGCCTGATCCAGGAGCAGAAGACAGCGTCGGTTTTCACTTGGATACAAGGAAGACCAAAATTTGCGGCAGTTGCAACATTTTTCCGGCTAATAACATCGTCCAGGTGAAGATGAGCAAGCCTAGAATGAATGATACTGAGGCAACTGTGGAGGGTACTCGTCTTATGGCAAGGGTGCTTCCCGTGCAGCCGGCTATTCCTTTCTCTCCATATCATGTACACCACCACACAGAAACTAAGTCGCATAATCGAGGTGGCTTGCCCATCCCTTTTAAACTTTTCCCGGATCCACATTTCTTCCTGTAAGAGGGTCTTGAGCGGCTTCCTCCTGAACCCACACCGCTACAGAATAGATCTCCAGATCCATGCCGAATAGGAGCATCGAAAGAAGAGATGGTTCACCGATTCAGGGCCAGCGTTACAGAGCAGACAGCTGAGATCTCTGTGGGATCCGAGGAAGCATAGCCTGTCCCGAGTACTGAGCCTGTTTTGCATTGCTTGCCAGGTGGTGAAGCTGTACCTAGGGATATGGCCTTTATGCCAGACAGTCTTGAACCAGGGAACCTCAGCCCAATGAGTTCTACATTGGTTCCAAGCAGATCTGAGAGAAAATTTCCCATTTGGGTTGCCCTTCCAAATAATTCTGTCGACTTCGTGATGGGAGAACAGCCCAGTTTTCATAATCCTGTGGAGTTGGGGCAAGTAAGCTTGGTGGAGGATGTGAGCCCAACTTCCATCTTGCTGCATGCATTCAATGGATGTCTGCTTAGTTAGACAGAACAGCTCGCCTTC